>NC_050575.1:91980806-92590271 GCF_011100635.1 Trichosurus vulpecula
CTTTGCTTCTCTAAACTAGAAGAAATAAGAATAACATTTCCCATTTCTAAAGCTCATCTCTGTGTCTTCACTTGCTCTTCAATGAAGGTAGGTTGTTAAAACATTCATTTTGACCCAGAGATCCCATGGCAAGGCATATATACCAAGAAGGTCAAAGACAGAAAGAAAGTTCCTACATACACCCAAATATTTTATAGCAGCAATTTTATGGTAGCAAAGTTATAGAAGAAAAGCAGATACTCATCCTAGCCCTAGGATCTAGCCCTAGTTCAAATCCCAGACCTGAAACTTGATCCTTATATGACCTTGAACAAAATCACAACCTCTCTTGGCCTCAGTTTCCTCATCTGTAAAATGAAGAATTGGAACTAGATAGCCTCTGATGTTCTTTCAATCTCCAAATCTATAATTCTATGACCCTATGGTTAGGAAAGAGTTTAAGGTGAATGTGACATAATATTACTAAACCATAAGAAATACTGAATAGGAAGAATTCAAAGAAGTATGAGAATATTTACATGAATCGACGCCATGTGAATTTAACAGAAGCAGGAAAACAATGCATATTGCAATATGGGAGAATAATAACAAAAAGGAAAATTAACTCTATGCAATAGGAGCAGGAGTTATAAAGCACATTACAAATACTATTTTACTTTATCTGTGAAGTTGGTGCTGTTATTATCCGCATTTTACTGACTGAGGAAACTGAGGCTGAGAGAGGTTAAATGACTTTCTCATAGTCATACACCTAGGAAGTGTCTGAAGCAGCATTCACACTCAGGTCTTCCTGGCTGCAAGACCAAGTGCTCTGTGACTGCCTGGAGCACTATCTAGTTTGCCATAGAAGAGATGAGAAAATATAGCTCCCTCCTATCTTTGCAGAGGTGGGTGAGGTGGGTGAGACTATGAGTGTGGAATAATGCATATTCTGTCAAACTTGGTTGACGTGTTGGTTAGTTTTGATGTACCATTTTTTCCCTTTCTTTTTCATTCTTTGTTCCAAGGGCTGAGTTGCTGGGTAAAGGAGGAGAGGGACATGTTAGACATAAAGGTTATATAAAAATGAAAGATAAATAAAAGTAACAAAAAAACTAAGTTAGATAATACCAGGATTATTATTATATTAGATAAAGAAAATGAGAGTCAGAGTGGGGAAGAGACATGACCAAGGTTACCCAAATGACAAGTAGCAGGACTTGAACCCAGAAACAGAAACAGGATTGATGATGATCAGGAAAAAGGGAACAATGGGGAAAAGAAGTAGGAGAGAAATAAATTCAGTGAGTTCTAAAATGATAGCATTCATTCTGTCAAACTCCTTCTGTGACATCTCACTGTTCATTTGGGCTATGCCATCAAAGCCAGTTGCTACCTGTTATCTCTACCCTTTGAAATACTCATTAGCTCTTCAGAAGTAACCATTATTCACAGCTCTTCACACTGTTCTTATCAAACCTTCACCCAGCCACAGCAACCTCTGAATAAAGACTTTTTAGGCTGCATTGCTGTATCCGGAACAATGTCACTTCGCAGAATTGCAGACTTTCTGAGTTTGAAGGGACTTTAGAGATCATCTAGTTCAATTTCGTTTTATAGAGGAGGAAGTGCCCTTCAGGAAAGGTGACTTACTCAAGGTCACACAGCTGTTTAGTGGAAGAACCAAGACTAAAACCACAAGATCTGAAAGAGATGGGACCTTCAAGATTTAATGGAATGCCCTCATTTTCTTTTTTGGAGGGGGGAAGGCAGGGCAGTTGGGGTAAAGCGACTTGCCCAAGGTCACACAGCTAGTAAGTGTGTCAAGTGTCTGAGGTCACATTTCAACTCAGATTCTCCTGACTCCAGGGCAGGTGCTCTACTCACTGCGCCACCAAGCTGCCACCTAATGCCCTCATTTTCAAAAAGCAAATTATTGTCAGAGCCAACCCCAGACCCAATTTCCCTGCCTCTTAGTCCATAGCTCCCTCCATCCCCTCCCACCCCTCCCTCCACAGAGCTGCCTCCTTGCCTCCTGTGGTGCCCACTGCAGATTCAGCCCATCCCAGAGCAGAAGAAAGAAGGAAGGAAAGAAGCCCATTACCTCTACTTCAAAACTTGGTTGAACTTCATTATAACCTGGGAAGACTTACATGAACTGATGCTGAATGAGGGGAGCAGACCCAGAAGATCATTATACAAGACTACAGACGCACAGTATCTCCAAGGACTAACTTTGTTAGACTTGGCTCCTCTCATCAACACAAGGTTCAAAGACAGCTCCAAAAGACTCATGATGGAAAAAGCTATGCACATCCAGAGAAACAATTATGGAGTCTGAATGCAGACTGAGGCAAACTATTTGCTCTCTTTTGTTTTCCTTCTTTGTTGGTTTCATTTCTCCTTTCTCATGATTCATTCCATTGGTTATAATTCTTCTTTACAACTGGACTATTATGTAAATAAGTTCAATGTAAAGGTATATGTAGAACCTACATTGGATCATATGTTGTCTTGGGGGCAGAGGAAAGGAGAGGAAGGGAGAGAAAATTTGGAACCCCAAAACTTGTAGAATTGAGTGTTGTAAACTTAAAAAAGATAAATTTATAATCTCAAAAAAAACTTACTTGATTTAGAAGAGACCATTCTGAAAACTTTTTTTTCTCTGAGTGGGAGGAAGCAGATAGTTTTCCAATTCTTCTACCCTGGGATTAGTGGACTGATTGGGGGGCAGGGAGGATGGGGAGAGGAAGGGAGGAATACAGATGTTGCTGAGGACAGTAGGCAAGGCTCAAAGAAAACCTTTTGCAAGCAGATGAAAAATCTGTGAGCATTTGTGACCCCCAACTCCAAGGTTTTCCTCACTGTTTCACACTTCCTTCAGAATCCATAAAATGGCAGGAAAGGAGGGCAATCTGCGGGCTGCCACAGCTGCACCTTGGGTTAAGGAGGGCTTCAAGGGCACTCTCTTAGTGAAAGAATTCTGCCTGGACTGCAGCTATCAGAGTTGTTTATTCCTGGCCTTCAGGTCATCCCTACTTTTCTGAGTCCCCAGAGACTCTGAGAATTCCAGAAGGGTAGAGTTCTTTAGCATCCTTAGTTATCACTTTGTTAAACCCTTTAATTTTACAGATAGGGAAACTGATGTCCAAAGAAACCAAAGGACTTGCCCAGGGTCACACAGTTAATAAATATCCATGCCTTTGATCTCTACGGTCTATTCCGGCTCTAAATTCTAAAGTCCAATAATAAGCAAGGAGTAGGAGAAAGCACATTGAACCAAAAGTCACAAGACCTTGGTTTAAATCACAGCTCTGCCTTTTACAACCTGTGTGCCCTTGGCCAAATCACTTGTCCTCTCTAGGCTTCAGCTTTCTCGTCTGCAAAAACACAGGGGGGTTGGACTAGAAGCCCTAAAATCCAATGTTACTCAGATTTCCAGCATGGTCTACTTCAACTCCCCTGTCCCGACTCTAACCCAAATCTTGTCGCTCCAAACTGAAGCCTCTTTCCCTTCCAGCTGGAAAAACCCAAGAATTCCTACCTCTCGAGATTGGGGAGGTGGGATCCCAGCTCTGGAGAAGGACCATGCTCAGTGGGGATCCGAGGTGAGCAGAGAACGAGTGGACCATGGAGGAAGGGAGGGCTGGAGGGAGGAGGGGGGGGCGGCGAGGCGGCAGCAGCTCACTGGGAACTGTGGGAAGGCACCTAACCAGACGGACCCACTGTGAGCATTGGGTCCAGGGAATGGGCAGGGGAGAGGGGAGAGAGGGAAAAGAGAAGGGGAAGGAATGGGAGGGGGGAGGGGGAAAGGTAAGGGCAAGGAAAGAGAGGGATGAGAGTGGGAGAGGGAGAGGGAAAGAAGCAGTGAGGGTGAAAGAGAAGGATGCCCTGGGAAGGAGGGAGCCCTCAGCTACTGCTCTGATCGGGGCCAGAGGGAAAGGGAGAGGGAGAAGAGCGATCTGAGGTTAAAGGCAGTGTAATATCATGGAAGAAGCCAGGACTTGGAGTTAGGACACTTGGGTTCGATTACAGGCTCAACTACTTACCAGCTGTGTGACCTTGGGCAAGTCCCTTCCCCTCTCGGGGCCTCAGTTTCCCCATGTGTGAAATAAGGAGGTTGAACTAACGGATGTGTAAGGCCCCTTCCAGTTCTGATCTGTAAATTCTGCGCCTGGCACCCGAGGGGGTGGCGGGGGGGCGGGGTGGGGGGGCGCAGGCAGCTGCTGGCAGCACGGCGGCGGTAGCTGTAGCGGCAGCATCGGCTGCAGACGCTCGGGCTCCGCTCTAGGGGGGCGGTTGGCACAGCCTGCCTTGGGCCCTGGCAGCGCCTGGGGGACAGGAGGCTGTGGGGGGCGGACCCTCCAGCAGCCGGTAGGTGCTCTGTCCCCGCGGGGCCGCGGCCGGGCCGGACCCGGGACTGGACTCGGGATGGGGTAGCTCCTGAGAGTGGGAGGGGGGGGACACGTGGGCGTCGAGGGGGAGGACACATCTTCTCCCCTCGCTGTTCCCGGCCGGGGCTGGGGATTGGGGGCGGTGGCCAGTGCGGGAACTGCTGCAGTCGCAGGACTCGGGGGTGAAAGGGAACTGGGAGGTGGAGGACAGACAACTCACTGCGGGAGAGATGTCTGGTGTGTGTGTGTGTGTGTGTGTGTGTGTGTGTGTGTGTGTGTGTGTGTGTGTGTGTGTGTTTGGGGAGGTCGATCCCCCCCCAACCAGGTAACGGCTAAGCTGAAACCTCAGTTTCCCCATCTATCAAATGCGGGACTTGGGCTAGATGCTATCTAAGGTCTTTCTAGACCTTGCATTCCGTGTTGTGGTCTAAGATCTCTTCGGGCTCTGATATTTTGTGTTTTGGGGTCCCTCCAGCTCTAAAATTGTGTTTTTATCTTTGGTATTCTGGGTTCTTTGTATGTGGAGTGGAGAATTGAGGTGGCGGGGGTGGGAGCCTTGGGATCATTCTCTTCTGAGCCAGGTAATGTATTTGCTATGGGGTGGGGCAGGGAAGGGGCGGAAGGATGCCAGCATAGAGTAGGGGGAGTGTGTTTTCCAGTTTTTAAGTGAGATCAGCCCTAGAAGAGACTTGAGAGATCCTGTAGCCCAACTATCTCATTGGACATACCGGGAAAATGAGGCACAGAACAGCCAGTAGTAAGACGTAAGTGCTGGACGAGATCTGAACTCTAGTCCAATGCTCTTTTCACGCCACTATTTTACATGTATATATGTATATATATGTATATGTGTGTATATATATATGTATATTCACTGTACATACCTCTGTTAATTGCCTCAGGTAGTGTTGGGTTGGGGGTGGGATAGGGTTAGTCTCTCTAATGATTGTGTATGGTTATGTGTGTGGAGGGACGACTCGGTTTTCTCCCTCCTCGCCCCTCTACCCCCAGATAACAGGGAACATGTATTGGAGCCTCAGTTCCCTTGTTTTTTAAATGGATTAAATGATCTCTAAGGTCCCTTCTTCCTCTAACAAACTATCAATCTATGTGAATGATGTGGGGGCTGGAGTAACAGGGTGCGTGATGGTGGGCCGATGATACGTTGTATGGTGAAAACAGGGGCATACTCATCTTTGCAGAGTGCCTCCTTACAGATTCTTGCGACCTGCCTTAATGGAGTTTCCCCCAGTTTGATATCCTGTGTGGGGTACTGTGTTGTCATCTCCCGAGGAAGCTTCTGTTGGTCCACGGAGGATTAGGGCCAGAGGCTGGTGAGAGGTAAAGTGGAGGAGAAGTGGCCATACATGAGACTAGTCTTGTCTTCCTGGATATCATGAAATGTTAGGGAAATCTAAACAATTTCTGTTCGTTGTCCCTTAAAATAAGATATAAAGCCAGAGAATGAGCTGCAGGTGGCAAGGCTCTCTTTGCATTCATAATGGACTCCAGAGGCACTGGCTGTTGGAATCCCAGAATATCAGGGTTGGAAGAGACCATAGGGATCCTCTAATACAACCCCTTTATTTGACTGATTGGGAAACTGAGGGCTGAAGAGGGGAAATGCCTTGCAAAAGGTCAAATAGCACCACAGTGCTATCTGGAGCCCAGACTAGAATTCTGTCCCTAAGCCCCAGCTCTTTGCCATTTTGATATAATGGCAATGCTTTTTAAAGTTTCTCCTCAGTGAATCAGTATTCCTGTAGCGCCAAGCACATCATAATGTAAAACTGGCCTATCTCTGCTCCAGCCTCTCTCCCCAGTGTCCACATTAGGAAGCTGGGCAGCTTCAGAAAGCCTTTCAATCATACAGTGGGGAACCAAGCAGAGGAAACTCCTGCCTATGGGAAAGCCCCAGGCAGAGCTCGGAAGGAGAAAGCACCCTGGGAAAACAGGATCTACTCCCCAGATTTACAAAGGAGCCTGAGAAGAAGGGAAGTGAAGGGAAAGCAGCTCTTGTACAGAGCAGTGTGTGAACGGGGAACTGAGAAGACTGGTGGCAGTAACGCAATGAGGGGTTTTATGAGATTCCCCCAAACCTAATTTGTACAATTTCATTTCTTCTCATGAAGATTGACTTGTGTTTCTGGTTTAAATCTCTTAATATCCATATTGGTTTGCATTCCTGTTCTAATAAAGCACTTTTATTTATTCTCATTGGAACTTGTTAGCTCAAAACCCCACAATTCTGTTATTATCATTATGCATTAGGCAAATGGATTTTGAGTCCTGACTCTGCCACTTACAAGTCGTGTGACCATGAGAAGGCCTCCATTTCCTCCTCCGAAAAATGGGAGAATAATACTTGCATTACCTGCCTCATAGCATTGTATGAGGAAAGTGCTTTCAGATGAAGTTACATGTTATTATACTTATTATTTGCCTGTTCTACTCATGCTGTTAAAAGAACCTGTCCATTTCCCTTCTTTTCTTAATTCATTAAAGTATAATGCTAATAAGATAATGAATAACAGCTTGCATTGGTATAATTTTTTTAAAAGATTGTTGAGGCTTTTTGTTGCACAGTGATTGCATTTATATGGGGAACTTCCTGTGTGAAACCCCCATTACCAATTCAGACTTGCATATCATAGTCTTAATTCCAGGACTGATACTCTGTACATACTCTTACTTCAGAGGCTTCTAGATTGAATATACATGGCTCAGATTGTATATATATATGGTATTGATTTGGAGGAGTGGTTAGTCTTCTCTTGTGCGGGAAACTGGGTGTCCCTGCTGGGTGTGTGAGGGGAGAGTATTGAATACTCTTCCCCTCCCCTAGTTACTGACTACATTTATGTGTGCCTTGGTTCCCTTGTTTTTAGAAAGAGAGGCTTGGACTGAATGATCTCTCTAAGGTCCCTGCCTCTTTAACAAACTAGGAATCCATGTGAATGGTATAAAATCCTAGGGATGAGATGGTCTGTCCTACCTCCCCAGTTAAAAAAGAAAGAAAGAAAATCCTTGTAAAAAATATGCATAGCACAGTCAAAGAAAACAAATTCTCCTTTGACCATGTCCAAAAAATGGAGCCAGTTTGTCACACCAACAATGGCAGTTCGATACTTCAATATTTTGATGGATCCATGATGTCATCAATATCAGCAACCATCTATTAAGTGTTAACTGTCTCTCCTTGAGAGCAGGGATTGTTTTTGCTTTTTCTTTATATCCCTAGAATTTTTTAGCACCGTGCCTGCCACATTGTAAATGCTTGTTGACGATCAATATGGGTACTCCCTGCATCACATCTATGCTTTCTCGTCTCTTGATCATGCCCTTCCATAAATACACCTTCAAAGGTCCCTCCAGTGTGCTGGAGGACTTCCACTGATGTGATCCTTTTTGCCATTTTGTTTAGATTTGAATAGCACTCAGGATTCATATGTGTTTGCTAGCCCTTATTCTCACTGTGTGACCAGTCCACTTCCCTTTTTAGTCCTATATTTCCTTGATGTCATTTAGGCCACTTCTTAAAGCCATTCTTGGTGCAGCCTACTTCCATCCTCTATTCTCTGTTCCTCTGCTTTTTTAGGGTTCCATGCAGCTGTGATTTTTAGGAACTTGTGGTGGTGAATGATTCACACAGTCTTCCAGTATCACTCAGAGAATACAAGTGTCAAAAAGATGGGCTTTTGTGGCAGGGACCAGTTTGGGATCACTCTTCAGCATTATTCAACTTCCCCTAGATGTGATATAGCCTTCTTTTGTCCTGCTTTTCAACTCTGAACTCCACTCACTACCTACTGCTATATTTAACCAAGATACATGTCCTGATAGACCAACTCATTTGGAAAGGAACTTAATAAAAAGACAGAGTTACCTCGTATGTCTCTTCCTATTCCCAGAATTTCAAATAGACAAAGAGCAGCATGGAATAGAAGACAGAGTGATGAATTTGGATAGAGTCAAAGGACTTGGGTTCAAATCTTGGCTCTGCCACATAGTACCTGTGTGATCTTGGGCATGCTACTTTGCTTCTCTCTGACTCAGTTTCCTCATCTGTAAAATTAAGGGAGCTGGACTAAATGACTGCTCAGGTTCCAAATCTACATTCCTGTGAATTTCCATAAGTCTGAGAGAAATGAAAGAGATTTCCAAAATGAAGTCTGATTAGAAATTAATTCTTTCCACTAAAGGCTTCCTGTGTTGCTGCTCTATGTGGCATGGACGTGATCCTGGGTTTTTGAAGGTTATGCCAGTGGATCCCAAGTCCCATCAGGCCTTACCAAGCTAAAAAGGTTTTGAGTCCGGATTCAGAGATGAACTACATCCTACCAGAGCGTACATCTAAAGTTAGAAGGAAGGTCAGAGGCCACCTAGTCCAATCTCCTCATTTTTCCGATGAAGAAATTAAGTCGGAAGTGACTTGACAAGGGTCACAAGGGGTCTGATCAGTCAACAAGCATTTATTAAACACCAACTAGGTGCCAGGCTCTGAGCTAGGCTCTGGGGCTATAAAGATGAAAATTGTTTCAGACCCTATTGATAAGGAGTCTGCAGTCTAGCTGGAGAAGACAACATGTGTGTGCCCATTTCCTTCCATGAGTTCTCCTTGTGTACACACAGATGAAAAATCTGTAAGGAATTTGAGGCCAAGTCCTCTGTATGCAGAGCCAGTGTTCTTTCTGGTGAGGACCAGATTGGCTAGGTGGAAAAAGGTTTATCGCCAGAGAATTGGACAGCAGGAGTTGAAGGTTTTGGCCGCAGCAACTCATGAAAGTATTGAATAAGGTGTGGAGGGACTGAAATTATACCACTCCAAAAAGTACCACCCAAACCAAGAAAACACAAGACTTTTGCAGTAGTGAAACTTTTCGGTAGGAAATAGCTCAAGCAATTCTGAAAATCACTGAGATACTAAGACAATACTTCTAAAAGTTAAAAGGAGGTGAAACTACAGCAACCAAATTTGCCTGTAGATTTCTTAGATAATGAGATAGTTCTGCTGTGGTGTCTTGGGACTCAGGATACCTGGGCTTTTCAACTCCTGTTTCTTCCACTAACTCGGTATAGGATTTCAGATAAGTCTGCGAGGCAGCATGGTGTACTGGACAGGTCAATGGACTTGGAGTCAGGAAGACCTATGTTTAAGTTGTAACTCAAACTATCATTAGCTGTGTAAATCTGGGTAAGTAACTTAATCTCTTTGTGTCTCAGTTTCCTTTTCTGTAAAATAGGGGTAGGGATATTTGATTTGATGGTTTCTAAAGTTCCTTCCATTCCAACTTTATGTTCCCATGATGTATGGACCTTTGTTCCCACCTTTGGGAAATAAGAGGTCGGGACTGGATGATCTCGAAAATCCTAGAATCCTAAGATTCTATAAATCATTATTTCCTTCCTCAGTCCAAACTGAAGTTTCTAAAGGTGGAAGGCAGAGAAAGAGAAAGGAGAAACCTTTTTGAAGTCTTTAAAAATGATTGATAAAGGACCAGGCTGTTTTTTCTTTATTTTGGGGGAAACAGGGGTTGGGGGCTGAAAGGAAATGAGTTTGCCTGATTTAGCTGTATCCTATTTTTTTTTTTACAAAGAGGAAAACAGCAATAAGCAACACCCATGGGCCTGCAGGTAAGGTTTATGCTCTAAAAGCTAAATTCCTCTTGGGTCCTTTCATCACCACTGCTGATTTCCTTGCTACCCATTATTTCGTATAAAACACTTTCTTCAAGCAGAGGCACAGACAAGAACAGGGAACAGGGGGTTGCTACAGAAGCATTGTTTTGGAGCTAGAAGGGACTTCAGAGATCGTTTAATTTTTCAGATGAGGAAATTAAAAATAGCAGAGGTTACATGATTTATCCAAGGTCATACAGGTGACAAGGTAAAGAACTGCAATTCTAACCTATGAAAAGAATGAATGTCAAGAGAGGAAATATAAGATATGATTAGTTTGGGGCCAGTTGGAAGGCTTTGAATGCCAGGATCAGGAGTCTGCATTTTGTCTTTCAGCAAAGATTGCCCAAACTCTTCTTGAATCAGAGAGCACAGGACTATAGGTCAATGAGAAATTTATCCCCCTGTCCACTTTACATCTTGTCTTAGTCCTCGCCAAGCATCCCCCATTGAGGCAGCAGCCCCATTCAGTGGAAAGAAAACTGGACTAGGCTCCAGAAGACCAGAGGCCAAGCCCCAGCTCTGCCCCTTGCAGCTGCGGGCAAACACATTAGAACCTCAGTTTCTGCATCTGTAAAAGGGGGAACATGTGTTTGCCCTACCCTTCTCATGGAGATACCATCAAGAATAAGACACAAAATATGAAAATGCTTCACAATCATAAAGCCTCTAGATTGAGGTAGGGTTTTTATTTATTCATTCAGTCCTTGTGTAAATTGGTGGTTTCCAGTCCATCCTGCTGCCCCTCCTCCTGTGGTCAGGCTCCTGATTGTCAGTATCTGTGCCCAGATGTGGTGTGTGGCACTGTACACAGTGTTCCAGCTGTGGTCTGCCCAAAGCCAGGGATGTCAGAACTAGCTCTTCCCTGGCTTTGGACACTGTGCGTCTATCAAAAGAAGCAGCCTGGTGTACGGACAGAGACTTGGAAAAGGGGTCAGGAGAACCTCAATTTGAATCCCCCCAAGACTCTTATTAACTATGTGACTCTAGGCAAATTGCTTTATCTCCCTAAGCCTCAATATCCTTATCTGTAAAATAGGGCTGATAATCGCTTCACTGGGTGGTTGTGAAACTCAAATGATAATGAGTCATGGTATCATAACTACTGTTGTTCCATCCTTAGTTCTCAAATACCAAGAGAGTGGTGTCTTGACTTGTGTGTGAATGAGCACTGGATGTAAAGGCAGAATACCTGGGTAAAATATATATACATATTTGTATGATAACAACCATCGTCGACACAGAGTACATCGAGGTTTGCAAAGTGCCTTACATGTTATCTCATCTGAGCCTTCTGACTCGTGCCCTCTCTAGCTGTGTGACCCTGGGCAGCTCACTTGAACTTCCTGCCAGGGGTGGGGAACCTGCAGCCTCAAGGCCACATGTGGCCCTCTAGGTCCTCAAGTGCAGGCCCTTTGATTGACTCCAAACTTCACAGAACAAATCCCCTTAATAAAAGGATTTGTTCTGTAAAACTTGCACCCAGTCAAAAGGCTGCACCCAAAGACTAGAAGGCCACACGTGGCCTTGAGGCCGCAGGTTTCCCACTGCTGACTTCAGTTTCCTTATCTATAAAAGAAAGGGGTTGAACTAGCATGGCCTCTTAGATATGTTTCACCTCCAATGCTGTGCTCCTGTGATCCTATCAGTGTGTATAAAGCTCTTTGCCAACCTTAAAGCACTGTATAAGTGAGAGCTATTATTAGCCTAAAGCAACATCAGACCGGATAGCTGGGAGCGGGGGAAGGGGGGGAACCATTTCACACTGTGGGCTCCCATTGAGCTTGTTTGTGGTCAATGACCAGTTGTATTGCAGAGGAAGATACACCTCTTTCAAAATGAGTCGTTTTTAATTAATTAAAGTAACATCTCAGTTTTAATAAAGTGCTGTTATAGTTCTAGTTTGGAAATTCAAAAGCACCTACTGAGAATTGGCCTGTTTTCCAAGGAATGGCACCCACTTTTCAGTTATTTAAAGAATGCTGAAAGCTTTTTAATATTCTGGGTTCAAATCTTGATGCCACTACTTATTAGTTGTTTGAAACACAACTGAGAATCTCTCTGAGAATCAGGTGACTCATCTATAAAATAGAGGAAATAACACTTACGTAGTTGTCATAAGGAAAGTACTTTATTATAGAAATGTGAGCTATTAATAAGAATAATACTTCCACAGTTAACACATAACATAAAGAGTTTATGGACATTTCTGAGATGTTTTCAGTGGGAAAATATCAGACTGTAGGAATATGCTCCCTCTGGGACCCCAAAAATAATTTAAGTAAGTAGGGAAAGGAGAAGGGGCCTCCATCTGGAGCCTAAGCTCCCCGTTTAACCAATCCCTGGGAAAACACAATGTTAACATGGCTTCAATAGTACCCCTCCCCTGGGCTAACTTTCCCAACTCACACTGGACTGGCAAGTTGGTGTCTGAGAGGGGAATATGCTAACTTTCCCTCCCAAGGTACATGGGATTGTGTTCTCTAGTACTGATGCTCATGAGCGATATGTTCCCTAATATCAATAAACCAATTGGCACCAATTGCTTTTACAAAAGGGATATTTGCTAAGAGGGTATAGTAAGGACAGATATTTGAAAACATCTCCCACACCAAAAGCACACTCTTGTCTCTGCACACACCCGGTCCCCTAGGAGATGTGTTAGGGAACATAGGGGACAGAGGGATGCCTTGAGACACCTGGCTCTAGGAGTCCTTTTCCCCTTCCAGAGCGTTCACCAAATTGGCTTCAGAGTGAGGTGGTGTTAATGGACAAGTCTTTCCCTTGCTCAGCTGAGCTGGCTCTCTGCAGGATGGGGTGTCCCAGTCGGTGGGTCAGTCCTCTTCTGGGCTGGGTCAGGCAGGTTGCTTAACTGTCCATCTGTCACCTTGACCAGCCCCATTGCTGCTGCTGCTTCTACCACCTCTAGTCAAGTCACCTAAGATCTAGAAAGAATAAACAAAAGAAACCAGGGACCACATTGGCCTGAGTTAGGGATGGGGTAGGAAGCAGCCAACTCTTCCTACCTTCCCCTCCTCCTCTCCCCAAGCTCAAAGCAATCCTTTCTCAAAAGCTTTCAGAGAAAATAGCGAGAGAAAATAAGCTGGAATCTGTTGTATCCACACTCAATTCTAGCTCCGCCTTTCCTGGGTCATCACTCCTTCTGGCTCCTAAGAAGGCCAACCAGAAGATTCCTTGTTAGCACACAGCACCAGCTCTCCAGTTGCTCATGGCCAGAAGTAGGCTCACCAAGCCTTCACACATGGTTGGATTGGCAGTAGGCCAGGAGATATTGCCACATGCTCTGTATAACCCATCAGGAAGGGAAAATATGAGTTTTCTCTACAGAAAGCATTCTTAATCTGGGGTCTTAATATTTTAATAACTATTTCAGTATAATTGGTTTCCTTTATAATATTATGCATTTTATTCTATGAATTTTAAAACGTTATTCTGAGATGGGGTCCATAGTCTTTCACCAGACTGCAAAGGGGTCCAAGACACAGAAAAAGGATAATAAGAGTCCCTTCTCTAAAGACTTGGCCCTCTTGGTCAATCATTCCCCTCCCCTCCCTCCTCACCCAATTATACTTCTAGCTAGGAGGAAAGATTTGATGAAAAAACCCTGGACTCAGAACACCATTTTTCCTGAGTCTAGAAACTGCTACCTTAAAGCTGTAAGGCCATTTGGAAAGATAATATCGATCAATAAATATTTATTAAGCACCTACTATGTTCCAGGCACTGTGCTAAGTTGTAGGGATACAAAAAGAGAAAAAAGACAGTCCCTTCCTCAAGGGGTGACAGCATGCAAAGAAATATATACAGACAAGCTATATACAAGATAACTAGGAAATCATTAAAAGAGGGAAGGCACTAGAATTAAGAGGGTTGATGGGATTTTAATTGGGATTCAAAGGAAGGCGAGGAAGTCAGTAGATGGAGTTGAGGATGGAGAGCATTCCAGGATGTGAGAAAAATGATAATAGGCAACATTTGTACAACATTTGCTGTCAATCAAATGCTTTTCACTTCCATTATCTCATTGGAGCTACACATTTGCCCCTGGGATTCAGGGAGTAAAAGCATTGTTACCCCCATTTTGCAGATGGAAAAACTGAGGCTCAGGAGAAACGATGTAGCCAAGGTCACCTAGATACATCATCAGATCTGCTGCTCCCAAGTCTAGGATTCTTTCCAATATTCACACTACTGACAAGATCTAGTTCTTCAGAAATAACATTAAGTATCCCTGGTAGAATTTGAAGAGCTCTCTTCTCCAATCCATCTGCCTAAATCAACAGATATGGAGCCTTTTCTCAGGGCTAAATGTGTAGAACAGCTCCTGGGAAGGGCGGTGGGGAGGAAGCACAGAGAGAATAGAAAGAGTCCTGGATTTGGAGGATTTGAATTACAAAATGCCAGCACTGAAAGGAGCTTTGAAACCATCAAGGCTGATCTCGACTGGCAGACGATGAGACTGTTGCCCATAGAGTCACACAGTGAATGAGCAGAACAAGAAGGACCTGGGTCCTCTGATGCCCTTGGATCGGATCTCTGGCTGTGTCACTTACTAACTGGGGAGCCTTAGGCAAATCCCTTCTCACTTCTCTGGGTCTCATTTTTTCTCATCTGTAAAATGGGAGAATGTTAAGATTAGATGACCTCTGTAGTCCATTCCAGCTCTGAATTTGGGATCCTGTTAAATAACTTTCGTAGGGTAACATAAATAATTTGTCCAAGATGGGATTTATCTTTGGTGAATTCAAGGATTCTTTCCAATCACATCCACTGAAAGTCCTTCCAGATTGTTTCTTTTGTTCCTTTTCAACCATCAGAGGCCCTGAGAACTTCTTAAAGTGGCTTTCCGGCAACAACCTGGCATAATGGATGCAATACTGTACTTGCAGTCAGGAAAACAAAGATTCATCCCCTTATTGTGTGACTATGAGCAAGTCACTTAACCTCTCTGAGGCTTAGGTTCCTAACCTATAAAATGGGGATAATAATACCCCTGGTACTTATCTCCTAAGGTTATTGAGGAGATTCAAATAAGATAACAGGGGATGTTCCAAAAGACTTAGTGTAGTTTTAAGTTATTGAAGTTTTAACAACTTAAAACTTCCTCAAGACTTTTGGAACACACTGTATTTGCTAAGTACTTTGGGAATTTTGAAGTGTTACACATCAGATATTATTGTTGTAACCTGCCTTTGGTGATGCTAACAGAGAGCAGAGAAAAGTGGCACACATCAACAGGGAGTAGAAATACCTGGAGGTGGGGACTGACCTGGTCTACAGACAGCTAACTACATTCCCGAATTTAAGTATTTGTTCCTTGTGCATGTAGTCAGTGTCAACTTACTTTATTTTTATTATTGTATCCTTCTTTTAAAAATATTTATTTAGTATTTTATTTTTCCCCAAGTACATATAAAAACTATTTTAACACTATTTTTAAAAATTTCGAGTTTCAAATTCTCTCCCTCCCCTCCCCCAATTGAGAAGGCAAGCAATTCGATATAGGTTATACATGTACAGTCATGCAAAATATATTTCCACATTAGTCATACTGCAAAAGAAAACAGACAAAAAAGAGAAGAAAAATAAAGTGAAAAAAAGTATCGTTCAATCTGCATTCAGACTCCATCAGTTCTTTCTCTGGTGATGAATAGCATTTTTCCTCATTAGTCCTTCAGAATTGTCTTAGATCATTGTATTGCTGAGAATAGCTAAGTAAGCCATTCACAGTTGATCATTGTACAATATTGCTGTTTCCATGTACAAGTTCCTCTTGGTTCTGCTCATTTCACTTTGCATCTGTTTATGTAAGTCTTCTCAGGTTTTTCTAAGAGCATCGTGCTTGTTACTTCTTATAGCACAATAGTTTTCCATCAAAGTTGTATACTGCACCTCGTTCAGCCATTCCCCAATTGATGGACATCCCCTCAATTTCCAATTCTTTGCCACTAGAAAAGAGCTGCTAAAAATATTTTTATACATAAAGGTCCTTTTCTTTTTTTTATCTCTTTGGGATATAGACCTAGTAGTGGCATTGCTGAGTCAAAAGGTATTTTAGGTAGTACAATAATTTTTCAATTATCTCTCCTCAATCTAGTTTCCTGGTCAGTTGTTTTTTCAGTGAGATATTTCACATTTTCTTCTAATTTTTCAGTCTTTTGATTTTGTTTTATTGTTTCTTGATATCTCATGGAGTCATTAGCTTCCACTGGCCTAATTCTAATTTTTAAGGAATCTTTTTCTTCGGTGAGCTTTTGTATCTCCTTTGCTATTTGGCCAATTTTGTTTAAGGAGTTCTCTTCAATGAATTTTTATACATCTTTTTCCATTTAGCCATTTCTACTCTTTAAGGATTCTTCCCTTCATTGGATTTTTGTGCCTTTTTTACCATTTAGTCTGTTTTTAAAGGTGTTATTTTCTATAGTATTTTTTGTGCCTCCTTTACCAAGCCAATGACTTTTTTTCATGATTTTTTTGCATCACTCTTATTTTTCCCCATTTTTCCTCTACCTGTTTTATTTAATTTTTAAAATCCTTTTTGAGCTCTTTCATAGCCTGAGACCAACTCACATTTTTTTTTCTGAGGCTTTGGATGTAGCAGTTTTGACTTTGTTGTCTTCTTCTGAGTTTGTGTTTTGATCTTCCCTGTCAGCATAGTAACTTTCTATGGTCAGGATCTTTTTTTCTTGTTTTTTCTTTTTCCCCAGCCTATTTCCTGACTTTTAATTTTATATTAAAGTTGGGCTCTGATCCCAGGGTAGAGGGAACACTGTCCCAAGCTTTAGGTTTTTTATTCAGCTGTTTTCGGAGCTAGTTCTAAGGGTCTGTTAGCTTTCAGTTCTTCCAAGGTAGAATGATCTAAGGAGAGATGTGGCTTGTGCTCTGGTCTGTGAGTGACCACAAGAACTCTTTTCTGCCCTGGAACTGTGACTAGGGTTTCCACTCCCCTATGGCCACAAGCTCTGATGTGCTAGTGCTCCTCTCTGCCCTAGGACTGCAACCTGGATCAAAGTATGGATAATGCCACAGAGTCCTGCACCAAAAGACACTTATATTTTCCTTTTGACCAGTCCTCTGACCTCCTAACTGTCTATGGGCTGAGACCTCTGGAAGCAGCCACTGTCACTGTTGATTCACTTGTCCTCAGGGCCTGTTCCTGATTTGCTGGGGCCCCACCTGCTCTGGTATAGCCTATGTCCCACTCTCATTCTGGTGTGATAGACCTTTCCTGCCAACCCTCTAAGTTGTTTTGGCCTGGAAGATTGTTTCATCCCATCCTTTTGTGGGTGCTGCTCCTCCAGACTTTATTTCAAGGCACCATTTAAAGTTGTTTGGAGGGGAATTTGGAAGCACCTTGCCTTTTCTTCACCAGCTTGGCTCCACTCTCTATTATATCCTTCTTTGTATTTATCTCACACTGAGCACAGCCCACTGCCAAGAGCAGGTTCTTAATAAATGCAAATTCAACAAAAATTAAATGCCTAGGCAGGTTTATAAACTTGACTGGAATGTCTACCTCTTAAGCTAATTGGGGTTGAGCAAATAAGTACCTTAATGAAGTTTTCAGTTTAGGATTCCTTTGGATAAACTTGGAGACAAAAGACTGGGGTCCAGATTCTGATTCTGCTGCTTATTCATGTGGCTTCAGGCAAGTCACTTAAATAAACTCTCTGGGTCCCAGAATCCTCTGGTATGAAATGAAGGAATTGTGTAGATAGTCAGTAAGGATCAAACCACCTCTGAATCTGAATCTGTGACCTTATCTTCTGCCCTCTCCTCCTTAATCCAGGGACTGTTTTGACTTCATGTCAGTAATCTAGTGCTTAGCCCAGAACCTATCCCAAAGTGGGCACTCAGTAAATGATTTTGATTGATTGATTTTAGGTCTCCTTTTATATCAAGAACTAAGCTCACCCTCCTCTTGCCATTTCTAATAAAAATTACACATAACACTTTGTACTTTACAAATTGTTTTCATTTCAGCCTTTTAACCCTCTTGGGAAGTTTCAATCAGGTCTGACTCTTCATGACCGCATTTCTTAGCAGAGATACTGGAGTGATTTGCCATTCCTTCTCCAGTTCATTTTACAGATGAAAAATCGAGGCAAATGGGGTTAAGTGACTTGCCCAGGGTCAAACAGCTAGTGAGTGTCTGAGACAGGATTGAACTCAGGAAGATGAGCCTCCAGTCCTGGTGCTCTAGCTACTTCAACACCAAATTATTGGCCCCATTTTAGAGATGATGAAGTTGAAGCCAGGATAATAATGGCAGTAGCCACAGCAGTGTATTTTTATATATTTTTTCTGGAGCTTTAACATTTACAATACACTTTTCACACAACATCACTGAAAGGTATGGAATGTAAAGGTTATGGTGCCCATTTTACAGAGGAAATTGAGTCTCAGAGAGACTTGCCCAAGTTAATAGAGATAATAAGCCATAGAAGGTCCTAGAAGTATGACACAGTAAAAGCTAGAGGAAATCTTGGATAGAAGCAAGTCTGACCTATCACACCCTCACTCTTATTTTAAAGATGAAGAAATTAAGGCACAGACAGTTTCAGTGACTTGCCCAAGGTCATAGCAAGTCCTGGATAAGGAACTTGATTTCAGGTCTTCTGACTTCCAATCCATTGCTCTTTCTAATTAATGCTTTACAAATATTATCTCATTTTATCCTCACAATAACCTTATTAGGCTATTATTCCCACTTTATAGATGAGGAAATGGATTCAGGGAGGTTAAGTGACTTGCCCAGAGTAACACAGCTAGTACCTGTCTGACGTTGGATTTGAACTCAGGTCTCTGACTCCAGGTCCATCCCTTCTCCACTGCACCCCCTAGGGGCAGGAAGCACAAATGAAGTGCCTTCTTTTCTACAGGACTTTCTGCCTCCTAGTGCCTTCTCCCTCTAATCCTGCTTTCTATCTACTCTTTACATATCTTCTTTGTGCTTATTTATATACATGTTGTCTCCTCCATATAAGCTCTGTGAAGACAGGGAGTGTTTTTACTTCTTCCTTATATCCCTCGTACTCAGCACATAGTATCTAATAGCTTTTAACAGCTGTTGATAAATTGCTTTTTTAAAACTATTTTTAAAAGCTATTAATAAATATTGGTTGATTTTTCTTTGGTTGATTGTATAGAAACTTGTAATGAAGCAAATTTGAGTTTCAATCCCTCTATTGATGTCGACTGGCTGTGTGACTGTGATCGAGTCACCTGCCTGAGCCTCAGTTTTCTCATCTGTAAAACGGTAATAAAAGACCTTAGCACTTATTCCACAGGGTTGTTTTGAGGATCAAGTGAGATAATATATGCAAAGTGTCTTACACACATTTAATTGCTCTCTAAATGTCAGGAGGAAGAGAGCTGACTGCCTTGCCTTGGAGGAAACTGGAAAGTTCTTTTAACAGCTCCAAGCTTCTCCCTGAAACAAAGGCTCATCCTTTCTTTTAACCTTCTCCCTGAAACAAAGGCCCATGCTGTTGTACAACTTCAGATCATGGAACACTTTGGCCCCTGAATAACTGAATTTGAGTACCCTCAGTGGGTGAAACTTGGCTGGAGCCCATTACAGACCTGGGACTGTGCAGGGGGTGTGTGAAGTATGTCATAAAAGAAATCTAAACTGGAAGAAAATGTTAGAGACCATCCAGCTGCTCAGTCTCAAACCCTATTTTTCTGATTACATATTCAGCACCCTTTCCCTTCCTGAGAGGCAGAGTGTTATATAGAGGAAAGCGGATTGCTCATAGAACCTAAGAATTTCCTAGCCCGGATAGGTAGCAAAGCCAACACTCAAACCCAAGCCCAGGAAAGCTCTTTCCAATACAACCCACTGCCTCTCTGTCTAGAGAGCTTTTTAGTCTTCAAGCATCATGTTTGTTTCCATTACAGGACCAGATACCTTCTGTGGGCATTGAAAACCAGCTTACCCATGCCTATTTCCTGTGATGGATGAATCTGACATTAATGTGAGGTAAGATGAATTGCTAGTACATTTGTACTGCAGTGTTGTAAAATGCCTAAGTTTGCTACAGAGAAGCATGCTGGTCTCAACAGCTCAAGAGTGTAATGGGTGGAGAGAGGGGTGGGGAAAGGGGTAGGGAGGAAGGAGGAGTAGGAAAAAAGAAGAAAGAGGAAGAAAGAAGGAGGAAGCTTCAGTTATTCATGTTTGTAGATTTTAAGGTGTTAGTTCTTTTGGTGGTAAAAATTTTGCTGCAGACTACTTTTTACCTGCCTTAATAGATACAGAGAGAAATAAGAGCCAGAAAAACGATATATGCAACGATAACAAATAGGTTAATGGAAAGAACAAAACAGGAAACTGAATGCTCTGTAATTATAATGATTAAGCTTGACTTTAAGAAGAGTTCAGAAAGCACATCTCTCTCATTCCCTTTCAGTAGTGGGGGGCTGTGGGTGTGGAATATTAAAAAGAGTACCAGATATCCATTTACGTTTTGGTTGTCTTTGCTATTATGAAGAATGGATGGATGTGGAAGGGGTTAGGAGATATTAGGAATGAATCCAATGTTTAAAAAATGAATCAGTTTTGTTTAATGAGTTACCACTTTAAATCATAATCATCAACACTGCAAAGCTCCCCAAAATCAGTTGAAGTGGTTATAAATCTTTTTTTGTTTTTGATTTTTGATATGCCCGTCCGGGAGCTGGTTGGCAGTCTAATGTTTCCTTAAATGTTTATTGTTTCCAAAAAGGCAATACATCCTTTAAAATCTTAGGCATCCATGTCCTAAGGGCTTTGTAGACTGTCTCCAAACTTTAGGTAGGAATTAAAACACCCTTCATAACGAATCCCAGACATACTTACTCACTTCTTAAATGAAGAAGGTTGTATCGTTTCATGGAAGAAGCACTGTCAGTAAATGAATTACAGGTCTGCCTGGATGGGCTTTGGCAAACAATTGAAGTTGCATTTTTGTAGCTGGAGACACACAGGTCATATGGCCCCATATTCTCCTAAGACTAAGGGGATTAAAGTTGTTCTGTTTCCTCTGTTGGAGGAAGCTGGTAGCATGGTGGATAGAGCACTAGACCTGTAGTCAGGAAGATCTAAATTCAAATCTAGTCTCACACATTTACTAGTTGTATGACCCTGGACAAGTCACTTAACCTCTGTATGCCTCAGTTTCCTCAAATATAAATGGGAGTAATAACAGAATCTACCTTGCAGAACTGTTATGAGGATCACATGAGATAATCTTTGTAAAAAGTGCCTAGCACAGTGCCTGGCACGTAGTAAGTCCTGCATAAACGCTTGTTTCCTTATTCTCTCCCTGCCTTCAACAGAAAATTGTGACAAGAAATGGGGCGGTGGTGGGGAGGGAAGATGCAGTTTTATGTAGCTTGTTTTTTCTGCTTTTCTAATGTAACAGCAAATGTCTTCATTGGTGCTGTATTACCTTGAATAGGTGGGCTATTCCAGGCAGGCAATTATTCAGAGATGACCTGAGCTGTGATTCATAGTTTCAGAACCTTTCCAATGTGATCTCTTAAGGTCTCTTCTAAGCTGTAATGTTTCAAAACTTTAGAACCATCCTCTCCCTTGGTCTGCTAACCTGACTCCCCCCACACATATTCACACCTATGTAATACCATTCCTCATCCCCAGAGTGATTTATTGTCATGCCATAGCATTCTCTTAAAATTCTCTAGAGTGTATCAAAGTCTTCTCGTCGACATTGCCCACAACCTACAGGAAGACATCAAAAAAAAAACCCAAACCAAAACAAACAAAAACCTCTCATAACTTTATTTTTTATCATTAGAAAAAACCCTTTTTCATCCTGAACTCTAATATAAAAAAGAGATAATTTCTATACACACACAACAGAATAAGAGAAACATATTCTAATTTCCATGGTTCTCCATCCCAAACTACCTGATTTTTTTAAAGTACAAAATAAATTCTGCACTCTACTTTGATAACTATCCTTCTTATATGTGCTTTCTTCTGAGCTTTCTTCTTTTTCTGGGCGTTTAAAACATTTTCAGTGGTCTTCTTTTAATTGGCATCACCATTGCTAACCCTGCTCTGAGCTTCCCCTACCAAAATAAAAACCAAGAGAAGGAGAAGCTAGGTGGTGCAGTGAGTAGAGCATGGGCCCTGGAGTTAGGAGGACCTGAGTTCAAATGCAGCCTCAGACACTTGACACATGTACTAGCTGTGTGACCTTGGGCAAGTCACTTAACCCCAATTGCCCTACCGAAAAAGAAAAAAAAACAAGAGAAAGAAAATAATAGCTCTCTTGCAAATAGCACAGTTAAGCAAAACAAATCCACACATTGGTCATGTCTAAAAATGTAGATTTCTGTAACATGGGTCCATCACCTTCTTGTTTGAAAGTAGGTAATACATTTCATTACATAGCATCTGGAAACCTTATTGGTCATATTGCATTAATCAGTCTTTTAAGTTTACAAAGTTAGGTTTTTTTTTGTAACGTTGCTGTCCTTGTATAAAATGTTTTCCTAGATGTTCTTATTTTACTCTGCTTCAGTTTCTACTACCTAGGATTTTCTAAAATTTCCTCTTTCATCATTTCTCAAAGATTAATAATATTTCTTACAGAATAAAAATTCTTATTCTTGCCAAATAATAATATTCCATTTCATTCACATAATGAGTTGTACAACCATTTCTCAACTGTCTAAAAGACAGCTTAAAGCATCCTCTTGCATTAGCTCTTTTCTTTCCCCACCCTTTAATTCCATCAGAATTAGGACATTTGTTTTACTTATGACTGTTCCTGGGTATTATTCTCCTTCTAACGTGGCCTCCTATCCCCACTTGTTTCCCTGTTGAGTTTCTTCTGTTATTATACCAAACTGTATATTTGTTTTCAACCTTCCTGTGTCAATTTAATGTGAGCAATGTTCATCCAATGTCCATTCTTCCCACCCCATCCTCCATGTTTGTGTATCTTTTCAGACCCCAACTATGAGAAATAGCAAACTCCATCCCCTTCTAGCATCTTTCTACACTACCCGTATTCCTTTTCATCTCCTTCCTCTTTCCTCAGATTCTCAGAATAGGATTTAATCCACCTCAAGGATCTTTCCATTGCACCACTGCCTTCCAAGTTATTCTGTTATTATATGTTAATATGTCATGTATTCATAATCATAACATATATATGTAAATAATTCTTTAAGGTTTACAAAACACCTTCCTCACAAACACCCTGTGATGAAAGGGAAGAATGAATTACAACCCTCATTTTACATGTGAGGAAACAGACATAAAGACTGAGTAACTTGCTTATGGTTACACAACAAGTTTCAGAGAGAGGATTCAAATTCAGATTTCTAGACTCCCAAATCCACTGTATGAAGACACTTCTTATAAACCAGTGGCCATGCCCAGGCAGGGACCAGAGTTTCTTGAGACTAATAGATTCAAAGCATTGAGAAAGGAATGAGAAGCTGAGAGCTAGAGCAGATACTTCAAATCAGTGTTTCTTATGGCAATTAGGAGGTATACTACTAGGGTTGCTGTATCTGTCTGAATACAACTATCTGAAGCAATCTGCTTCCCTGAGGCTTTGCCCTTTTATGCTGGTGGTGTTTGTTCTGTGATTCCATCTTGTACTGAAATGTTAGTGTGATCACAGAATAAATTGTACCACTTCCTGACTTCATTACATTTCCAAGACTATGAAATAATATATAAATATAATCATATATTTGAAAAAGACGTTCACTACACATAGAAATCTGTTTATAATTTGATTCGTTCAACAGGATGAGTATCAGTGGAGGAGAGAAACATTGTCTAATAGTCTATTTGCACCCCAGGTTTCTTTGGGACTAGATTTTGCAATCTAGGCAGTAGACATGTGCATGCCTGGGAAAGCTAAACCCCATAAAATTTATTCACAATTTTGCTCAAGAGAAAGAAAAATTTAATGGGAATTATCAGCACAATCAGAGGAAATGATTAACATTCTAACGAAGATGTTTCCAAGGTCACAGATTTTAAGGGGAAACTATTAGTTCAGTAATAAACATACACCTCTACAAACAATGACTCTTATGAAACAAAAGTAGAATCCTTAACCATAATCCTAAAAAGATGACACCATGATTCCTGGAAAGAGGATTGCAAAGTACTAATATGTGTTACTGAATCAATAGCGTCTACCTGGACATAAGGCCACATGAAATGCCCAAATCCTGGGAGGGAGGGAAGAGAGAGAGAGAGACAGAGAGAGAGAGAGACAGAGAGAGAGAGAGACAGAGAGAGAGACAGAGACAGAGACAGAGAGACAGAGAGAGAGAGAGACAGAGACAGAGAGACAGAGAGAGAGAGAGACAGAGACAGAGAGACAGACAGAGAGACAGAGAGAGAGAGAGAGAGAGAGAGAGAGAGAAAGAGAGAGAGAGAGAGAACTGAAAAATTCTGGTTACTCCTCCACGTTCCAGAACAGCTGCCTTCAGACAGCTTCTGCCGTAGTTATAGTGAGGCCTTCTAAGCTTCTCAATGACCCATCTTTCAGAAAAGGAGAGAGCTAGTTGTTCAGAGCAACCCCTCGCTACAGGTCTTTTCCATGTCTGAATAGAAAAGAATAGAGACAAAAAAAATTTAAAGCAAGGTTAAAGGTGTCGACTCTGGCTGACCTGTATAAAGCCCTATATATTTCCTCCAATAAAATGAGATCAAATAGCACTTGCCATGTGCCTTCTTGTTGGGACTAGAGGATGTTTCTCAGCTCCTCCCACTGAGCTCCTCACTTCTAGCAAAATGACCTTATCTACATTCCAAGGTTTGAGGGCACTCAGTTAACAATCAAAAAGGTCTTGTGCCATTAATAAAGAGACAACTATCCCCTCTTGATTCGCTTCCTATGACTTGTTGGAGACCAGAGTTCTGAATCAGAAGAGACCTAAAAATATTATATTATATTATATTATATTATATTATATTATATTATATTATATTATATTATATTATATTATATTATATTATATTATATTATGTTATGTTATGTTATGTTATATCATGTAATATCATGTATTATGTCATGTTATGTTTTATTTTATTATATCATATTGCTTCATATTATTATATCATATCAGGTTTTTATAAAAGAGACCTATAATAATTTCTATTATTTCCAACACTGTGACCTGTTTGGAGACTATTACTGTACTAGACAGAGTTAGGTGGTGCAAAGCTTTGAATGTCAGGCCCAGGAGATTGCATGTTTCTTGGTTGACAATAGAGAACCATTGAAGACTTGGGAGCAAAGGAATGTCTTGATCATTGCTGAGTCCCATTTCTATATATAAGAAAGATTCTTCTGATACTAGTGGGAAGGATGGATTGTAGGGGAGAGAGAGTCTCTGGAGGTGGGAAGGCTTGTTAGGAGGCTTAATTGCAATGGTCCAGGTAGGCGGTAATGAGAGCCTATCAGGGTGGTAAAGTAGGAATAGCAAAAAGAGAATCATAGAAAGCTAGATTTAGAGTATGAAGGAGCCTTTGAAATCATCTGATCCTATTCCTTCATTCTGCAGGTGAAGAAACACAGGTCCAGGGTTTCCTAATGTAACCCAGGTAAAGGAACAGAACAGAAATTCAAACCCAGAGGTTCTGATTCCAAATCCAGTCCTTTTTCCACTACACCTTCTCTAGTTTATACTGAGGTGTCGGGCTTTCAATCCAGCCTCCACAACATCTGTTCATTTCTTCCCTTCTCTGCACTCTCACAACCTCTATATCCAGATTTTTTTCAGTCTTTGCCTGGACTATTACGATAGTGTCCAAATGGTCTCTTTCTCTCTAGTCTCTCCCCTCTACAACCTGTCCTTCACATAGATGCTGAAATTGACATTCATAAACCATGAATCTGATCAAGCCACCTTCCCTACTCAAAAATCATCAACGGCTCCCTACTGCCTCCAGGAAAAAATACAAACTTCTCGGTCTGGCATTTAAAGCATTCCACAATCTAGTCCCCACTTATCTTTCTAGTCTTATTTAATAATAATAATAATAATAATAATATAGTATTTATATTGTGCTTTAAGAATTGCAAAGCACTTTATAAATATTTTATGTTACTTATGAGAACCCTAAAAATAGGGGCTATTATTATCCCCATTTTACAAATGAAGACACTGAGGCAGGTAAATGACTTGCCCAGGGTCATATAATTAGGGAGTTTCTAAGGCTGGATTTGAACTCAGGTCTTCCTGACTCCAGGTCCAGCACCCTACCCACTACAGTACCTAGCTGCTTCTGTTACTCTACTTCATACTAGCCTAACCATGTTGAGTTATTTTTCAGTCCTATCTGACTTTCCATGACCCTATATGGAGTTTCTTGGCAAAAATACTGGGATGGTTTGCCATCTCCTCCTCTAGATAATTTTACAGATGAGGAAATTGAGGCAGAGTTAAGTGACTTGTCCACAGTCACACAGCTCCTAAGTGTCTGAAGCCAGATTTGAACTCAGGTCCTTCTGATTACAAGGCTGGCACGCTACCCCCATGCCACCTAGCTGACCACTGACCTGTTTGCTATTCCCTATATATGGTTTTCCATGTTCTGCTCCCATTCCATTTTTGCTCACAGTCCTTTTTGTTTGAAATATATGCCCTCCTCACCTCCACATCATAGAATTCCTGACTTCTCTTAATTCAGATGCCCTTTTCCACATGAGCCTTTCCCTGATCTTCCCCAAAATTAGTGTTCTGCCCCTCTTACTGCTACTTTATTTTTCTGTATATATTATTCTCTTACTTATTTGTGTACATGATATATCTCCTAGAAAAATGTAAGCTTCTGGAGGCAGGAGCTGTTTTATTTTGACTTTATATCCTCAGTGACTAGCAAATAGATGCCTCATTTAATAAATTTTTTTCAAATTAAAATGAAAGCTAGCCTGGGAATATCTGCATTCTTTTAAAAGGGTGCTAACTAACCCAACTGAATTTCTAATTAATAGAATGTCAGGAAATATGTCAAATAAAGAATATGTGAACAATTTTTTAAGGGTTTGGAAGAACTCTCCCGTGGCCTTTAATTCATACTTAATAGGACTGTCTTCTCTTATTCATACTTAAAGGCATCTCTCACTTGCTCTTCCTCAGCTCCTTCTCTTCCAAGAAATCTAAGTAATTCACTCAGCGATAGTGTGCCAACACTCTTATGTCAGAAAAATAGAGCTCAGAACCTTGGTACAGCACCTTTGGAAAGATTGCTGACACCTCATCTAGATGTTGACTGAAGGTATCCATCTCTGATGCCTAAGATTATGATGAGTAAAACTTTTAAAAATGGGATTATATTTTTGTTGATAATCCAGGGCTGATATGAAACTATTCTCTTAGAATCACCCATTTTAAATGGAATGGATGCCATGGAATCAAGAGGATTTGTTAGGTAATTGGAGAGGAGAGGTGAAGGACAGGGAAAAGTCAAAGACCGTAGGACCATAGACCTAGAGTTGGACGTAACATGAGGGCTCATCTAGTTTATGATCATGTCATCGCCAAATCTGCACATCCATACATCCTACAGGGTCATAAGATTTAGAGAAGAAGCTCTGAAGTCATATGATGCTAGGATCATAGATCGGGAAAGGAAGAGGATTGTAGAGATCATCTTGTCTAAAGCTCTCTTTTTTCAATTGAGAAGCTGAGGCCCAGTAAGGCTAAATGATTCACCCCAAATTGTACAAGTGGGAAACTTTGGAGGTAAGATTTGAACCTGGGTTCTTTGACTAAGTCTAATGCTCATTCCACTACAATGAGTTGATGGATGGTGCTAATGAAGAAAATAAACATGAAGCCAGAAGGAGGATCAAGGAAGTTCAGGATGAAAGATAATGAGCTCCGTTGGGGACATAATAAATTTGAGGCACTAATGGGATGATCAGGTGCAGGTGCTCTAATAATCATCCAAATGCAGCTATGGAACTCAGAGGAGAGGTCAGGACATCACTTTTAGATTTGGAAGTCAGCTGTATAGTGACAGAGCCATGGAAATGGCTAAAGAAAGTCAGCAAGCCTGTATTAAGCACCTACTATGTGCCAGACTCTGTGTTAAGCACTGGTGATATAGAGAAAGGCAAAGGCCAGTCCTGCTCTTAAGGCTCTTACAGTCCTGGGGATGGGGTAGGGGAGAGACAGCATGCCAACAATTATGTACAAACAAGATATAGACAAGATAAATTGGAGATAATTAACAGATGGAAGGCATTTGCATTAAAGGGGATTGCGAAGGTGGGATTTTAGCTGGAAATTGAAGGCAGCCAAGGAAGCTAAAGGGTACATCAGTCATTCAGTGGTTAGAACACCAGGGCTGAGGTCAAAAAGACTCCTCTTGCAGAATTCAAATCCAGCCTCAGACACTTACTAGTTGTGTGACCCTGGGCAAGTCACTTACCCCTGTTTGCCTCATTTTTCTCATCTATAAAATGAGCTGGAGAACAAGATGGCAAACTACTTCAGTATCTTTGCCAAGAAAACCCCAAATGGGGTCATGAAGAGTCAGACACAACTGAAAAAAAATTGACTTAAGGGAGCCAAGAGGGAAAAAGGAAAGAGTATTCCTGGCATGGGGGACAGCCAATGAAATTAGCTAGAGCTGGGAAGTGGAGCACGTTGTTCCAGAAGCAAAAGGCTGTTGTCACTGGATCACAGATTATGGGGAGAAAGGAAGATAAGGGGAGAAAGGGGAGATAAGGCATGACTGGAAAGGCAGGAAGGGTCCAAGTTATGAAGGGCTTTGAATGCCAGAAAATTTTATATTTGATCCTGGAGGTTCTAGAGGGCCATTGAAGTTTATTGACTAGAGAGGTGACAGGGAAGATCAAACTGACAGCTGAGTGGAAGATATATTGGAGTGAGCAGTGACCTGAGACAGAGAAACCAACCAGAAGCCTCAGGGGAAAAAGGCTAGGAGGAACAAGGAGAGTTTGAAAGGAGAAGCAAACTAGAGATAGGCCCTTAAGGAGCACCCACGTTGAAAGTCTGGGAAGAAAGGGAGGAATCAGAGAAATAAAAGAGCAGAGTGGTAAAATGAGATGGTGTCTCTGAAGCCCAGGAAAGAGAGAAGACAATGTCTGGTTGGACGAGTGGCCAAAAATGTCAAAGAATGCACGGAGGATACTAGGGCTCCTGAATTTGGTGAGAATGCAAGCTGTTTGAGGGCAGGAACTTTCATAGACACTATTTTATTTGTATCCCCACTGCCTAGAACAGTGCCTGACACATAGTAGGCATTTTATAAATGCTTGTTGATTAAGTTATTGTAGATATTAGAGAAGGACGTTCCAGTGAAATGGCAGAGGTAAAAAAGAGTCGAAAGAAGAGGAGGCATTGAGGAATTGAAGACATCAGTTATTAGCAACTTTTTCAAGAAGCTCAGTAATGAAAGAGAGAAAAGAAGTGGTTCACTCTCTGGATGGACCAGAAGAACCAAGGGAAAGTGGTTTTAAGGACTGGTTTGGCCTGAGCATGTTTGTAGATAGATGGGAATGAATCAGTGAAGAGGAAGAAACTGAAGATGTATGAAAGTGAGAAATGATAGAATAAAAGATTTAGAGCTGGGAGGGACCTCAGAGACCATCTAGTTCAAGTCCAACCCCATCATTTTACAAATGGGGAAACTGAGACCCAGGGAGATCAAATGACTTGCCCAAAGTTACACAGGTAGGAAGCACCTCAGGGATGATCGCTGGGAAGTACTGGAGGAGAGAGTAGGGGAGAGGATCAATGGTGCAGGGAAGGGAAACAGAAGGAAGAAGAAAGCAACCTTGTCGTTTTGTGACCAGACTAAATGCTTATTAATCATCTCAATGCCCATAAGATTTTGTGGAGGAGCAGTGTTTGATCTTAGAGGTTGCCCAGAGCCAGCTTCAGCTTCCTAAGGTGGCTGTCTCTTTTTTTCTTCTATTTCTCTGTGTGTATCTTCTCTGCCCCCTTCTTTTGGCTTTGATCTTCTTGTCCTGGCCCTCAGCCAGCACTCAGCGCACGTCAGATGTTTCCCTTCTCCAGCCCCTTTCTCAGGAACCCACAGATGACATTGTTCCTTGCTCAGACCAGAATATAGTTGCAAGTGATTGCCAAGTGCCTTCACTTCTATCTCCATGAGTGCTTTTATACTCATGTCCTTTTCTCTCCTCTTACAGCCACCACCCTAATCTAGAATGTCATCCATCACCTTTTACCTCAACTTTATTACAGTATCTTCTTATCTAGTCTCTCGGATGAATGTCATTTCTACTCCCTCACATCCAATCCACCTTATACACACTGCCAGATTTCTTTTCTTTCAATGGCTTCTTATTGCCTAAAGGACGAAGTTCAGATTCTTCAGCCTGGTCTTTAAGGCTCTCATTCAGCCTTCAACCTACCTTTTGAGGCTTTTCATTCATTATTCCTCTTTATATACTCTATTCTCCAGCCAAATTGGATCCCTTACCATCCACAGAGGGGGAAAGTATTGTGTTTGGAGTCAGAGAAACTCACTTCAAATACTGACTCAGTCACATGCTACCTGTGTGACCTTGGACAAGTCACCTAGGTCCTTAGCCTTCATTTTGCTTACATCTATATGGTGTTGTATTAGAAGATCTTTAAGTTCCTTTGCAGCTTTAAATCTATTATCCTATGATCTCTGTATACATCCAGTGGTGAGATTCAAACGAATTAACAACCAGTTCTCCACGGAACCAAGCCAAAGCGCCCCTGACACTGACATGGCGGGCTGAGGCCCTGCCCCCACTAACAACCTGTTTGTAGAACTCAACCTAAAATTAGGTACCTGTTCTACCAAACTGGTGAGAACCAACTGAATCCCACCCCTGTTTACATCCTATGATTTTCTGACTCCTCATCTTTGTTTCCAGCTCTAAATCTTGTGATAAACTTACCATGTTCAGTTTCGCACTGTTGGTTTTTTGTGTTTGTTTTTTTCCTATGCCCTGTATCAAATGGGCTCCATAAAGGCAGATACCATGATGCTGTGGATAGAATGCTGGTCCTGGAGTTAGAAAGACCTAAGTTCACTGACTAGCTGTGTGTGTGTGTGTGTGTGTGTATGTATGTATGTATGTATGTATCTATACCCTTCCTCTTCCTCCCTTCTGAAATCTCCCTCTCTCTCTCTCTCTCTCTCTCTCTCTCTCTCTCTCTCTCTCTCTCTCTCTCATACACACACACACACACACACACACACCCCTACCTCTCTCTCTCTCACTCCCTCTCTCTCTCAAACACACACACACCCACACACACACAGACACACACAGACACACACAGACACACACACACACACACACACACACACACACGATTCCTCCAGTTAGAAGTGATTGTCCTTCCCCAAGACTTGGAATGGTGCATTGTTTGTACCTGTCTTGATGCTGTAATGAGAGAACACTGGATTTGTAATCAAATCCAGTCTGCTACTTTCTAGTTTTATAACCCCGAGCAAATCATTTAACCTCTCTGGCTTTTTCTATGGAATGGTCAATCGTAAGTTTCCTTCCATCTCTAAATCCTATGATCAATCTACCATGTTCGATTTTGCACTGTAGTTTTGTGTGTGTGTGTGTGGTTTTTTCCCCATGTCCTATACCAAAACTGTGAGCTCCATAAAGGCAGATCCCATGATGCTGTGGATTGAGCAGAAAGACCTCAGTTCAAATCCAGGCTTAAATACTGACTGTGTGACCCTGGACAAGTCAGTTGATCTCTGTCTGTCTCAGTTTCCTTGAATGTAAAATCAGGATAATAATAATACCTACCTCCCAAGGCTTTATGAGTATCAAATGAGATAACATTTTTGAGGTGCTCAGCACAAAGCCTGGCACTTAGTAGAAACTTAATAAATGCTTGTTTCCTTCCTTTCTATTTATCTTTTATAGTCCCCCATGCCACAGGACCAAGGAAAGTACCCTGCAAGCAGTCCACTCCTATTTATTTAAAAAGCCAATGTTCCAGGCACTGTACTAAGTCCACTTAATGAATGTTTAAGGATGGGAAATGAGCTGGAATCTAATTACTTCTTTTGCTAAATGAAGATCGCAAAGTCCCTTTGGGATACCCCAGCTACCCCTAGCCTTAGCATATTGGCCCCTGTCACCCTCAAAACCTTTCTCAGTCTTTCTGTTGGGGAGCTCCTTAAGTAGGTGAACTCACAAACAATGGTAACAGCTCCTCTCTGGCCTGCAGTCAGGTATGGGTGCCACTTTGAGTCATTTCATGTTTTTTCGCCTTTATCAAAGGCCAAACTATGTCTGCCCCCTCCCCCAAATGTCCCCACCACATAAACAGTCAGCATATGAAGTGCTGGGCTTCCTGCTTGATCACATCACAGACTCATAAGGCCTCAGAGCTAGAGGGAACAGCAAAAGGCATTTAGTGCCGTTAGTACCTGATCGGGAATCTTCTCTAAAATACTCCCTACAAGGTATGGTGCAGTGGAGACCTGAATTCGAGAGCAGAGGATCTGAGTTCAAATTCATCTTCTGTTGCTTGCTTCCTGAGTGACCTTGGGCAAACTACTTAACCTCTATGTGCCTCAGTTTTCTCATCTGTTAAAATGTGGACTAGAAGATCTCTGAGGGCACTTCCAGCTCTAAAAGCATGATTTAAAGAGCCCATCCAGCTTCCATTGAAGCCTCTTCAATGAGAAGGCACTCACTGCCTTCTGAAGCTGCCCACTCCACTTTGGGATGGATATAATGATGAGGAAGTTTTTTTCCTTGAATTAAAAGTTGCTTTTAATGGTTTCTGTCCATTTTTCTCTATTGCATCCTCTGGGGCTAAACAGGGCAAATCTAATCCCCTTTCCAAAAACATTGTTTGGTGATTGATTTATTAAAATATCTACTGTGTTGCTAGGCAGTGCCTAGATGGATATGGCTGTGATGGACATGAGGAGTGCTGGAGTCAGGAGGACCTGAGTTCAAATCCAGTCTCAGATCTTACTATCTCACTTATCCTCTGTCTGCCTCAGTTTCCTCATCTATAAAATGGAGATACTAATATCACCCACTTCTGTAGTTGTTATGAGGATCAAGTGAGAAAACATCTGCAAGGCAGTTTGCAAGCCTTAAAGCATGAAGTAGATGGTAGTTGTTGTTGCCGTCATTATTATTTGGGAAGTCTCTTCCACGTGACAGTCCTCCAACTATTTGAAGACAGAACTTGTGTCCCCATTAAGTTTTCTCTTCTTTAGATCAAACATCCCCCGTTCCACACATGGTCTGGCCTCCACTACCCCTACCATCTTGGCCACCCCATGTTGGACAAGCCATAGCTTGCTAATGCCCTTCCTTAAAACTAAGTGCCCCCAAATGAATGCAATATTTAATATGATACCATAGCCCCAGTTGCTACCAAACTCCCACTTCTTAGTCTTCCAGTTGCGGTGCTACTGAATCCCTGGCTGCCTTATCAAAAACCACCCCCTCCCCTGCCACCACTTGCCATCATTCTCTCATCCCCACCCACCTCAGCCTCCTCCCATGTCCCAATCCATCTTTGCCCAGCCCTGCCATTGTGCCCTATTCTATTCTTAACCAATATTCTATTCTTAACAAAATTTCCTTCATATTAGATCTCTTCTTTCTCTGAGCTTTCTGTTTTCTGGCACTCAAAGACTTGGTTCCACCGAGGAGACACTGGCCATTCTTTCGACAAGTTGTGCCTCCTCTCATACTCCTCTGATCAAGGGGTTTTAGAGAGGGAGGTCACTCATTCCTGGCTCTGCGTTACCATTTCCATACCTTCCCATTGCTACCATCACTCAGCCACCTCTTTTGCTTAGAGGCTAAGCTTACCCAAACATAGCACCCTATCCGGACCACCAGCACCCAGGTCATTATGTCTCCTTTCTTAAGTTCAGTACTTGATTCAGTGACTCCCTCTCCACTTCAACCCCTGCCCCCATAATAGGGAAAGTTGTCATTTCTGTTAATGCTTCCTCAGACACTAACCTTCAAATTTCTTAATCTCTTCATCCCATCTGACTTATAGCTTTACTAGCGTTATGTAGGGACATCTAACCTGTAATCTTACCATCTTCCACAAGTATTCCATTTTCATGATCAATAATTCTAGGTTCATTTATCAGACTGTCACCTCCTATCATCCTATCTATCCTTATGCCTCAATCCTCCTAAATCTATATTCTTCATCCTCATGGTAACATCCAGTCCTTCTACCTCTCAGTACTTTCCCCATAGCCAGGGGTGGGGAACCTGCAGCGTCAAAGCCACACGTGGCCCTCTAGGTTCTCACGTGCAGCCCTTTCACTGAATCTTGACTGGAACTTTTAAGCTTGGATTCAAGGGCCACACTCAAGGATCTAGAGGGTCACATGTGGCCTCGAGGCTGCAGGTTCCCTACCCCTACTTCAGACCATCATCACTGCTCTTTCTTCCCTTCACAACCTTGACCCAGTAATGGAACTAGCACAACCTTATACTTTCTTCTCCTCTCAAATCATTTGTCCCCTTGTCCTTCTCAGCTCATGCCTATAATACTCCCACCATCTTCCTCCTCCCATCAAGGGAGCTGAATACAGTTGGAGGAAATCTTGCAACCCTCTGATTGAAACATTACAGATATATGTTATCTAATCTTAACTGGGCTCTCACTGTGCTACGGCAAGCCTTTTACTCTTCTCTTCCTCATATACTATTGTAAACCTTCTTTCTTCACTCTTGCACACCATCCTTCCCCAACCCATATAGGACCTTAAACTTTACCAACAAGATAGCAGTCATCTGCTGTGAGTTCCCTCTTCTCCCACACACTACATTTTAAAACCCTTTGACATCATCTCTTGTTCTAGTTCTGATAAAGGGGTGTCCTTTCCCTTTTCCAAGACCAACCCCTCTACATGTACTTTTGGCCTTATTCTTTCCCTCTCCCCCGAAAGATTACCCTGTGATCAAACTCTTCCTACCCCACATTATTACTTAATTAACCTCTCACTTTGTATGCCTTCATTCCCTGCTCTCTACAAACGTTCACATCTCACCCATCCTCAAAAAAACCCTCACTTGACTCTACTATCCTCTCAACCTTTTTATTTCCTATGTCTCTTCTTCCTTTCACAGCTGCACTCCTAGAAAAAGCTGCCTACACTCTTTTCCTCCACTTCCTCTCTTCTTCCTCCCTTTTCACTCCACTGCAGCCTAGCTTCTGACTTCATTTAGCTGAAACTGTTCTATCCAAAGTGACAGATCATCTATACACTGTCTAAACTGATGGCTCTTTTCAATACTCATTCTTTTTAGTCTCTCTGCAGTATCTGACACCGCAAATAGCCTTTACTCCAGAATGTTCTTTCTTTTTTCCCACTTAATAGTATTTCCTTTTTTTCCAATTACATGTAAAGATAGTTTTCAACATTCACTTTAATAAGATTTTGAGTTCCACATTTTTTCTCCCTCTCCCCACCCCTCTGTCCTTCATTCCCCCCCTCCCCAAGACACCATGCAATCTGACATAGGCTATACATATACAATAATATTAAACATCTTTCCACATTAGTTGTGTTGTGAAAGAAGAATCACAACAGAAGGGAAAAACCATGTGAAAGAAAAAACAAAAAACAAAGTGAAAATAGCATGCATCAATGTGTGTGTTCAGACTCCATAGTTCTTTCTCTGCATGTGGATAGCATTTGCCACTATGAGTCTTTTGGAATTGTCTTAGATCACTGCATTGCTCAGAAGAGCTGTGTCTATCAAAGTTGAGCATCACACAATGTTGCTTTACTGTGTGTAACATTCTCTTGGTTCTGCTAACTTCACTCAGCATCAGCTGACTGTTCTTTCTACTCTGAGAATTTGCAACACTATCCACTCTTGGTTCTCTTCTTACCAATCTGACTGTTCGTTTTCAATCTCCTTTGCTGTATGATCATTCATATCCTGAAGCCCAAGGTTCTGGACTGGGTCCTCTTCCCTTCTTTCTTTACACTCTGCTCTCTTAGGGAACTCATCAGTTCCTATGGGTTCCATTACCTCCCTACAGATGAATCCATGATCTATATATCTAGCCAGAGACCCAGTGCCTCCTCACCAACTGCTTAGTAGACATTTAAAATATCACCATCTTTCCCCTAAGATCTACTTCTGGAGTTCTTGACTTCTTTTGGGAGTATCCTCATTCTCCCTAGCTCCCCAGGTTCATAACTACAGAATCGGCTTCCATTCTTCGCTGTCCCTTGTCCTACATATCAGTCACCAAATCTTGTTGACTCAACTTTCACAACATTTCTCACATCCAGTCTCTTCTCTCCACTCACCCATTGACACATTGAGTAAGACTATTACATCTCAAGCTTACGCTATGGCAATGACTTCCTCATTGATCTCCTTTCTTCAAGTCTGGCCCCAATTCATCCACCTTCCACAAAACTTCCAAACCTTTCTGAAGCCCAGGAATGACTATACTACTTCCCTGCCCAGTGAGCTCCGATAGTTCCCTAAAACCTCTAGGACCAGATAAAAATGACTTTGTTTGTATTTCAAGGTCTTCACAACCTGGCTCCAATCCAATATCCTTTTCCAGACTCATTACTCATTACTCTCCTTCATACATTCTATGCAGCCCTTCCATCCAACTAGCCTTCTTGATGTTCTTCATGCATGCCATTCCAACTCCTGCTCCCATTCTGTCTTTGTCCAGTGGTCCCCCATTTTGAATGCACTTCTTCCCATCCTCTCTTTTAAATTCCTAATTCCCTCAAAGCTTTGCTCAAATGCCGCTACCGTTTCTGATTGCCTCAACTCTTAGTGTCTCCCTCCCAAAATTATGTTTTACTTATTTTGTATATATTGTGTTCATTCTCATGTATATATTTTCTCTCCCAATACAATAAAAGTTGCTTGAGGGAAGGGACTGTTTCATTTTTGTCTTTGTTTCTCCAGTGCCTCGCATGCTGCCTGGCAAACAGTCGATGCTTAAATGCTTGTTTGATTAATTGATCGATCAATTAATTGACTAAAGCTTCTCTCCAATCTATAGGGAAGGTATCATTTTTGATAATTTGTTTCTTCATTTGTGAAAGGAAAGACTTTGGACTAGGTTGTCTTTAAGCTGCCTTCCAGCTCTAACAGCCTAGGAATCTCTGCATTTTGTCGATGTGCTGTACATCTGGTTGGGCCTGCTTGAACATAACATTCTATACCTCTTTACTGCGTTCATCACATTACAGTTGGCAGTGTTGTGTACAAATTTTCTGTCCCATAAGAAAATGACAAACCACTCCAGTATCTCTGCCAAGAAAACCCCAAATGGGATCATGAAGTCGGACACAATTGAAACAACTGAACAACAACAAATCAGAGCTCCTTGAAGGTAGTCTATACCTTATTTATCTTTATATCACCCTCAGCGATTAGCATAGTGTATTCTCCAAGCAAGTGCTTCATCATAAGCATTTGTTGTTCTAAGGTCCTTCCCAACACCAACATCATTTTATGTTCTAAGTTCTAGAGTCCCCTCCAACTCTGATGTTCTGTGTTCTAAGAGCCCTTCCAGTTCTCTGTCTGTGTTCTGTTCTAAATCTTTGTCATTTCTGTCTTTTATATCTCACCCAAGCCCTCCTTCTCATTCTCTTCCTCCTGAATTTAAGTACATCCTTCTTTTTCTTTCCCTCTCTCGCTTTCTCCCCACAAGAAGATTGAGAAAGTCACGGATTAGTTGGCCGCTCTCACCCTGCACCAAGTGTGCCTTGTGAGCCTATGTCGTATTGGGACAGAGAAGTATTTTACAGGAAACCTTTCTCAAGAGCCTGTTTTAAGTTTAGGAGAAAGTCAGTGGGCACAGAGACAAAAGGTTATTTTTATGTTGCTTTAGAAATGTAAATGAGAGTAATGCTTAGATCCCACTGCTTGGCTGATAAAATGGTGATTATTCAGTTAGTGAACATTAAATGCAATTAAGAGCTAATGAGGCTCTAGTTTTATGGATAAGGAAATTGAGTCCAAAGTGGAGAACTGGCTTGTTCATGGTCACACAGCAAGGAGAACCAGGACGAAAACCCAAGTCCCCTGCATCCTACCTCAATTCTTTTATCCACTGGGCCAATGTTGTGTCACAAAATTGATACTTAATAAACAGGGATTCACCTTCACAAAGGCGCTTTGAAAAATTATCTGACATCCATTATCTCACTTGATCATTACAACAGCATGTGAGAAATTTAGTGCAAGTATTATCCTACCCATTTTACAGAAGAGAAACTGAGGCCCAGTGAGGACAATTGATTTGCCTAAGATCACATGACTACTAATGAAAAAATTGAGACACAAACCCAGATCTCCAGCATGATTTCTTATAGGCTGCATTGTATCCTAGTCCAAAAGAAAGAGCATAAAACCTAGAGTCAGAGGATCTCACTTCAAGCCTGCCTTTAATGGTTACTATATGTGACACTTGAACAAGCTGCTTAAGTCTCCTGGCCCTCAGTTTACTTATCTTTAAAATGAGGGGATTGGATTAGATAGCCTCTTTTTCTTCCAGCTCTAGATCTGTAATTCTTTTAAATACAAATTGCCTTTATAGAAAGTGACTTTCAAGTACAAATTGCCTTTATAGAAATATATAACTAGATAGTATTTTAAGGTTTATGAAGTATTAAGCTAACTTTCATTATCATGCCAATAAGGCAGATATTATTATCCCCAGCTTACAGATGAGAACCTCAGAGAATTTAAGTGCCTCGCCCAACTAATACGTTTCTGAGGAAGGATACAAATCCAAGTCCTTCCTGTTGCCATACCCAGGATTCTCCAGTATGTCCCCCTGGCAGAAGCAAACTAAATCAAACTGGAAAATAGATTTGGACATTGGAAAAATATCGATGAACTAAGGGATGAAAATCATTTGCATTTCCTAATTAGACCAAAACGGGTTATTTCTGAGAAGTAAAGAGTGGCTGGTGATTAGGGCATATAGTTAGAAAACTTAGAATCAGAGAATATTGGGACAGGAGGAGACTTCCAAGCTAAGAATGTCAGAGTGGAACTTAGAACATATGACATAGAATGTCTTATAGGATCATAGGTCTTTGGATTCAGAGGAACCTTATCATCTAATTTAATACTCTAATTTTACAAGTAGCACCCCCTCTGGGCTCCTCTCTTCTAACTTGGCATTCAAGGATTTGCAGATTGGATCTCCTGTCAGAAACAGAGCAAGTATTCCCCAAGGGTATCTTCTAGGGTATCCTGTGTTTGTAGTCTTAAAACTATGGCTCAAGATTACTACCAATGGACTTCTCATTAACAATTAGCTAACAGACACAATTAACTCAAAGCAAAGTCATTTACTAAAATGGCATAGTGAGACTGGCAGCTATAAAGTATTCCTTCAACTCTTCTTCCTCCGTAAGCCTGAATCACATTGTCCCAAAAATACACATAGAATCCATGGGAAGAATGGGCAAAATTTAGAGCATGATGGTAGAGAAGCATGGGAACACATGTGAACAAGGCAACTCAAGCCTATGAAAAAAGGATGGCTTTCTCATGGAATCCTCAAGAAGCTCTCCCTAAGACACATCTCTGCTGGGTGACTTGCTCATTTAGCTTCCCTGGGTCTATTCCTCTTTGCAGCTTGACTCTCCATTATCAGAGCTTCTTTTTCCTTGAATCCAAGGTCAACTCTCTTCTCCGCTGCCAGGTGTCATGTCCCTTTCCACTGATTCTGGCTTCAAGTGAGTGCCTCTCTCTGTACATATCTACCTGGAAAGGGTGTGTCTTTGCCTTCTTGACCATTCCTTAAATTCTCTTGGATATATTAACTCTCAAACTTTGGGTCAGGCACCTCTATTTCAAAGAGCCATGACTGATGGAGAGGCAGAGGAAGAAAATCTCCCTCCTTTGTCCCCCATTTCCTGTCCTAAGGAAAGCACAGGGATCATATGCCACACAACTGCTGCACACAACCATACTTCTCTGGAACTCTTGAACTACATAGACTGACTCCACAGCTGATAGGCTTAATTATTTAAATGCCTCTAAGGGAACTTAGGTGTATTTCATGGGTTTCTTTGATGTTTGTTGTTCTAGTGCCACACCTATTGCTGGATATTTCTTCTCAGTTTTCTAGGAGTTTCTTATTGGTTATTGAACCCAAGACTGATCTAATTTGCCTTTGGCAAAAGCATGTTCTATTCACCTTCTGACCAGTACATTGTCCAATTGAGTCCCACCTGCATTATATGTACATTGTCATTCCATACAATAATCAGAGGCTTAGGCAGTGGATTTGATGTGATGGATACTGGCATGCGTGGGGCACCATTTGATTCAATTCCATTCAGCAACTATTTGGTGACTGCAATGTGCTAGTACTAGGGCCACAAAGGAAAAGAAATGGAACCATTCCTCCTTACATTCTACTATGGAGGTAGCAGTCCATAAGTAAACACAAAGTATGTAAAAAGTACAATTAAGTCATTTCCAAAGAAAAAGAGCCCTAACAACTAGGGGTATCAGGGAAGGAAGTGGTTCCTGAGATGTGCTGTGAGAAAAGGTAGGTTTGTTACAAAGCAGGATGAGAAAGGAGTACAACACAGACATGGAAGTCCACCTGTACAGAGGAGGGAAATGCAATGTAGTCTATGGAGAACAGCTAGTAGGTCATTTTGACCAGAATGGATGGGTCAAGAAGGGGACTGATATGAAATAAGAGTGGAAAAGTAAGCAGAAACACTCTTCCATGAGTACCCATGGGTGGTCATGTTGAATCTTTACTTCAGTCAAGGTCTGTTCACAGGGAATGACCTTTACCAGCTCCAGAATTCACTGCTGCACAACCTGAGGTAGCAGATGGGTCCAAAGGAACAGAAGTGTTATCTTTTCCCACTCATCACTTCCCTACTGATTAGAACTTACCTTTGGTCCCTCCTAAAGACTGTTCTGCAGAACAAACTGCTCAGTTCATCAAGTAGATAGAAACTACCATAGTGATCTTTGGTTGTAGACCAAGTGGTCTTAAAGACTGTTAAAATAAATTGAAAGAAAATTAATAGCAATCTCTTTACCATCTCCTCAACCCCCTCCAAGAAAAAAATTACTTGAAACACTATCTAATCTGTAGTAAAATCATAGACTCTTAGAACCGAGAGGGCCCATAAAGTCATTTTATCCAGTTCTCTACCAAGTGAAGGAATCTTCTCTATTATTCTCTATACTCTCTATATTCTCTATATTCTCTAACTTCTGCAGGAATGAAGAAGTCATTACTTCATGAGGTAGCCCCTTCCATTATCAGAGAGGGTTCATTGTCAGGAGGTTACTATTTATATTGAACTGAAGACACACCTCTCCATGGCTTTCAATCATTGCTCCTGGTTCTAGATTTTGGGACCAAGCAGAATAATTCTCATAGCTCTTCTAAATTATAGTTTTTCAAATACTTGAGGACATGTTCCCCCTTTAGTCTCTTTTTCTCTAAGTTTGGTATCCCTCCTTTCTTTAGCTGATCTTTATATGGCATGGTTTCTGGTCCTCTTACCATTCTGGTCACTCTCCTCTGGATGGGCTCCAGCTGGTGTATTTCCTTTTAGAACTAAACATAACACTACAGATTGATCTGACCAGGGCAGAAGAAGAAAGGAAACAAGCATTTATTAAGTACCTACTATGGGCCAGGCACTGTACTAAGAACTTTTTACAAATATAATTTCATTCGATTCTCAAGAGAATCCTGAGAGGTAGGTGCTATTAGCATCCCCATTTTACAGTGGAGGAAATTGAAGCAAATAGAGGTTAAGTGACCATAATGTAATATAAATCTGAAGATCTTCCCTGTCCATTAATAGGCCTGTGTGACCTGCTTACATCACAGAAAGCCTAAGTCACATGTGGTGGGAAGAGCTTGCTGAATGAGTGAAACTGGAAGGGTGGAGCAGGAAATGATCAGAGCAAGTTAGAACCGTGGGAGGAGAAGGACACAGGCAAGGAGTGAGCTAGGATTTGTGAGTGTTTGTGGGAAGGCCCCAGCAGGGGGGAAGGCTAATGGGAGGGTGTGGCTCCCTGCTGTGATGTTGTGTGCTAACATCTTTGCTGCTGTGATGGATTGGACTTACTGGTTTTGGGATTTGGTTCTCTGGTGTCTGGATAAATGTTTTACTTTTTCTACCTTCTATATGGAGAGTCTCTTATATTTTGTGATACAGAACTACATAGGCATATTCACAGTTATCGTCAATGTTGTGATTATTGCCTTGCTGATACAGTGACTTTCCCAGGATCACACAGCCAATAAGTGTCTGAGGCTGCATTTGAACTCAGGTCTTCCGGATTCTAGGCCCAGTACCTAGCTTCCTTATTTTTGTGATCCACCCCAAAGACGAATGCCTAAATCATGCAAAGGAAATAAGATGCTCTGTGGTTAAAGATTTCCCCAGAAGAAGATTCCTCAGCTCCCTTGGGTTACCTGTTACAGTTTTCAACATATTCAAACCCACTCAACATTTATTAATCAGCTTCTGTGTGGGCACCCTCATACTTAGCATTGTGAAGCTACAGAGACAAATAAACTGGCCCGTGCCTTTGGGGAACTGATAGCCTAAAATGATGATGATGACGATGACGATGATGATGATGATACTGACTTGCATTTACAGGGAGCTTTCAGGTTTGCCGAGTGTATTACATTCATTGTTTTATTGGAGTCTCACAATAACCCTTTGAGGTGGTCACTGCAGGCCTTCTTATTCTCATTTTACAGAAGAGGAATATGAGACTCAGAAAAGGAAAGACACTTGATCGTGGGGGCCCAGCTAGGGCTAGGGGCCAATTTGAACTTACTCAAATCTTTCTGACTCCAACTCTTTATCCTTTATCTACCTATTTCTTTATCTACCACAAAAACAAAGAACTTATAATACAATACATGAAAGTCAGAGTGGTACAAGCTGCATACTATATGAACTTGGAGAAAGTTAAGGTTATTATTTACCAGAGCAATCAGGGAGGACTTCCTGGAGGAGGGGACATTTGAATTAGGCTTTAAAGTATGGAGAGAGGAGAGATGGGAGAGAGAATATAAGAGGTAGAAGAGTTCATAAGGGTTAGGGGAGCAAAGATATGCAGGTGAGAAAGGTGAGAGCATTTATGGATGACACTGAATAGTTTTGTTTGGTTGGAGCACAGAGAAGGTCCAAGGGAACCGTGTGAAATAAGGCTGGATGCATATGGTCATGTGACACATTGTTGGGGGGAGGGGTTTGAATATAAGGCAGACACTGCTGGGCAGCAAACTTAATAGAGAGCCATTGAAGTGTTCTGAGCAGAGGAGTAGTAACAACAGAGCTATGCTTAAGGAAATCTGGTAATGTGTTCAGAAGAGATTGGAAGAAGGAAAACTAGATAATTAAACCCTTTTTGCTTGATTCCAGAGACAGGACTAGGAGCAACAAGTGGCAGTTACAGAGAACCAGATTATGGCAAAATTTATGGATGAACTTCCTAAATAATTAAAACTATCCCAAAGTAGAATGAACTATCTTGGAAGGTAGTAAGTTCCCTGTCACTTGCGGGGATATATAAGAAGGGCCAGATGGGCATTTGTCATGGTATTATAAAGAGGATTCCTGTTCAGGTGTGAGCTGTGTTTGCATCTCTGGGATTGATTTACTGGTTATCAGAAAGGGTTTCCTTTGTCACTTATTTCTTTCCTCCTCCTGATATAATATAATATCTCATTTTCTTTGTTCTTTCTTTTTATTTCTTTCATTTTTACTTCTTCCTCTTCTTTCTTTCCTTTCTCCATTCCTTCTTCCTTCCCCTCCTCCCTTCTATCCTACTTCTTCCCCTTTCTCCACTCTACTCTTCCACAACAGCAACCTCCCTCCAATGAGCCCTTCTCTGTAACAAAGAAAGCTATTTAAGCAAAACCAACACTGTGTCTGACATTGCAATGCTTCAATTACATCTAGTGGGTCCTTTTCCCATCAACAGAGATCACAACCCTCTCCAAGCTATTTTAAATGGTGTCATAAGCTACTGTGGACAAAAACATCCATCCTCTGGAGGGCAACCCTCTGGTGATGAGCCTCTCTGCTCTCAATTAGGCTGGTTCTCAAATGACAGGCACATAGTCCATTGCCAGGTCTGTACTCATAGCCTTTCCAACTAAAAGGGACTTGTTGGAGTTTTTCCTCCACTGATATATCCTTCGAGAACTCAGGGTCACCTCCATGCCACAAGGATGTACCAGAGGCAAGTATCAGTGGAGAAGTAACAATTATACAAATACCATCTCACCTAGAGGTTCCAGCTTGCATTTGAAGCCCTTCACAGTCTGGCTCCAACCTATATTCCCAGTTTTATTTATCACTCATTGCTCCCCTTAATGTACTCTACCTTCCAGTCAAACTGACTTACTTGGCATCCCCCAAAGTCCACATTACATCTCCCACTTCTGGGACTTTGCACAGGCTGGTCCCCATTCCTGGATTCAACCTCCTCCTCACCAGAATCCCTTCAAGATTCAGTCATGTGACACTTTCTATGAGAAGCCTTTCCTCTTTCTCCTCTCTTTCTGTTTGTGTCTGTGTCTGTCTCCTGGGCTTTTCTATCTTTATCTCTCTGTCTCTGTCTCTCTGTCTCTGTGTGTCTGCCTCTCTCTCTCTCTCTCTCTCTCTCTCTGTCTCTCTCTCCCCCCCCCCTCTATCTCCTTCTCTATCTGTCTTTTGCCCTCTTTTGCCCTCAAATTACCTCATTTCTATATATTTTCGTACATATTTGGTATATTGATATAATGTAATATCTCATTTTCTTTGTTCTTTCTCTTTATTTCTTTCATTTTTATTTCTTTCTCTTCTTTTCTTTCTCCATTCCTTCTTCTTTTCCCTCCTCCCTTCTTTCCTACTTCTCCCCTTTCTCCCCTCTACTCTCCCACAACAGCAACCTCTCTCCAATGATCCCTCCTCTGTAACAAAGAAAGCTATTTAAGCAAAACCAACACTGTGGTATATAATTAATTGTTTACATACTGCAACTCCTCAGTAGAATGTGAGTTTCTTGAGATCAGAGATTATCTCTCCTTTTGTCTCTGTTTCTGTAGTCCCTAGCACAGTGCCTGACACATGGTGGTATTTAATAAATGTTTGCTAGGAAGGAGTAGAAGGCGAGCTATGGGAGTTTCCATTGACCTCCACCGAGCTCCCCAGGGAATTCCTGGGGGCCTTTGTCGGGACGTACCACAATTCTGCACATATGACTTTGGCAGTGGCAAGGTTCCAACAAAGACGATTTCCCTCTTCATGATGGCCAATTACTCAGGCTTCAGCTCTGTTGTGAATGCAGATGAAGGCCTTGCTCAGCCCAAATGAGCTTGCTGGGTCAGGAGAGACATTTTCATCCAAATTGCTACAGCACAATTTCCATCCTGGGAACATTTGTGCCCGTAGTTTTTCTAAGCCTCATTAATTTGGCTGCATTTGCACATTATTATTATTTATAAGGTTACTAATAAAATATAAACAATAGCCTCATAATTAATATGTGAAATATAAGTACACTATGAGAATAAATAATGAATGTTTAATACTAACAGCAACGGTAGTTCATGTTCCCGAGGTGATTTATGGTTTCCGAAGACTCTTAGAGCTGTCTAAAAGTACAATAGGCTGCCTCAGGAAACAGAGAACTCTCAGTTATTGGAGGCCTTCCAGTGAAGCCTGGATGTCCACATGGCAGGGACAGTGTAGAGGACAGTGTAGGCTCTGGCCCAGGTACATTTATTATTAGGTGGCATAGAGTCAGGAAGGCCCCAGGCCACGTCCTGCCTCCTACGCTGGCTAGCTGTGTGACCCCATGTAAATCCTTTAGCCTCTGTGTGTCCCACTCTCCTCATTCATGAAATAAAAGGGTTGGACCTGATCATTTTAAGGCCCTTTCAGGCTCTAAATCTACGCTTCTACATTTCAGTTCCCTTCCATCTCTAAGAAGCTGTGATTCTCCTATTCTTTGATTCCTATCACCTTACTTGAGCTTCTTAATTGTAATGTAGAGTACCTGAGGGGGAGTAGTAGAAGATACGAGCAGAAGGGGAGGATGATGCCAGATTGTGGAAGAGCTCCACTGCCAGGCTAAGGATGATGACTCAAAATATGGCTGTCTGTATTCTAGGCACAGAGGCAGGAACACAATGAGTCATCCAGATTGGCTGGAGCATTGAGTGCATGTGGGGGAGAAAAAGCTGGAAAGGTAAACTGGGTATAGACTGTGAAAGGACTTGAATGAGAAGCTGAGGAGGTTGTATTTTGCTCTATGGACAATAGGGAGCCACCGGCAGTCTTTGAGCCGGGCAGTGACGAGATTGGGCCTGAGCATTAGAACGAATACTCCCACATTAATGTGGAAGGTGGATTGCAATGAGGAGTGATAGGAGACAGGGAGACTAATTAGGGGGTTGTTACAATACTCCAGGCAAGAGTTGATTGGGGTGCTAATGGAAGGAAGGGGATATATGTGAGAAACATTTGTGTCCTACCTTAGAAATGGAGGCTAGTTAGTCTCAGTTGTTACTTTTGAGTCGATGGACCATAGAACACCCAGAATTCCCAAGGAAGAGAATTTTATGTGTGTTTTTAGAGAAAATCCACCAGGCAGATCAAATGACTGTATCCTCTTGCTATAGGGCAATAAGAGACTGGTGACTGAAACCCCTGACCCCTGTGGAAAGGGTCCTCTGTAATTCCTGCAGCACCATCGCTCACCTGTTCCCTGGATTTCTTCCTGCAATTCATTCATTCATTGAGCTATTGGTTGCCCAGCAACAGCAGCAGAATTGCTATGTTTGCTTCAAGATCCCGGGAAAGTCTTGCTCTTTGATTATATATCAGTAAAAATAGAAAGGGAAGTAGTATGGGGGGGGGGCGGGGCAGAATGGTGGAAAGAGTGGAGGACCTGGATATGGAAGCTCTTGGTCCATGTTTGGGGCCTTTCACTTCCTAAGGAAGACCCTTGGCAAATTCTCGATCTCTTAAAGCCTCAGTTTCTTTAACTGTAATATGAAGAAGTTGGGCTCCGTGGTCTCTAAGGTCCCTTTTGACTGTTAATGTTCTAGATTATAAGATTCCTTCCAGCATTAATTGTTCTGTAATGCCTAAAGCAGCGAAGAAAAAAAAAAGTCTGGAAAAAGAAATGAAGGCTATACCTTGAGGCAAGACAGAGGTGTTTATTCTGCCTTGGGGTGGGGGAGGGGTGACAAAAGAAAGAGCCTATTTGGCAATTCATTTCACCAGGGCTGTAGGCCCCGAACGGAGATATACCAAGACTTCCAGAATGTCACACCTTGTAACCTAATAGTTCACATTTATTATGCTTCTAATCTATGAAACACATTCCTCACTACAACCCGATGAGGTGGGTTGCTAAGCTTCATTGTCCCCGTTTTCCTGACGAGGAAACTGAGGCCCAGAATCATATATCCAGGAAGTGGTGATGCTTAGACTTGAACTCTTTGCTCTTGTCAGAGATAAGGGTAGTGGGGCTCAGGGGTGGAGGACAGTGATTCCTGAGATGCCTCTGGCTTCCTGGAACTATCGGTAACAGCTGGGGCAAAGTGAGAGATTGTTGCATTTCCCTTAGGGGAAAGCCAGCCAACCAGATATACTGCAGGGCAGCCTGATGACTCCCGTGTACAGATGTTCAATTGGCTGACCTTTGGTGCGGTTGTGGCCCTTGGGGGAGAGTGAGAACGAGACTGGGGCATGGTCGTGCTCTGTCTGGGGCTTTTTGCATTTTCCCGGCCTAGCTGTCAAACCTACGGAAGATCCCATGAGGAACATCTGGTGCATTCCTCACCCCCTCCCCACCACCTGGAGATATCTGCGTGTGGGTCTTCAATTAGGATCTGTAGTGCCTCGGATCCTAAACACAGACTTCCTCTAAGGGAGAGCTGAATGATATCATTGCCTGAGAGTGTGCTAGCCCCAAGGCTGTGGCACTGAGACAGAAGAGAGAGGATGTACCAAAGAGCCTTGCACCTGGAATCTGAGGGCCAGAGGCTGAGCCTGGGTTCTGGTATTTACTGTATGACCTTGAGCAAGTCACTACCAATCCCTGTCAAAGGGGAATAGTAGTATTTGTCCTATTCCCTTCACATTGTGACTGAAAGAAAAACCTGTCAACTATAGAGCAATATGTAAATTAGGGCTACTGTTACTCTCCTGTGGAGAAATACTGTTTGGGGAAGACGCTATATGGTGTGTGCTAGTGGTCTCACTGGAGCATTTGTGGGGTGGGAGGCAGGGCAGAATAATGGATCGTTCTATCTCAAATCAAACAGAACTAGTGATGGGAACTGAGCACCTAGCTTCCAGTCTTGTTTGATATTAGCTGTGTGACCTCGGTCAAAGGGATTCACACCTCTCAAAATGTATGGTGGTTGTGAATACTGGTGAGAAGGAAGGGAAGAAGGAAGGAGAGAAGGAAGGAAGGAAGGAAGGAAGGAAGAAAGGAAGGAAGGAAGGAAGGAAGGAAGGAAGGGAGGGAGGGGAGGGAGGGAGGGAAGGAGAAAGGGAGGAAGGGAGGGAGAGACAGGGGGAGAGAGAGAGAGAGAGAGAGAGAGAGAGAGAGAGAGAAGGAGGGAGGAAAAGAAATGAAGAAGGGAATAAGGGGGATGACAAAATCAAGCCTCAGAGATTTGAAATGACTTGTCTTTATTGGCCCAGCTAATACATGCCGGTGCTGATACCCAAACTCTGGAATAATTTCCAGAATTCCAAGGTCTTTCCTTTCTCTTACACTGACTTCTACCATGCCCTGCTGCCCTGCATCCGTTTAGCATCATTTGATCTTTTACAACAGCCTCATGAGGCAAGCAGAGTCAGAGGCTGTTATCTAAATTTTAAAAATGAGAAAACTGATCCTCAGAAAGTGGAAATGACTTGGTCCCAGGTCACACAATTGGGTGAATTAGGAAGAGGAACCAGAATTCCTCTTCAGATCAGCTGGCTTTGGAGTCAGGTTCTGGGTTCAAATTTCAGCTGTGTTACCTTGGGCAATCAATTGGCCTCTTTGTGCCTCAGTTTTGTCATCTGTAAAATGAGTGTATTAGACTAGATCTAAAGCCCCTTTCAGCTCTAAATATTTTGCTCTTATGATTTGATTCCAAAGCCTTTTTACCATACTCCTCCGTCATCTTAAAAGTATCCCTGAGTTGGGAGGCTAGTATGGGGGTCAAGGGCTAATAGTAAAGACCATGAAGGGGCAAGAGAAAGATGGGGCTCCAAAATCAGTCATGTCAACTGCGCTCCCCACTTGCAAACTGCACAGGTGGCGCATCCAGTGGAGGTCTGGCCAGGGTGGAAGGTGTAGGTTGCAATAGCTGCTCTCTTGGTAATTTTCCAGTTAAGAAGGGCTTCAGGCTCTCAGAGAATGTCTTCTGCTCCCATCTTCAGAGCGTGGAATTGTGGGTTAGTGTTCCTCCCAGGTCCTTAGAGCAGAAGAGCCTCCTCCTCCAAGAGGCAGGAAGGGGAGCCCTAAGATCATCTCTGCCCTCAATTCTACTTGTCTGTCTTGCTTCAAAGGCTTCATTAAGAAACCATTATCCCTCTCCCACAGCCAGATCCCTACACAGCCTGCTCAGGGAGCGTAAACAGTAATTAGTTACATAAAGTAGTGACAAAGAAGTTACAGACACAAATTAGCAAAGGAGGCTGAAAGCACCAGAGGACCATTAAACTTAGGAAGACGAGCAGCCCACCTGACAAACTTGAACTTTGGGAGAGAAGCCAGAAGGCCAGTCACCCTAGGAGAGAGACTGTGCTGCAGGCTGACACAGCACTAGCCCCAGTACACAATGATGGAGTAGGCTTGACCTCAGTCTGCATTTCTCTATTTTGGAAAGGATAATCAGATTCCTTGCTGAAATCTAGACATTCTACATTTTTGGTATTCTCCTAAACCACACCCCACCCCCTGCAAGCCCCCAGTCCACTAACCCTAACTGAGAAAGAAATGAGGTTGGTCTGACATATTTATTCTTGGGGAGCCCATCTTAGCTCCTGGTAATCACTGCTTCCCCTTCTATTCTGACCACATTATTAAAGGAATCACAGATTTGTAGCCCTAGAAAGGACCTCATATTGCATCTAGTGCAATCCCCTCATTTTCCCCTCATAAAACTCAGACCTAAGGGGGCAAATGGTTTGGACAGGGTCACACAACAAGCTAATCACAGAGCTATATCTTGACTTCAAGGCCAATGCTTTTCCTATAATCCCAGGGCAATTCTTGGAACAAGGGAGACCATAATGGAATGCAAAGTGAGGGAATAAGTTCCCCCATCACAAAGGTGTTTTAATAAAGAGATTATATGATCACATGTGAGGGATACTGGAGAAGAGAATACTGCCAGGGAATAGACTGGGCTACTTAGCCACCAAGGCCCCATTTGTCTTCCAGGTACCATGATTCTAAGAAGGAGGGTGAAAATCTCAAGCTTCTGGTGTAAGTTGTGGTGCTGGGAATAGTAGTTTAAGGAGAAACTACCACCTTCTCCAGCTACCAGCTGCCGCCTTAAATTTTTTGAGAGCTGGAAACTTTCCTGTTTCCTAAACTGTTCCTCACTCACAGAGGCAGGAGGTGGAAAAAGATGCCATCAGCTGAGTGGCCATTAGGCAGGCTCTGATTTTTTTTAAAATGATTATATATCCAGGCCCAGGCTCTACGTAAATGGAGGGTATGGCAGGATCTGTACTTGACCCCAAGCATTGAGCAGGCTCAGCTGTGCAGGCAGAGGAAGAGAACCATGCTGGGCTTTCACCACAGAATACAAATGATGATGACGATGATCATGGCAACAATAATATGATACGTTATATATAACTCCTTTGTCTTGTATCCAACGTCCTCTATAATCTGCTGCCTGTCTTCCTCTTCTCCAGTCCATCCTTCATACCACAGCCAGACTCGACTCCTTCATGCATGGATCTGGTCACATCAGTCCCATGCTCCAAGCCCTTACATGGCTCCCTATTGCCTAACAAGTAAAGTTCAAACTCTTTTTACCTGCAATTCTAAGTCCCACAGCACCTGGTATCAGCCTGACTCTTCAGTCTTATATCATTCACCTTCACATGCTCTACATTGAAGAATAAAAGAGACACAGTTTCATCTTTGCCCCCCGATCATTCCCTGGGATTTTCTACCTCTGTCTTTGGTCCCATCATTCCCTGTACCTAGAATGTTCTCCCTTACCACATTTCCTCTGGAGTTTCTATCAATCTTGTAACTTTCCACTCAAATTCTGTTACCTCTGGGTTTAGTCCCTGACGCCCCATCTCATGGGACCTTATATGGCTCTTCACACCTCTCTATAATGCAACATGCACATTATGTTTGCCACATATCAGACTCAATGACCATAGAAACTATTGTCTTCTCCAAACCTTGCACCTCTCTCAGTCCTTAGAACAGGGTTCCATTTACACTAGGTGATTAATGAATGTGGGCTAAACTATTGAATGAATGTAATGTTCTATGTGTATTCTATTGTACAGTTTTAGGACCATAGAACTTTAGATATAGAGCTCAAAGGACCTTAGAGGTCACCTAGCACAGCCCCCTTCATTTTGCTGATGAGAGGCTGAGCGACTACCTCAAAATCACACAGGTAGCAGTGCTTCCCAAGAAGTGCTCTCATCCTTTCCCAGGTCTCACAATGCAGTGCTCAGGCCCGAATGCTTCCCCACTACAAGGACCCAGTTTTCTAGCCTGTTCCCTTCCCTAGCTTGATTTGAGCATTTTTTATTTCAGCCCCAAGTCTCTGAGTCTTTGATCACCACATCCCTGCTCTCTCCATCTGCTTTTAAGGCTATTATGTGGCAAGCAGTCAGACCCATTGTTTGCCTTTGAAGTCTTATTTTGGGTTTCCTTTCTCTAGTTCATGTCTTTGCCTCTATTACTTTGACTTCTGTTGCTGTGTCATGATTCTAAGGAGCAAACTTGGCATATATTAGAATTCCCAAGCCTTTTCTTCTCTTCCAAACACTCCCGTCTATTTTAGATACACTACTGTGGGGCAGTGGAATCACACAGTTCTCTGTGGTATCTGATTTTGGGAGAGTCCCTTTCTCCCTTTGGTCCTCAGCTTCCTTTTCAGTAAGATGAGGGGTTTGAACTCTAAGGTCCCTTTTATATCTAATATTCTATGTTCTATTCACTAGAGACCCTTCCAACTCTGGCATTCTATCACTCTGAACATGCCATTCCCCTTCTCAGAAATATTTTATGGCTCCCTCTTCCTTAATTTATCTTCTTATTCCTACTGCCATCCTCACTCCACCTTTCTAACCTTTATCATACCCCACTGCATTACACTATTGTTAAACAGATAACACTGACTCCCCCAGCTGTTGGATAGGAGAGGGAGCTTTTCCAGCCTTTCTTTTTAGCAGGTGTTCTAGCAGGTTCATTCTTGATCCAGGCAGAAAAGAAGACAGGAACGGAGACATAATAAGGAGTTAATTAATCTTACTCTATTCTAGTCTTCTCAAGGAGGGGTTGCTGATAATGGGAGCACAACTCCTACAGCATCCCTTAATTACTCTTCTCGCAGGGGCGGGCAAGAATATAGTAGGAGCTACAACTCCTACAGGTCCCCTAACTCTCCATGGGGACCGTTGGAGACTAACACATTAACAAATCCCCCCAAGCCTTGATGGAGGCCAATCAAGGCATGTACAGCATTCCAGCTTGTGCATTTCCTTCTAAGCCTCAATGGGGGCCAGTTGAGGCAAGCACACATACACATTCCCCTTGTGCATTCCTATTCCCTGCTTACTGAACAGCACTCCCTTGATTTATAGGATAACAGACAAAGAAGGCAATTTGCCATCAGCAGCCTCAGAAGTTTACATTAACTTTTAGCAATATCAGGGTGAGTTAGCCCAGTGCAAGTGCAGTAGATTTTTTTAAGATTTTTTTTTTTATTTTTAGTTTACAACACTCAGTTCCACAAGTTTTGGGGTTCCAAATTTTCTCTCCCTCCCTCTCCTTTCCCCTTCCCCCCAAGATAGCATATAATCCAATGTAGGTTCTACATATACCTTCACATTGAACTTATTTACATATTAATAGTCTGGTTGTAAAGAAGAATTATGACTAATGGAATGAATCATGGGAAAGAAAAAACAAAACCAAAAAAGAAGGGAAAAAAGGAGAGCAAATGGTTGCCTCAATCTGCATTCAGACTCCATAATTCTTTCTCTGGATGTGCATAGCTTTTTTTATCATGCGTCTTTTGGAGCTGTCTTTGAACCTTGAATTAATGAGAGGAGCCAAGTCTATCAAAGTTAGTCTTTACAGATACTGTGTGTCTATAATGCTGTGTAATGATCTCCTGGTTCTGCTTCCCTCACTCAGCATCAGTTCATATAAGTCTTTCCAGGTTGCTATGAAGTCTGTCTGCTCCTCATTTCTTATAGCACAATGGTATTCCTTTACATTCATATACCACACTTTGTTTAGCCATTCCCCAGTTGATGGGCATCCCTTTGATTTCTAATTCTTTGCCATCACAAAAAGAGCTTCTATAAATATTTTTGTACATAGTGGTCCATTTCCTACTTGTGTGGTCTCTTTGGGATACACCCCTAGAAGTGGTATTGGGTCAAAGGGTAATTGCAGTAGATTATTTACAACTAAACTCAAATGTTTACTTTATTCATCATTATATAACATTGTACAAGCATAGTAGAGTTGTAAAGTTTACAAGTCATGAGCCTGGGAACAAGAAGATTGTTATGGCCATGGATCATGGGAACTAGCATCTTTAAAAGAATAACAAAATCCACCTTACATACACTAAAATCCACCTTACATACAACTGTACAAGCTTTATACTTCTGTCAAAATGTACCCCACTTGCATTCTTCCATAATTTCATTCTCATTCCCTTGACTTCTGTCTTCACCTATTGAATTTCCACCTGTCTTCAAAGTCCAATTCAAATGCTACCTTCTACAGGAGGCCTTTCCCAGTCCTTTAGCTGGAAGTGAACTCTGTTCCATAAACTCAATATCCTGTGCATTTAACTACTGCTATTTGTATCATTGTTATTTGTATCTCTGTCTTATTGCCATTAATGGATTATAAATTCCAAACTCCCTGAGGGGTCTATGTCATTTTTTCATTTTCCTATCTCCCCCTCTCCCTCTGGGCCTGAGATAATCTCTTGAATGTAGGCAATTGATTTGCCTGTATTGATTATAACATACTCTGACTTCTAAACCTGTAAGATTCTTGTGCGTATCATTCCATGACTCTTCCACAGAGCACCAACCCAATGTACCAGAAACCTTCCTTTAGGTCTTTAAATATTTCACGGATGCTGTTTCAACAATTCAGCTAGCAGCTACTGTGGCTGTGTAAAACCAACAACAACCAGCACACAGAATGCTGCAAGCCCAGGTTCTTTTGATCTGCTTTACTAAGGAAAGCAACATTAAGGGGTTAACAATCTTACTTTAATCCAGCATACAAATATCATTCTCTTAGTTCAGGGGAAAAAGCCAGCACCCTGAATTTCAGAGCAAATACAAACAAACTACAAACATACATTTATGAACAGACCAAATACAATTCATTAGTTACCAAGGAACCGTCAACATCTGAGTTCAGCCGGGAGCTCGACAAGGCTGGCTCAGAGTCACGTGCCACTCCTGCTGTGGCTCAGAGCTCCGAAAGAGAAAGCCAACCTCTGTGTTTATATATCCTGTACAGGGTCAAAAGTGAGTCACACATGCGACTCACCCACGTGACCTAAAATCATCACAAAAATGCTACTTAAACCCACTTGGTCTAAAAACCTCTGATGTCACAAACACGTCACTCAAGCCCATGTAAACTAGGCTTTCCCTTGAGGCAAGGAGGTCAATCAGGAACTCCTAATTTAATCAAGGAAACAAAGGCCAAACTCTCCAAGGGCACTTGGTTGAGTAAGTGCTAAGAGCCCACCTTGATTCCCAATACAGATGCCAGGGCAGCATTTAATGTCTTTGTTATCCTTTGCTCTCAGTACGAGACCAGCCCACATCCTCCCATGTACCCTCAAATAATGGCCTTTAAACCATGCAATGCTTTTTAACCCATGCAAGACATTGTTGGTAATTGTTGCAGACTACTTCCACCCACCATGAGACTTTCCATTTTTTTCTAAGGTCACTTGCATTTTTGATTCTTCAGAGACCACGGTGCCCCATGATTTGTAGCCATATAGATATAGAATCTCCAGAAGAATATGGATGTTTAAAAAATAGCTTTTTGCAGTATGGAGAAGTTTGAGATTATTGAAAACACCATGCATTTCTCAAGTGTAATAGAATCCTCTCTCCTCCAATCTATTTCTGAGCCTTGCTAATGGTATACCAGTAGTACTCAAACAAGTTATAGTTCCTGATACACTAAGCCACCTAAATACTTGTCATAATCTGGACAATGCCAATTCTTCATTGACTTGGATTTTCTATTATAGATTTCTAGGCTTTTCTTTCAGTAGATGTGGAACTTATCAAGGATACTCATAAAAATTCCAGGGTGGACATAGTTGGCACAATGACATCTACAAATAGGAATGGCTGGAGAACTTTTCCAAAGGGCATTCTCCATGACAGGAGTAATCACCTTTGGCAAGCATATGGCCCCTAGCTTGATAATGACAACCAGCGGATTTTTGAACAAAGTTCTGGTTGTGTCTATCAAGAAACATTATATGATCCTAATATATGTATAAGAATACCTTGTTTGAGAAAATTTTTTTACGGATATGTTTTGCTCTACCATGTGAAATACTTTTTTGGAGAAAAGAGGCTAATGAATAGACAATAAAACAGTGAGGTTTTCTATTCTCTACATTTCTTGGTCAGTTTTATGCTGTAAACAAAAACTGGCAAAAAAAGAAAAAAATTTGGCCATTCTCTTTTCACATTTTTATCAAGGATGCCCTTGGACATGTGTGTAGGCCATTCTTATTAAAATTTTATAGAGATGAGAATGAGACATGGATTAGTAGTCATTAACATCTTCTTGGTTGCCCTTTTTATTTTTATTTTTGGTAATAATACCATCTGTGATCTTTTTTATTCTTTTGATAGCTCCCCCTTTTGAAAAGGACCCATATATACAAAAATATTTATATCAAATCTTTTTATTATAGCAAAGGTCTACAAAGAAAATGTGCATCATTTGGGGAATGTTGAACAAATTATGGTATATTAATGTAATAATGATTGTGTAATATTATTATGCCATAAGAAATAATGAAAGGTATGGTTCCAGAGAAACCTGGGAAGATTTGCTGAGCTGATGCAGAGTGGAGGTAGCAGAACAGTGAGAACAATTGATACAATGACAACAGCATTATAAAGAAAAAGTCTTTGGAAGATTTAAGAATTCTGATCAATGCAATGACCAAACTTGACTCCAGAGAACCAAAGGCAAAACATACTACCCACCTACCAACAGAGAGATGATCAAATCAAAGTGAAAGATAACTAGATGGAATATATAAAGAAAATATATAGAATATATATGACATGTAAAATGTGTGAATTTTTTTTGTTTGACTATGCATAATAGTTACAAGGAACATGTTTTTCTTTTTTACATGCTGGGTGGGGACACTTAGAAAGAAAGAGGAGCTAGTGACAGCATTGCTTCTCCAAAAAGAAAAGATAGAAAAGTGTATCATTGAAGGATTTTTTTAAATGAACAGACAGAAATTCAGAAGGAAATATAGACAAGCGGGGCAATTTTGCTAGTAGTATGTTGAATTCCTTTTATGCTTTTTAAAAAGCAACCTATACATAATAGTCACAGTTTCACTTATAAGTCCTTTTTTTTGTTGTTGGTGTTCTACTTTGTATATGGAAATGCTCATGTTTGGGGCATTTGTAAAATTCAGAATAAAAAAAATAAATGAAATGAAATTTCCCCCTCTTTTACATATCTTGAAAATTGATCCCTTACTGTCCCTAAAATTGGGTTGCCTCCAATATGGATTTCTTCCATGTGTATTTGATCAGATAGAACCAGCTGCTCTTCCCAATTTCATCTTCTTAAATGCCAATTCCATTTACTCATATAGCACATTGGATACTGAGCTATTTGGAATCCAAATGTGATGGATTTACTGTTCCTCTTATCATAAGAATACACGACTATCTAAACACTGGTCAATCTGTTCCATTTCGTATCTATACACTGTCCTCATCCTAGATTCATCCATAAATGATTTGGATGATGCGGCTCAGCTGAGTCTCATGCAAACTTTCCATACACTCATTGCCCCCTCTACTTCATTTCACTGTCTACTGAGGAAAAACAATGAATACTCTGTTGTCCTCCACTGTAATATTTTGCAAAAGAGCTTCTATGTTCTCACCATTAATTGCAATGTCTTTCCCCTTTACAAGATCAAGTGCCTGCCGGCTTAGGTAGTTTCTGGGCTCTTTTGGCCTCCTTATTGTGACAATTGCTCATTCCAATAGAATATGAGTTTCATGAGGGAAAGAGCTATTTCATTTTCTTCTTTCTGTTTTCAACACCTAGCAAAGTGCCTTGCATAGGATAAGGAGTTAGTGATTTTTTAAAATTGAAGTAAATCAAAATAGGTCAAGTTGGAGCTGCTGGAATTATATGTAACATCTCACTTTTATCATTTTTTTCTACTCTAATGCTCATTTTTTAATCTTACTCTAAAAAGGTGGTAATCTGGCTTCCCATACATCTAGAACTGAATCTTATGTTAACCATTCATTTCTTATCTGTTGAAATATAATTATTTTCATCTTTTTTCCCTTGGTATGTGTTTTGTGTTCACCATAATTACTATCTTCCACCTGTCCTATTCAAGAAACTATTCATGACTGAGTAGTCCACATCCAATTTGCCTTTTTACTTCATTCTGAACCATATTTTCTAGCCTGCCCTACACCTACTTTCATACTGAGGTCATTGAGGATCAAAACATATTTTGCCATGATTTCAAAGATCTTATTAGAACTTAATTTTCTGTAACAGATGTAAGCACAGAAGCTGCATTTTTTTCTTCATATCAGCCTTTTTGCTTACGCTTATCATGGGCCCTGCAAGGAAAGATGGCCAAGTAATGCAACAAATGATATTTCTAGTTGCCATTGGACACCTGATGAAGCTTTCCCCATTTACTTTATTTTTCTCTCTAAGGAAAACCTGTGAGCCATCCTTTCATTTAGTTGCAAGTCTTTATTCCATGTAGTTTTATTTATAGTCAAAATGTCCATATGGATTTGCTTCAGTTCCACTAGTAGTATATTAACTCATTGTTTGTTGGGCAAATATAGCATATCTATAGTACTAAAATTTTAAATAATGTTTGCAGATTGTCTAAAAATTTACTCTTAGCACCTTATGTTTCCCTTTTCTCTACTCCACCATCATTGCTGCGGAAGCTAACATGGACTACATAGGACCATGGGCTATTTTGTATTTTAACCTGTTTCAAAACTAGTGATGGTGTTGAATCCCCAAAAAGATAGAAAATAGTATCATTGAAACATTTTTTTAAAATGAACAGAAGGAAAATCAGAAGGAATGCAAACAAGCAGAGCAGTTTTGAAAGTAGAATGTTGAATTCCTTTTATACTTTTGTAAAAGGGTCATCATGATCTGAAGTATGGTAATGAGCCTCTGTGAACTTAGCTAGTCTGGTCCTTGGACAGTAGACAAACACAGTCTGTCACTGGGACCATAACTGAGACCTCTTTCAGTATTTTTTCTGGCAGGTGGTATAGTAGCTACAGCTCTGGGCCTGGAGTCAGGAAGACCTGAGTTCAAATTTGGCCTCAGATACTAGTAGTGTGACCCTGGGCAAGTCACTTACCTCTGTTTGCCACAGTTTCCTCAGCTATAAACGGGGAGTAATAATAGCACCTACCTCCCAGGGTAGTTGTGAGGATCGAATGAGATAATAAAACACTTAACATATAATAGGCACTATATAAGCACTGTTGTTATCATAAAGAGAATTCTTCTGGGCTTTGAAAACCTAGAATTACCTCCATGCTGTAATAAGGCAATAAAAGAAGATTTTTGTTGAACTGAATTGAATTCACTTGTTAGTCTTAGAAAGCAAGTGTTCTCTGTTGAAGATTATTGCCCCATCTCCTCATATGAGATTTTGACATTAAGAACTTCTGAATAGGTGTGGAAATGGAATGAGACCTTTGTCCTTAGAAGTTATTAATAATTAAGAGGAGTCTAAAAAGAGGTCCAAAAAATGAGAAGCAATTTGAGGAGGGGCAGCCAACAAATTATGCGATAGAACATAAAGCTTTGAACATTTCAAAAAGAAGGACACAGGGGCTGCAGAGAATAAGATGACATTTAATAGAGATAAATGTAAAGTCTTACACTTGGGTTCAAAAAATCAACTGCACAAGTCCAAGATGGGAGAGATGTACCAAGACATCAGTTTGAGTGAAAAAGACTTGTGTGCTTTAGTGCTTGGAAATTTTATAGATGTCAGTGGAAGACACGCTTCAGTGTCATCCCATTATTTTTTGATTTGTGATCTCATAGTTTTGGTTAGTTCTGTTATCAAGGCAAATTGAATGAGTGATAATACATTTACTTAGCACCTACTGTGTGCATTTATGGGGACATAAATAGAAAAGTAAGACAGTTCTTGTTTTCAAGAAACTCACATTCTAACGGGGGTTGTTGTTCAGTCATTTCAAATGTGGTTTGCTTGGCAAAGACACTGGAATGGTTTGCCATTTGCTCCTCTGGCTCATTTTACAGATGAGGAAACTGAGGCATATGGGGTTAAGCGAGTTGCTCAGGGTCACACAGCTAGAAAGTGTCTGAGGCCACATTTGAACTCAGGTCTTCCAGACTCCAGGCCCAGTGCTCTGTCCATTGTACCATGTAGCTGTCCACCAGTGTGGGAGACAACATGTATGGAAAGTTATAGCTGCAAGTCTGATGGCAAAGGCCCTCTGGTCCTTAGGTTACAATGGCAAAGCAGCTGTTAATGGATCATCTTCAATAACATTTCCACTGATCAAATCACCCCAGTTCCTGATGTTGAACCATTTGACAGTTACAAGAACTTTCTTTTCTGGGTCTTTAGGAGCTGTGGTTGTAGCTCCTGAGGAAATAGCTGCCAGACTACACTGCCACAGGGGCTACTTCCCAGGATGATGGATCAGGGTGCTGGGCTGAAGGCTTTGCTATTCCCAGGGCTCTTGGGCTCAGAATCCTGGGCTGTCCAGGACCACTTCCAGGGCTGTATCCCAAAGAGATCACACAAGAGGGAAAGGGACCTGTTTGTACAAAAGTATTTATAGGAGCTATTTTTGTGGGAGCAAAGACTTGGAAATCAAGGGGATGCCCATCAATTGGGGAATGGCTAAACAAGTTGTGGCATATGAATGTAATGGAATACTATTGTGCTATAAGAAATGGGGAAGATAGGGACTTCATAATAACCTGGAAAGACCTACATGATATGATGCTGAGTTAGGGGAGCAGAACCAGAAGAACATTGTACACAACCACAGACATATTGCTTCTGTGATGACTAACTTTCATAGACTTGGCTCTTCTCAGCAATACAAGATTCAAAGACAGCAACAAAGTACTCATGGTGGAAGGAGCTGTCTACATCCAGAGAAAGAATTATGGAGTCTGAATGAAGATTGAGGCAAACTATTTGCTCTCTCTTTTTTTTCTCTTCTTTTTTGATTTTGTTTCTTCTTTCTCATGACTCATTCCATTGGTCATAATTCTTCTTTACAACTTGACTATTGTGTAAATAAGTTTAATGCAAAGGTATATGTAGAACATATATCAGATTCTATGCCATCTTGGGAGGGAGGAAGGAGGGGAGGGAGGGGAAGAAAATTTGGAACTCAGAAATTTGTGGAACTGAGTGTTGTAAACTAAAAATAGAAAATCTAAAAAAAATTTAAAGAAAAAGGAATCCTGGGCTGTTTCCATCAGTGCCTGGGAGAGATGCTGGTCAAGGTGGTGGCACATGTTCCCTTCTGCTACTAATGCTGTATTGCAACCCACCTACATTTCCCAATCCTGCATGGTGCTGGTCCATGTCTTTGGGCAAATTCTCCGCATGGAGAATCCACCCGGTGTATTAGAGGCCTTTCTTTGATGGTAGCATCAAAAAACAAATGCTGTCTTAGGTTGAATTGATAAAAGCAGAGTGTCTAGACTGGGATGGCTCAAGGCCACATGTGGCCCTCTAGGTCCACAAGCGTGGCCCTTTGACTGAATCCAAAGTTCGCAGAACAAATCTCCTTAATAAAAAGATTTGTTCTCTGAAACTTGGAATTAGTCAAAAGGCTGCACCCAAAGACCTAGAAGGCCACATGTGGCTTCAGGGATGCAGGTTCTTTACTCTGGTCTAGACTGAGGACTGGGATTGTTTTGCTTGCCTCGACAGGCACCTAGGATAAAGCACAGGGATAGAGGACCCAGGCCTGGAATCTGCAAGACTTGAGTTAAAATCCAGCCTCAGACAATTACTAGCTGTATGACCATAGGCTGGTCACTTAACCTCTGTTTGCCTCGGTTTCCTTATCTGTGAAATAAGCTAGAGAAGGAAATGACAAACCACTCCAGTATCTTTGCCAAGAAAACCCCTCTGTTTGCCTGTTTGCTCATATGTAAAAGGAGACTATTAATAATCATTCCCTCCAGGGTTGTTAGGAGGATCAAATGAGATAATACTTGTAAAATGCTCAGCATATAGTAGGTGCTTAATAAATGCTTATTTCCCTTTTTCCTTGTCCTCCCTAAGTGGACCATATCTGATATCTAGAGTATCATGTTCTGTCCTAGGTATTGCATTTTGAGATGGACATTGGATATTGATGGAGATTGACAAACTGTAGCATACGCAAAAGAAAGCGATCTGGATGAAAAGAAGACTAGAAACCATGACTTATGAGACTTACCTGAACTGGGGCTAGTTTTCTTGAAGAAAAGAGCATCAAAGTTGCACTTGGTCTCTGTCTTCAAATCCTCAGAGGCCATCATGCTTGTTCTATTTATCTGAGAGACCAGAATATGCAACAAAGGCAGAAAAGTCAGATTTCAACTTGCCACTTAAAAACAACCACAATAATACCTAGCACACAGTTGTCCCAAAGTGGAAATAGCTCCCTTCATGGGGAGAGAATTCTTTGTTGCTGGAAGTGTTTCAAGTACATTCGGGGTAGGTATTCTGTAGAGAATTCCCACTCAGGAATAGGGCTGGGTCCTTAGCAGTCCCTTCCAGCTCAGATGTCTGAGTCTATCCTTGTCTGGGATATTCTGGAAAGGGCCCTGGATTTGGAAGCAGACACCCGAACTCCAGCCCTGGCTCCATCACTTACCACCTCTGGGGAAGTCACCTCTCCTCCTGGGCTCTCATTTTCTTCTCTGTAAAATAAAGAGCACCAATCACCTTTAAAACCTATGGCAGTTAGTGTTCTGGACTTGGAGTCAGGAAGATCTGGGTTCACATCTGTCAGTAAGGAAGATTTTGTTATCCTTTTAGAGTTTAGTTTCTCAGGATCCATGGCCATGGGAATGTCTAGTTTCCAGGTGTTATAATAACTCCCAGAATGGCCCCAAGGGTCCTAGATAGTAATTCTTAGAGTCATAGTGACAGACATAGTGACAGTCCTGCACCATGAGATATAGGGGCGACATAATTAGTAATTATTATGCTTGCACAGAATGACAATATTGCTAAAGCTATTGTTGGCAAGATGCCTTCTTTGTCCAGTGCCCTATAAAACAGGTGGGCATTGGTCAGTAAGTTGGGGAATCCATGGGGAACCCATGGGGGAAGCCATGGGTAATGCATAGAGAAATGCATGTACCCACCTCAGCCAGCCCCCATTGAGGCTTGAGGGGATTTAGGGGAGCACAAGCTGTGCTTATCTCAATTGACCCCATTGAGACATAAGGGTAGTTGCCCCCCCCCCCCCACTTCTTGCCAGCCCCTGAGAGAAGGGTGATTAGGGAATGCTTAATTAGGGAATACTGTAGGAATTGATGCTCTCATTTTCAGCAATTTTCTGAGAAGACTAGACTAGAATAAAGCTTGTTATTAACCCCTCCAAAGCTGTCTTCCTGTCTGACCAGATCAAGAGCGAACCTGTTAGAGGCTGGAGTCCAAAACCTCCAGTGCCTCCTGTGTGTTATCAGTGAAACAATATCCTACCTTAGACATTTACGAGATGTAGAACCTCACACAAATCACTGAACTTCTCTTAACTTCAGATTCCCCATCTATAAAATGAGGGAGTGGATACGATGACCTCTAAGGTCCCTTCCAGCTCTAAATCTATTATTCTATGACTTCTAAATAATTTAATCCACAACAATTTAAGAAAAAGCTAGTGCTTAGTCCTGCAGCTAAGGAAGAAATTCCAAGGAAAGCAGAGCTCTCTAACTAAAGAAAAAACCTAAGATAGCAGTTGATGATGTTCCCTGAGGGGCGGGGGGTTTGCCAAAGGGCCTTGCTCTGTTTCTGCATGTGCAGTTGCTCTTCTGCCTTAATTATCTCCGTTGCACTTGTGTTCAGTTCGATAGACAGAGCTGCTTAATTAACGAGTTCTTCCTATGAGGAAATTTTACCAGTAGTCAGGATTCCGAGTCTTGCTATTTCTAGCTCCTAATTGACATCTCCCAAATGAACCTTGAAACTGAACTCTGACCCCCGTATTTGAAATAAGCACACTCTAGCACTGAAGACATTCATGCCTAACAGAGTCCAAGTCAGTGCTTTCCTTATTTTGACGACAGCAGGGCAATGATGAGTCTGTTCATATCTAAGGTGCTGCTGAAGATGTCTGAGATTCCCACTGAGAATTATAGGAGCCTGCTTTAATATGTCAGTGTGCATCTTGAAAGTCTTACCGAAATCAGGGAAGAAAAGTAGCAGAAATGTAGGTGTGGAGAGGGATCGGCTGCTTCAGGTAACCCTGATGGGGTCACTAGCCTCTCTCCCACATTAGGGCTTCCAGAGGCCAACAAATAAAACTAAACAGAAGCAGGACTTCTTGGTTGGTGCTCTAGGCTGGTCTCACTCTATGGTAATTACAAACTTGATTGTCTCAAAAGGAGGAAGTGTTAGAAAGTCACCTGTATTTGCCTCAGTTTCCTCGACTATAAAATGAGATTAAAATAGCACCAGCCTTGAAGTGTTGCGAGGCTCAAATGAGATAATATTTATAAAGCCTGTGCCTGGGACATAGTATTTTTACCTCTGGGGAAATGTGCCCTGGGAGGTCTTTTGTTCCTGGGTCGCTTCCTCTGTGTGTCTCTTCCATTTGATTGTTATTGGTAATAATGGCACATTCATGTAGTGGTTTATGGTAACAAATTCCTTTCATCTCAATTTTCCCATTTGATTCTTACAACAACCCTGTCAGGGATGAAAGGTAAGAAATTACTGTGTCCAGAAGGTGCTGAAGATGGAACTGTTAACTCAGAGAGGTTGGGACTTAACTAAAATCACACAGCTCATTAATAGCTCAGCTGGCACTTCAAAACGGGGATTTAAATCCGCTGCTCCTATCATTCCATCTGTCAACATAGGAACTTAGGTCAGCTTGCTTCCTGGTGACCAAACCAGGACACAGCAACGTCCTTTTCCAACCCAGGACATAAGCATGCTGGAACTCCATCTGCGCCTTTCTCTCCTTTCCTTATAATGTTTACAATCATAGAGCCAGAAGGCGCCACAGAATATAGAATGTCAGAAAAGGAAAATGACAAATGTTAGAGAGGATGTGGGGAAAATGAGACATTAATGCATTGTTGGTGGAGTTGTGGCCTGATTCAACCATTTTGTAGAGCAATTTGGAACGATGCCCAAAACGCTATAAGACCATGCACATCCTTTGTCTTAGCAATACCACTACTAGGTTGAAATGGTAGGGCAACAGTAAGGATGTAGATGATAATTGTCAAAATGCCTATCTGGTTCTGTATTGCAAAGTATACGAGACTCTCCACATAGAAGGCAGAAGAAGTAAACCATTTATTCAGACACCAGGGAACCATATCCCACAAGTCATTTATCCAATCTACCAGAGCAGTAAAACATTCCACACACAATATAACACCCTGGAGCCTCGCCATCCCAAAACCTTTCCGACCCCCTCCTGGGGTCTTCCCCAGAACAATCTCACAGTACAGCTAAGTCAGCCTGTCCAGTTCTAACAACCATGAGGACAGCCATTAGCAGCCATAACATTTCTCGCTCTCACTCTCACTCTCTCTCTCTCTCTCAGCATTTCCTGTCACATAACTTCCTTTTCCTGTCAGGAAGCCCCTCCCACCACATGTATCTTAGACTTCCTGTCACATGGCCTATTAATGGGTGGGAAAGATCTTCAAATCTAATTGCTACTACCTAGGTCCGTATCTAAAAAGAGATGAAAAGGAAAAAGACCTATATGACAAAAATATTTATAGCAGCTCTTTTCTGATGGCAACGAATTGGGTATTGAGGGGATACCCATCAATTGGGGAATGGCTGAACAAATTGTGGTATATGATTGTGATGGAATATTATTGTGCTATAAGAAATGATGAACAGGATGCTCTCAGAAAAACCTGGAAAGACTTACAGAAACTGGTGCAAAGCAAAATGTACTGGGTACAAAGTAACAGCAATATTATAAGATGATCAGCTGTGAATGACTTAGCTATTCTTAGCAATACAACGATCCAAGACAACTCTGAAGGACTTGTGATGAAAAATGCTATGCATCCCCAGAGAAAGAACTGATGGAGTCTGAATACAGATCAAGGCATACTTTTTTTGCTTTCTTTATTTTTCTTGAGTTTTTTGTCTGTTTTCTTTCACAACATGACTAATATGGAAATATGTTTTGCATGATGACACATGTGTAACCTATATCAAGTTGCCTTCTCAATGAGGGGGATGGGGAGGGAGGAAGAGAGAGAATTTGGAACTCAAAGTTTTAAAAGTGACTGTCAAACTCGTTTTACATGTAATTGGGGGAAAACAAAATACTAAACAGAATATAAGATGTCAGAACTAGATAGCAGATTGGAATAAAAAATGCAGAATGTCAGATCTAGAAGGGAGCTGTAGAATAAAAAACAGAAAATGTTAGCACTGGAAGGACCTTTGGAAGATAGGAAGACTCGTAGTGTTGAGAAGAACCTTAGAATATGCAACATATGAGCTGGAAGGGGCCTGAGAATATGCAACATAGAATGTGAAACCTAAAAGGGCTCCTAGAACATAGACCTTAGATTGTTGGTGTGGTAAAGAACTGTAAAGTCAATTATTTAGTCTGAAGCCTTCGTTTTTTAAGAGGGAAACCTGAAAACCAGAGAGAGTAAATGGCTTGCCCTGCCCCAAGTCACAAAGCAAGTTAGAGCCAGGGCCAGAACTAGAGGAAAGGGAAGGGGATAAGCATTTATATAGTATCTATATTATGTGCCAGGGCCCCCTAGGTTACTCAGTGGATAGAGCAACAGGCCTCAAGTCAGGAAGACCTGAGTTCAAATGTGATGTCAGATACTTGCTAGCTGTGTGACCCTGGGCAAGTCACTTAACCCTATTTGCCTCAGTTTCCTCATCTGTAAAAAGAGCTGGAAAAGGAAATAGCAAATCACTCCAGTATCTTTGCCAAGAAAACCCCAAATGGGATCAGGAAGAGTCAGGCATTGCTCAAGAACAACAAGAACATATTATGTACACGGTCTTTACAAATTATCTCATTTGATTCTCGGAACAACCCTTCGAGGTTAGTGCTATTATTAATCTCATTTTACAGTCAAGGAAACTGAGGAAAATAGAAGTTAAGCGACTTGCCCAAGGTATGTAGTCAATAAGTGTCTAAGGCTGAATTTGAACTCAAGTGCTCCTGACTCCAGGTCTAGTGCTCACTCCGCCACATGATCTAGCAGCCTCACTAGAGCTAGAACCTGGGTCTCCTAGTTTCTAACACAGGGCTCTTGGTGAAGCTCTATTACTAGCCCTTGAGTTAAATACTCCATTACCTCTTACCTGGACTATTGAAACAGCCTTCTTACCTGTATGCTTGTTGCCAGTCTCTCCCCTTCCAATTCCTCCTGCTTTCCTTGTTTTGGAGTTGTATTCTTGATGAGTGGCTCAGACCATGCCACTCCCCTTGCTCAAAAACCCTTACCAGTTCCCATATTCTGCCAAACAGAGTATAGATTCCTTGTTTAGTTGTTCAAGGCCCTCCACAGACTGGTGCCAAGCCTAAGCCACCTTTTCTCCATTACACCTCTACATGAATGAGACTCTTCCAATAAAATGTGTTTATGCATTCTCATGACATACCACTAACTTTCTCACCTCCAGTCCTTTATTCACACATTTCTCCTTGCCTGGAGCACCCTTATCCTTCCTTTCCACTCCAATAACTTTATACAGTTCAACCAGGCCTGCCTCCCCTAGGAAGGTTTCCTGGAAACATTATCTCCACCCCAGCCCACAGAGATTGCTTTTATCTACCACACTTCCCATTTAGTCCTTTGCAAAGATTTCCTTGTGATGCAAATAATTTCTTTACCTGAGCAGTTTATCTAGCTAACAAACTGTAAGTTCCTTAAGGGCAAAGATCATGTTTATACCTCTTTTTTATCCCTAGGACATAGCCTGAGGCCTGGCAGACCATAAATATGTTTTGGGGATAATGATGAAATAACAGATCTCAAGGTGGGAAGGAAACTTGGTAGAATCTATCTAACCCACCCCATGGCTAAAGCAGAATCTTTTTCCATGACATCTCTGAAAAATGGTCATCCAACCTATCCCCTTATGTGGGCATTGTAGAGAGTAGTGAGGAACTCATTGCCTCCTGAGTAGGCCTATTCCAATTTGGGATACATCCAATTGTTAGGATTTTCTCCTTCATGCTGAGTGACTATCTATCTGCCTTTACTTTCCATCCAAGACTCCTAGTTCAGCATTTTAAAGCCAATTGGAACAAATTTAATCATTCTTCCACCTGACAGCTCTTCAGATACCTGACCCCATTGGTCTTCTCTTCATCAGGCTAAATATCCCCAATTCTTTTAACCAGTCCTAGGGTGAAATTTTTCATGTCTAATAGGACAAAATGGTAGTGAATTTCCTACAAGATTAAAAAAATTGAATGATAATATGGACTGCTCTCTATAAATAATGTCTACTGAATGTTTTTGGTAACTAACATGATATGACTCAGAGCTCAATGAGTAATCAGGAAGGCTAGCTTTGACCTTCAAAATGGTGCATCTTGAATTTTGCAAAACTTATACTTTACAAATGACCAGGCCTCAAACTAAAAATTAAAAATTTCATATAATTTGACTTTTTTAAAAGCAGTGATATGCACAAAGCTTTTACTCCCCAGTTTTGAAGCCAATGTCTTATAAACACACTAACATCGACAAGAAAAAAAGAGAACACTACTGTAGAATAGACATGAAGTGTTTTTAAGCAGATAAAACTGTGATACTTTACAGTCATAGGAAATTCTAGGAGATTTCAAGATGCTGTCGCTATTTTTAAAAAATAATCCAACACATATAAATTTTATTTATAAATATCTTACAAAAGTTTCTATAACCAGAATTTTAAAGATATGATTATGATAAAGAAAATTATGATGAGAGTAGTAATAGTAATGATTGGCAGTAATGATGTCAGTGGTTGTAGTCATGGTGATGATAATGATGGTAATTGACCAATGGTGGTAATAATGATGGTAATGATGATGGTGGTGGTAACAATGGTGGTAATGATGGCGGTAAAACGATCTTGATGATACTATGTTAGTGGTAGTGGTGATAGCACCAATGATGGCGGTGGTGGTGTTGAGAGTAGTGATGAAAGTACCAGTGGTGATGATGATGATGAAGGTCATTTCATGCTAGTTGAAAATGAAGATATATCTTCTTCCCTTTGAATTATTTCTGTGCTCAATATCCCCTTCTCTTTTCTGTGGTTTGCAGTTCCGGGGAGGGTTTCAGGTATGCAGAGAAGATTGGGCTGCTCATCTTTCTCTCCGCAGTCATCCTAATGGCCATACTGGGGAACCTATTGGTGATGGTGGCTGTGTGCAGGGACAGACAACTCAGGTGAGCCTTCTTAGGTATTTTGTTTCACGTAATCTCCTATTGAGGAGATAATGGCTTTGGGTTGGGGTCCAGAGACCATATTTTTATAGAATCACTGATTCATAAGATGATTGAGATAGAAGGTACATTGGAACATAGATTATCAAAGCAAAGTGCATGAGATATCAGACCTGGAAGGAATCTTAGATCATAGAGCATGGAATTTCAGAACTAGAAAAGAATTTAGAATGCACAATGTCAGAATATACCTTGCAGTAAATTTCATTTTTCCCCCAACTTGAAATCAAAACTGGAAGTTCTATAGACTGAAATCAGGAAGACAGAAAGTTTTCAAAAATTTTAGGGAAATGTCTAGCATAATGAGTTTAAAGTTTTAGCACATGCTAACTCTCCTCTCCTTTCTCTTTGGCACTGGTATCTTTCAACCTAGTCCCTTATGTCACATTCAGTAATCAGAGAACATAGACTGTTAGAGATAAAAGGGCCTTTAAGACATCAAAAATAGAACCTCAAAGCTGAAAGAGAACTTTGTCATCACCTAGTTCAATTGCCTCATTTCACAGATGAAAAAACTGAGGGTCATAGTGATTTGCTGGCAGAATTGGGTTCTCCTGACTCCAGAGATTTTCCACCTACTATTTTCTTCTGCTGCCTCCATCAGAATCCAGTTATGGAGAGGGAGCCTGGGGCTCTGCCACCTCCCCAGTTTTGTCTTACCTCCAGGTCAGATTGTAACCTCCATGAAGAAAGGAAATACGTCTTTCTCATTTCTGTATCTCCTTACACATAGAAGGCACTTAAATACTTGCTGAATTGCATTTAATTGAAATTAATTAATGGTTTAGTAGAAAAAATTATGGATTTTCAATCTAAAGATCTGGTTTCAAATCTAGGCTCTGCTACTAATTGTTATAACCTAGGATAAATCTTTTTCCTTTCTGGAAGTTGGACTAGAATGTCTCTATAAGGTCTGACATACTATGGTCTGACATACAACTCTGACATACTTTGAGCCTATGAGTTGGCCTGAATACAACTGGTTCTCTTGAATCAGCAACAACTTCCTTTGTGCCTTGATTTCCAAAGTGAACCAGAAAACAGAGTATTCTTCCTTTTGTTCCCCATCACAGGAAAATCAAAACAAATTATTTCATTGTCTCCCTGGCCTTTGCGGATTTGCTCGTTTCTGTGCTGGTCATGCCCTTCGGTGCCATTGAACTGGTCCAAGATGTCTGGATTTATGGTGAGATGTTTTGCCTGGTCCGAACATCTCTAGATGTTCTGCTCACCACAGCCTCAATTTTCCACCTGTGCTGCATTTCACTAGACAGGTAAGAATAGGTCCATGTATAAAGCCACTCTCTGAGCCTGTTCCTGCTCTATAGAACCTTTGAATTGGGATTCCTTGATTCTTCCAACTCAGCCGTCTTGACTTTTAAGATAGCAGGGTCCACACCTCTAGCAATGTTTCATCACAGTGTGGAGGGGACCCTGGGATCTCAGAAGTTATATCACTATACCTACCACAAATTCTGGCAAATCTTCCTGGGCTTGGAAAGCTTGGAGTTGGTACCCAGTGTCTACTGTGGCTCTGTCTACCACACACCAAGCTAGCTAAGTTCAGAGGCTCGTTACCAGAGAGCTCACGAATAGGTGGTGATGGTTTTGGTCATAAAAACTCACAAAGAGCCCTCTATTCATACTTTGTAGGGCTCTCATTTGTACTTCAAAAGACATATACAATTGTCATACTATTAGTATAAGTAAAAGTGAAATTCTTAAATCTTGTTTCTTTAGCTCTTCCCTGGCACCTCCCTGCATAAGAAGGAGGTGTCCAGGTATAATGGAAAGAGAACTGGAGTGAAGTCTGAGGAACTGTTCTAATCCTGTAGCTATCATTTACTTATTGAGTAAACTTGAGAAAGTGATTTCTCCCTCCCTGAACCTCAGTTTCCTCATCTGTAAATTAAATGGGCTGGAGTAGATCTCTAAGGTCTACTTATTCAAATAAAGAATGTCTAAGATCCTAATAAGGAACATCCATAAAGCCTATGATTCTATTAAGGGATATTTACCATGAGTTTATGCATTTTAGTGTTGGGAGAGGAATGACATTGTTAATTTGGACAATGCATTTTAGGAAAAATGTTGAAAAGCTGCATTGGTGTCTAGGATGGGAAAGGACCAAGATGGCGAGAAAACTCAAAGCCAAGAAGGAAATGGGATGTTTAATTTGAAGAAAAGTAGGCATAGTGATGACATTACTGATATGTTGAGAGAAAAACACCAATGTGATCTTAGACCATATTAAGGGAAGCAAAGTGTCCAGGACTAGGAAGGTGATAGGTGGCAAGGCTGTAAAGGAGATAGAGTGCTTGACTTGGAATCAGGAAGACATGGGCTCAAACCCTGTCTCAGACACTTATAGTAACTGTGTGACCTTGGATAAAGTTACTTCGCCTCTCTGTGCCTCAGTTTCCTCATTTGTAAAATCAGGGAGTTGGACTCATTGACCTCTAAGGTCCCTTTTAGCTCTAAATAAATGATCCTATAAGACCCAAATTCAATCCTCTGCTTCAGACATTTACTAACTGTGTGACCTAAGATAAATCACTTAGTGTCTGAAGTTCAGCCTCTTCATCTGTAAAATGGAGCATAATAGAACTTATCTCAAAGTGTTACTGTGGGGATCAGTAAAATTGCATATTTAAAGTACTACATAAATATTAACTATTATTGTAGTCCTATTATCCCCTGTCTTTTCACCGGAAGGAAACTGAGGCACAGAAGGGGAAGAGAGTTATTTCTAGATATGCCAAGAGTGAGAAGAAAGTTTTGCTTTGTTTTGGAGTTTTTAAATTATGATTTTGAACAGGATAGCCAGAGGCAGCTGGTGTCAAACTGGTTAGAGCATGGGGCCTGGAGACAGAAGTCCTGAGTTCAAATCAAGCCTCAAACATTTACTAGCTATATGACCCCGGACAAGTCATTTAATCTCTGTTTGTCTCAATTTCCTCGATTATAACATGAGGGTAGTAATTGGGACTACCTTGCAGCGTTGTTGTAAAGATCAAATGAGATAATATTTATTTAAAAAGCACTTAGCACAGTGCCTGGCATATAGCAGGCGATCTATAAATGCTTATCCCCTTCCCCTTTTCAGCTTAACCCCCCAAGTAGGTATTGTATACAGTTCTGTACACACATTTCAAGAGGGATGCTGACAAGTTGAATGGTATCAGGAAGGGGTGACCACAATGGAAGCAGATTCAATACCATGCCATATAAGAATAAGCTGAAGGAATAGGGCAACTCTCATGACCAGAACATTAGTACAGCCAGATATCACATTAGCTTTTCTTTTTAACCTATGATATGACCAACAGTGATATGCATTAGCCTTGTGGTCAACTAAGAACCCTAGGTCCTTCTCACATGTGCTGTTGTCTAGCCATGTCTCCCTTTCTGTTCTTGAAAGGTTGATTTTTAAGATCCATCTTTTATCACTTCCCACATTGGAAGGGAATGTTTGGGAAATAGATACTAATAATAGTTTGCACTTAAAAATGCTTTGAAATTATCTCATTTTCTCCCCACAAAACCCATATGAGAGAGAAGTAGAGCAAATGATGTCACCCCGGGATTACAGATGAGGAGTCTGAAACTCTGAGAGCCTAAAAGACTCCCCCCACTTAGCACATTTAGCAAGTAGCAGAGCCAGGATCATCGGACTTAGAGGAAGACAGAAGGGACCTTCAAGAGGAGCAGGATCCTCCACCCTGGTCAAGTCAGGTTTTGAACCCAAGACATCTCACTAGAGCTAATGCTTTGTCCTCTGTGCTGTGTTGACGGCTCAGATCTTCTGATTAAATCCAGAGCATCTTGGTTATGCTGCTCAATTTCTGGTCAGATCAAAGTATACTGTGAGTGCCTTATACCAAGCAACACACACTCTTTTTTTCTATGCTGCTCTTAACACAGTGTCTGGCACAGAGTAGGCACTTATTAAATGCTTATTGACTGACTAAAGGACTGACTATCCTGATGATTCACTTCTCTTTGGAAATGTAATGGCTAAGAAGTCAAATTGAATGGAGTTAGAACCAGATGTCCTAGACAAGTTGAATAGTAGCTGACATTTCTCCAGCACTACTATTAAAGCATTTCTGAGTTGGAAGGGACCTCAGTTCTTGTGCCTAAAAAGAACACTGAATTTAGAGTCAGAATGCTATGACTGATAAGGTTCTTTCCATAGGAAAGGGAAGAAGTGTAGGCATTATTATCCACATTTTACAGATGGGGAGACTGAGGCTCCCTGAGGCAAAGGGCAGTGAGTGGTAGAGTCTGTTTGTTGCAGAATCATAGCATCTCTAAGCTGGAAGGGACTTCCAGGGCTACCTAGTTTAATCCACACCTAAGCATGAATTCTCTCTAAAGTATCCTGGACAGATGATCACCAAGCATTCATTGGAAGATAGGATAGAAAATTAAAGATGGAATGTTAATATGACAGGAAACAGTCTTCTATCTGAATGTTAAATGGGACCAACCTTAGTCCACCATCTATATTTCGCTGCCTATGCCATTACCTACCCACTCACCCCGTACATATACTCAGGCCAAAATCATCCCTTCAGGGTTTGAGCTCCTTAAAACCCCTTTGAGGCTATTCTGATGAGACTCACACACAAAGAAACCTGTTTTTTTTTTTACTCATTGCATAGCAGGGAGCAATTCTCTTCCCATTTCTGGGACTTAATTTCTTTCCCTATGAGATGATCTCTAAAGTCTTTCAGCTCAGACATTTTATTCTGTATGTGCTAAAGTCCCTTTTAGCTCTGATAGCATAGATTTCTAAGATTCTGTGCATCATAGTCAGAGAACAAATGTCCTGCCCTCATCTTCTGATGCTAGAAATGGAAGTCCCATGGAGGCTGGATGACTCCCTCCAGGGAAGCATATAGAAGGGGTTCCTGGTCAGGCAAGGATTTGGCTGTACATCAGTGATCAAATTAGATAATATATGTAAAACTCTTCACAAACCTTAAAATACTACATAAATGTGAGTCATTCTTGTTATTGAATTCTTCTCAACATTGATGATAACATCCTTTAAGGTCCTTCTCAATCCTGAACATTTTATGGTTTTATGATTCTAATTGCACTCAAATATTATGCAATGTCACTAACTTAAAATGAAGAGTTGAAGAAGAGAGCTAATATAGCTTAGTAAAATGAACACTGAATTTAGTCACAATGCTAGAGGTCTCACTCCAGGTCTGCTACTTTTTTCCAATCCAACAATCCAGTAAACATTTATTAGACATCTAGTATGTGCCAGACACTGTGCTAAGTGCTGGGTACACAATAAATAAAAATAAAGATAGACCCTGCCCTCAAGGAGTTTACAGTCTAAAGGATTACTTGGCAGCAGAAGTACCTTGTACTCTTTCATCAACATCTGCCTCCTTCAGTCTCCCACCAATTGCTTTTAGGTCTGTTCTCTGGGGCAAAGAAAACAAGTCTAATATCTCTGCCATCTACTGTCCCTTCAAATACTTAAAAGCAATGATCCTCAGTTTCTGTCTTTTCTTCCCCCAGACTCAAAATTTCCTGTTCATTGAACTAGGCTTTGCATAGCATGATTACAAATCCCCTCTCTGTCCTAGATGTCTTCCTCTGGATCCATGCCAGCTTCTCAAGATTCTTATTAAAATGGGTAAACCTAAAAGGTCATCCAGCTTCCAGATGTGGCCTGAGGAGGGCAGAGGTGGAGAGAATTCTTTGTTCTGTCTACTGCACTCCATTAATGCAATTGAAGGGTTTTTTTGAATGCCACATTTCACTTTTGACTTAATTATAATTGCAGTTACTAAAACCTCCATTTGGTCTAATGTTCTCCTCCCTCAGTTTTATAGACAGGGAGGATGGATGTTGTCTACTCATCTGAAAGGGTATTCTTGCCAAACCCATACAGACATCGCAGAGCCAATTTCACTTATATATTTATTGAGCTCTAACAGTCTGTGTTCCATAGTCCAATGCCTCTTCCAGTTCTAATTTTCTATGCCCCATGTCCTAAGGTACTTCCCAGCACTGAAAGTTAACATTCTATACTCTAAGATCTTTTTCCTGCTCTGGCAGTCTATGTTCGCAGGGTTTCTCACTCCAGTTCTGACATTCTATGTTCTAAATTCTAAAGTTCTTTCTATCACTTCTATGTACTAAGGTCCAAGGCCTCAAGACCTTGGAATGGACCACCTCTGATGCCAAATGAGATTAGCTGGCCAAGTGCTTCCATTCAGCCATGTCTGGCACTGTGGCTATGCCTGGAGATTGGGAGTAGGATTGGTGTAGGAGATTGGGCTAAACGGAGACCAGAGGGAAATCTGTAAGTAGGGGTTTAAAATCTACCTGGTTTTCCCTGGGACTGAACATATGACCCACCTGGTTGCCTAAGGGATATTAACCATTACTTAACCAGGCTTATTGCATCTCTCTCCCTTGTGACCTGATCCTCAAACTTCTTTTTTTCCTTATTAAGAGCAGAAATTAACACTGTGGCTCTCTAAAATGCAAGTTCTCTGCTTTTCCTTGCGTTGAATGATTGAAAAATCCTTTGTTGTACCCTAGCCAATGAAGAATGAATACCAAGTGAGCCGGGCAACCCTTCCCTGTTCTTTTTCCTCCCAGATCATCCTTGTACACTCTCTGTACTTTTTGGAGTACAGTCTCCAAAGATTAATTTATCTCATCAGAAATGTCACCTCACAAGTTGACCCTATTTTTTTCACATGGCTTCTCCCTCCTACTCCCTCAGTCTCCCCACCCCCCCACCCCAAAAGAATGCTGGCTTTGTTATGTTAGTTATACTCTGAGAAAATGGAAAAAGGAGGAGGTGGCAAAAAGACTGAGGTGACTCACCTAAAGGGGGGAATTTTTACATGACGTGAGATTATCAAGAATAGGACCATTTAATATCTCCCTGCATCTATTTCTAAAATTTCCATAGAAAACTAACTTGAAACTCCAGCAGGGTCTTGCCTGTTAGAGAAAACAAGTCTTCGTAGCTAGTTGGCAATGAGCTATAGGGCCAAGTTCATTGTCTATTCTCGATTGAGAAAATGATTGCTCTCTATGTCCTCAATCACGGCCCAACCCCATCTCGAGGACTTTTCAGCTCAGGTCACTGCATTTTAGGAAGGACCAGGCTAGGTAGTACAGTAGAGTGGAATGGACTATGGAGTCAAGTGATCTGAGTTTGAATCCTGGCTCTGTTACTGCTACCTATGTGACCTTGGGAGTCACTTATCTGGGCCTTGATTTTTTCACATACAAAATGAGGGGTTTGGACTAGATCAGGGGTTCTTAGTCTTTTTTGTTCTTGGACCACTATGCCAGTCTGACGAAGTCTATGGACTCCTCAGAATAATGTTTTTAAATGCATAAATCAAGATACATGAAATTGTAAGCAAAACCAATTACATTGCAACATTTTTTTAAAGCAAATTCACAGCCTCCAGGTTAGGAGCCATGAACTAGGTGATCTCTAAGGGCTTTAGATTTTCTCAGATCCCAAGCTGGAGCTCCTTCCAGGGAGCATGATTGGAATACTGAGAAGACTTGAAACCACAACCTGTGAGAATCAGTGGAAGGAAATGGGGAAGTTTTGCTTGGAGGATAGAAGCCATGATAACTGTCCTTCAGTACTTGAAGGGTTGCTGAGTGAAGAGGGATTAAATAAACTTGCTTCCACTTGGCCTCAAAGGACTGAACTAAGGGCAGTGGAAGTGGGGAGATGTAGAGGGGAAGATCTCAACTCAAGATAAGGAGGAACTTCCTAACAGCCAGAGCTATCCAGGATTGGAATGGGGTATGCCATTGAGAATTGCCCAATCATAGGAGGTCTTCAGGTAGAGACAGAATGCCCAGTTCCTAAGGAAGTGATACAAGGAATTCCCACTCAGGTGCGGATTGAATCAAATGTCCTTTAAATTCCCTTCCAGCTCTAAGATTCCATGAGCCTTTGGATAAAACTCCCATATGCCGCCATTCCCACTTTTAATGAAATAATAAAATTAGACTCAATAGTCTCTATAGTCCTTCCTAACTCTCATATTCTATGTTCCAAAATACCTTCCTTCTCTAAAATCCTATGATTATCCTAAGATAATCTCTCTGTTTCTCTTTTCCCCCCTTTTCATCTTTTCCTCTCCTTCATTTATATTTCCCTGTCTTTTCTTTACCTCCTACTGTGCCAATCTCCTTCCCCCCACCTTCATTCCCTCCCTCCAGGTACTATGCCATTTGCTGCCAGCCTTTGGTCTATAGGAACAAGATGACCCCACTACGCATCACCCTGATGCTTGGAGGCTGTTGGGTAATCCCCATGTTTATTTCTTTCCTCCCCATAATGCAACGCTGGAATAACATTGGCATAATAGACTTGGTGAGTACCGTGCAGTCTCTAGCAGCTTGACGTGCAATGAACTTTGTGCCAGACTGTGATTGTAAGCCAATTAATTGAAATGATCTGTGAGACTTTCTCAGGTTTATGCTAATGTAAATTCAGAGAGTCTGATGTGTGTTTCTGAGTAGCATTTCTGAGTAGGGCCTGATCATTACCCACACATGTTTTGTTCACTTAGAGTATTATAAAGCCAATGTGTCCAGGAAGTCAGTGTTGTTTGCCTCAAGAGGTCTTTGTCCTACTTTACCCTGTCTGTCCCCATTTCCTGCCATGAATAAATAATAGGTGTGAGTTCAGAACTAGAAGGGAATATAGAGGCTTTCTGGTTGAACCCCTTCATTTAACAAATGAAGAAAAAGAGGTCCTAAAGAGTTAGATGATTTTGCCCCAAGTGCTCTATCCACCATGCCATCTAGCTGCCCTCCCAACCCTCATCCTTGGATGTCAAATAAGAGAATCAGATTCTATGACTACTAAGATCCATTTCTTCTCTAACCCTCTGTGTTAAATGTTTTAAAACCCTTTCTAGCTCTGATATTCTCTATTTGAAAGTCTCCTCCAGCTCTGACATTCTGTGTATTCTATCTTCTAGGACCCTGCAGCTCTAATGTTTTAGGGATTTTTAGATACACTTACTGTTCAGAATCTCTCTATTACCGAGAAGTGATCATACATTAGTTGTGTGTTGGTAGCTTTCAAATCAAATGCAAAACTCCTTGAGGCCTTTCCAAGAAAGACTTTTCAAGTCAAGTCAAAAAGAATTTATTTAGTACCTACTCTGTTCCAGGCACTAAGCAAAGTACTGGAGATAATAAAGAAAGGCAAACAAACAAAAACAGATCCACCACCTGTAGCCCACAAAATGATGTTTAGCTTCTAATCCTTACATCTCCAAACTCTCACCTCTTGAGAGCAATGGTCTCCAAAAAGCCCTAAAATAGATAGCAGGGATTCAGAATTAGAAGGCACCTCAGAGGACATTGAGCGCAACCTATCATCTTACAAGAGTCCTCGGTGATGAACCTGAAAAGAGGTCATCCAACCTCCACTTGAAACCTCCCAGTGACATAGAATTTACTAAATCTGGAAGCAGCCCGTTCCACCATTGAAATTATTTGATGATAAAATGTACTTTATATAAAGTTAAAATCTGTTTCTGGCTCACTTCTACCCTTTTCTCCTAGTTTTTCCCTCTGAGGCCAAATAGAATGAGTCCACTCCCTCCTCTATGACACCCTTTCATATACTGAAAGACAGTGATCGAAAGCCACCAATGCCCTTCTCTAGCCTAAATATCTTTGGTTCTATCAACTGATGCACAAATGACTGAGTTGTCCCATGTTTCCTTCCTCTGGATGAGCTCCAATTTATTATTGTCCTTCATAAAATGTGGTATCCAGAAGTGAGACTCAGGGCTCCAGCTGTGGTCTGATGAGACCACACCACTGACTACCACCTCCCTCATTCTGGACATCAACTCAACATAACCTAAGATTACACTAATATCCATGGCTGCCATGCCATCCTAGTGACTCATTTTTTTAGCTTGCAGTCTGCAAAGACTTTCAGGTCCTTTTCACAGGAACTGATGCCTATCCATATTGCCCCCAATCCTGTCCTAGTAGTGTTTTTTTTAAGCCAGAAGTATACTTTCATATTCATCTATATTAAATCTTATCTTAATGAATTTGACGCATTATACCCTATCACAATCTATTTGCATCCTGATTCTTTCCTATCTGAAGGTTAAAATGAAAAGAGAGAAAATGACTTCCCAAGTCCTGCATTTAACCCATCATACAGGTGCTTAATAGCCATTGGGAACCAGTTTTTCATGAAATGACCTCATTGCACAATTTTGAAGAAAATAGTAATGCTTTAATACTTCCAAGGAGCTGTGATTTCACTAGTGTGAGTACTCCTTCTACAAACCCACATTACAGTCCCTCCGACCTTACATATTTTTCATTAATTATTATGGCCAAAAGTATTTGTCACTGGTGGCCACCTTTCTATTAGTAAGTCTCTCTATACTCTGGTTGGTCTTCAAATGACCTTCATCCAATGCTTTAAAGGCCAGGCCTATGTTCAAAGTCTGTCCATAGCAAGGCATTCCAGGGATCGTGCTCACGGACCTGCCCATGGCAGGGTCACTGCCATGGCAAAGGGAAGCCTTAGAGGAAAATTTGTGGACAGATGATGACAATTATATCAACAGTAACAGCTCACATTTATGAAGTAGTTTGTGGTTAGCTAACAGTTTGCATTCGTTTTCTCATCTGATCTTCACAGTCGTTTGAGGGAAGCGGAAGGGAAGGGAACGAACGTTTATATGATGTCGATTACGCGCCAGGCGCTGTTCTAAGTGCTTTTACAAATATTATCTCATTTGATCCTCACAACAGTTCTGTGAGGTGCTATTATTGTCCTCATTTTGCAGTTCAGGAAACTGAGGCAAATAGAGCTTAAGTGACCTGCCCGGGATCACACAGCTAGTAAGTGACTGAGGCTGTTTTTGAGCTCAGGTCTTCCTAATTCCAGGCCCAGCAATCTAGCCACTGTGCCACCAGCTGCCTTTGAAGTAAGAGTGCTAATATGTTGTTATTCCAGTTTTATGGACCGGAAAACTGAGATTTACAGAGGGCAGTTCACTTGCTTAAGGTCACAGGGAGGTGTTGACCAAGCCGAAAAAGAGGGCTTGGGTCTCTTGGCTCTTGGTCCTGGGCTCTTTCTGTGATACTGTGAAGCTTTTCTTCAGTGTTATGACCTGGATCATACAGAATATGAGTCTGAGCCTCCATGAAGTCTCCTCAGACCTTGGTTGCATCTTCTCACCTTAGATACCAAGGAATAGCAATCGTAAGATCACAGCATTTAGAGGTATAAAGGACCTTAGCTATCCTCTAGTGCAATATGCTCACTGTATAGATAAGGAAACTGAGGCCCAGGTAGATGAGATTCCTTGCCCTGCTCAAATAGCTGTGGGGTGTCAGAGCAGGAGCGGAATCAAGTCTTCTGACTCTAAGTCCAATGTTACTGTTCAGCACATTGAATCTAAAATCAAATACCCAGGCACTGTGTGTTATTTTCTTCCCAAAGCTGTAATGACAAACCCTTCCTTTCTGTTCCCTTCTTCCAGATAGAGAAGAGACAGTTTGACCAGGACTCAAACTCCACCTACTGTATCTTCATGGTCAACAAGCCCTATGCTATCACATGCTCTGTGGTGGCCTTCTATATCCCTTTTATTCTGATGGTCTTGGCCTACTACCGCATCTACGTCACTGCCAAGGAGCATGCCCGCCAGATCCGGCTCCTGCAGAGGGCCGGAACTCCGGCGGAAGGTCGCCGAGAACCCCCGGATCAACACAGCAGCCATCATCGCATGAAGACAGAGACTAAGGCTGCCAAGACCCTGTGCATCATCATGGGCTGTTTCTGCCTCTGCTGGGCCCCATTCTTTGTCACCAACATCATTGACCCGTTTGTGGGCTATAGTGTCCCTGCCCAGCTTTGGACCACGTTCCTCTGGCTCGGCTACATTAACTCAGGCCTCAACCCTTTTCTCTACGCTTTCCTGAATAAGGCATTTCGTCGAGCTTTCCTTATCATCCTGTGCTGTGATGAGGAACGTTATCGGAGACCTTCTGTCCTGGGTCAGACAGTCCCCTGTTCTACCACTACTGTCAATGGGTCCACACATGTGCTAAGGTGAGTAATGGGGGGACAGCTTGCTCAGAAAAGCAGCATGGTGCAGTAGAGAAATCATAGGATTTGGAGCCAAAACACCTAGGTTTGAATCTTGGCTCTCTGCTTATTACCTGTATGGCCTTGGGTAAGTCACTGCCTTTCTATGGGTTTCAGTGTTCTCATGTATATAGTGAGAGGGTTGAACTATATGACTTCTAATGTTCCTTTCCGTTGCAAGTTTTCAAAGGATCACAGATTTGGGTCTGGAAGGGACCAAAGAGGCCATTAAATCCAATCTCCCTTTATTTAATAGTTCAGGAAATTGAGGTTTAGAGAGGTTAAGTGACTTGTGCAAGGCCACACAACTATTGCCTGGAGGAAGAGGGACCTGAACCCGGGTCTTTCTGACTCCGAGTCTAACACCTTATCCACTATGCCCCAGAATCCCGAAAGGGAGGAACATGCCACAACTTTTTCCACAGAGAAACATTTCTAATAACAAATATAGGGTTGCTGGATAGAATTATGGTAGGAAGTTGAATGGATCCTCTCTTCCTTCCCAGAGACCAAAGGGGCACAACTCCTTTCCAAGGCAAATCCATCAAACCACAACAAAATGGCTATGAACCTATAAAGTATGGCAGTGAACAGCTACCTTGGTACCATTTTGACTGACTGACCTCTTCCCAAGTAAATGTGGCTGGGTCATGGTTTTCTGATACCTCTTTCTCATCACCTTCATTCAGAGTGGTTTCAGGGGTGAGAAGAAAAAACAGGAGAGGGAGGAGACGACAGACACTGTCTCTAGAAGGAGTCGGGGGAGCTGAGCTCAAGTCTCAGTTCTATTGTTAACTTGCCGTGTAATCTTGGATTACTTTACTTTCCGTCTAGACCTTGGTTTTCCCATGTGTATGAAAAAGGAGATTGGACTTGCTGGTTCTTAAGTGCCCCTTCAAGGACAAGAATCTGTGATTCTGTAAATGACTAGTGTTTCCTAAGAATGAGCTTAGTGGCGTCTCCCAGCGTTTTTTTTTTTTTTTAATGACATTTTTTTCTAGGTCTTAGCCTTCATCTAGCAGGCTTCAGGAATGATTTCATGAATCAAGCCTTTCTCCCTTTGTTGAACTGGAAGTCGAAAGACTTCAGTTTTTGTTCTAGTTCTGTGACAAATGGCAAACAGGAGTAGCTTTCTTATCTATCTATAAAATTCTGCAATTAAAGTAGATGATCTCAGAGTTCTTCCCTAGGTCTGACATTCTAAGCTCTTTGTTTTAGGAAAGACCCTTTCTGAACTAATGGTCTCTCCTTCTCTGATTCTAACTAAGATTGGTTCTAGGAAAACCCAATCAAGCAAGATGAAAGAAGGGAGGCCACACAGGACAGTGTCAAATGCCTTAGATCTGAAATTGTTGGACTTGGAGTCTATTCCTGGCTCTGCCTGTGTGATTTCAAGCCTGTCCCATAGTCCCTCTCCAACTTAGCCTCTTCCTCTGTAAGATGGAGGGTGTTGGACTAGATGGCCTCTCGAGTCCCTTTCTGTTCGAAAATTCAAGCTTTTATGTAGCCACTAGGGTGGGGGAAGGGAGGAGATGGACACAAGAGAAGCACAAGGCTCAGCCCCAGCCCTGGAGAGACATATAGTGTAGTTAGGAACCTACACATATGAAACAAATATGTGTTTCCAGGGTATACATTCTTGGTGCCAAAGGAATTCAGAAAGGGAGCCCACTGGAGGCTTCTTAGAGAAGGCAGGATTAAGTTAGTCCAAGAATTACCGAATCACCAAATCAGAGCTGGTGGGACCTCAGAGGGCATCTGATTTAGCCTATATCTGAATAGGAACCAATCTCAACAACATTCTAGACAGGAAATCATCCTGCCTTGTGATGCGGGACTGCATCCCAGCCAGCCACAGAGCAACATGAACTGAGGCCATGAAAAAAAGCAGTAACAGCAAGGGGAGGCAGGAGGCAGGTGTATGAAGGAAATCACATAGACTGGAACAAAGAATTCATACTGGGGAGTCCTGAGCAGTTAGCTCAGATAACTTAGGCAGGAGTAGATTATGAAGGGACGAATAGAGGAGTGAATGCATGACATAATAACTGATACACAGGACCATTATATGTTCTTGTGCAGAGGTATGATGGGAAAGTATGAAAAAAAGATTGGTCCAGAGAAGCCATATGCAGGATGGATTTGAGAGGAGAGAGACTAGAGGCAGGGAGATGATTAGAGCAGGAGTTTTTAACCCAGAGTCTGCAGTCTTTTTGTTAAAAATTATAAATAATAATATATTTTAACAGAAATGATTTCTTTTGTAATCTTATGTATTTTACTTTATGCAGTTAAACATTATCCTGAGAAGGCATTCAGAGGCTTCACCAGACTGCCCAAGGGACCCATGCCACCTAAAAAGTTCAGGAACCCCTAGACCAAAGGCTGTTGCAGTTGTCTAGGCAGGAGGTGGTGAGGACCTGGACTAGGGTGGTGGCTGCTTGCAAGATTAGAAGGGGTGAATCCTTAAGGCATTTCACAGAAAATGTAGAAGTTGATTTGAGAGAGAAGATGTTGAGTTAATTTTGGAGACATGTTGAATTACAGGTGATGGCAGGATATCCAGGTGGAGATATTTTGTAGACAGGTGGAAGTGAGGGGTTAGAGTTTGGCTAGATTTTTTGCTTATTTGTTTTCAGTTATATCCAACTCTTCATGACCCCGTTGGGGGTTTTCTTGGCAAAGATACTGGAGTGATTTGCCATTTCCTACTCCAGCTTATTTTTACAGATGAGGAAACTGAGGCAAACAGAGTTAAGTGACTTGGCCAAAGTCACACAGCTAGTAAGTGTCTGAGGCCACATTTGTACTTAGGTCTTCCTGACTCCAGGCCTGGTGTTCTATCCACTACGCCACCTAGCTGCACCTTGCATCACCTACCTGCTCCTTTGGCTAGATACCAGAGCAGTTTGGCATATTGCCTACAACGCCCTCACTCTTTTGTACAACTTACTGCACAAGCAATTGTCAAAACAGTTTGTCAGTACTCTAGGCCAATGGGGTCAAACTCAAATCAAAATGGATCCCTGCTGACTACATGTTGACTTAGAAAACCACATGTTCATATCATCTATGTCTTATTGTATTTTTATTTATTTTATCAAATATTTACCAACTACATATTAATCTGATTCAGGCTCCATGCTGCCCACCCCACCACTTCTGCCTCTTGGCAACTCTCCAAGAATGTAAGTTGCACAAAAAGGCCTGAGTTCAAATCATGTCTCTAAAATTTATTCATTGAATGGCCCTGGACAAGTGACTTAACTTCTCTTAATTCCAGTTTCCTCATTTGTAAAATGAGGATAATAACAGCACCTGCTGCAAAACAGGCTATATGGATCAAATGAGATTTTACATCCGTATGATTGATATTTACAGACACACACATATATATTACTTTACAAACCTTAATGCACCATATAAATGTGCATTTAAATGTGCACATAAACTATTGCCATTTTTATGGAGGTATGGAGCAGTGAGTTATAAGCAACTGAAACCATAAGAATGGATGAGAGTGCCAAAGGACTAGTGGAGGAACCATGATCCCAGGGGTGGTAGGTACCCACACCTAGAGTATTATGCCCAATTCTGGGCACCACATTCCAGGAGAGACCTTGACAAACTGGAACTTGTTAAGATGACTAGGATGGAATTGGAAGGAATCGGCCTATATGAGAAGGAGAAGAGGAAGCTTGGAAGGCAACATGACAACAACCACAGTTATCCAAGGGGCCCTCGTGGGCAAGAGAGATTAGACTTGTTCTGTTTGACCTCAGAGAGTGCAGAACCAGGAGCAAAAAGGAGAAGTGAGCAGGAAGTAGATTTCAGCTTGATTGAGGAAACTCTTCCAAGTAATCCATCTGAGCTGTCCAGAAGTGGAATGGGCAGCTTCTGTAGGAAGCATCGTGAAGGAAAGGCTGGATGACCACTTGTAGGGAGTGTAACATAAGGAAAGGCAATCTGGTGTAGTGTAAAGAGAACTGTCCTAGGAGTGAGAAGACGTGAGCTTGAGTCCTGTCTCTAACACTTGCTAGCTGTGTGACCCTGAACAAATGTCTTTGCTTCTCTGAGTCTCAATTTACTCATCTGTAAAATGGAGATAATAACACTGACATTTCTTACCTCGTGAGGTTGTAAGGAAAGTGCTTTGTAAAACTTAAAATGTCATGGAAATATAAATTATTATAATATAAAAGAGGTTCCTGTTCATGTACACATTGGGTTAGAAGATCCCTGAGGTCCCATTAAGGAGTCTAGATTTCTAGGAATGTCATCGAGTGAAGGCAGCTTGATGCCCCCATCTCTCAGATGGCCCTGCCAAATAAAGGATAATACTCGTGTCGTCTGGTCAGAGGCCCTTCTGCCTGGGGCAGAGCTAACTCAGAACTGAATGATCAAACACTCTTCCTCAACCTTTCTTGTTCATTATTCATGAGCCACCATGCTCCCTCATGACACACATGCTACAGTATCTCAGTGTGAAGCTAATTTTATATTCATTATCCAATCCAACATAACAAGCATTTATTGGATCATTCATTCGTTTTATTCATTCAACAAGTATTCATGAAGCATTTGCTATGGGCCGGGCACTGTGCTAGGCAATTGGGATGGCCTAGTCATTCTTTGTTCCTTGACACTGTTACTTGTTAGTCTTTGTTCATGATTGATTCTTCCTTTATAGGGAGGCCATGTAGTTGCTGAAGTTCAGAAGGTCTCCAGGTCTTGCGTCCCATGATCTCTGTAGCAGATACTCAACCTCCAGTATTACATGGTGGTTCTTGCTTGTTTTCATTTTCAGACATAGCATTTGTTTGAATCTACTCCCAAGCGGGCCTCAGAATAAGGAAAACCTGGGGTTCAAATCCTGACTCTGACACATACTGGCTAAGTAATTGTCAAATCAGTTTGTCAGTGCTCTAGTGGGGTCACATTCAAATCAAAATGGATCTTGCTGACGATGTGTTAACTTAGAAAACCACATGTTCACATTATCTATTTCTTATTGTATTTTTATTTTACAAAATATTTACCAATTACATTTTAATCTGCCCACCACGTGTCTGACACCTCTGCCTCTTGGCAACTTTCTGAAAATATAAGTTGTACTAAAGGTGGTAACCTGCATCGGTAGAGAGACTTCCTTCATCTGGGAGTTTCTTATATTGATAAAATCAGAGGTCAAAAAAACCAAAGTCACTCTTTTTACTTTGTGTCTCAGTTTCCTCATTTGAAAGATTGGGAGCAAAGTACCTACCTCATGGGGGTAATGCCAAGATCTCATGAGATAATATAAAGTATTTTGTAAGCAGATAGTGCCATACCCAAAAGAACTGTCCAAAAGTGAACTGAGCTGTCTCAAGAGGTGGCAAGGTCCCCACCATGAAAGATTTTCCTATAGAGGCTGGGAATGTTTTAAAGAGGTTTCCCATTCAGGTATGGGTTGTCAAAGGCTATTTTATCATGCTGCCTAACTAGATTAAAATATCATTAGGAAATATTTGACAAAATAAATAAAAATACATAAATTTAAAATGAATGAATAAAGATAAATAAAATAAATAAAAAATAACATAATGAAAAAAAAGAAAAAGAAAAATACTATAAAACATAGATAACATTACATATGCAACCTGTAGGTTCCTTATGTATGGACTAGTGACCTCTACTTTTATTTGAGTTTGCCACCACTAGTCTAGTTATCCTTCAGGATATGAGATTCTATGACTCCCAACCAGCTTGAAGATTGTAAGATGCCATGCCAGCTATTTTTTATATAGATTCAACCTTTAAAACCCCCTTAATAGTCATCACGATATTGGCATGTCCTAACATGCCTTCTCATCAGATCAGAGATCTAAGGATATAAGATCTGAGTAGTGACAGACTAGACAGAATAGCTTTGGGAAGAATTATTAATTCATTCCACCACTGGCCTCCTTCCCTGCCTCTTACTCACTCACTCCATTCGTTATAAGCAAGTGCCCCCAGGGAGGGGCACAGGGATGCTGGGTGATGCATTTGGACATCTGGCTTTTTCTTTCCTAGTTCAGGCCTGAGGGTCAGGGGCTCATGGGGAGAGGAGAGAGATGTCACCAAAGAGGTGAGGGTACCAGCCCTGGGTGTGGTGGAGTTAGGATCCACCCCAAGAATGAGCTAATAAGAGTAAGCCATTAGTGGGAGAGATTATGAATAGCCTACCTTAGAAAGTTGGGCCAAATTGACCTCTAAGGTCACTTCCAGCTCTAATATCTATGTTCTAAGGTGTTTTCCAACTCTAAGATTCTATGATTCTAGGAAGTGGATACCATTCTCTGTCCTGTATGGAAAAGTCACACAACTTTTCAAAAAGCCCCAAAGGTGGGTATTCATTCCTAATCAGGTTCAATGTGGGTACGTGCAAAGAATACTGGATCAGCTGCCAAAAGACCTGGTTTGAGTCATGACCCCACTGCTTTGGTCGTGGTGCTGTGTGACCTTCAGCTAGTCACCTCTCCTCCTGGAGTGTTCTCATTTAGTAAAGTAGAGATAATAATCCCCATCCTACACCTGTACCATACTGCCAGATTGCCAATGAGCTATAGAAACCCTGGGTTAACTAACTGTAAAGTGCCACGTGACCTAGGTCAAGAGTCTCTGAGCCTTAGTTTACTCTTTTGAAAAACTGGAGATAATGCTTGTACTAGCTACTTTAAAGGACTATGAAAATGAGAGCTATTAGGACTAGGAAGGCTTGCATAATCATCATGAGGCTTTCATTATTATACAAATGGGATGGGATCTTATTATGCTTGTAATAGCTTTTCTTTTTCTGGTAGAGAGAGCCCTTTACTTTCCTTAAAAATTGTTTTTGACGTTTTTTAAGGGAAGAGAGAGAGAGAGAACATCATCGCTCTAATGAAACAATGCATCTGGCGGCCAGCCATCCCCCAGAGTCAATCAAGGTTTCCCACTGTTCTGAGAGGCACAGCCGATGACCAAGAAGCAGGAGCCCCCAGAACTCATGGGGGAATTCTGGGGGTTGGACACTTGCCTACTGAAGAGGCAATGTGGCGTGAATGCACAGGCAGCCTAGGACATCGGAAAGGAGTCCAAACTCCCTGTGGTCTGGTAGATACCAGGAAAGGGATCTGCTCCTTCTTTGCTTCCTGTGGCAAAAAGCACCTGCTGACTAAACATCCTTTGAGGCCTCAGTTGTTTGTGTTGTGAGGCCAGCAAAACCAAAGGACAGTTCGGGTTGCTGATTCCTTCTTTAGAGGAAGATCCAATCAGATTCCATTTCATGAGAACGGCATGCACTGGTTCCTCCTTCAGAGGACGATTTGGGCTCTGTTCATCTTCAGAGGCTGCTTACTTCTTCCAAGAAAGACATAGGCTGGCTCCGTCTCCCTGGGAAACATTCTGAGAAGCAGTTCTGGCTAGAACTGTGAAAATACAAAGTGAACCCAATTTTTAGGAGCAGCCACAGCCTGGACAGAAGCTTTGGTCCAGAGGCAATGCCCAGGGGAACATGAGAGACCATCCAAATGTTATGCATGATTTTTGGCTCTGTGACGTTCTGTGATGTTTGTGCAAGCAGACCTGTTGTCTCTCTTCTCTCAGGTCTTCTACATTAGTGTTTCCTGGCTTTTTAAATTTGTAGTTTTGGGGGGCGGGATTTGTTGGTGTTGTTTTCTTCCCTAGTTGTTGTGATTGTTTCTAATGTCCCTCTCCTATAGCCCCACAAAGGCAAAATAAAGTAACTAGGAGAGAGTTTCTCTCTCTTCTCCCTTACTCAGGTCTCCTCAGCCTCAGCCTTTGGGGTGGGAAGTCTATGACTCTTCTTGTCTTTGATCTTAAAATGTCCGGTCTTCTAGATGTGATTTTTCTTTCTGACCAGTGATAGAAAGAGTATGTCAAATGCATTGATTCATACAATGGCTGCCTTTCACAGGATCATAGGCCTAGAGCTGTAAGAATCCTCAGAGGCCATCTAAACCAACCTCCTCATTTTACAGAGGAGAAGACTGAGGCCCGGGTACCTCCCCTAAGGTCACACAGGTAGGAAGCGTCACAGGTCCAGAGCCAGGGCTCTTTCCACTGTCCCATGATGCCCCCTTCTTCTGTTACTAGTATTGCGTTTGGTTGTGGAGGTAGAATCAGGGGGTGGGGGGAGAAAGGGAGAAATGTGGGGAGAAAGAAGTGTAGGAGTGGAAGGGCACTGACAAGCCGAAGCATGGCTAGTGTAAGACAACCAGGATGGAGAGAAGACCGAAAACTAGGCCAAATGAGGATCAGGTGAAAAAAACCAGGGACCTCTTTCTTGGAAAAGAAAAGACATAAGGGGGAAACGTCTTCAGATAATTCCCCAAATAATTCAACATTGAAGCTGGAGGGGATCACAAAGATCCTTTAGCCTAAACTCTCTCCTCTTCTTTCCTCTCTCACTCCCTCTCTCTGTCCCTCCCCCCTTTGCAGGGAAGTAAAATGAGGCTTGGAAGGATTAGGGCCCAAAGGTCACTCAGCTACTAAGTGTCAGAGTAAGGTTTCAAATCCAGGTCACTGGCCTCTAGTCCAGAGCTCTTTCCTGGAAAAGAAAAGACATAAGGGGAAATGTCTTCAGATAATTCCCCAAGTAATGGAACACTGAAGCTGGAAGGGATCACAAAAATCATTTAGTCTAAACTCTCTCCTCTTCTCTCCTTTCTCACTCCCTCTCTGTGCCCTTCCCTGCTTTTCAGTGAAATAAAATGAGGCTTGGAAGGTCTAAGGCCTTGCCCAAAGGTTTCAAATCCAGGTCACTGGCCTCAAGTCCAGAGCTCTCTCTTCTGTACCACACTGCCTCTGTTTGAAGGATGGGCGTGCTCAGCCCTCAAGGGCAAGAACTAGGAGGCAGTTGTTTAAGATGCTAAAAAGGCCGATTTTGGCTTAACATAAGGAAAATCCTCCAGAGAACAGGAGTTGTCCAGGAGAGTAATGAGTTTTTTTCAGAGATGATAAACTCCCTATCAGAAAATTTAATTTAATTCGAAAAGTATTCATTATGCCCCTACTGTATGACGGGCCCTGAGAAAAATAAAATACTCTTTGACTTCAACAAGCTCACATTCAACTGGGGAGAAAAAAGGTTTTCACAGGAAACTAAATACATACATACAAACATACATACATATATGCATACATACATATGTGTACATACACATGTATATATATAAATGTATGCATATATACATATATGTGGGTGTATATATGTCTATATGTGTGTGTGTGTGTGTGTGTGTGTGTGTGTGTGTGTGTGACAAAGGGAGAGGTTGCATGTCGTAGTAGATGGAGAGCTGGCCTCAGAGTAAAGAAGCCCTGGATTCAATCCTTTCTTTGCTGAATACTGGCTGTGACGCTGGGTAAGTCCTTTTACATCTTGGTCTGTAGACAAACCTATAAGATTCTAAGGTGCAGAGAAGGTTCTAATTTTCATTAGCAGAAGGAGTTTTCTCACTTTCTATGTAACATTAAAATCACAGGTCTGGTTAATGCACACATGCGCGCGCACACACACACACACACAATAATTTCTAGGGGAATAATGATAGCTAGCATTTATATAGTGCTGTAAGGTTTGCAAAGCACTTAATAAATATCATCTCATTTGATCATCACAGCAGCCCAGAGAGGTAGGTGCTCTTATGAGCCTCATTTTACAGATGAGGAAACTGAGGCCCAGAGAGGTTAAGGCACTTGCCCCAAATCACACAGCTAGTAACTATTTAAATTCAGGTCTTCCTGACTCCAAGTCCAGCTGTCTGTCCACAGAGACACCCTACTGACTCTCTTTGTGGTAAGGTATTGGGCACTTGTAGGGAATGGTACATGAGCTGAGCTTTGAAGGAGTTTAGGAATTCTATGAGGCGGAACCAAGGAAAGGACCCATTTCAGGCATGGTGCTTAGCCTGTGAAAAGCCATGGACGCAGGAGATGAAACGTCATATGTGGGGAACAGCAAACAATCTAGTGTGGCATCCATGAAAAAGATGTCGCATTATTAGGAAGGTAGCGGGATGCCATATGGTTTTAAAAGCCAAAGGAGACTTGGTGTTTTATCCTAGAAGCAAGAGAGTGACGTGATCAGAGCACTGCTTTAAGATTATCAATTTGATAGCCTTGTTGAGAATGGATTGGAGAAAGAAAAGATGACTTAGGAAGCCAAATAGAAAACTAACAGAATAGTCTGAGGGAGAGGTAATAAACACCTGACCTAGGGTGTTGGCCATGTGAGAAGAGAGAAGGGGATGGGTGAGAGATATACTGTGGAGTTAGAATTCACAAATCTTGGCAACTGATTGGATGGGGGAGGGGAGAGAGGGAAGGGTCAGGAATGACTCCCAGGTTATGAACCTGAGTGACTGAAAGACTGGTGATGTCCTCAACAGAAAAACAGAAATTAAAATGAAGGATGAGTTTAAGGGGAAAGATAATGACTTCTGTAGAAGTATGGTAGCATCCTCATCTGAAAAAGAGGTTAGGAAAAAGGATAAGATTGGAGGAAAAGATAATGCCTTCTGCTTTGGACAAACTGAGGTTGATGTCTCTGGGATATCCAGGTGGAGATGTCCAGTAGGCAGTTGGCTATGTGGTATTGGAGTTTAAGGGGAAGATTGGGTCTGGATATATATATATATATACATATATATACATATACACATATATATATACATATATATATATATATGTCATGTGTATAGATAGAAAGGATCATTGAACCTGTGCAAACTGATGGGACTGCCAAGAAAGAGTATATATACATGTGTGTATGTATATATACGTATATATATACATATTCATACACACATATATATTCTAAATATTGAGAGAGAGAGAGAGAGAACACTCATGTAAAGGAGGTGGAACAAGGATGATGATCCCAGAAAGAAGATTGAGAAAAAGCATTCAGACAATCCAGAAGGGAACCAAAGGCCATGAAAGCTAATGGAGTCTAGGAGGAGGGGATGAGCAACAGTATTAAATGCTGCAGAGGTCAGAATGGATGAGGACTGAGAAGAGGCCACAGGATTTGGCTATTAAGAGTTCATTGATAACATTGAGAGAGCAATTTCATTTGAGTGATGAGGTCATAAGCCAGGTTGCAAAGGTTGAAGAAGAGACTGAGATAAGAAAATAGAGGTAGCTGGTGTTGAAAAATGTGAAAGGAAGAGATACCAGATGATAACTTCAGGGCCTGGTAGGACCATGTGAAGGTGTGTTTAAGGAGGGAGTAAATCTGGTCATGTCTATAAGCAGTAGGTAAAGAGCTAGTGGATACGAAGAGGTTGAATATCAGGGAGAAAGAGGGGATAATCTCAGGGGTAGGCTACCAGAGGAGGTGAGAGAGGAGGTGATCAAGGACATAGACAGAGGGATTGGTCACAGGTCAAAGATCAGCTCTTCATCAGACTGGAATAGAAGAGCTGATGTTGAGGTGATTTGAAATATGAAGTTGGGGAGAAGAACCTCAAAACAAATGGTCTTTGGTTGTTTTGTTTTGTTTTGTTTTTCAGTGAAGCATTTGGTAAGGTCATATGCCAAGAGGGAGGAGGGAGGTGTCTTGAAAAGGAAAAGCTATGGAAGAGACATTGAAAGGAAGGCCCAGCTTGATGCCTCCCTGGGTCTCCCTGTGGAGGGAGCAACAAATGTTATAATATTCAAGTGCCTCTCCCTTTTAAGATAATTATTAAGGAACCCCCATCCTGGATAGGTAATTGGTATCTCTCTAGAGGACCACATTAAGAATTGTAATAGACTTTTAAATAGTTTGAGCCCCATAGGAGCCCTTACCTGCCAAGTTGCTCAAGTAGGATGAATAAAAGAAAAAGCATTAATTAAGCACTTCCTATGGGTCAAGAATTGTGCTAAGCACTGGGGGTACAAATGGAAAATCGACATAGCTTTTCCTCTCAAGGAGATCACACACTAATTAGGGGAGCCAGCATAAATTGCAAGAGTCCAACAACATAAGCTTTGCTTTTCCCTGTCCTGTGATTCCTGCACCAACCAGTGAGACTTTAGGAAGCTGGCATTAGAGAAAGCCCTGGGAATCACTGTGACATGACTCTAACAGGTAACAGAGGGTCATAGGCAACTTCTCCTCTAGTCAAGCACCCTGACAAAGGGCTAATTAGGACTGTGGGGGAGAAGGAGGAGAGGGTTAAGGTGTGTGCTTGTTTACTATCTGCATGGGTATGCTTTTTTTTTTATCTGGAGGAGGGAGGGTGGTACCAGTATCTAGGCTTCTGATATCATCAAAGTGGATGGACTTCCTTGTGTGGAAATTTTCCACACTAATGCACAGGGGGAACTCTTGTTTAACTTCCAGTCTCAGAAAGTTAAGTTGTCATCCATGGTCACATAGCTGGCATATTTCAGAGGCAGGACTTAAGCCCAGGTGTCTCTGACTTCAAGACTGGACATCTCTGGAGGGATAGCTCACTCAGCTAACTAGTCCTCAACAGGACTAAATATGGACTAAGTTATTATTTTGTTGATTGTCTAGACTTAAGAGAGTTTGCTGAGTTTTCCCCTGCCACCTGCAGATTAATGGGGCCCTGGTGCAAATCCTTGCATCAGAAGACCAGATGGTCGCCTAGTCTTCTCAGAAAAGAACAGTCACAGGTGAATAATGAAATGTTGGAATTAGAAAGGATCTTAGAACAAAGAACATTAAGCTACCAGTGCTTAGGATATGAACCTTCAGAGCTAGAGAGGACCTTAGATCATATGAGTTGGAAGAGACTCTAGAACAGAATATATTCAATCAAACCAAGGGACCTTAGAACTTAGAATATCAGAGCAGGAAGGGACTCTAGAATATAGAGGGAACCTTTGGGATAATCAAGCCCAGTGCCTTCATTTTACAGAGAAAAGTGAGGATGAGAGAAGGGAAGGAACTTACCTAAAGTGAATTACTTTCTGGGATCATTCATGAAACTCTCCTAAGAAATTAGCCGATAGTCATCCCTTATTCATCTCTCTGGTTCCTGTTGTCCTTGTCTCTCTATCAGGAACGTCGACCCCCCTCCGTTAAGAGGAACTGCTGAGATTAAATGAACTGCTCTAAATTAATTACACTGTTTATAAATAATTCTTTAATTAATATGAGGCCAGTTACATTTCCTGAGCATGCCATGTTAGATAATTAGGATGGATATTTTCAATAGGTCTTCTAGTTTTAAAAATGCCCGTGAGCAGTTCTCACATATAAAACCCCTCAGTTTCTGTCAATCCCAATATGTTAAGAAATTTAAAGAGAATAAATTATAAATCTCTTTCTAGCTGTTTGGGCCATGTGACTCCAGGGAGGCACTTATTTGTTTGTTTGTTTATTAGTGGTTACCCTATCTCTTTCTACCAGCCTGCAGTCTGTCTTTCCTGGTGTCTATGCTAAGAAATGTTTCGTCAAACACCTCTAAAGAAAACCCAGAGTTCTGGAACCTGTGAGTGAGAAGGAAGCTATAGAACAGTGAAAAGAATCCAGGTTTGGGAGTCAAGAGATGCACATTCTAGTCTAATCTCTGCCACTAACTCTCTGGGTGACCTTTGGGTAAATCATTGGGTAAATCAGCTTTTTACAACAATAAAATAAGTTAGATTCTGAATTCTGAAGTCATTAAAGACCTAGGAGGAACCTGTCATCTCCTAATATCTGAAAGATTGCCCAATGGATGATAAAAGTACACTTGTGTGGTTCCAGGGAAAACCCAGTAAGAATGGAGGGAGAAGAATTACACGGATGCAGATTTTGGCTCAACATGCACAATACACACAGTTACAACAGAATTAGTACTTAGAAGATTTTGGGTTGAGCCCCATCACTGACACTTCCCGTATGAATGTGGTCAAGTCCTTTCACTGAGCTTCAAGTTCCTTAACTCTAAATTTGATAACGTATTACTTATTCTCTTCCTCCCCACCTCCATTACCAGGAAAATATTTTGTAAAGCTTAAAATACTATAGAAGTGTGACTTGTTAATTCAGAGGTTTATTGGTAAGTGTTTAACAACTGGCTCTCTAAAAACTACAAAAAGATGTATTCAGGAAACATTTTAAAGCTTACTCTGCATTTTAGTAACATTTTCTCTATCACTTTCTTAAATCTAGACAATCAACAAAGTAATAAACCTAGTGCTGATTTGCAGCATTTGTCAGTTTCCGGGGTATAGATTGAAATTTTAGTAATTGGATTTCTGGAGCTTGTTCAAACTGGCATACCCCTGGTCATAATCCTTATCATCAGAATAATTGTTAATACGTTTGGCTTTCTGTTTGAGTGAGTGAGTGAATGAGTGTGTGTGTGCGTGTATATGTGCGTGTGTATATATGTATGTATGTATGCATATGCATGTATGTATCTTCACCTGGGTCAATGAGTGCTTCTGGCACTGATTCAAAGGAGGTAGTTCCTACTTTTGGTTCTGTAAAAGAGCAAGGTTTTGCACTGGGGCCCCATTAATGTGCATTGACTTGCTAGTGGCAGGAAAAAACATGGTGGATATTGAGTAATCTGAGATGCTCAGTGTACCAGGAGCAGCTACTAATAAAAAAATGTCTCTGGATGACCCTTCTAAGACTCGTGTCTGAGATTGCTCAGTCTCTGCGACCACATCTAGAAAGAACCTATTTCCTTGGAACGAATACTCTTCCTCAGTCAAGGGTATATGGGGCCCTATCTTCTTCTGATAGGACGAGTCTAGAGGAAAGAATATTGGCTTTGTAGTCAGAATATGGGTTCAAATCATGACTCTGCTATGTGAGTGAATTTGGGCAAGTCACTTTTCCTTTTGGGACCTTAGCTTCTTCATGTATCCAATATGAGGGTTGGATTGGACAATCCCCGGAGTCCCTTGCAGCCTGAAATTCTATGAATTCTTGGATCCACATGTGAAATCATTTCCAACTTCCAGATATTTCTCTCTAGCAATATTGATGGGCCTCTACTGATCACCACCTAGGATGCCTTGTGGCACCTGGAGGTAACAACACTGGGTGTTGGAAGGCTGTGCATGTGGAGGTGCGTTTGAGCTCTTCTGAGCTGGGAAGGCTTCAAGATGAGTGACAGACTGGTTATCCATTGCCCAAGTACTATTCTAACTAAGTATGGAGATGCTCAACACCAGAAGGCTGGCTACCCTTTGATAATCTTATTGACCAAAACAACTTTTAGAGTCTGTCCCCTAAGACATGGAGGGAGTTGCAACATGCATCAGTGGAAGGAGTACGACCACCGACATAGCTCCAAGAAACTATGGCATGCTCAGTGGCCATACCCTGGTAAAGCCATCTCAGCAGGCAGACTAAACCAGGTTAAGGGTAACTGGTAGGCCTCAAACCTGTGGGTGAGCTAGAGGGATGTGAAGCCTTCTCCACCGTGAAGTAGGCAGATGAGAACAATGTGTTCCAACAGCCATGAAGGTGGTGCTTAGAGCTTGGTCAGGCATTGAAGATGCCAAGGTCAACCACTGCATCCCAGGCCATCACCAGTCATCTTGATCTTTGCCCCTGATCTTTGATGACTCTGATCTTGCCCCTGATCTTTGATGACTCTGGAAGAGAGAGTGAGGCTGACGACCTTGTGCAACTCTGCCTCGCTTAAATCCAATTCACACACAAGTCAAGAAGTGAAGGGTGAACAACAGCTACCACTGAGGAAATCACAAATCCTTGAAATTCTGAAGTAAAACTTACCCTCAGCAAAGGAGGCACAGCCAGTGAGTAGAACATGTGGAATAGAGGATTTCTAATGAAAGATTTCACTCAACATTATGCCTGGAGTCAGGAAAACCATAGTTCAAATCTGGCTTCAGACACTTACTAGCTATGTGACCCTGAGCAAGTCACTTAGTCACTGTTTGCCTCAGTTTCCTTATCTGTAAAATGAGGATAATGATAGTGCTTACCTCGCCGGGTTGGGACAATAAATGGAATAATAATGGTAAAGTGCTTAGCACAATTCCTGGCACCTGGTAAGCTCTATATAAATGTTAGCTGCTTTTATTAGTTATTATTATTATTGTTAATATTAATACTAAAACCCTCTCATTTCTCATTCTCTGTTGGGTGTCTATAAGTTCTTTTTAAGGCATCCTGAAGGAATTCTTTGCTGATAGATTTATTCTAGGGAAGGTTTTTATTCTTTAAAATATGGTAATTCTACACTGGAATAAATACAGTACAACAAAGAATGATGTAGGCCACATTAACTTCTAGACTAGTCAAAAGGTCAAGTCCCTGGCACTTTCTGTGTTTGCCTCTGAGCATGTTAGTTCCCACCTCTGGGCCTCAGTCTTTTCCACTTTTAATGAAGATAGATGATTTTTAAGGTTCCTTACGACTCCATTATTTACTTTCTCAAATCCCTTCTGGATCTCTCATTCTATGTTCTATATTTTAAGGACCCTTCCAGGTCAGGCATTCTTTGTTCTAAGGCTCTTTCCAGCTCTCAGTCTCTCTGCATTTTACATCACTTTTCTGTCTCTCCCATCTAAATCCCTCTGCTGTCTTCGGGGTAAGACATTTTTATTTGAATTACTAACTTCTTGATCCTATCTTTCCTTCAGTAAGAAGAATCTCTGTTTAAATAAGAGCATGGGTCACATGCTCTTAATCTGATTTTTATAAGATGCCATGTTCTAGCATCATTTATCTTCATGACCAGTGCATGGAGGAAATAATGTTTCTTACCTGATTTTTTTCATATAATTGTGAATTATCATTTTCATGATTAATCACTAAGCCTTTTCACATTCTCCCCTCTATAGGTACATATGAACCAAACAATTCCTTAAGGAATAAGCCTTTCAGAACTCACGTGAATATGTTAAGATAAGCAACAGGCTACAGTAAAAATAGCATTGGAGCAGGAACCAGAGTTCTACTCTGTTCTATGACTCACTTGCTGCATGACCCTAAACAGGTCACTTTCCTTCTTGCAAAGGGGATGATATATTCAATAAATCAATATTTATTAAGTGCCTACAAGGTCCACTGTGTTATCATATGTCCAAGGGCTGTTCCAAAGAACAAATGAGCATAAAGAGGTAGCAATTAATAAAAAAATATAAATAAATAATACATTTTTTAAAATGGTTTAAGAAATAGAGAATCCCCACCCCACCCCCATTGTTTTCAGAGTCTGAAGGAATTGTAGAGATCATAATCCAGCCTCTTTATTTTATAAATGGGAAAACTCTGGCCTGGAGACATCACCATAAGTAAGGAATGGAGTCTAATTTCGAATCCCCATCTTTTAACTCCAAATGCATTGCTCTTTCACTAACAGCCCACTGCTTTCTAAATGATTCTGCCTGTCAGTTTCATGGACTGGCTGTGCCAATATTTGTGATCAAGCATATGTTCTCGCAAAGACAGTTGTGATCTCACTGCATTTTAAGTTTTGGCATCTCCGCCCCCTTAATCTCCCACCCCCACCCCCACCCAAGTATAATTAACAGCTTTGCGATGTGATTTCTCAGATACGGAAATCCTTAAAGTTTTCTAATATGCATCTACAATGCAAAAATGTTTTCAGCTACAAAACAATAACATAAAAAAGCTATAACATTCTAGAATGGGAAGAGATTTAGAATTCCAGTCGTTAGACACCCACCCGTGTTCTAGTCTGAGCTCAGAGACAACCAAGCTGTATGACCCTGAATGAGTCAATTTCTTTCTAAGAGCCTCAGTTTCCCTCTGTATACTAATAGGGTTGGGCTAAAGAAATCTGTAAGGTCTAGATATAATAGTCTAGTTCTATATTCTCTAATTTTTACTCTGACATTCTGTGTCCTAAGGTCTCTTCCAGCCCTGACCTTCTTCTTCTCCCTCCAACATTCAAGGTTCTCAATTCTAAGATTCCTTCCAAATCCTCTATCTTATATTCTGGGGTCCCTCATAGCTCTAATATTCCATAATTCTCTGATCCTTGTGAAATGTAACTGCAAAACTCCTTTATATTGTCGGTAAACCTTTCCCTTACTGTTTGTGTGGTGTTTGTGTAGGCTGAGTCCCAGCTGATGAGAAAAGTAGGTCTGATGGGGGACTCTTTGCATCTATTCTTGTGGAACACTATGGCAGCATATCCGCCTCCACACTGGCTGGAGCAGGTGCTATCTCTTTGGCTATTGAAAATTGCTGCCTTTGTAATATCATGAAGCACCAGGTCCATCTGCCTTTAGCTTTGGCCTGTAATGCATGGGCAGCTCCCTTTAGTTAAGAGGGAGGGAGGAGAAGCAATGCTTGGGGGAAGTAGATTTTTCCACCCACTGCTGAGCGGTCCCTAGATCACTGGGAACGGATGCTGAACCAGGTGATGTCAGTAACACTTGTTTCAGAGGTAATGGGATCAGAGAAGGTCAGAACTGGGTGGCACCTTAGAATACAGAATGTAGGAACCGGAAGGAAACATATGTGTGTAGGTGTGTGTGTGTGCACACACATGTGTGTGTATGTATAATTTATTTATTTTTTTAAAGTTTTAGCGATGCCTTTTGTTTCTACATCACATTCTTTTCCATTGCCTTGCATATAAATAAATGCCTGGCACCCCTGGCACCCCACATGATGAGGTGGTCTTACTCCTTACTAAGGCTAAACCTTCTAATTGTTCAAGTGATCCTATTCCATCCCATCTCCTCCAACAGATTGTCCCCTCTGTCATTCTGTCATCCCTGCTCTATCACTTATTTTCTTTTTTTGGGGGGCAGGGCAATTGGGGTTAAGTGACTTGCCCAAGGTCACACAGCTAGTGTGTCAAGTGTCTGAGCCCAAATTTGAACTCAGGTCCTCCTGACTCCAGGGCCTGTGCTCTACTCACTGCGCCACCTAGCTGCCCCCTCTATTACTTATTTTCAATCTCTCCTCATCTGCTAGCTCATTCCCTGCTACCTACAAACATGCCCAAGTTTGTAATGCATAGATGGCTTCTTTTGGCTAGGAGGGAAGAAGTAGCGATGGTTGGAGAAACTGGATTTTCCACCCATCGCTGAGCAATCCCCGGGTCACTGGGAATGAATGCTGAACCGGGTAATATTAGTAATGTATTTCACAGGTAATAGGAGCAGAGAATGCCAGAGCTAGACAAGACCTTAGGATGCAGAATGAAAAAGCTATGTTTTTCACATATTGAAAAAACTCTCACATGATCCTTCTTTCCTAATAACTATCGTCCTCTTTTCCTTCTGCTTTGTGTAGATTAAATTCCTTAGAAAGGCTATCACAGTAGTGCCTCTACTTTCTCTCTTCCCACTCTCTTTACTTACTATCCACCTTCCACCCTTACCATTCCGCCAAAACTGCTCTCTCCAAAGTTATTAATGATCTCTTAATTGCCAAATCTTGTGACCTTTTCTCAGTCCTCACTTCCCCAAACCCTGGCCCTCTCTACCTTCTCTATTCCTGTAGAGGGCAACACCATGCTCCCAGTCCCTCAGGTTCACAGCACTCGGAGTGATCCTTGGCTCATCACTAGCTCTCACGCCCCAAATCCAATCTCTTGCCAAGACTTGCTGATTTCCCCTTTGCAACATCTCTCCAATACACCCTCTTCTCTCCTCTGACTCTGCCACCGCTAGCGTAGGCCCCCTTCCCTTCAGGCCTGGACCATCGTAACAGCTGACTTATGGGTCTGCCTGCCTCACATCTCTCCCTACTCCATTCCATCATCCCTTCTGCCACCAATGTGATTTTCCTAAATTGCAGGTTTGATCACATCACCCCCCCCTCCCTAATCAGTCCACTCCATGGCTTCCTATGGCCAAATGGATCAAATACGAAATCCTGTTTGGCACGCAAAGCAGTTTGTAATCCAGCACCCTCCTACCTTCTCAATCTTTTTACACTTTACTCCCTGCCATGCACTTTTCAGTCTAGTGCACTGGCCTCCTGTCTGATCCACTGACAAGGTGTTTCATCCTCTGACTCTAGGCTTTTGCTCTGGCTGTCCCCCGTGCTTGAAATGCTTTCTCCTGAGCTCCGCCTACTGATTTCCCTGGCTTCCTGTCCTAAAATCCCATCTTTTACAGGAAACCTTTCTTAACCTCTCTTAATTCTAGTGCCTTCTCTCTTTTCTTCATTTCCTATTTGTCCTGTGTATAGCTTGTTTGTGTATATTATTTGTTCGTTGTCTCCCGCATTAGGTTGTGAGCTCCTAGAGGGCAGGAATTGTCTCTGGTCTCTTTTGTATCCCCAGAGCTTAACACAGCCAGGGAGTTCTGGCGAATATTAATAAAGGTTTGTTGATTGTTTGGAACATAGTAAAGTGCTTAATGGACACTGAATGATTGGATTGGTTTGAATTGTATCCCCCTCCTCCCCCCATTGTATCCTCCCCTAGTAACAGAAAAACAGTTAAGGAAAACCAACCAACAAATCAACCACATCTGAGAGTATATGCGGTACTCCCTGTGTGTAGTCTCCCATCTCTCTACCAAGAGGAAGGAAGGATTTTCCTTCCACTGTTCTGGTCTGAGATTCAACCTCCTCATTCATGTATTTATTTATTTATTTATTTATTCATTCAGTTATTCATTTATTCATTTATTCATTTATTTATTTATTTATTTGTTTATTTATTCATTCATTCATTCATTCATTCATTTATTTATTTATTTTTATGGAGAAAAACAACTTATTCTGTCATAAGCACCTACAGTTAGTCATGGGCTCCTCGGTTGGACAAGCTGCCCCAAAGAAAATTGTATAAAATAAGTGGTCAAGGATTAATTCCATTTGTATGGGATTTGTTGAAAAAAACATTTTTTAAAGAAAAGAAAAAGGAAGAAAAGAAGCTATCCAGAACTAATTTTAAAGCACATCAGCTACCAATTGTTCTATTTTCAGATCACTGGGTAGTCTTCCAGTAGTACATCTGCCAGGTAAAAGCATATACTTTCTTTATAACCTGGTGGTCCCAAGTTAAAAATAAATTCACAGAAAGGAAAGAAATAATATGAAACAATATAGCTCAAGAAATATACTAGAGAGCAAAAGTATATGAGGTGAACAAAGATATTTTGCAGGTACAGCTATCACATTTCACGTGACTGTTTGTCCCCCATCAGATGAGCTAATGAGGTCCTGTCATGGTTCTCGTCAAGAATAACAACAGATACCCCACCAGGTGAGAAGTGGAAGGAAGGAGCAAACAGTCACTAGGGAAGAAAAAAACTATTAAATAAAATTTTAAAAATTTTAATAAGAAATTTTAACTGGTTACAGAGGAAACCAACAGGGGTAGGCCAGTCTATAACAGGAATGCTCTGTACCCTAGAAGGTTAACCATACCAGTTTTAGTCTTTGAATCTCTACAAACAAGGGACCTTACAATGCTAATGCCTCAGTGGCTCAGACTCCTCACTTGGATATAAATCCTACTCCATTCTAATTTTACTTAAATTAGCCTGAAAAACTTGCAATTATAGCATAGGAAGAAAAATAAAACACTCGTGGTCCATTTCCTGTGTCTAAATCAGATTTTAAAGCTGAATTTGCTCATAAAAAGTCCTTGGAAAAATTAAATATGGGTCTGTGGTTCTGCTGAGTCAAGCCCCCCCCTCCTCCCCTTCCTCCCCCCTTTCCCCCCTCCCACCCTCCCTGTTGATATTTAGAAATCATTCACTCTCTGGGTTAACAGGTGCTTATAGAAGAATGTATGGACAAAAAAATCTCAAAACCAGTGTTAAATCAATCTCAGGTTGAGAAGAAAGGGGAGTCTAAAAACCAGCACCAGTGCAGACATGTCTAGGACCACAGTTCCTCTGGATCTATTCTTCCTTCAGGGTATATGTTCTCAGCCATCTGCCAGACTTGCATAATATTGTCTTCTGATACAGAACAAATAACCCAAAGTTCATTGGGATTCCAGGAGAAATCAGATATCTTGGCAGTGTGACCATCATGAATAAACAATAATTCTGGTGTCCCATCTTCTGCATCTTCAGGGGACTGCTCTTCTCCAATTTTACTCAAGTCCCAGACATTTAGCCTGGGGTCAGTGCCACTGGAAGCCAAGATAGTTTCATTGTGGGGAGAACAGTGAACCTGGAATATTTCCATATGTGACTCAGAGGAATGCAACTTCAGTTTCAGATTTCTAAGATCCCACAATGCTACCATCTTATCAGCTGATCTGTGGCAAGAATGAACTCACTATAAGGACTGAAAGAAAAACGATTTCCTTTGGCAGTGTGGGCATCCACTGAGTGGCTTGGTTTAGAACTATTGTTTGACCGTGTGTCCCAGATCATAAGCTTCTGGTCATCATCAACTTATCCAAAGAGAGATCCATTGAGCAGGTGCCAAGAAACATCTTCGACTACTGATGTGTGTCCTGTGAATATGGTCTTTGCATCCGTTACTTTACCTTCCTTTGGAATTGCACTGATGTCCCACAATCACTTCATCTGATGCGCTAAGCAATTGTACACTGAGATTTGGGTTCCACGGCAGCCGGTAGCCCTCCTTATGATGTCCATGGAGATGCAAGTCTGGATACACTCCCTAGAAGAGTCTGATTTTCAAGGGTTCTTGGTATAGTCTACAACGAGGACATGACTGAGTGGAGTCTTTGTTGAAATGATACAAGGATTCTGGGACATAACAGGCCCTGTTCACTTCACCTTTGTGGTTAATCTTGATTTCAATTTCAATTTCCCCACTAATTGAGTCAAAGCCTCCAAGTTCTCCTTTCTCACTGTCATAGTGAGAGGTATCAAACTGAGTATCATCACTGGGGAGTTGCACACTGCTATCGCAAGATGCCTCCATTCATCTGATGTATGTGTGCCTGGGATAAGTTGAGGAATGCTGAAATCTTTCCCTTCAGGTCTGGTTACATATCGAAGCCACTGTTCAGTCAGATTGGGCCACTCTAGGGCATGGATCATCATTAAGTCATAGAGAATGGAAGTATTTTTCCCTTATTTTATACTATTTGTTGATCATTCATTCTTCTATAGCATCATCAAAGACAGCTTCCTTGTCGGCCATGGTGGGTGGAGAATCTGATGGATGGAATGACAGGAGGAGGCCTTGGGTCTCCTGGAGTTGTAGCACAGTGAAGGTCAACCCCCTCATTTGTAATAATGATGCTAACTAGCATTAAATAACACTGTATGGTTTGAAAAGCTTCATTTAACAAGGGAGGAAACCAAGGTCCAGAGAGAAAAAGTAGCACTTTATGTGTTTGTGCATCTTTCTGGGTCAGCCTCTACAGTACTGATGAGGAGACATGTCCTGTTCTTGTGTCCTGAGAGGGCAAGGTCAGTGCCATTTGTCTGGATCCATCCTGTGTAAGGCATAGAGGGAACTAGGGAAGTGAATTGAGCTGGGGGGCTATGGATGAGAACTGGGTCCAAGCTAGACAAACTAGTCTCTTGTCTGAGTGTTGCCCCTGAGGCTACATGTGTGTTTACCATCAAGGGAAGAAACCTAAGAAAGAAAACAGTGCCCTCTCCTTGTGTGCCAGTGTTTATGCACTAGGTTCTAGAGGGATGGTATCATCATTATCATCACTGACAATGGACCAGAGATGTGATTTTGTAAGTGTATGGAGTTACTAGTAAGGAATTTCCTGTTCCTGTGCAGATCTATACCTTCTCTGTGATTTGTGAGTCTTAGACAGTTGCCTAGTATACTGAGAAGCTAAGTAACGTACCTGGGGGCACACAGTCCACATGTGTCAGAAGAAACACTTAAACTGGGGTCATCCTGACTCCAAGCCCAGGTCAATATGCACTATGCCACCTGACCTCTCATTGATAACAATAACAACAGTAATAATTGAATACTTCTAAAGGTTCATAATTCCATTGGTGTGGATACTCTTTCCACTCCTGTAAGCCATAGCCCCTTCATGCCTTAGTAAATGATGGGCTTTGTTGGGAGTTTTTTGAGTTGCTGGAGCCATTTATCTCCCACTAGCCAGCTATCTGGGTACAGGGCTTTCAGTACTTTTCCAGGCTGGTCCTCAGTCCTAATACATGCATTGTAAGGCTGAACCCATATTCAATCTTTCCATCTTAGCAGAACATGGCAATTTGTGTTCAGAACCCAGGGATATCTAATATTACCATTATAAAGGGTAATGCTAGCTAATGTTTATATGGTTTTTTAATTGCTTATGTGTCCATTATATCATTCATAGCAACAGCTCTGTGAAGTAGGTAATACAAGTATTCTTATCCCTATTTCATTGATGAGAAAACAAAGTCTCTAAGAAGGAAAATGATTTTTCCACGGTCACACAATGGTAAAACCAGGACTCAAACTTGGGCCTCTTGATTCTAAAGCCCACTGCTACTGTTGCTCCATCCCAGACTCTCCATGAAGAACCTAGCAGAGGCTCAGAACACTAGTTTGCAGAGACAATCCTGCCGAAAAGAAGAAGGTATTTCCCAACACATATGTATGTTCTTAAGAGAAAGCGCCTAGGAAAGCAAAATGAATGGTCCTTTTCATTGGTCTGGAGTCTCAGTTAAAAAAGCAGACGCTGTCAGGATATCTTGGTTGGGATCTTATAATCTGATTCTGGGTGAGCCTTTGCTCATGGTGAATGCATCAGTGGAGCTGACTAATTGCATTCTAGCCCCTGGCCCCTGGATTAGTCTCGGAATCATTAAAACATATTGTCTCCTGTCAATAATTCCCGCCAGATACTTGCCAAGGAGGAGGCTCTCAGCCAGCACTCACACACTCACTCAGCCTGCTCTTTGCCTCACTGCCTTCGTTTTCTTGAGCAGAGCGGAAAGTCATGGCTGTCCTTCCTTCGCATGCTATAAGGGGAGTGTGAATCAGTCCCTCCTAATGCTGGTTCCCAGTAAAAGAACCACTGACTACAGGAAAATAAAAATGCTAGTCCCCACAGCAGCCTGGAAAAGCTGAATGAAAGCTCGCTGTGGGGTCCAAAATCCTGGTTTTAAGACATGGTTCCATCACTCGCTTTGCTGTGCCATCCAGGGAAGTCACTCGATCTCTCCAAGACCCAGTTTTTCCCCTGTTTGGTGAAGAATGTAATCAACCTATCTCATCACAGGGCTGCTACAAGTATCAAATAAGGTAATATAGGCAAAGTATTTGTCCTCTGCCTCAGCAAGCCTCAGTTTCCTTCTTGTTAAATGAGGTTAAAATATAAGAAACCAACAAAACTGTGAAACTGAACTCTGTGTAATCATAATGATCAAACATTATATAGTGACCTCGATGAAGAAAGGAGAAAACATACTTCTTTGAAGATGTGGAGGAGTATGAGTATGGAACATTGCGTATCAGACTGAATCGTGTTAGTATTGTGAAAAAAAATTTTCCCTTTCTTTTTTCTTTCTTTCTTACAAGAATGGATTACTGGAGAGGGGAGGGGGAAGAGATACATTTAGAAATAAAACTGTTGTAAAAAACAAAAAATGTCAATGAAAATTTAAAATGAATAAATAAAGGATGAAGTTGGAGTAAATGATCTGAAAGGTCCCTTCCAGCTCTAATGGTATATGCTTCTAATATGCACTGGCTAAATATCTGCTGAATGAATTATATGACCACAAGATATATCAAAGCCATCATTCACCTTAGAGATCACTGATTTTAAAGATGAAGAAACTAGGACATAGAGAGGGAGAGGTGATTTGCCCAAGGACACACAGTGAGTTGTACCACTCACTTGCTCCCCCTTTCTGGGCTTCTGTATGTTTTCTCAAATGATGATATTGGACCAGGTGTTTTCTAAGATCCCCTCTAGTACTAACATTCTATCTTCTATGTTGTGAAGAACCTCCAGCATCCTCGATATTCTATGTCCTAAGGTCCCTCCAGTGCTAATATTTTGCCTTCTATGTTCTAAGACCACTTCTAACTCTAACATTCAATCTTCTATGTTTTAAAGTCTCTTCCAGGTCTGACATTGTGTATTATAAGGTCCAATGTCTCTCTCTTGTTACTCTTCCCACTCACAAATGTCTTAAGCATTTGAAGGCCTACATTGAGGCTGGTACTTTACTCCTGAATTAAAAATAGCAGGAAAAGAACTTCTTTGGAGAATTCTGCCACTGCCTGGGCCCCAGCAGATGGTGAAGAAGGCAACTTGGCTGACCAGGAGATGGATGAGTCCCCCAACTAAGGACACATAGCCAGAAGCATGAATGGTTCATTGTGCCATTGTGGTAAGGGTGCCAAGTGGGCATCTGGGCAGGGGCATAGGAACACTGGATCAACAGCCACATCTGGAGAATTTGAAACAAGTATAGGCAGCCTAGAAATGTTTTATCTTAGGCTCATTCCCTTACTCTGGCTGTGACATGAATATCAAAACTTTAACACTTCAGGGTGGGACAGTGTCTTCGGACAAAGTCAATATTTATGTGGGATGAAATCACAAAACCTCTTTGGCCACCTTGTCCGGGAACGGATCATCATGGTGGAAGTCATAAATGAAGGCCCCAGGACATTTGGTAAACAGGCTGACGCAGGAGAAAGATAATGAAAGGCTCAAATTTCAATAGCACTGGACAGTGACAAAGATCTTCCCATGCCTTATTTACCTCATTTGAACCTTGTAACAACCTTGTGAGATAGTTTGTACAGGTATGGTTCTTCAGAGGAGGAAACTGAGGTTCTGAGGGGTAAAAGGACTTGCCCACAGATATATAGGCAGCAATGTTGGAGCTCAGAAACAAACCCATACCTTCTGACTCCCAAGTCCAGCGTTTTTTCAGCTCCAACTTTCATGAGCCTTCCTTCTTTCCTTCTAAATAGTTGTAATAGAAATTAACTCAACATAGGATCATAGCATCAGAGATTTAGAGCTGGAAGGGACCTCAGAGGCCATCTGGTCCAACCCTTCCTTATTTTACAGGTAAAGAAGGTGAGACCCAGGGAGAGTAAGTAATCTAGAATCATACAATCATTCATTCAGAGCTAGAAGGGAACATAAAAGCCAAGTAGTATAACGTCCCTTATTTTAACAGATGAAATCGAGACCCCGGCAGACAGAGCAACTTGCCCTAGTCACACAGGATTTAAACCCAACAATACATGAATGAATGGATGAATAAATGAATGGATGGTTGGATGGATGGATGGATGGATGGATGGATGGATGAACAAGTATTTTATCAAATGCCTGCTATGTGTTAGATGATGGGGATACAAACACGTACATTCATTTGCTTAATAACAGCTCACATTTCTTTAACTTTTTATAGTCGACAAAGCATTCTCTTCATGACAGGTAGATAATACAAGCATTAGGATCATGTCCATTTTACAGGTGAGAAGGAAACTGACGCTCAAGGAGGTAATGGAATGGATCAGAAAGATCTCTGGACTGGGAGTCAGAGGGCCTGAGTTTAAATTCTGGCTCAATCACTCACTGCCTTCATCTCTCTCTGGCTCAGTTTCCTCATCCATAAAATGCAGATTATAATAGTGCCAATTCACAGGGTTTTTCTGAGGACCATAGAATATATATATATATATATATATATATATATATATATATATATATATATATATATATATGCACATATATACACACACACAAATATATGTATGCATGTATGTATGTTATATATGTGCATATACATGTATGTTCATGTGTGTGTGTATATATATACTGCTTTGTAAGCCTCAAAGAGCTATGCAAATGCTATTATTTTTAATGTCACAAAAGGATATCAGTTAAGTATGTTGTCGTTGTTCGGGTGTTTTGGTGATGTCTGATTCTTTGTGGCCCCATTGGAGGTTTTCTCGGCAAAGATACTGAAGTGGTTTGCCATTTCTTCTCCAGCTCATTTTACAAATGAGGAAACTGGGGCAAACAGGGTTAAGTCACTTGCCCAGGGTAATACAGCTATAATAAGTGTCTGAGAGCAGATTCAAACTCAGATCTTCCTGATTCCAGGCCTATCGCTCTATCCACTTTGCCACCTAGCTGCTCTATTATTTCTAATATTATTATATTACCTGGGGAAAGTTAATTCCCCTCACTGGGCCTAAATTTCTTCATCATTAAAATTAGGGCATTGAACTTACTGATTTCTAAGGTACCTTCCCACTTTTAGTCCTATGATCCATAACTTACCCAGGGTTATGTAGTAGGAGGCAAAGAGAGATTCAAACCCAAGTCCTCAGCCTCAAATCCGTCTGTCATCTCATTATACCTTGGTTTATCTCTCCCTGTGTGATCCTAAGTCCCTTTCCAGCTCTGAAAGGTGTGTATGACGTCACTTCCCGATGTCATGCTGTCCAGATGTACTAACATCCGTGTGTGTTTTTCTCCCATCCTCCCCCCCTCCCTCTGTGACTGCTCCTGCTCCTCCTTGGCTGCTTCTCTGTCCTCCCCGATGACCTCTCAGTGGTTGCCCCTCTGTCTCGACATTCTTCTTGCTCCTCCGCAGCAGACCTACTCCAGTTTAATTCCCAGCCTGCTCTGTAAGTCTCTCTTTAATGACTTGTTGCTTCCTGTGTCTGTCCGTGCGCCAACTGTCTTTCTGTGTACCTTTGGCTTCTGAGGCCTGTGCTCCTCATCTGCAGTGAGCTTCAGGGCACAGGGGACATGTCAGAAATGTCTGAAGAAGAACTTTTGAGTGAGGATAGGGACCTTAGAGATCTTTTAGTCCAACACACCCTACCCCACCCTCTTTTTTTTTTTTTTAACAGATGAAAGATACAAAGCCCAGAGAAATTAAATGACTTTGGAGAGGTTGATAGAACCTTGGGCCTGGAGACAGGAAGACCTGAGTTCAAATCCAGCCTCAGACACTTACTAGCTATGTGACCCTGGGGGTAGTGACTTAACCTCTGTTTTTTCTCAGTTTCCTCACCAGTAAAATGGGGATAATAAGAGTATTTCCCTTCTAGGATTGTTGTGAGGACCAAAGAAGAAGATAATATTTGTTTAGAAAAAAAAAACAGCTGTCAGTTCCTGAGACATAGTATTTTTTTTGGTCAATTAGTTGTGTCTAACTTTTCATGACCCCATTTGGGGTTTTCTTGGCAAAGATACTATAGTAGTTTGCTATTTCCTTCTCTAATTCATTTTACAGATGAGGAAACTGAGGCAGACAGGGTTAGATGACTTGCCCAGGGTCACACAGCTAATCTGGATTTGAACTCAGGTCTTGTGACTCCAGGGCTGGCACTCTATCCACTGCACTACCTAGCTGCCCTGACACAGAGTAGGTGCTTTATAAATGCCCTTCCCTTTCCTGAGGTCACACAGCTAGTTAGTGGAAGAGCTGGAAAAGAATTGGGTCTGGAGCTCTTATGATTCCAAATCTAGTGTTTTTCCCATTATAACGTATAAGCAACCATAAGAGCCACTGGGTGGTGCCTGGACAATCTACCAGTGCCATGCCAGGAAACTGAATTGCTTCCATTTGAACTGTCTTAGGAAGATTCTGAAGATCACCTGGCAGGATAAGGTACCAGACACAGTTCAAATCTGGTCTTGGATGCTTACTAGCTATGTGACCCTGGGCAAGTCATTTAACCCTGTTTACATCAATTTCTTCATTTGTGAAATAAGCTGGAGAAGGAATTGGTGAACCACTCCAGTGTCTTTGCAAAGAAAACCCCAGATGGGGTCATGAAGTGTCAGATATGACTGAACAACAACAAAGCAACCATAAAGAATCTATTCCAATGTCCTCATTTTATAGATTAAAAAAAAAACAAAAAAGAAAAACCCATGGGTCAGAGAGAAGGTGACTTGTTCAAAGTCACCCTGATTATAAGTAGGAGAGTTAGAGTTGGAAACCAGGTCTTCTGACTCCTAATCTATTCTACATAGCATATAGCAAATAGCAGCTCACTGAGCTCCAAAGTTTCACTGGGAAAGGGCTCCTTATCTCAATCTTTCAATCAAACAATTAACAAGCATTTGTTAAGTGCCTAATACATGGGATACGAAGACCAAAGTCAAACAGTCCCTGCCCTCAAGGGCCTTGCATTCCACCAGAAAGCCAACAGGTGCATCTAGAGATACAAAACAGATAAAAGGTGATTTTGGTGGAGAGGACACTAGCAGCTGGAGAATCAGGAAAAGGCCTAGTGTCATCTGGGAGGTAAATTGCTTAGGCTTCCTTGGGAGTTCTTTTTTAAAGTTAGGTTTGTTAGACTCTTAAGTTAAATGACATTTTTTTTAGCAATATGGGTTGGTAGGAAGAGGGCAGCTAAGTGGTACAGTGAATAGAGTGCCAAGCTTGGAGGTCAGAAGACCTGAGTTCAAATTCAGCCTCAGACGCTTACTAGCTGTGTGACCCTGGGCAAGTCACTTAACCCTGTTTGCCTCAGTTTCCTCAATATGCAAAATTGGAGAGAGGACAGAACATGGTCAGTGACAATGGAGAAGAACTTTTTGGTGGCAGTGCATTTATATTTGCATACTTCTTCTAATGGGATAAAATCTATGTGATGGCCTGCTGCTCCTTCCAGTATCTCAAAGGGTCAACACCTTTATGAGTCTGGGTCCTGATATCTTCGGATGTTTTCAGGTGGCATAGGACCTGGGAACCAGGGGTCCCAGTGGCAAAGAGCTCCTTGCAACAATAAACTGCTGTTAGGCCCTCTCCATCAAGGTATTGTCCCAAAGGAATGTACTCTATTAGAGACAGAATGGTATGATACAAGGAGCTCTCATTCAAGAATCAAAGGACGATAGATTCAAATTTTGTGTCTTACACTTGCCAGCTATGTGGCCTTAGAATAAACCATGCTTTCTGGTTAGTGAGGCAGTGGATGGAGAACTAGCTTCTAAGTCAGGAACAGCTAAGTTCAAGGTCCTCCTGTGAACATCATGAGATATATGACGACAGACAAGTCATTTAGCGTCTTAAGGCTCCTAGACAACTTTCTAAGATTCTAAGTTGCCAAACAGATACTGATCTGCCTTGGCAGGGGGAGTTTCCTCCTAGGAACTGACTTTCCCATCCTGATGAAACCAAACGTCCTGACCCTCTTATAGCTCTAGTCCAGGGTTTACTAAATGTAAAATAGAGATAAGAATGATTGTATCACCTCCTTCTCAGGGATATCAGGAAGAAATGTTTTGCTCTAGAAGTGGGAGCAGTGGTTATTGGAAGAGGGGGCTGCTGTTTGTCTCAGTGGAGGGAACCTGTACCCTGATGAAATCACAAGTATTTTTAAAAAGTATCAGCGTAATGCCAGATAGAAGAGAATGCATTAACATCCTAATGCTTTAGGCAGACACATTTCTGTATCTCCCAGGAGTGAACCAATAATAACCAAGTGAAACACTGACATCATTCAAGTAAGTTTCATGTAATTTAGAGCTGAAAGGGATTTAGAAGCAGTCAAGTCAAAATCCTCCATTTTATAGATGGGGAAACTAAGGGAGGATCACTGGCTCACAGTCAGTAATGAGTTGCAGACCTGGAATTTGATTCCTGCTTTTCTGACTCCCAATTCATTGCTCTTTTCCCAATACTAAATTATCTCAGTTCTTTGTACTTTATGTAGGGAGTGTAGAGGTGGGGGGTGGGGAAGAAAGGGAAGGAGAAGAGTGGGATTAAGGTGCCCTCCTTAACCTACTTGCTATCTAACTGATGTGATCTAGTAATCAATAAACATTTATAAGTGCCTACTATATGCCAAGCACTGTGTTAAGTGCTGATCACAGAAAATAAGGGGCAGACAACAGAGTTATCAATATTTTTCAGTTGTGTTTGACTCTATGTGACCCTTTTTGGGGTTTTCTTGACAAAGATACCAGATTGGCTTGCCACTTCCTTTTCCAGCTCATTTTACAGATGAGGAAACTGAGGCTGAGAGAGGTTAAGTGACTTGTCCAAGGTCGCGCAGCTATTACATGTCTGAGGAAGGACCTTGCAGTACTAGATGCAAGAGTTACCTTGTCTTGCTAGACAGCTAGGTGGCATTGTTGATAAAGCACCAAACCAAGAGTCTGGAAGACCTGAGTTCAAATCCAGATTCAAATACTTACTAGCCATGTGACCCTAAGAAAGTCACTTAACTGCTCTCTGCCTCAGTTTCCTCATCTGTAAAAGGGGGCTAATAATAGCACCTCCCTCCCAGGGTTGTTGTAGGTTTATGTGAGATGTTATTTGTGTAATATATTTGAAATAATAAGATAAATGAGATATTTGCAAAGTGCTTTGCAACTCTAGAGGCGCTATATATTTTTATTATTATTCCTACTATTAAGTGTACCAGTTGGCCACACTACCAATGTATTGTATGTAACCAATCTTCTCACAAATGTTAGTAGTATTCGTATGCAAGGGTACCCCTGTTATATGAGAAAGAATGTTTTGTAGCTACTGTCCTTACACTGTCCTCTTAGTAAATGTCTTGGGCTTAGAGCCAATTGTTTCTACTCAATAGTTATTAAAGATAGGCTCACCTGGTGGAAGGGAGAATGAAGAGAGAAAAGTTAATAGCGATAGTTTTAGGAGGGCAAATCCACAGAGAACCTTTGGAATCTATGAGCAGTTGTCCCCCAGGGCCCAAACATGCAAGCCTGTGAATGCCAAGTTGGAAAGGTAGTCCAGAGAGAGGGCTAGGATAGTAATTAACAGGATTGAAAAATTATCATTTATGCTACTACTACTGTTGCTACTAGTCTAAGCTTACATTTGCACAGGTCTACAAAATCTACAAACAGTCTTGCCAAGTTGAGAGAGAAAAAATCTTAATTCAACTTCAGCACCCCAAAGATCTATAATTCTTTTAAGACACAACCAACACAGGTTACAGCCCTTCCACTCTTCAGTACGTGTTTCCATGAGGTGCTATGGCTTGAAAATTCAGTCCTTCATGGTTGACCTTAAGGTGATAGCCTCTCCACATTTAGTTGTCTCTTGTATAACATGCAGACACCTGGGCCAATGCATGCCTTTACAGCATGATAGGACTTGACAATGCTTTTGTTTTATTGGCACAGTCTTTGAGAGTTCAAGGTCATCCCCACAACATAGGGAGGAATTAGAGGAAGACTTCAACGGAAATACACAGGGCCCTAAAGTAAAAGAAGTGCTAATTGCTTTGTTCACCTAACCTTCAATGTCTGTCAGTGACACACGTCTGTCTAGGAGGATTTGGCTTTGGGTTGAAACTAGATAACCTTGGAGGTCCCTTCCTGCTCTGAGCAGCTACAATTCAGATTTTCCAGGGTGTGACAATCCTGCACTGCAGGGATAGGGGATCCCAGAGGTATGCGGAGCCCACTTCTCTTCATTTTGACCTCCTAGGGCATATGGCAAAAGCCTTGTGTAGACATCAAAGAAAAATGTGCACATAGAGTCTTTCAATTCAAGTGTAAATAAATGCATCAAGCAAACACATCAATGTGCCTTTTCTCTCAAGCATCATAGGGAGAGTTTCCATATGATTTTCTCCCCAGAAAGCTTCCAGGCTGTTTAACTAATGAACAAATAAATGGAGAAGAAAACTTGTGCTTTTAAAAAATTGAGTAGAGGAAAAATGGGAATAGAGACACAAATCAACAAAGCTGAAAGAATCACAGGGAAGAAGTGGCATTCATTCATACAGTCATTTACTCATTCATTCATTTGCTTATTTATTCTCATTTATTCACTCAATCAATAAACGTGTATTTAGCACCTATTATGTGCCAGACACTGTGCTTAAGCACCGAGGATACAAAGAGGCAAAAAACATTCCTTGCCCTCAGAAGCTTACAATCTAATGGAAAGAAAAGACAACAGGCAAACAAATATATACAAACATGCTATATATAAGATAAATAATAAATACTGACACCCATTCTCATTTATTCATTTTCTCATTCATCCACTCACTCATTCAGGAAAGTCACTAATGACCTTTGATAGCTAAATTCAGCAACTTTTTTTTTCAGACCTCCCTCTTGACTTCCCTGCATACTGTGATTCTGTTGGCTACCCCAGTTCATTCTGGATTCTCTTTCCCTTCCTTGGCTTCTCTGACATTTCTTTCTTCTGGTTCTCTCCTTACTTCTGATCGTTCTTTCTTTTTTTCCTTTGTTATCTCCTCTTCTTGCTATGTGCCCCTAAAATATTTTCCTAATGTTCCCTCCTCAGTCCTCCACCTTTCTGTACACAAACTAGCTTCTTAGAGATCCCAACAAATTTCACAACTTCATCTATCGCTTCAACCAAGACAAGGACCCATTTTAGCTCAATAGCACCAACATTTCCTTTGTAGGACCAGTCTTACATTTTCAACTGCCTGCTGGTGAAACTCAACTAATTTTTTGCATGACTGAGAACAAATCATTTCACCTCTCTTGGTTTCATTTTATTATTTTAAAAATATAAATACTTTTATTGATGTCACTTCTCAACAATCTCATCCTCCTTAACCCCTACATAAACTCCCTTATAACAAGATTCATTACTAAGTAAAACAAACCAATATGTTGGGTGTATCTGACAACATAAGCTTTGCTCTGCCGCTGTAGTCCAGCACCTCTCTCAGGAGGAGGGGGCCAGGCCTCACTGACAGTACTCTGAAATAAAAATTGGTTGTGGCACTAATCAGAATTCTGACATCTTTTGCTGTCGTTTTTATTTACATTATTGTGGTTAATATGCAACATTATTTTATTGGTGCTATTTACTTCATTCTGCATTACAAATATACAAATAAATGTAGAAGAAAACTTATGCTTCTTAATACACTGAATTTTTCACATCATTTCATATGATGGCTTCATTCTTCTCATCTGAAAATTAGCAAATTGAACTAGATGCCTCTTAAGGTTCTAAGGTCCTCTACAGGTCTAATATTCTGTATTGTGTGAGCCCAGAGATGATTGATATATACATATATATATGTATATATATATGTATATATATGCACATGTGCATATGCATGGTTATACTGTCATGAGAGTAATTCTGAGAAACAAACTTCTGAGCATGATCCATTTATTAACAAGGTTAGCCACTGCCAATAAATGGGATCAATGGCCTCTTAGTGACCAAGGATCCCAATTGAGAGCTGACAGGGCTTCTTATAGTGATCAATAAGATCACAAATCTTGAGCAGCATGGGTGTGTCTTCTGATTGGACAGAAAGTAAAAATCTCTCATATCACCTTGATATCACAACATTTGGACCTCTCTAACTGAAACCCCCTTAACCACAAACAGGACATGGGATCTGGGAAATTTGGGAGTTGCCACAACAGCTTAGGTTAAATTGGATTGCCCTTTAGGTTAAGCAAGTTTCTCTGGAATGTGGATGAGGGATGAAGTTACTAAGGTAGAGGTACAAGTCATAAGACAAGGGAGGGTGACACAAGACCCAGGAATAGAATCATGACCCAAGTGCCTGAGGTTAAATGAGTAAACTTATAAGGGTAAGGAACATTGAGGGGGAATGTTAAATCTAGCTTGATTGTCGTAACCAAAATAGACTTAAAAATCAATGTTGAATTCCATGATACATATATATGCATCTACATGTATATAGTGTCCGTATATGTACATATATACATACAAAATATACACAAGTATATATGCAAATACATTACTATGTGCACGTAAATATAGATTAAGTGCATATATATGCACATACACAATATGAATATATACATGCATATATAATATGTGCATACACACATGTGTGTATACACACACATATACATACCTATATTATATGCATATACATACATATGCACATATCTATATTGTGTGTGTGTCTATATATATAGGCTACTCTCTGATTATTAAGGTATGCTCGCCTGAGGTGGGTGGGTGGAAGAAAGGTTAAAAACTATGGTTTTTGAAGTATGACTCCATAAAGAACCTTTGTACCAATGTATACATGTATACATAGACACATACATAAATATACATCACGTCCCTTCTAGACTCACTCTTCCAATTCCCGCTAGCATTGGCATATTGGGTCCCCAAAGGGCAGCTGAATACTTTTCTTCTTGGTGTTCCAGGGACCCTGAGAGGTTAGGATTGGCTTTGCAGTACTGTTACTTATAAGCACGCATGCTGTGTGCTCCCCAAAATTGACCAACTAGGTGATATCAATTAGCTTTTACAAAGTGATATTTACTAAGATGACATGGTAGGAACAATTGTTACAAAACCTTCCCTCAAAACAAAAAAGTCTGGGATATACTGTCCCTATGCATATACAAGGTACCAAGGGAGATTGGACTCAAGACCAGCAAGCATATGTATGTATAGAGTTCAAGGAGGAAGTAGCCCCAAGTTAAGTGTGCTCATTTGGCAAAGGAGTCTCTTACAGCTTCTTGTTAGATGAAAGTCCTTGTTCCCCCTTCATAGATAAAGTCCTCATTAAGTTCCCCTTAAGTCTACTGGACATCCAAGGTGAGTGCCCTTGTAGAGTCTCAAAGCTGTCTTTCCTTAGTGGGTCTAGTTTGTCCTTGGTGTGACCCTCATATCCCAATTCAGACACTGACCTGAGCCATCGATATCCAGGAGATACTGCTACCAACACACAAGGAAGTCCAAATCTTCTGCCCTTTCAAAATTCACAAAGGTGTCCTCTGGTCTGTGGGGAGAAAGGTGAATGTAACAGTTCCTCTGGGTTCACTGCCAATCCCCTCCCCAGGCCCTCTGCCACAAGTGCAAGGGATCTGTTTCCTCAAGGTGCTCCTGAAACTTGGCTTCTTCCTTTTTGAATCCCTTTTTTGATATACATGGCTCCTGCGAGGTGTCCAGTTCTTTCAACCAAACCCAGTAATTTCCTGATTTCATCCAATAGCTTAAAGCACTACATTCTTCCCAAATTGTTTGAGGATTAGCTCACACCTAGGTTACATTTTTGATTGATTGATTCTGTAACCAAATCAAAAAGGTGTTCTCATCTGACAAAGGTATCAGGACACAGAGCATCTTGTTAATGTAATTAGGGTTGGGAGGTGTGGGACACCCCCCACTTTCACTCTACATTTTGTATCCCAGTTTACAATTTTCTGTCCTCAACAAATCAACTGAAGTGTTCCTGGCAAAATCCATAGTCCCAAATCTTGGCTAGCTCTCTAATGAGCTTATGACCCCAGTACCTTGTACTAAAGACTCTTGTGAAAATTCTAAATATAGAGATTAACATTCTTCCCTACTCCCAAATATGTAGTGATACAACTTAACAAGCATCATTTTACAAAGTTCTTGGAGGTGGCAGAGAACTTTTATGAACTATCATAACGTGCTGTAGGCAATTACCAGAATTTTAGGGATGCAAAAATCTGTGATGCTGTAGCCAGAATGGCCTTTGTTTTCTTTGAATGACTCAGCTTACCTCATTGAGCCTCTGGACACTGTGGCTTGCTCTTCCGGGGCAGGAGGCCCGGGGAGCATGCCGGGAAGCAGACAACTTCCTGTGTGATGAGTCATGAGGCTGGCTGAGGGGAGGTGTTAACCTCTACCCTAGGGGGAGGGGCCAACTCAGGAACCAATCGGCCCTGGTCATTCGGGCGGAGCTTGATGATGTCAAAAACCCTATAAGAGGGGAGAGGACAGCTTGAAGATTCTTCTTTTCCTTTTCCGGTTGGAGCCAGCGACAGTTACATCGTCAGTTACAGCGACCGTTACATCGTCAGTTTCAGTTGCAGCTTCAGTTACAGACACAGACACAGCTGAGGCAGGAGCTGCCAGTAGCAGAGCTGATCTACGGGAGGAAGCTGAACAAAGACTTCAGGCCAGTGGGTAATCTTATTACCATCGAGGGGGAAGCATGATTTTGCTTTACGCAATCATGCTTCTCTGTAGCCTCCTGGTTACTCTTGCAAGGCGTACTTATTGGGCCTGGAAGATTTTGATCAACATATCAAAATGGGGCTTCTGGTTCATGGGTTGGTTACTGTGGAGCCTAAATAAATGTTTTGATTCTTCTGCCTTCTACGTTGAGAGTTTCTTATATCCGGCGGTTCCGAACCTTTCAGACATGTTTATCATCCTCTTTGAGATTATAAACTCTGCCCTCCTGATACATTTGGCGTCACGAACAGGATCGCTAGGTATAAGATCTCTATTTAGAAGCAGAACAATTTCAGAGGAAGAGATGAATATCCCAGGATGGGAGGATCCATTTTATTCCTCCCTAGCAAAAGAATTGGCTAAAAAAGCTGGACCCTGTGAAAACTGGGAACCAAGGCTACGGAGAGGAGATCCTAGGGATTTGGAAAAGTGTTTACGAGAAGTTGGGATTCAGTCAGGGGCATCACTATCTAGGCAAAGCTGGATAGTGTTATCAGCCTACCGGCTAGTATACGAAAGATTGAGATTAAGTGAAAGACATGGGGGCACTCCTACCCCACAGGAAGAAGGGAAATCTCAGATAGCAGAAGACCAAACTGACTCAAATGAGAACTTTTCTATTAATGTGGCTAAGAGCAACAGGAGACCAAAAAAGCCCAGAGTGCATTTCAACCCAGCCCAGAAAGAGCCTGACTGCCTGCTTCGTCCTAGCCATGGTGGCAGAAGAAGTGAGTGGAGAGAGAATGAGACAATGTTAGGGGCTGAGGCACAAAACACTACTGGGGTTCAGGATGTGCCTCACACAGAGAATAGGAGATGGTTAAATGATCAGACAAGGGCTCGACCCATACAAAGGAGGAAGACAGAAACCCGAGGTGAAGATTCAGTTACAAGGGAAATTCAGGAAGATTTCTCACCGCAAGAGGTCACAGATATTTTGAGTAGATTCAGCCAAAGAATAGGAGAACCATTGATATCTTGGATGGTAAGACTCAGTGATCAAGGGGCCGGTGGAATATCAGTAGATGGGACAGACTGCATGAGATTCATAGGTATCAGCCATGATCCTCTAGTTCAACAAGCTTTTAGGGAACATCATCAGCAAGGAGATGGTGATAGCGGGACTACTCTGTTGGCATTAGCCGCTGTGGGATGCAATAAGAGATATGCTACTGATTCTATGTGGCCCACTGAGCACAGACCCTGGTATTCACTTAGAGATTGTATCATGAGACTAAAGGAGGAGGTAATGAAGACTGCCATTATGACAGGAACTGCAGACAAATATTACAATGATTCAATGGAACTGCCTCATAGGAATTTAATAATTAGGACAGCTCCCCCTGCTTATAAACAACTAATTTTGAATTTATTACTTGGAGAAGTAGGGAGCCGTCTTACAACAGTGATAAATAAGATTTTACAGTTATATGACTTAGGTGACTGGGGAAGGGATAGATCTCCTCAAGAGAGAAGGGTGAATAACCAGCAAACTTGGCGCCAAAGGAGAGTAACAAGGAAAGAAATGTTTACTGCTTTATTGAGAGCAGGAGTAGGTTTTGAAATGATAGATGGAATTCCAACCAATGAATTATATAGAATGTACAGAGATAAAGGCCTTGATAACAGGAGAGATAGGGAAATCAGAACTGCTCCTGCAAATGCTACAGATGTTGAACCTTCATACCCAAGTGAATCACATGAAAGGGAATACTAGGGAACAGGCCAGGCCCCAGCCCAAATTAAGGAAATACACAGGCTGGATTGTAGACCTCACATTAACTTGACCATATATTGGAAAAATGGGTCAAGTACGGTAACTGAGGCATTAATAGATACTGGGGCCGAGGCCACCCTTATTTATGGAAATCCAGACAAGTTCAGCCATGGAACTCCTATTACCATCACAGGACTAGGAGGGACTGAAATATCAGCCAGACAAGTTAAATTGATGATGAAAATTGGACAGTTGCCCAAGAAAGAATATAGTGTGGTTATTGTGCCTATTCCTGAATACATCATTGGAATAGACATTTTGAAGGGTATGACCTTAAATTTACCTGAAGGGAAATACCAATTTGCTGTGAGGAAAATAGGCATTAATGCAGTCTTAGTGGGGAAAATCAAGATGGATCCAATCACTTTGCCCGAACCTTCTGAAGTAATTACTTTGAGGCAATATCGTGTGCCAGGTGGGCAAGATGAAATTGCCAACACTATAAGAGAATGTGTTGAGGCAGGAGTGTTAGTCCCTACAACTACTCAATGGAACAACCCTGTCTGGCCAGTCCGAAAGTCAGATGGAACATGGAGGATGACAGTAGATTATAGACAGCTGAACAAAGTGACTCCTCCCTTGTATGCTGCTGTCCCAGACACGGTTACTTTAATAGAGAGAATACAAAAACATGAAGGGACTTGGTATGCAGTTATTGATTTGGCCAATGCCTTCTTTACAATCCCAATAGACCCCAAGCAATGGAATCAGTTTGCTTTTACTTGGCAAGGCCGACAGTATACATTTACACGCCTGCCGCAAGGATATATTCATAGCCCAACTATTTGCCACAGGATTGTAGCTGAACATTTGGATGAATTAAAATTACCTGGTGTACAGCTTACACATTACATAGATGACATCATGATACAGGGAAAGAATATAAAGGAGGTGGAGGAGAGTTTAGCATTATTAATTGACCATATGAAAAGCAAAGGATGGGAAATCAACCCCGCAAAGGTTCAAGGGCCAGCTCAAACTGTAAAATTCTTGGGGATACAGTGGAATAGAGGACTGCGAGAAATTCTCCCACAAGCTCGACAAAAAATCCAGGATTTTCCCACCCCTACCAATAAGAAAGAGCCCCAATCGTTCAAGGGGGGTGGAAATGATGATAGTGTTCTGTTTACTTATTTTGTGTTATCCTTGCTGTGTTGTTTTATTGTTATGATATTATTGATCCTATGTAATGGATACAAGGATTTAGGGGTGGACATTTGAATTATTAATAATTATTTTGGGGATGATTGATTGAAGAGATTATTTTGCTGGGATCTAGGGGTGGATCACATTTGAATCGTTAACCAATGTTTGGGAATGTCACTGAATGATATGTTTTGCTTTATAATGAATGATATGTTTTAGTTTCCTTTGTAATTGGATCACAATGTATGTTCTAGGATACATGGCTGATTAGATTATGTATCCTATAACAAGGGGTGGAGTGTAGCCAGAATGGCCTTTGTTTTCTTTGAATGACTCAGCTTACCTCATTGAGCCTCTGGACACTGTGGCTTGCTCTTCCGGGGCAGGAGGCCCGGGGAGCATGCCGGGAAGCAGACAACTTCCTGTGTGATGAGTCATGAGGCTGGCTGAGGGGAGGTGTTAACCTCTACCCTAGGGGGAGGGGCCAACTCAGGAACCAATCGGCCCTGGTCATTCGGGCGGAGCTTGATGATGTCAAAAACCCTATAAGAGGGGAGAGGACAGCTTGAAGATTCTTCTTTTCCTTTTCCGGTTGGAGCCAGCGACAGTTACATCGTCAGTTACAGCGACCGTTACATCGTCAGTTTCAGTTGCAGCTTCAGTTACAGACACAGACACAGCTGAGGCAGGAGCTGCCAGTAGCAGAGCTGATCTACGGGAGGAAGCTGAACAAAGACTTCAGGCCAGTGGGTAATCTTATTACCATCGAGGGGGAAGCATGATTTTGCTTTACGCAATCATGCTTCTCTGTAGCCTCCTGGTTACTCTTGCAAGGCGTACTTATTGGGCCTGGAAGATTTTGATCAACATATCAAAATGGGGCTTCTGGTTCATGGGTTGGTTACTGTGGAGCCTAAATAAATGTTTTGATTCTTCTGCCTTCTACGTTGAGAGTTTCTTATATCCGGCGGTTCCGAACCTTTCAGACATGTTTATGATCCTCTTTGAGATTATAAACTCTGCCCTCCTGATACAGATGCAAAATTCTTTCTGTTTCTATTAGCTGTAATGTGTGATTGAGCAGTTGGGTGGTCTTGGTATGAATGATTACAGTGATACTCCAGATATTAGTACTTGGGCTTTAAAACAAGCAAAACTTAACACAAAGAAGTTCATTTGAGTCATAGGGAAACATACTGAAAAACTAACCATACAACTATAGTGTTAAAAAAAAAACAGAAGAAAATGTTCACTTTTCATTAGTGGATTCCAAATTCTTGGCTATCCAATAATAATAGTCTTGGGTAGGAAAGTGGGTTTCCTCAGATGAAAGGAGGACAAAATTTATCCTAGATAAAGCCCCTGCAGCAAGCCTAACATCTAGGCTCACTTTCCTATTGCCACTGGCAAGTCGAGTCTCTAGAGAGTAATTACTACCTCTCCCCCCAACACACCCAGATTTTAAAGGTAACTATTGTGTCACTAATAAGCTTCCAACCAGTCCCAACTGATTATCAATGTTTGTTGTTGTTGTAGTTCAGTTGTGTCCAACTCTCATGGATTTTGTCCATGGGGTCTTCTTGGCAAAGATACTAGATTAGTTTGCCATTTCCTTTTTTGGTGTGTCCTCATTTTGCAGATGGGGAACTGAGGCAAATAGGAGTTAAGTGACTTGCCCAATGTCACACAGGTAGTAAGTGTCTGATTTGGACTCAGATCTTTCCGGCTCCAGGCCTGGTGCTCGAACCACTGCACCACCTAGCTGCCTCCAATTATCCAGAATTAATTAGATTTAAAATGGCTATTTACTAAGGTAATGTAATAAGAACAGGTGACTAGTAATAATAATAATAAATAATAATGATAATAATACTTTCCCCAAACTGGGGACACATCCTCCCACAAGTATATACAATCTAGGGGGAAGTGGGCTCAAGCTTAGAGAGCTCATGTGGCCAAAGGCTAAAGTCCCAGTATTGAAGCATTGAATAGATATCCTTTACTCCCTTTCTGGAACCTATGAAGTTCCCTTCAGATATAGCTCTCCAATGAGCTCCTAGGATGTGCCTGTTTAGAGTCCCGAAATTGCCTTTTCCCATGTATCTAGTTTGTCCCTCAGTTCACAAGACAAACATTGACATGAGTTGTTGCTGCTGAGGGAACACTCCTACCAACCCAGATGAAAGTCCAAACCTTTCGACCTTTAGAAGTCCACAAGGGAATGCTATGGTCCAAGGGAAAAGAGGTGAGTGTAACAGTCCCTCTAGGCTAAATGTCCCTATCTGCCAACACATTTGATGAGAGAGATCTACCTCTTCAAAGTGCTTCTAAAGTTTGATTACTTTCTGCTCAAATCCCTCCTCTGATAGATATATGTATGTATATAATGTATGTATATATACATAGATTACATGCATAAATACATATATATATATATATACACACACATACACAGCCTGAGATGTGTCTAATTCTTTCAGCCAATCCCAACACATTTCTTGTGTAATATCACTTTATTTCATTCAATGGCTTGAAACACTTCACTCTTCCCAATTTAAGGACTTACTAACACCTAATTTACACCTTTAATTAATTGATTTAATTCAATCAAAGCAGTATTCTCACTCAATAGAAGTATTGGGGCATAGAGTATGTAATTAGTTATATTGCTTGGGATTGTGGGTTATGGGACATCCCTTATATTTACGACAAAGTCATTTCCAACTTTTACATTCTATGCTCCAGCATTCACTGCTCTTTGTTTTAAGGTACCTTCTATTTCTATAGGGTGTTCCTAAAGTCTGGACACATAGGCAAAAATGTATATTTTCAAGAAATGAAATGAATGAAATTTTCAACAACATTTTATTTAATTGGAATATTAACAAATGACATATTCAATATGATTTCCTTTATTTGTGATGCAAAAGTTCATGTGCTTTGCAAGATTCATGTGAACTCAATGCAATAACTCCACATTGCCATCGATTTTAGCACATTCACTCTTATGCGTTCAATCAAGCATGTTGAATCTGTGATTTTCACTGAGTATACCTTCTCCTTTAGCATACCCCAGAAAAAGAAGTCAAGGGAGCTAAGGTCTGTTAATATTCCAAATATTTCAAAATATGCATTTTTGCCTATGTGTCCAGACTTTAGGGACACCCTGTAAAATACCATGTTCCATATTCCTTCCAAACTTGTCATTGTAGCTACTATTTACTATGGTTCCTTTTATTTATATGGGTCTCCCTGTCTTTCCCAGGCTGGAAGTACATTTGTTACTTAGAGGCCTGACCCCACAGCAGATCCGCACAGAAACTTTGACCAGCATTTCTGACCTGGTCCAGTTCATTCCTCCTCAGGTAGAGTGGTGGCCCCTGTTTCTGAGGGCTTATCATATTGGTGCAGGACTTATCATGGATACCAAATCAGCTTTAGCCTTACTGCAGCTCAGAACTCCCTAACTCAAGCAATCCACCAGCCTCATCCTCTTTTAGTATTGGGATGATAGGTGTGTGCCACCGTGTCCAGGTACTAAGGTCATTTTTAGCTTTAGTACTCTATGCTCAACGTTCTAAGGGCCCTTCTAGCAATAAGACCATATGATATAAAGTCCCATCCAATACTGACATTCTATGTTCTTTAAGGTTCTTCCCATCTCTAAATTCTAAGGTTAATTCCGCTCTATGTTCTATTCATTAGCACGAATGTTCTATATCCTATAGCATGAAAAGCTACAAAGAAACTGGAGTTAGAAAGGACCACTGAAATAATTTCATCCAGTCTCTTCATTTTACAAAGAAAATAACTGAGGTCCAGATGCGGAGTGACCTGCCTAACATCACAGCTGCAATAAGTAGAAAAGTTGGGATTGGAACCCACGTCTTTTGTGTTTCTTCCACTCCCTCACAGGGTCCCTTTTCTAAAGTCACTTCCAGCGTTCACATTCTATATTCTGCATTCTAAGGTCTCTTTCAGCTCAACATTCTATTATACTAATTGACCCAGCTTATATTTTAGTAATTAAAACATCTTATGCTAAGCATCCTATTGTGATCTCTCCTGGTGGGGGGTGACAGGGAGGGGGTGAATTTAAGAAGAGGGAATGAGGGCAGGGCTATGTGTAATAAATTCTAATTATTTCCTCCTAATAGCCTTGCTGTGTATTTGCATAGCAAGCTGAGCAACTCCAAGAGATTATTATAATGTATCTAATTATCAGCATCAGGCTGCTCTAAGTGCTATGCTAATGACTCAGTGAATGAATTGTAGACTCAGGTAATTACAGAACCTAATGTAACTCTAAGCTCCCTGTTTATGCCAGGGAAATGGAAACAGAGACAGCTGAGGGTGAGAGAAGTTTGCTGCCTTGCAGCAGGGAGACGAGGACTAGATTTTGAAAAATCTCTGGCTCACCTGTCTGCTCCACGGTCTAATGGTTTTTAATCTCCAACAATTTGGGGGTGTGACCCAACAAGCCAGGAAGTGGATACAGTCTGTAAGAAAAAACTGCTGTTCTTGAGGTCAACAGCATCAGTTTCTAATCCTGCTCTCCCACTGACTTGCCATATGACCTTGGGTGAGTTACTGCCCCTCTGTGAGCCTCCATTTCCCCATCTGTAAAATAAAGGGGTTTAGAGTCCTTCTGCTCCTAACAGTCTATGTTCTAGAATGGGAGGGATCTAATAACACAAAATGATAGAACCTAGATCATAGAATCCTCAAGCTAGAAGAAACTCAGGTATTATTCAGCCCAATGCCTAATTGAAGCAATAATTTCCTTTTATAGCATCCCTCATAAATGGCCACTGTGCCATGCCCCTCTGAAACAAATAGTAACAAACAGCAGGCCTCAGAGGCACTTGAAACAAACCACAGACCTTTGTGATCATCTGCTAATAGGGGTTCTTAATCTAGGCTCCATGAACTTGTTTTAAAAAATAATACAACTACATGATAACCATATTTCAACATCATTGCTCTCCTTTGTATGCTTACATATTTTATCTTGTGAATTTACAAACACTGTTCTGAGAAAGGATCCGTGGGCATCACCAGAGTGTCAGAGGTGTCTATGACACGTAATAAAAAAGTTAAGAATTAATGATGGAGTCCTACTTCCTTATTTTTCAGAGAAGGAAACAGGCCCAGAGAATGGAACTAATGCCCAAAGTTACACAGTAAGTTAGATGTGAAAACAGTGATAAGATCCTACTTTAACATATAAATGCAGAGACAGTACATTTCCTGAAACTGAACTTGTCAGAAACCTGGCCGAAAACAAAAGGAATCTTGAAAAGGATATTTATTTCTTGGATATACTCACTCTGAAATATAATTTTATGAGTGTTGATGGTCTGTTGCTGGCTATCTTTCACCACATCTGATCCTTCCAGGATGCACTTGGGCAATGAAGCCCTGTGTGCCAACCACTTCTATCCCCAGTCCCGCAAACTCTCAGCAAACCCAGCTGAGGAAAGTGATGGCTTGGAACATTCTCCTCCTGTCATCCAGCTTTCCCTTATGTTGTTCTTCTCTCTCTCTCTCTCTCTCTCTCTCTCTCTCTCTCTCTCTCTCTCTCTCTCTCTTCTCTCTCTCTCTCTCTCTCTCACACACACACACACATCCTCCCCGCCATTCTCCTTATTCCTTAACAGCTCACCCATTAACACATAGAATATAAACAGTCAGACATGTGGAACGAAGTGTGAACAGGAGCCTTTGAAGATGGGCTTGCCACCATAGCAACGACTTTTCTAAGACAAATCAAAACAGAAACTCTCATCCTTAATGTGGATTCCTTTCTACTGGAAGCTCAGTGCTGATGAGTGTGGCCATCCTTAGCATGGCCAGGAAGGAGGAAAGAATAGAGGTTGGCACAAAGGAGAGCCTGGAAACCCTGCTGACAGCAGCTCCCTTCTCCGTAGCACAGCTTTAATTATTAAGTTTTTCCTTACGTTGAGCTGAAATCCATCTCTGCGACATCTACCTATTGCTTCCCATTCTGCTACCTAGGACCACATAGGGCAAGGCTACCCCCTCTTCCCTCTGGCTGCCTTCCAAATATATACATAATTATGGTCTCTCAGAGTTAGAGGCCACCTGGTCTAAACCATATAGGACCAAGAATCCCTTTTATGACCTCCTAACAAGCATTTATTAGGCCTTGTCTTAAAGACTCAGGGGGATTCAGCTGGGGGAACTTAATACCATCCAAAGAAACCCAAGCCCCTTTAAAATAGTTTCAATCACTAGGGAAAGGCAGCATGGTATAGTAGATATAGGGACAGTCATAAAGTCACAAAGACCAGGATTTAAGCCCTAAATCACATATTAGTTATGGGACCATGGGTAAGTCACTTAACCTTCAGTGCCTTATTCAACTCCCTAAGACGTCCAATTTGTCAGATTACTTCTCCCTTTCCTTTGCTGATTCTTCATTCATGTCTTGCTCTAAAACCATGAGTATTTTCCAAGGTTCCATCCTGGACCCTCTCTTTCCACTTTATACTACCTCTGTAGTGATCTCTCCAATTCCCATAGGTTCAGTTATTCAGATGATCCCCAGATCTCCATATCCAGCCCTAATCTCTGCTAAGTTATAGTGATAAATCTGGACATTTCAAGTTGGATGTCTCCTAGGTATCTCAAAGTCATCGTGTCCCAGAGAGACCTCAATATCTTTCCATCTAAATCCTCCTCACTTCTGAACTCTTGTATCACTCTCAAGAACACCACATTCTCCTACTCAGACTTGCAAACTTGGTGTCATACTTGACTCCTTTCGCTAACCCCACATTGCTAATCAATGGCCAGATCTTGTTTCTACCTTCACCATATCTCTTGTACACAGCTCCTTCTCTCCACTTAAACAGCTACAGTTCCCGTCTAGGCCTCCATCACCTCTTGTGTGGACTATTGCAATAGCATTCTAACTGGCCTCTCTGATCATGTCACCCCACCCCCACACCCCTACTCAATGAGCTCTAGTGACTCCCTGCCACTGCTTTCAGTATGAAATAGAAACTCCTCTGTCTACTATTTAAAGCCCTTCATAGCCTGGTCCTCTTCCTACCTTGCTAGCCTTATTATGCCTTGCTTTCTTCCCTCCACTCACTCTATAATCCAGCAACGGAGATCTACTTGAAGTTCCTTGAACAGAATTCTCCATCTGCTGGCTCCTTTCTTTTGCACTGGCTGATCTACATGGCTAGAATGCTTACCCCTCTCACATCCACCTTTCAGTTTTCCTGGCTCCCTTCATGACAGCTCAAATATACCTTCTATAGGTTTCTTCAAGTTCCCTCAGCTGCTAATGTCTACACTTTTTGGATTGCTGTCATCTACTCTGCATACCTCTTCTATGTACCTAGTTATTTACATGTTGTCTCCCCCATTAGAATGAATGCTCCTTGAGGGCAAGGGCTGGTTTTGTTTTTTGCTTTTCTTTGTATTCCCAGTGCCTGGCACAAAAATGAGCACTTAATAAATGCTTGTTGACTGACTGACTGAATTGGTAGAGGGAATTTCCATATAGATGTGTTCTTATACGGAAGAAACCACGGGTCTGGAACGCTCTAAAAATTACTAGGAAGATTTTCCTTTCATTGAGCCTAAATCTGCTTCTTTTGCAACTTCCGTCCACTGTTCCTTGTTATGCCTTTCAGGCCAAGCAGAGCAAATCTAATGCTTCCCCTTGAAAGCCATTTAAATACTTGAAGACAGTTATGTTACTCCTGAATTTCTTCTCTTTCAGGATAGACATCCCCAGTTGATTTAAACAGTTTCTAATAGCATGATTTCAAGGCCTTCCAAAATCCTGGTTGTTCTCCTGTGGATACTATCTTTCCAATGCCTTTACAAAATCATGATGCCCAGAATGAACACAGTCCTCTGGATGTGGCTTGACCAGGCCAGAATACAATGGAACTCTGCCCTCCCTCGTTCTGGATAATAAGTCCCTCTTAATGAAGGTTGGGGTCACATTTGGGTTTTGGTTGCCACATCACATTGTTGACCCACATGGAACTAGCTGTCCAGTAAAACTCCCAGATCTTTTTCTCACCAACTCTTGTCTAGCCATGCTTTCCCCTCTTAAACTTTTAAAATTATTTTTGAGACCAAGCATAGAGCTTCCTATCTATTCCTAATAAATTTAATCATTATATTTGGCCAACCAGTCTAACCTCATGCTTTTGTTCACATTATATCCCATTTATTGAGGTTCTTCCCTCCTTTCAAGGCCAGAGGCCACCTTTTAATGACACACTGATATCCTCCCCTTCCCCCATTCAACAGGGGAAAGCAATTCCCACCCACCCCCCCCCACACACACACACCTGGTTTCTCCTGATATATCATCTGGATACCTCCTTTGCACTTATTTCACTCTTCTGTGAGTTAGAGTTATTTGTGTGTATAACCTCCCATCAAATTGTTAGCTGCTTGAGAGCAAGGCCTATGTCAAAGCTACCTTTTCATCACCCCCATTGTCATTTAGCACAAGGGAGGGAAGGGGAGAGGGAACAAAGATGTATTGCTCTGTGCCAAGCACTGTGTTAAATGTTTTACAAATTTTATTTTAGTTAATCTGATTTAAGGCCTTGCACAAACAAATACTTCTTCTATGTTGTATTGAACTGGAGGGACTGGAAGCCATCTAATCAACCTTTGAGTTAAGTATGATTCCTCACTCTAGAAACCTGGACAAGTGGTGAGCCAACCTCTGTCTGGGCAGCACCAAGAATTGGAAATTCACTATCTAATAAGATAACTCATTCTGATTTTAAAAGGCTCAAATACTGGGAAATTCCTCTTTATATTAAACTGGAATCTGACTCTGTTCAACTTCCACCCAGTGCTGCAGGTTCCATCCTCTGACTAAGCAGAGAAAGGCTAATCTCTAACCCAGTGACAGCTCTTCCAATATCTGAAGACAGCAAACATTTGTCCCCGCCAAGCCACAAGAAGTTAGTGACAACCACAAGAGCCCAATTTCTTTGGTGCCTCAGATCTGACTCTTTCCACCAAACCAGGCTCAGAAGATCACACCTTTAGCAAAGGCCACCTCTACTCCATGCAAAAGAATAATAGATTTATATGTATAAATTCAACCAACCAATTGCTTTTCTACAGAGGAGGCAAAACAATGGGTTTGACTGATATGTTCATTGAATTCACTACAAACTTTGTTTCCATGAAGACACTGATTGGAGCCAAATTGTGTGTGTGTGTGTGTGTGTGTGTGTGTTGGGGGTGGAGGGAATTTAGTTCTAAACTCTAATGAAGAGGTGACTTCCAGGAGCCAAGATGGCAGAGTAAGCAGTAGATTGCTGTCCCTTTCCCATTCTCATTCCTGAACACCCATAAAACAGCACCCCAGAACAGATTCTGGAATAGCGGAGCCAGTGGGAAGACAGGGTGGACCAGACTTTTGATCCAGGAGACTTAGAGGATCAGAAAATAAGGTCCATATCTCTCATAAAAGGGGAGCGCAGCCCAGGACAGGAAGTGTCCCAGCAAGCCAGTGGCAGGCTCCACGTCAACAAACCAGTGGGAGATCCTGAGCCCTGGAGCAGAGGAGCAAGCAAATGCCAACACCAGGGCTCCCCCACATGCCTTAGCACAGCCAGGGGAACTAGTAGACTCCAGCTCAGAGAAATACCATGTGTACTGGCACAGCCCCGTGGGCAGGTGTCCTCCAGTAGCAGACCACCCTCTGCTTTAGCACAGCCAGGGAAACACAGAAAAACCCTAAATGCCAGGCACCACCACTAGGACCCCAGCTCAGCACCAGATAAGCTGCCAGATACCTATAGCCTCTGGTGGCTGCATCTGAGGCCCCAGGACACAAAGCTGGTGACAGGGACCCTGAACCCCAGCAAAAGAAGCTTGGGACAGTGCCCCCGTGCTCCAGCAGGCGAGCTCAACTTTAAAAGCCACAAAATAGGCAAACAAAATGAGCAAAAACCAAAAAAGAACACTGATGATAGAAAATTATTATAGTGACAAGGAATATCAAAACACAAACTCAGAAGAGGACTACATTGCCAATATACCCAAATCTGAAACCTCAGAGGGTAATATGAATTGGTCTCAAGCCAAAAAAAAAAGGCTTCTTGGAAGAGCTCAAGAAGAATTTCAAAAGTCAAATAAGTGGTAGAAGAAAAATTGGGAAAAGAAATAATATGAAATTATATGCAATAAATATGCAAGAGAGTCAATAGCTTAGAGAAAGACAAAAAAATTAAATGTAGAAAACAATTCCTTAAAAAATACAATTAGCAAAATAAAAAAAATCCGCTGAGGGAAACAACTCCTTAAAAAGTAAAATTGGCCAAATGGAAAAGGAGGTACAAAAGCTAACTGAAGAAAATTCGTTAAAAACTAGAATTGAGCAAGTGGAAGCTAATGACTCTATGAGACATCAAGAATCCATCAAACAAAATCAAAAGAATGAAAAAATAGAAGAAAATGTAAAATACCTCATTGGAAAAACAACTGACCTGGAAAATAGATCCAGAAGAGGAAATTTAAGAATTATTGGTCTACCCGAAAGCCAATATCAAAAAAAGAGCCTGGATAGCATCTTTCAAGAAATTACCAAAGAAAAATGCCATGACATACTAGAACCACAGGGTAAAATTGTTATTGAAAGAATCCACTGATCATGTCCTAAAAGAGACCCCAAAAAGCAAACTCCAAGGAATATTGTAGCCAAATTCCAAAATCATCAGGTCATGGATAAAATAGAGCAAACAGCCAAAAAGAAACAGTTCAAATATCATGGAAACACAGTCAGCATTACACAAGACTGAGCAGCTTCTATATTAAAGGATCACAGGGCCTGGAACAGGATATTCTGGAAAGCAAAGGAGCTTGGATTTCAACCAAGAATCAACTATCTTGCAAAATCGAGTATAATCTTTCAGGGGAAAAGATGGATATTCAATGATATAGGGGACTTTCAATCATCCCTGATTAAAAAAAACAGAACTGAACACAAAATTTGATCTTCAAATACAAGATTCAAGAGAAGCATAAAAAGGTAAACAGGAAAGGAAAAAAGTTATTATTCAATAAGGTTAAACTGTTTACATCCCTACACAGGAAGATGATATTTTTTAATTCTTGAGAACTGTAGCTTTATTATGGCATTTAGAAGGGGTATACATAGACAGAGGGTGTGGGAATAAGTTGAATTTGATGTGATTCTAAAATTAATTAATTAATTAATTGAGGGATGAAAAAAAGGGATTGTACTAGGAGAAGAGGAAAGGGGCAGGTAGAATAAGATAAATTACATCACAGGAAGACATGCTAAGACCTATCACAGTAAACAGAAAGAAGGGATGTTTGAACCTTACTCTCATTGGATTTGGCTCAAAGAGGGAATATCATACACATTATAGAAACCTATCACATTCTATAGAGAAGTAGGAGGGGAAAGAAAAGGAAGGAGGTGGATAGAAGGCAGGGAAGAAGGGAGGGAAGAAGTAGTAAGAGAAAGGGGAAACAAAAGGGAAGGGGACTGATAGAAGGGAGGGAAGATTAAGGGAGGCTGTGGTCAGAAGCAAACACTGATGAGGAGGGAAAGGGTGAAAGGAGAGAGAAAAGTATAAACAAGAGGGAAATAGGCTGGAGAGAAAGACACAGTAATCATAACTGTGAATGTGAATGGGTTGAACTCTCCCACAAAACAGAAGTGGATAGCAGATTGGATTAAAAAATAGAATCCTACAATATATTGTTTACAGAAAACACATTTGAAGCAAAGAGATCCACACAGAGTAAAGATAAAAGGCCGGAGCAGAATATATCATGCATCAGCCAAAGTTAAAAAAAAAAAAGCCAGGGGTAGCAATCCTAATATCAGACAAAGTAAAGGCAAAAATAGATCTAATTAAAAGAGATAAAGAAGGGAAGTGCATCTTGCTAAAAGGTACCATAGACAATGAAGCAGTATGAGTACTAAACATATATGCACCAAGTGGTATAGATCCAAATTTTTGGCAGCGAAGTTAAGTGAGCTACAGGAAGAAATACACAGCAAAACTATACTAGTGGGGGACTTCAATGCCCCCCTCTCAAAACTAGACAAATCTAACCCCAAAATAAACAAGAAAGACATTAAGGAGATGAATAAAATTTTAGAAAAGTTAGATGTGGTAGACCTCTGGAGAAAATTGAATAGGGATGGACAGGAAAATACCTTTTTCTCAGTAGTACATGCCACCTACAAAAAAACTGACCATGTACTAGGGCATAAAAACCTCACAATCCAATGCAGAAAGGCAGAAATATTAAATGTATCCTTTTCAGATCATGATGCAATAAAAATTACATGTAATAAAGGGCCATGTAAACACAGACTAAAAATTAATCAGAAACTAAATAATCTAATCCTAAAGAATGAGTGGGTCAAACAACAAATCATAGAAACAATCAATAACTTCACCCAAGAGGATGACAATAATGAGACAACATACCAAAACTTATGGGATGCAGCCAAAGCAGTTCTTAGGGGAAATTTTATATCTCTAAATGCTTACATGAATAAAATAGGGAAAGAAGAGATCAAAGAATTGGGCATGCAACTAAAAAAGCTAGAAAAAGAACAAATTAAAAACCCTCAATTAAATACCAAATTAGAAATTCTGAAAGGCAAAGGAGAGATTAATAAAATTGAAATTAAGAAAATTACTGAACTAATACATAAAACTAAGAGCTGGTTTTATGAAAAAAAAAACAATAAAATAGATAAACCTTTGGTTAATTTGATTAAAAAAAAAGACGAAAACCAAATTACCAGTATTAAAAATGAAAAGGGTGAATTCACTACCAATGAGGAGGAAATTAAAACAATAATGAGGAGCTATTTTGCCCAACTGTATGCCAATAAATCTGACAATCTAAGTGAAATGGATGAATATTTACAAAAATATACATTGCCCAGGTTAACAGAAAAGAAAATACTTAAATAACCCCATTTCAGAAAGAGAAATTGAACAAGCCATCAATGAACTCTCTAAGAAAAAATCTCCGGGGCCAGATGGATTTACAAGTGAATTCTACCAAACATTAAAAAACAATTAATTCCAATACTATATAAACTATTTGGAAAAATAGTTGAAGAAGGACTCCTACCAAATTCTTTTTAAGATACAAATATGGTGCTGGTACCTAAACTGGGAAGAGTCAAAACAGAGAAAGAAAATTATAGACCAATTTCCCTAATGAATATAGATGCAAAAATTTTAAATAAGATGTTAGCCAAGAGATTATAGCAACTTATCATGATGATAATGCGCTATGACCAGGTGGGATTTATACTAGGAATGCAGGGCTAGTTCAATATTAGGAAAACTATCAACATAATTGACCAAATCTATAACAAAATTAACAGAAATCATATGATTATTTCAATAGATGCAGAAAGCTTTCGACAAAATACAGCACCCATTCCTATTAAAAACACTGAAAATCATAGGAATCAATGGAGTTTTTCTTAAAATGATAAGTACCATCTATCTAAAACCATCAGCAAGCATTATGTATAATGGAGATAAACTAGAAGCATTTCCAATAAAATCAGGGGTGAAACAAGGATGTCCATTATCACCATTGTGATTCAATATTGTACTAGAAATGTTAGCTTAGCTATGAGAAGAAAAAGAAATTGAAGGAATTAGAATAGGCAATGAGGAAACAAAATTATCACTCTTTGCCAGTGATAAGATGGTATACTTAGAGAATCCTAGAGAATCAACTAAAAAAGTACTTGAAATAATTAACGACTTTAGCAAAGTTGCAAGATATAAAATAAATCCACATAAACTCTAAGGAAAGCTCATCAAAATGATGAGTAAGATGAAGGCATAGAGATAAGTAATAACAAAATGTGCATTAAATTGAGCTTGATTTAAATGTGATTAACATATTGAGTGCACCTGGGCTAGAAGGAGAAAAGAATCAGTGGCTGTCAAAATCTGAAAAGTTTATATTGAAATTTCACCATGGGTTTTAAAGTCAACACAGTTGTTGGATTTGTCTGTGTGATTTGTGGTTGCTCATACATAGATGATAGAAATAGGAGAAAGCACAGAACAAGTTATGTCAGAACTGGAAAGGATTTTAGATCTCCATGTTTCCCCTTCTCCAGATTAAACTTTGCCATTTCCTTCCACCAATGACAAAATCTCAAGGTCTTTGACTATCCTGGTTGTCTTCTCCAGAATGTTAAAATCAGAATCACAGACTTTCAGGGTTGAGAGAGACCATAGTGCCTAGAGAGGCAACATGATATAATACTTATCAAGTGCTGAACTCTGAGTTAGAAGGACTTGGGTTCATATTCCAACCCAGATATCACTGGCTCTGTGACCTTAGGTAAGTCACAAACTCTCTGGGCCTCAGGTACCTCATCTGTGTAATCAAAGGGTTGAACTTAATGACCTCCAAGGTACCTTCTATCTCTAAACAGATGAGCTACTGATCCAATTTAACCTGCCCGAGAATCCCCTTCCACAATTTCTGGGACAAGAGATCATCCAGCTTCCAAAGAACCTCAAGTCAAGTCAAGAATCCTTGAATAAGTGCTTAGTAGATGCCAGACACTGCCAAGTCTTGGAAATATGAATACAAGTAAAAAAAATCTCTCTGCCATCAAGGAACTTATAGTCTAATGGATGGAGACAACATATAAAAAGGAGTTGTAAAGAGAGGAGGAGGCAGAATCCAAAAGGTGAGGGATGGCTGGTATTGGGGAATTCTCTTGATTGAAAGCAATAGGACCTCTTGGTACTGTCAGCAGAGATCTGATGACTTTGGGTAAAAGATAAGAGGTGAAACTGAAAGCAAAGAAACTTATTGGCATGCTAAGGAAGGAATACTGTGCTTGGTGACAGCCGTTTCATCTTCCTAGGGTCAGATTTGGTTTTTGTCACCTTTCAGGCCTGCTTAGAAAATACAGGATTCTGTGGCAATTTAGAATAAGTAAGTAGGGGGCGGGGCCAAGATGGCGGCTGGTAAGTAGGGAATAGCGTGAGCTCCATGCCGAGTCCCTCCAAAAACTTATAAAAAATGGCTCTGAACCAATTCTAGAATGGCAGAACCCACAAAACAGCAGAGGAAAGCAGGGCTCCACCCCAGGACAGCCTGGATGGTCTCTGGGTGAGGTCTATCCCACACGGAGCTCGGAGCTGGGAGCTGGGAGCTGGGAACGGAGTGGAGCAGAGCCCAGCCTGAGCGGCGTGGACCAACAAGACCAGCAACCGGGCAGAGCATGCCCTAGCGCCCTGAATCAGTGAGCTGAGGCAGTTACGAGACTTCTCAACCCACAAATACCAAAGACTGCTGAGAAGTTTAGTGGGAAAAGCTGCGGGAATGGAAGGAGTTCGCGGTTCGGCTTCCAGCCCCGGGGGCAGCAGAGGTGGGGCAGCTACGGCTGTTGCTGCTTCTGGCTCCAGGCCCACCTGGTGGGAGGAATTAAGTGGCGGATCAGAGCAGGGGTGCACAGCCTGCTGAAGATCTAAGCCCAGTCCGGGTTGGGGGTTCTTGGGGAAGGAGCAGTGCTGGTGTGGCAGAGCTGGCACCACCCCCCCAAACATGGAACATAGAACTCTGTAGTCTACAAGCAGTCATACCCCACTGAAAAACTCAAAGGTCAAGTTAGTTGGCTGGGAATATGGCCAGGCAGTGAAAATGTACCCAGATTCAGTCTCAGACTTTGCATTCTTTCTTTGGTGACAAAGAAGACCAAAACATACAGACAGAAGAAATTAATAAAGTCAAAGAGCCTACAACAGAAACCTCCAAGAAAAACATGAACTGGTCCCAGGAAATGCAAGTTAGAGAAGCAGAGGAAAAATTGGGAAGAGAAATGAGAAGGATGTGAGAAAACCATGAAAAACAAGTCAATGACTTGCTAAAGGAGACCCAAAAAAATACTGAAAAATACACTGAAGAAAACAACACCTTAAAAAACATATTAACTCAAATGGCAAAAGAGCTCCAAAAAGCCAATGAGGAGAAGAATGCCTTGAAAGGCAGAATTAGCCAAATGGAAAAGGAGGTCCAAAAGACCACTGAAGAAAATACTACTTTAAAAATTAGATTGGAGCAAGTGGAAGCTAGTGACTTGATGAGAAATCAAGATATTATAAAACAGAAACAAAGGAATGAAAAAATGGAAGACAATGTGAAATATCTCCTTGGAAAAACCACTGACCTGGAAAATAGATCCAGGAGAGATAATTTAAAAATTATTGGACTACCTGAAAGCCATGATCAAAAAAAGAGCCTAGATATCATCTTTCAAGAAATTATCAAGGAGAACTGCCCTGATATTCTAGAGCCACAGGGCAAAATAGAAATTGAAAGAATCCATCGATTGCCTCCTCAAATAGATCCCAAAAAGAAATCTCCCAGGAATATTGTCGCCAAATTCCAGAGCTCCCAGATCAAGGAGAAAATACTGCAAGCAGCCAGAAAGAAACAATTTGAGTATTGTGGAAACCCAATCAGAATAACCCAAGATCTGGCAGCCTCTACATTAAGAGATTGAAGGGCTTGGAATACGATATTCCGGAGGTCAATGGAGCTAGGATTAAAACCTAGAATCATCTACCCAGCAAAACTGAGTATCATGCTCCAAGGCAAAATATGGATTTTCATTAAAATAGAAGACTTTCAAGCTTTCTCAGTGAAAAGACCAGAACTGAATAGAAAATTTGACTTTCAAACACAAGAATCAAGAGAAGCATGAAAAGGTAATCAAGAAAAAGAACAAGACAAAGAAATTGCAAGGAACTTACTAAAGGTGAACTGTTTTGTTGACATTCCTACATGGAAAGATGACGAGTATGATTCATGAGACCTCAGTATTAGGGTAGATGAAGGGAATATGCATAAATATGTTTATGTATATATATGGGTGAATTTTTATATATGTATACATCTATGTATGTGTGTGTGTATATATATATATATATATATATGTGTGTAGAGAGAGAGAGAGAGAGAGAGGACATAGGATGAGTTGAAGATGAAGGGAAGATATCTAAAAGAAATAAAATCAAATTAAGGGATGAGAGAGGAACATACTGAGAGAGGGAGATAAGGAGAGATAGAATGGGGTGGATTATCTCGCATAAAGGAGGCAAGAGCAAGCAGTTCTGTGGGAGGAGGGGAGAGGGCGGATGAGGGGGGAATGAGTGAACATTGCTCTCATCAGATTTGGCCTAAGGAGGGAATACCATACATACCCAATGGGGAATCTTACCCCACAGGAAAGAAGAGGGAAGAAGATAAAAATAAATGGGGGGATGATGGAGGGGAGGGCAGATAGGGGTGGAGGTAATCAAAAACAAACACTTTCAAAAGGCGACAGGGTCAAGGGAGAAAATTCAATAAAGGGTGATGGGTTGGGAAGGAGTAAAATGTAGTTAGTCTTTCACAACATGAGTATTGTGGAAGGGTTATACATAATGATACACATGTGGCCTATGTTGAATTGCTTGACTTCTTAGGGAGGGTGGGTGGGAAGGGAAGAGGGGAGAGAATTTGGAACTCAAAGTTTTAAAAACAGATGTTCAAAAACAAACAAAAATGTTTTTGCATGCAACTAGAAAATAAGATACACAGACAATGGGGTGTAGAAATTTATCTTGCCCTACAAGAAAGGAAGGGAAAAGGGGATGGGAGGGGAGTGGGGTGACAGAGGGGAGTGCTGACTGGGGAACAGGGCAATCAGAATATACGCCATCTTGGAGTGGGGGAGGGTAGAAATGGGGAGAAAATTTGTAATTCAAACTCTTGTGAAAATCAATGCTGAAAACTAAATATGTTAAATAAATAAATTTTAAAAAAGAATAAGTAAGTAAGGTTTTTCACAGGAGAAGGAGGGGTAGAGAAAGAGGGAAACTTACTAAGGGGGAAAAGAGGAGTATTTGGAATGCAGCTGTCAGGATTTACAATAACGGTTTTAAGCACGATATCCAGCATTTCTATAGGGCTTCGTCATTTGCACAGTACTTTGCAAATATTTCAGTTCATCCTCACAATATTATTATACTATACTACATACATAATATATATGATATATACAAGATAGAAGAGCAGGTGCTATTGTTATCCCCATTTTACAGATGGGTAAGGTTGACAGAGGTTAAGTGACCTGCTCAGAGTCAAAGAGCTATTAAGTATCTGAGACCAGATTTGAATTCACATCTTGCTGACTCAAGGTCCAACACTCTATCCACTGTACCACCCAGCTGCCTGTAAGTACAGGGACAAAGGGAAATGACTAAATATTTTTTACAATAGGCAAAACTGCCAATCTCTTATCTAAGAACATCAAGCAGTTGGTACAACAGTATACAAGACTGCATCCTTATGTAGTTGCATATATTTTATTTCTCCTTCAATAGGAGTTGGGGACATTTTGATACTAGGCCACTAGGTGGCTGGGGAATGAATCCATCATGATGTTGCAAGATGTTGGCTCCTGATTTTCCCCCACACTGGTCTAAGATACTACTTCAAATGGAGCTCACTCAAATGACTCAAGTGAGAGCATGTCGCATTACCTACCACAATAACTCATTCCACCTTGGTTCAATTCTAATTGCTAGAAAGTCTTCCCTTACAATGACCATGAGCCTACATCCCCTTAACTCCCATCCATTATTCCTGGTTTTGCCTCCTTCAACCAAGCGGAACTAAGTCCTAATTCATTTTCCACCGAACAGCCTTTCAGATACTTGAAGATAGCCTTCACATACCTCTAAGTTTCTCCTTCTCCAGCCTAAACTTTGTCATTTCCTTCTGCCAATGACAAAACCTCATCTGTTGCCCTCCCCAGACACTCTTCAGCTTATCAATGTCCTTCCTAAAATGTGGCACCCAGAGCAAAGCATGATATTCCAGATGTGTTCTGACCAAGGCAGAGGACTGAGTGACACTATCACCTCCCTTTATCTGGATGCCACTCTTAAGGCAACCTAATATCACATGGGATCATGGGAACCTAGAACATAAAGTGTCAGAAGTGGAAGAGAACTGAGAGGTTGCAAGGTCTAACTCTTATTTTAAAGAGGAGGGAAAGTAAGGCATGAGAAGGGAAGTGGTTGGTTCAAGGTCATGCTGTGAGTAAACAGTAGAACAAGAATGAAAACCAAGTTCTCCTGAGCCCTCACCAGTTACTTCCAATTAGAACACACTGTGCAGAAGAAAACATACTTTCCCAGCCTCTCTACTCTGCCTTATGTTTTCCTGGAGGCATGACCTGGAAACCATGGTTCTGAGTTGGATATATCAATCCAACCAACCACAGGCTACAGAACACAATAAGTATACTAGGTGGATTTTATTCTATATTGATCTAAAAGCAGAACTAGAAAGGGGAAGATTGTGATTGCAAAGTAGGGGTAGGAACTACACTTACAATTTCATCAGTATAGGGAATTCTGGGGTAATTTTTCCCCTTCCTTTTCAGCCACAAATTGCTGTCAGTTTATCCTTTGAAAGGCATGGCTTTGATCATATCACCGCCTTGATTCAAAAACTTTCATTGCTTCCCAAGTAAAATCTAAAGTCTTTAGGCTAACATCAGTGGGTCAGTTAGTCCTTTGTTCCTTAGAACACTCCCTCTGATTGGAGGATGGAGGACTCCTCCTAGAACCTTTATTTAAGGAGGGTGCCTAGGCTAGTCATCTCTTCATTTCCTGCCAGGCTGTACTCCTCTCAACTTCTCCATCATGCCCTTCCCCTAGGATACTTTCACCACCTCCTCCCATTCCTTCTATGGAATGTCTTCCTCATGAGCCGGTAAGCTCCTTGAGAACCTTTGTGCTTGTATTTTTATTTCTAGGGCTTAACATATCCTGAGACATAGTAAGCACCTGACAGATACTTGTTGACTGACTACAGCCTACAGTCTTAGAAAGCCACCTAGAATATGGAGAGGTTTGAACTCAGGTGTTCCTGCCTCTGAGGCAGCTCCCTATTGACTACTCACCATACCCAAGGTGATTAGTTTGCCTTGTCTAGGTAAAGTTATCTGAATTTCTGACTGGTCTTGGTATGGATCAGTGTACCAGCAGTTACAGCCTCAACTGTTCAACAGGGCCTGCAGAGCAGTCCCTGGCTAAGAGTAAGCATCTCCTTCTCCTCTCTGGGGGAATGGGAATGTGCTTTTCATTCCATACTCATTTGGAAAGGCAGGAAGGAAAAGAGAGACTTGGGGGGATCATTGAGACTTCCCAGAGTGGATTCACTAAAGCAAGCGAAGCTGTTGGCCCCAGAGGAGAAAAGATAGAAAGGGTCTGTAATTAGTTACTTGGCCCCCCACCATAGTTTCCTCCTCTGTGAAATGAAGAAGTTAGTCTAGATCAGTGGTCTTGAAGCCATAGAGACTGTCCCAGGAATTACCTGACCTCACTGTGTGTATGATCAACCAATCAGAGGACGGGAAATCAAGTTGCCAATGCTCATATTCCGCCCATGCTGCCCACTCTGCACAATCTCCTGACCTTCTTCTTCTGATCTTCATGTTGGGCCCCGAGGGCAATTTTAATTGAAACTCACTGCTACCCCCAGCAACTGCACTAGTGCCACTGAGAAAATTCTGCCTGTACTCTGTGCTCCCATCCCATTGCCTCATGACTGAGGCAGGAGTGGACTTTGTGACTGGGGGAGTGACTGGTGGAGAAGAACCTTGCCTTTCCTCTATTTTATTTTTTATTGGATAGAGTGAGTTATGGAATGAACAGACATGAAAAGATTCTTATCTGAACTAGACCCTTCCTCTAAAACCTGCCCATTTTCAAAACACCATCCTTCTAGTCATCCAGATTTGCCCTCACTCTCTATATCCACATCAGTTGCCAAATCTTGCTGTTGCAACATTCACATCTTTTTCATCTGTCTCCTTCTCTCTACCCACACAGTTACCACCCTAGTTCAGGCCTTATCACCCCTCTCACCTGTGCTATAGCAATAACCTCATAATTGTCTCCCTGCCTCTAGTCTTGCCCCTCTCCAGTCTATCCTCCCAGCAGCTAGCAAAATGATTTCCAAAAGTACAGATCTGACCATGTCATCCACATATCTCCCCAGCCTTGCCCCACTCCACACAAACTCCAGGGGCTCCCTATTAACCATAGGCTCAAGTGTGATTTCACTTCTATCCTGGCCTTTTTTAATGTCTATTTTATGTTTTATAACATACATAACTTTTATGAGTATATGCATATAATTTACAAACCAGTAAATATGCACATATTGGGAATGTATCCTCAAAAAGGTTTCACTGGAGGGGATACACAATTTAAAAAGCTAGCAAACCCATTGCTTTAGATAATCTCTGTACTTCTTCTGGTTCTGGATCCTGTGAGCCTCAAGTTCTCTTCAAATATCTGAAGAGTTATTAATTTTGCTTTGGCCTAGAGAGCAAAACTAGTAGCAATGAGGGGATTCTCATAGCAGTAGATTTTGGCCTCATAAAAAGAAAACCTTCCTTACAGTTAGAGATGATCAGAAGTAAAATGAGCTGTCTCCAGAGAGAATGTTTTAGGCTTGAAATAAGGAACATTTTCCAACCCAGAGCTATCCAAGCGTGGATTAGACCGTATCAGGAGATAATAAATTCCTCTTCATCAGAGGTCTTCAAGAAAAGACTGTACAGTTTGTCAAGAATAAGGTAGAATGGATTGTAGTTCAGAAACAGCCTGGATTAGAGTCATCTGAGTTCCCACCCAGCTCCAAGAAGTCTATGAGTCTATGAATAGTAAAGTTTGGCTGGAGTGTAGCACAAGTGAAAGACTGAAGAACATTACATACATATCTAGGAAGTTGGCATGTTCTTTAGTATCCAATAGGGAGTTACCAAATGTTTTTAAGCAGAGGGTTGACATGATCAGATCTTTTCATAAAGATTAATCTAGTAACTTCTAGAGAATTAATTAGAAATGAAGAAAGACTGAAGGCAGTTAGACCAATTAGATTGGTCTTGCCATAGTCCAGCCATGATATGACTGTCTGTACTAGTATTGTGACAAATGAAATAATAATGATGGTTATAACTGGCATTTATATGGTATTTTAAGATTTGTAAAGTATTTAGCAAATGTTCCCTAACTTGATCCTCAAAATAACCCTGTGTGATAATTGCTACACACATTGTCCTCACTTTGTAAATGAGGAAATTAAGGTTCAGAGAAATTAAGTTATTTACCTGGGGTCAGATACCTGGTAAGTAGTAAAGGCATAATTTGAACCTAGGTTTTCCTTACTCCAGAGTTCTATACGCTATCCTATGCTACTTCTCAATACAAATAGAAGGCAAGGAATGGTTTAGAAATCTGTGGTAGAAAAAGAATCAACAGGAGATGGCAATTTATTGGATGTGGGGAGTAAAGGATTAGTTCAAGAATCTATGTTTTTAACATGGAGAAGAGATTTGGGGGGGTGGGGTGTGATAGCTATTTACAAATGACCATGTGGATGCTGCATGTTAGGGACAATTGACAGCCTTGATGGGGCTCAGAGGAAGATGCCTAGGACATTGAAAGAGTTGGACCCTTAGCCACCCAAAACTGATTGTTGGAATCAAAGTTCTGTAGACTGAAGAAGAGAAGACTTTGGATGTATGTGATTGAGTTCTTCAGCTATAGGAATGACTAAAAGATCTGTTCTTTTGACACTTCAGGGCAGACCTAGGAGCAATAGCAAGTTTCAAGAAGATAGTTTTGCCTTGATAAAAAGAAAAACTTTCTAATAATTAGAGCTACCCTAAACAGGCATAGGCTACCAAGGAAGTAATGAGTTCCCAAATGATAGGTAGAGGTTAAACTGGATAGTAGATGTTTACATAGTGATTAGAAGATATGCAAAATGCTTTGTGTGGGTAATCTCATTATATCTTCACAAGTCCCACAAGGTAGGCAGTAGTAATATTATACTAGTCAAATTTCAATAGTGTGAGAATTCCCTCCTCTGACACAGATTGAAACCTATATGTAACTTAGTAGATAAACCTTAGAGTGTTGCCCGAGACTCAGCAAAGTCAAGGGAAGATTTGATTTGAGGTCTTCCTGACCCCCAATCCAACACCCTTGCCACTTCCTTTTCTTCCTTCCTATTTCCTTTTCTTTCTTTTTCTTTCTTTCTCCTAATTTTCCTCTTCTCCTTCCTCCTCTCTTCTTCCTTCTTCTCATCTTCCTGCTTCTTTTTTCTCTCTTCCTCTTCCTCCTTCTTTCTTCTTCGTCTCCTCTTCCTCCTCCTTCTCTTTCTTCTTCCTTCTACTCTTTCTTTCTTCTCCTTTTCCTTCATCATCATCATCACAAGGAACCCCCCATAGTCATTGAGCTGAGAGCCAAACTCAGGGCCAGGAAGACCTAGGTTCAAGTCCTACCTCTAACACATATCAACCATATAACCAGGGGCAAAACGACTGTGCTTTAGGCAACTCTCATAAGCTGCAGAGGAGATGCTAACTTGCATTTGGTAAGAAGAATTTCCTCACCTGGGAGTTCCCTATGTCTCTGAAATCACGCATCCAGTCCCAGTCCCTATCTCCAAGCATGATAGTAACGTCTCACATTTCTATATCACATTAAGGTTTAGAGAGAACTTTCCTCACAACTCTCTGAGGTAACATATGAAATGTTAAATACTATCCTCATTTTACAGAGGAGTTAACAGAGGCTCAAAGGAGTGAAAATCATTTAGCTAGTGAGGGGCAGTACTGGGATTTGAATCCTGGTCTTCCAACTCCAGTGCTTTTCCAGTGCTGAGATTCTGTAATTCTATGACAGCTGCTTGATTCTTTACCTCACTTTTCTCCTTGCCCAGGTATACAGTTTTGCACAGTGGGCATCATCAGGAACTTGAGAAACTCCCCATATACAATGATCCGGAATCCCAGGAGTCCTGTTTCTGACCAAAGACATGGATGACAGACATTGGGAAGCACTCTGGCTGCAAGATTTCCAATCATGCTCCCATTTCCATGGAAGGGACACCTCTCATGTTGCTCTAGTCTCCATCCACACAGAGGTCTACAGAGAAGAGAGGTTATAAGAAGGTCAGGCAGTTGGGAAACAGCACCACAAAAACGCTGCTTCCTGTGGAAGGCGAACTATGGAATCATAGAACCTCAACAATGCAAGGGACTTCAAAGGACATCTCATCCAGCTTTCCACTAAGTGCATTCCTGCCTTCCATGCCATTCTCAGTAGAGAGCCATTCAGTCTCTTAACAGCTGCAATGAAGAGAGCTCACTACCTCAAAAGAGAGCACATTTCCATTTTTGGCTACTTCTGATTGTTTGGAAATTCATTGATTCCAATCTGCCTCCCTTTGACTTCCTCCTACTGATCCTAATTCTGCCCTTTGGAGAAGACTAACAAGTCTAATCCCTCTTCCCTGTTATAGCCCTCTAGATAGCAGAAGACAGCAAGTATCTCCTGTCAGTCTTCTATCCCCTAGGATTTCTTTTCCATCGATCCTTAAGAGAAGGAGAAAAAGAAATTGTTTAACTGACCAATTGGTGAGCAATTCCATTTGGGTTACTATGATTCTCAGCCCAAATGATCTTCATGGGATACAGTTTTGAGTCACCTTAGCATCCTAATAATCCTTCTCTAAACATTCTCCAGCTTGTCAATTCCTGGAAATTCTACAAATGAAGCTTGACAAATGTCAGGGCTAAGGCTAATTTCCTTAACTACAGATAAGGGGGGTAAAATGGTTGTATAGAGTCCTAAAATCTGGGAGTTGGAAAGGACCTTTGAGCTCTCTAGCAGGAGTTCCCACTATAATATCTCTGTTGAGTGGTTATTCAGGCTCTGCATGAAGACCAAGAGAGATGGGGAGCTCTGGGCAACCATTTTGCTTTAGCAGAGACAACTCCGATTGCCAGAATGTTTTTCTCCACCTGCCATGTTGATCCCTCTAGCAGTGAAACTTTAGTTTTTAGCCATAGCTCTGTTTTTTCCCATCCAAAGCTGGAGATGTTGAATCTCAAGGTGAATTTGCTGAAATGCCTATTAGATTTCTTAGTGGGATCCTGGGCTATGGAGGAACAAGTTGCTTGGCTTGGTTTTAAGCTAATGCATGGATATGTTTTTGAAGTGTAAATTCACTTTTTAGGTCAGAAGAGTTTGGAAGATCTTTACCTGGAAATTTGCTCTTTCCCTAGTAATAGGAAATCAAACGGATTTTTCCTAGGACATTCTATGGTGATGTCTCTCAGTCTAGCAGGATGGAATGGTGCTGGAGGAGGCAGTTTCTGCTCTGTGCCGGGGGCCATGTAGCATACCTGGTTCAATTTAAGATATTTATTAAATGCTTTCTTCGTGCAAAGTCTCATGCTGGGAACTAATGTTATGAAGATGGACAATGATAGGGTTCCTTAAAACAACGGGGAACTTACAATTTGAGTTCTGATCACTACTTCTCTCGGCCTCAGTTTCCTCCCTTGTAAAATTGTGCAATTAAACCAGATGATCTCCAAGTCCCTTTGAGCTTTAATATTCTAACTCTATAGGGGTCTAGTACATAATAAATCTAATATGTATGTGTATTATATAAAAATAAGTTATGATACAAGGCAGAATATGATGAGAATGAAGTAGGGACTCCAGACTTTGGAAAATTTGAAGAAAAAGAATAATTTCAGATAGGGAGGAGAGAATCTGGACAAAGTTTGAAGAGAAGGTGGTACTTGAATTGAGTCTTGAAGTGAGATTTTGATAGATTGAGATGAGGAAGGAGTATAGTCCAGGCATGGTAGATGACTTGCATGAATGCACGGAGACTAGAGAGGGTAGGACAAGATTAAAGGACCGTTATTAGTTCAGTTTTTTCTGGAATACTGAAAGAGTAAAAGGGAGTAGTATGAGATTAGACTGGAAAGGAGTCAGTCTTGAATGCCAGGCTAAGAGATTTGTAGTTTATCTTACATGCAATATGTAGCATCAAGGTCAGGCTGTCCCTTAGGAAGATTATTTGGGGAGCCATGTGAAAGACAGATTGGAAATAATAAAGAATAGACACAAGGAGATCCAGCAGGAGGTAAGAAAAAATAGGGGGAAAAGGAGTGTCAAAAGAGAAGCCAGCATTCTGGGGCTTGAAATCTCTCAGAGCCAGAGCTATGCTTCTGCTTTGGCCAGCGAGATGAATGACACAGCTGAACTCTGAATGTTGATATCATAAGGAGAGAAAACATGCTATGGTATAAAGATCTCTCAAATGGGAAATAACGAAACCTGAAATAGGGGGAATGGCTATGCCACTTGCCTAGTCAGTCAGTTAAAACGCAAATATTTATAGAAGTACATACTATATTGCAGGCACTGTGCTGGGCTCTGGGAACACAAAGAGAGGGGGGAAAAGTCCCAGACAGAAGGAATGTGTGACCTTGGGCGAGTCACCTGATTTCTCTGTGCCACAATTTCCTCATCTGCCATATATCTACTCTAAGACAGCAGTTCTCCAAGTGTGGTCTGGGGACCCCTGGGTCTCTGAGACCCTTTCGGGGGTGTTTTTATAATAATAATGTTTTAATTTCTAATACGGCAAATATGTACATATATATATACATATACATACATATGTGTTTATGCACTTACATACACACAAACAGAACTGAAGAGGGGTAGTATCTCACTAAGATGACATCATCAATGGGTGTTAGAGCTAGGCTTTCATCACACTACCTTGGGTTCCTCTCCAACGGCTAGAGCTGCTTAAGAAAGACATTGTCCTAAGATAATGGTTGGGCCTGGGAACATGGGCTTACTGTAGCATCTTCTGTACATCTTAAAAGATACCAGTAAAGCTAAGGTTTGCTTTTTTTTTTTTTTTACTTCTTTCACTCAGGAAAGGATTGAACTTAGTAGACGTGTACTTCTGCAAAATGAGTCCATTTTGCATTGCTACATGACAGGTCTCCCTTGTTTAAAAAAAAATCTTGGATTGTACAGTGATGCAAAGATTCCAACGTGGGTGGGAAAGAGCCAAACCCCCACCATTGCTCATGACAAATGCTTATGGCTGCCAACCCAAGTCTTTTGTCATTTTGAAAGGTCACGGCGATCCAGGCCAGTAGTAATGCCAATAATTAGATGAAATGGCAGAGGAAGAAAGCTGGGGGCTGGGCGTAGACATTGCTTCCCCCTGAATAGCTAGCTGCTTTTCTCACAGACAAGGATAGAGGGAGGAACCAGTAGGCCAAATAGGAAGTTTCTGAGTGGTTTTCCAGATTAAGCCCAATGCTCTGGATCTAGACTAGTTATCAGCGATCTCCCCTCCTCTTCTTGACTCACCATATCCAATCCCTCCCTTTCCCCAGCCCCCTTGCCCCACTCCTGTATCTTCTTCCTCAATGTTGCAGGATGAACTTGTCAGAGAAGGAATAGAATGTGGTTTAATCTTATTGTCTCTTGATGCCTTATAAAGTCATTAGCTTCCATTTGTTCAATTCTAATTTTTAAAGAATTATTTCCTTCGTGAGCTTTTGTGCTTCCTTTTCCATTTGGTCAATCCTACTTTTTAAGTTTTTTTTTTCCTTCAGTTAATTTTTGTGCTTCTTTTTCCATTTTTTAATTTATAGGCTGACTAGAAAATCGGTTTTAGACCTGGGCTTGCCCTACCTGTGACACTATTTGGTTTTGTCCTAGCTGCGACACTAACTAGCTGTGTGATCTTGTGCAAATGGCTTTCCATCTGTTTCATTTTCTTTATTTATACTATGAGAAGGTTGGTCCAGATGATACATAAGGTCCTTTGACCTGTTGTGACTAATACCATATTAGTATCAAAGGAAGTGAAGTGTTGGGAAGGTAAAGGCTGAAGAGAGTACAGTTGTTCATAGAAAATTACGCTGGGAGCTGGCATTGAGACCTGGAGAAATAGCTGAATCCAGTAAAAGATAATGGTATCAGCAATTTCACTAGAATACTGAAGAGTAGATTTAACTGACAGGAGGGGGCAGCTATATCAGGGATCAGACTTATTGGTGAGAGAGTGGAGGGAAGGGACAAGCTGGGTTTGGAAGGCACAGTGCAGTACCTCAGCTGGGGCCTATCTCACCCTGTGTTGTCATGGTGTATGGAAGCGTTCCTTGGGGGTCTGTGCTGAGCGCCATGAGCCACTGGCGGCAAGTCTCCACACAGCAGGCACCCCAATAACAAAAACCATGGTTAGAACTAGTCTGGAGCTCTCTGAATTGGAGCAACTGGGTTCTTACCCAGTTTCCTAGTGTTAGGGAAGGGACACACAGTATGGAGTGGGAAGACGTGACAAATCGGCAGCCTGAGTTTCCACACTTAGCCCATGCACTAGCCCAAAAGCTTCTCATTTAAGATGCTCCCACTTCCCTCCCCATCCTGTCTTCCATGTGCTGTGGTGTTCGCACATACATTCTGCTCCTTCAAATTGCTTTAAAGTTTTGGGAATTAGGGGGAGGGAGGGAAGGAGGGAGGGGAAAGAGGAAATTGTATTCTCTCTGTTGATGTAATAAAACTGGAGTTCTTATTGTCTTCAGATAAGAAAAATGTCACTGTACTATTGGACACTGGACAGTATGAAATAAAGATTTTGTCTAGGACATATCTGTCACTCTCTTTTCCAGACATGGTTTTAAAATTTGGAATGTTGAGTTTCCTGTTTATTTCTTACTCCTCCTTCACTTGTGACTCTGGATAAAACCCTTTCAGTGAGGTGATGTGCCCATCAAGAGATGAGCCTGGGGCAGCTAGGTGGCACAGTGGGTACAGCATCAGCCCTGGAATCAAGAGGACCTGAGTTCAAATGGTCTTATACACTCACTAGCTGTGTGACCTTGGGCAAATCACTTAACCCTGATTGCCCCCCACCAAGAGATGAACCTGTCATCACTCTCATTTCTCCAGTGCTTTATAGTTAATAAAATGTGTTTTTCCTCACAAGACTGTGAGATGCACAGAGTATTATTATCACCACCTCCATTTTGCAGGTGAGAAACTGAAATTCAGAGGTAAAGGGATTTTTCTGACCAAGGTCATACATTAGCAGAGGTTGAGGCAGAACTGGAACTCACCTCTTCAGATGCAAAGTCACTCTTTTCCCTTAATGTCACATCAGGGTGAACACCTGGTCTATAATTTGAAGTTAAAATAAAGGTCACATGGAAATTCTGTGTAAACTGAGTTTTGATTCCCTGAATTGAGCCCCTCCTCCTGCCCTCTCCCCAGCCCCTCTAGATGAGAATAGGGAGCTCACCAGGGAAGCTATCCTTCCTTTGCATTTGTGATGCATAAAATTGTCTGGGGGAAAGATACCTGAACTGGGAGAAGGAATACTTGTGTTCTAGCTCCAAATTTTCCTACTGATGTGCTATGTGACCTTTAGCAAATCACTTCCCATCTCTGGGCTTTTCTCCTCTTTAAACAGAGCATGGGGGTGGTGTGGGGGTAGCCAGAGTAATACTACACAGCATAGCAGCTCATACTTATCTAGGACTTAGAGCAGGGGTGGGGCACCTGTGGCCTTCTAGGTCTTTAAGTGTGGCCTTTTGACTGAATCCAAACTTCACAGAACAAAGATTCAAAAGGCTGCACTTGAGGGCCTCGAGGCCCTGGTGAGAGTTTGTGAAGCACTTGACACACCCTCATTGGATCATTACAACACAGTAAGGTAGATGGTATAATTTCCACTGCTCCCTGCCCCCTTTTTTTTACAGAGTAGAAAATCAAGGCTGAGATTTCCCAGCGTCATACCAAGATGCAAACAGGATCTATTGATTTCAAGCATCACACTCCATTCAGTACCCACAGGCTGTCACCAAGGTCCTTTTCTGTCCTCACATCGTGTTCTATGTTCTAAGATTCTGGCTCAGCCATTACGTGATTGTTGTACAGATAGGCTGCTGGGAGAGTGGAATGTGCGAGGCTCAGGGTTGTAAATGCCACTTACAATCAGCAAGCAGCGCCCTCCAGTGGCTGAGCTGAGCACTGCTCAGAAAACTTATTTCTGCTTCGTCAATAGGCACATTGGTCTGGTGCTCAACGAATCAACGTGATACAGACGCAGCACATACTTTTTCCTACATGAACACGAGCCACTTTTTTCAGAGGATGTAGACCTGAATTTTATGTCCCACTTCCAACACTTACGGTTTTATGTATATAGACAAATCATTCCACCTCTAAATAGTTGGGTCATTCCTGTACTATTTACTTCATTGGGCTGTTAGGAGAGAACTTGGTAAACCTTCAGGAACTATAGAAATGTAAGTTATTTCAGAGCTTCACTCATGTGCTCTGCTCCAGCTGAACTGCAAGCAGGCCCCTGTCCCTTCAATGCTTTCCAGTGTCTCTGCTTACATCCTTCCCTATGCCTAGAAGGGCCTTCCCTGCATCTCCACGTGCTGAAACCTTACCCCTCCTGAAAACCACACTTCAAGGACACGTGTTCCAAGAGGGCTTCTCTGAGCTCTCTCACACAGAAATAAGCTCTCCTTCTTGAGTGCCTATAGCAGCTTTTACTTACTTTAAGGCAGCACTACTATTTGCCTCATATTACTTTTGTCTTACCTCCCCCTACAACACTATGAATCCTTGGGAGTAGGTCACTGCCAAATGGTTGTTAATAATCCCAATTTCTACAGCTCTAGATGCCTAAAGCAGCCCTTCACAATCTGTGGCCCATCAAAGGATTCCGGGTGGCCTGCAGGCCCCAGGTCGTACAGGCCTGGTCTAAAGGATACTTTCCAAACAACCGTATGAAGCAGGTGGTACAAGTATTAGCACTCTCACTCTACAGGTGAGGAAAGTGAGCCTGACAAGTGACTTCCTCATGCCACTAACATGTGAACCAAGACTCAAACTCAGGTCTCAACTCCAGGCTCAGCATTATTCCTTCCATAGCACAATGCATCTCTTGTTGGAAAATTATTAAAATATAAGCCAAAATCTGTTTCCTTGTCACAGCTCCCAGTTTGTCCTAAGCCCTTAGGATGTCTGAAGATATTAATCATATCCCTCTCCCACAGGCATCATTTTTAGTCCCCTCACTTGCCACATCTGTGAACAAACGACAGCTCAGGGTTTGGTAACCGTTTGGAGTTTACAAAGCACTTCCCTTACAAAAACCTTGGAGGGGTAAGTAGCACCAAGTCTCATCCCCATTTCACATGTGAGGAGACTGAGGGAGGTTCAGAGATTAAGCACTTTCTGTGTGACCTTAGGTAAATGACCTTAGGTCTGTTTTCCTCAACTGCAAAATGAAATTGGATTAGATGATCTCTGAGTCCTTTTCAGTTTTAAATCCTATGATCCCAAGTAACTGTAGAGGGAGGTAGTTTTTGGTATGTCAGAAAGAGTACTGGCTCTGCTGTCAGAGCACCTGATTTCCACTCCTGGCAGCCACTGGCATGAATAGCCTTGAGCAAGTCCCTTGACTTTTCTGAATGTTTTCCCCATCTGTAAGATAGAAATAATACCATTCACACTCTCCTACAAGACTGCTATAAAGTGCTCTCCTAATATGTGAAGTGGAAAATGAAGGTGAATTCTTATTGTTAGAATAAATCCTACATGGCCACATCTCAGTAGCTATCTCATCAAACCCTTACCTGTTTAGTAATTCATTCCTCAGCTGGCCCAACAAGTGACCCTCTTGCTTCTACTCAAAAGACTTACACTGACCAGGAACTCCACGTCTCTCGAGGCAGTTGCTTCCACTTTGAAATAGCTCTAATTGTTCGGAAGTTTCTTCTTTAGAATGGGTCCAAGGGGCAGAGCCAAGATGGCAGCTGGAAAGCAGTGAGCTCCCCGCCAAGTCCCCTCAAAAACCTATAAAAAATGGCTCTGAACCAATTCTAGAACTGCAGAACCCACTAAACAGCAGAGGGAAGCAGGGCTCCAGCCCAGGACAGCCTGGATGGTCTCTGGCTGAGGTCTATCCCACACAGAGCTGGGAGCTGGGAGCGGAGCACAGCAGAGCCCAGCGTGAGCTGCTTGGACCAAACAGACCAGGAACCAGGCGGAGCGGGCCCTAGCGCCCTGAATCAGTGAGCTGCGGCAGTTACCAGACTTCTCAACCCACAAACACCAAAGACAAGAGAGAAGGTTAGTGGGAAAAGCTGTGGGAGTGGAAGGAGTTCACGGTTCGGCCACCGCCCCCGGGGCAGCGGAGGTGGGGCAGCTACAGCTGCTGTTGCTTCCGGCTCCAGGCCCACCTGGTGGGAGGAATTAAGTGGCGGATCAGAGCAGGGGTGCACAGCCTGCTGAAAATCTAAGCCCAGTCCGGGTTGGGGGTTCTTGGGGAAGGAGGAATGCTGGTGTGGCAGAGCTGGCACCTCCCCCCCAAACGTGGAACATAGAACTCTTTAGTCTACAAGCAGTCATACCCTGCTAAAAAACTCAAGGGTCAAGTTAGTTGCTTGGGAATATGGCCAGGCAGCGAAAACACGCCCAGATTCAGTCTCAGACTTTGCATTCTTTCTTTGCTGACAAAGAAGACCAAAACATACAGCCAAAAGAAGTCAACAAAGTGCAAGAGCCTACACCAAAAGCCTCCAAGAAAAACATGAACTGGTCCCAGGCCATGGAAGAGCTCAAAAAGGATTTGGAAAAGCAACTTAGAGAAGTAGAGGAAAAATTGGGAAGAGAAATGAGAAGGATGCGAGAAAACCATGAAAAACAAGTCAATGACTTGCTAAAGGAGACCCAAAAAATACTGAAAAATACACTGAAGAAAACAACACTTTAAAAAATAGACTAACTCAAATGGCAAAAGAGCTCCAAAAAGCCAATGAGGAGAAGAATGCCTTGAAAGGCAGAATTAGCCAAATGGAAAAGGAGGTCCAACGGACCACTGAAGAAAATATTACCTTAAAAATTAGATTGGAGCAAGTGGAAGCTAGTGACTTTCTGAGAAATCAAGATATTATAAAACAGAACCAAAGGAATGAAAAAATGGAAGACAATGTGAAATATCTCCTTGGAAAAACCACTGACCTGGAAAATAGATCCAGGAGAGATAATTTAAAAATTATTTGACTACCTGAAAGTCATGATCAAAAATAGAGCCCAAATATCATCTTTCAAGAAATTATCAAGGAGAACTGCCCTGATATTCTAGAGCCACAGGGCAAAATAGAAATTGAAAGAATCCTCCTCAAATAGATCCCAAAAAGAAATCTCCTAGGAATATTGTCGCCAAATTCCAGAGCTCCCAGATCAAGGAGAAAATACTGCAAGCAGCCAGAAAGAAACAATTTGAGTATTGTGGAAACACAATCAGAATAACCAAAGATCTGGCAGCTTCTACATTAAGAGATCGAAGGGCTTGGAATACAATATTCTGGAGGTCAATGGAACTAGGATTAAAACCTAGAATCGCCTACCCAGCAAAACTGAGTATCATGCTCCAAGGCAAAATATGGATTTTCAATAAAATAGAGGACTTTCAAGCTTTCTCACTGTAAAGACCAGAGCTGAATAGAAAATTTGACTTTCAAACACAAGAATCAAGAGAACCATGAAAAGGTAAACAAGAGAAATCATAAGGGATGTACTAAAGTTGAAATGTTTTGTTTACATTCCTACAGCGAAAGATGATGTGTATGATTCATGAGACCTCAATATCATAGTAGCTGAAAGGAATATGCATATACATATGTTTATATGTGTGTGTGTATATCTATCTATCTATATATATATGTGAATGTGCATGTATGTATATATGTATGTGTGTGTGTGTGTGTATATATATATATATATATACATACACATATATATACACACACATATATACACATAAAGAGAGAGAGTGGACACAGGGTGAGTTGAAGATGAAGGGAAGATATCTAAAAGAAATAAAATCAAATTAAGGGATGAGAGAGGAATATATTGAGGGAGGGAGATAGGGAGAGATAGAATGGGGTGGATTATCTTGCATAAAGGTGGCAAGAGGAAGCAGTTCTGTGGGAGGAGGGGAGAGGGCAGGTGAGGGGAGAATGGGTGAATCTTGCTCTCATCAAATTTGGCCTGAGGAGGAAATACCATACATACTCAATTGGGTATCTTACCCCACAGGAAAGAAGAGAGGGAAGAAGATAAAAAAAGGTGGGGATGATGGAGGGGAGGGCAGATGGGGGTGGAGGTAATCAAAAACAAACACTTTGGAAAGGGGACAGGGTCAAGGGAGAAAATTCAATAAAGGGGGATGAGTTGGGAAGGAGTAAAATACAGTTAGTCTTTCACAACATGAGTATTGTGGAAGGGTTATACATAATGATACACATGTGGCCTATGTTGAATTGCTTGACTTCCTAGGGAGGGTGGGTGGGAAGGGAAGAGGGGAGAGAATTTGGAACTCAAAGTTTTAAAAACAGATGTTCAAAAACAAAAAAAAAAGTTTTTGCATGCAACTAGAAAATAAGATATACAGGCAATGGGGCGTAGAAATTTATCTTGCCCTACAAGAAAGGAAGGGAAAAGGGGATGGGAGGGGAGTAGGGTGACAGAAGGGAGGGCTGAGTGGGGAACAGGACAACCAGAATATACGTCATCTTGGAGTGGGGGGGAGGGTAGAAATGGGGAGAAAATTTGTAATTCAAACTCTTGTGAAAATCAATGCTGAAAACTAAATATGTTAAATAAATAAATTTAAGAATGTCAAAAAAAAAAAAAAAAAGAATGGGTCCAAATCTGTGTCTCTGCACCTTCTACCCAATGCTACTAAGTCTGGCCTCTAGAATCAAGCAATGCAAGTTCAAATCCCTGTTTCACCGGAAGGCCATTTGAGTACGTGAAGATGGCTGGCATGGCCCAGCCCAAGTCTTCTCTTCTCCAGGCTACACATGCCCAGTTCTTTCAAATGATTTGCTGTGGCATGCCCCAAACCTGATTAGCAAAGTATTTTTTGCCCTTACCCCAAGTTTTGCAAGGAGCTAAATATCCAACTAAACAAAAATCCAGACATCATTTCAGCCTGCATGCAATCATTCTGTCTCCATGCAGTGTCACCTGCTGCCATCTGGAAATAGGGTTCTGGGTTGAAAGCAAAAAACAAAAACCTCAAAATAAACAAAAAAAACCCAGTTCGTAATAAAGTTTTATTTTCATATTCCAAGATAAAACAAATACACAATCGAATGTGGAAATAAATAACTAGAAAATGCTTTGGAATTCAGGTTTTCAAACTCAGGGAATTTCAGTTGATAAGCCTTTTTTATTTACTTGATTTTAAGAAATGTGGAAACTGTAATGCTTTTAAAAAAAATAGAAAGTACAGTCTCGTACAGAAAATCTTATTCCACCCTCTCCAATCGTGTTCTCCTATGCTACAGCACTCAGATTTTTTTTTTTTTAATGCACTCAAGACACACAAACTGCTCAACAGATTTACTCAAACAGACTCGCTCAGGAAGAAAAAGGCACAGATTTAAGGAGACGCCAATGATTTTTCTGAATGTAGCAACTGAGGTCTTGGCTTGGCAAATGAAGAGACACTTAGGAACTGAAAGAGCCAAGAAAAAAACAAACAAATGTGTCAACTCTTCTGTATTACCTGCCTTCATTTAAATGGATTTTTAAATTAAATTGTATAAACATATGATATAAAGTCTGAGCTCCAAGAAGCTTCCCCCCCCCCATATTTCTGCTATGTACAAATCTTTGTACACACTGTTAATGTTCCTTATACATTTACTACATACTCTACACCAAATCAAGCCAGGATCCCCCACCCCCTTTGAGGACCTGGCCCTGAGACATTGCAGTGCACTAAGGCAGCCCAACATATCCTCTTGTTTTCTGCCAGAGGAATAGCTGGAAAGTGGGAGTGACCAGTGGCTGGCAGGGCACACTCCACCCAATCATATGTAGTCGTCCTCTACTGGCTCTCCATTGACATCACAATAGTGGATGAAAATGGCAACCACTCGCTGAAAAACTCCCTTCTTCATCTGACGCAACTCTGAGATTTCCTCCCCTATTGTTTCCATACAGATGTCGGCAGACAGCTGCCCTTTCCTCCGGGGAGCGTAAATGGTGGCTGGGAAGAGAGAGAAGGGTGGGGGAGAATGACATGATTACTGGAAAGATTTCAAAACCCAGTTTCTAGTTTCTGCATATAGCTTCTTGGAGGCAGCCTTATTACATAGACAGAACACCTTATTGAAAATAACAGCAAAGGGTTAAATGAAAGCAAATAAAAATCTCTCAGGAGCAGTATGCCTCAGATAACATCATTAACTGGTTCTATGAAAATGCAATTTTAGGCACAATGATGGCAAGCAGCATTACATAGTACAAAGAGAAATGTATTTAGAATTAGAAGTATTCAAGTCCTACCTGAGTTTGCTTCCTGGCATTGCTATTTTCTATCCGCACATGAAAAGTCTCTTATAACCTATTTGGGTCTTAGCTTTGTAAGCTAAAAACATGAGAGGATTGGAATAGATGACTGACCTCTTAAGTCCCTTCTAGATCTGGGTTTAGAATTCTATGATCCTTTGACTAGATGACCTTTGAGGAATATTTACTATGATTTGGTGGCATGTGTAAGTTCATAAAGCAGTCTATCCAATCAAGAGATATTTGATTCAAGTCAAGTATATCAGTATTTCCCACAAACTTCTTGTAACTTGAGTGAATTACAATGAAACCAATTCCTCTTTAAGCTTAAGGACAAATATCAAGGAAAATTTTCAAATACTGGCATAATTAAACATGTCATTTATAATTGATATCTGCTTTACCTTTCGTACCATAGTTAATATGAAGTTCTAGGCAGAAAACGTAGGAAATCAAAATCACAACATTTTAGAACTAACTAAAAGTGACAGAGGGTTCAAAATTCAAGCCCTCACTTGAACAGAAATCCTCTCTACAACAGACTCCACAAGGAGCCCTCCAGAGGTGCAGAACCCACTGTCTTCTGAGGCCATTCATTCCATTTCTGGAGGCCTTGTGTGTCAGGAAGTTCCCCCTGTAGTGAGCCAAAATATGTCTTCCTGGAGCTTTGTCCTACAGCTCAGTTCTGCCCTCTGGTCCAAGCAGAATAAACCTATTCCCTCTTGCAGATGAATCTCAGCAACTATTAATTCTTTATGTCGACTGTTTGCTCTTTTGTATATAAACTAGGGCCATTTTTGAAAGTGGGGAAAAAAAAAACCCTTCAATTATCTTGAGAAAATTTCAAACGGTTACATTCCTGAAGAACACTCAACTAAAATATCAGAGGTCTCAAAGCAATCAAGTACAACAAAACTAGAGTACAGCAAGAAGTAATTACTTCTTTCATCATCTTCAAAGTCATATCTTGCATAGCTATTAGGCTCTGCTGTCCGTAGTGACCTCAGCCACGGGAAGTCTGTAATCATGGAATATGGGGCTCCATCCACAACACCTAAAACAAGGATACATACAAGAAAGTCCATTTTTCCAGAGCCATTGACAAGAATATCAGCTAAAGAGAATCTGAGGTGTGTTCTCCCCACTAACCCACCATCTAAGAAGCACTATAGTAGAGAGGAGGGATCACTGAGAACCATGAGATATGGGTCCTACTCCTGCTCCTGGTACAGGCTAAATGTATGATTTGGGGAATTCCTTACTTTTTCCTCTGGACCTCAGTTTTTTCTTTTATAAAATGAGTACATTTGACTGTCCCCTAAGGTCTTTTCTAGCTCTTATCATTCTATGTTCTATGATCTTTTCCTTAGTATAGCATTCTCAGTTTTTTCAATTCTTAAAACTTTTAAAACTATACCAAAGGACTACTATTGCGAACTCTCTTCATGGAAATGTAAGTGAGCAGACCAACAGTCATCATTCCTCATGTCCTACTATTGGCAGGGATATGAAATCAATCTAAAGTCTTGGTTTTTGCCAAGCTTACCTTAACTGCTGGCCTAATATCTATGTATCCTATACAAGCACCTGTACTTGCTCAGTTTTTTAAGGAAACAGATGTTTTTCTTTCATGTGTGCAACGACTCCAACACTTCATGCTTACCTTCTAAAGTATAAATCTCTCTTCCCCAAGGGTACTTGGTATACTTCTTCAGGTCTCCTTCACTTCGTGTGGCTTCAGGAAAAAACTCATACTTAATGAGTTCTCTGCAGGCAAAGGGGAAAACATAATATAAATTACAGAAATGAGAATATTTTAGGGGAAAACTGTCAAAATACTGCTTATAGTTGAGGGGCTGATTTTATTGTACTATTTATATGCACAGACAGCAAGCACATTCTAAGCCTTGTAAAGTGGAAAGATTGTTAGACTTTAAGTTGGGAGACTTGGGTTCAAGTTCTGGATCTCCCACACACTAATATCATCTTGGCCAAGTCACTTCACTTCTCATATACTCAGTTTCTTCCTTTTTATTAAAAAAAAAAAGAGCATAATAACCCTGGGAAGGCACTGATGTATTATAAGGAAAGTGTTTCACAGGCCTCAAAGGACATTAAAAATGGGAGCTGTTATTAAGGGTTAAGAAGAGGAGAAATCAGCATGACAATGGCTCTAATATCCTGGGTGTTTGTAAGAAACATTACAATGTTAGAGGTATCTAAACAAAATGAGCTCTTTTTCCTATGCATTTATTGTGAAAGATACATAAAGATAAGTATTCAGAGAAACTGTCTTATATTTTTGAAGACAAGCATTCTCCTGAAGAGTAAGAGCTATTTTGAAAGGAATTATATGTGGTGGTCATGTTCTGCAGTCTTTTCTTAGGGAGTTATTGAGCACAGGAGGGTGTGGAAGTATCAGGGTCATACAGGTACCAGTGTTTCCTGCTAATTGACTAAGGAATATGGTATTTACTGTAGCCAATGAGCTGTTAGATAAATCAGAGGTTAGGTGAGGGCAGGAGTTCTGGAAGAAAGACCCCACTGCAAGTTTAGGATTAGACTAAGGGAGCATTTGGTTTATGGTCAGGGGTCTTGTGAGGCTAATAAGATAACAGATGTAAAGCATTCTGCAAACCTTAAAGCACTACATAAATACCAGTTATTATTATTACTAATCCTATCATTATTATTGTTGTCAAAGCTTAGAGTCATCAAGCCTTCAGCCTGGTGACAACTTCATTTCCTAAGCCTTCTGCTGAGCCCAAGCAATGTTTTTTAGAGCAGTATGTCCCTTGACTCACCTCTTAAACAGGCCCATTCACTGAATGGCCCTTACCTCACTCTAAGTGAGAACCTGAAAAGGCCTTAGCCTAAAAGGGCCAGAGTCTCCCATTGCATCCTGGGCCATCTCCAGTTGTCCTGGTGAATATCAGGCCACTGGACCCAGATGGCTCTGGAGGAGAAAATGAGGTTGGTGACCCTGCACAGCCCTCCCTCACTCAAATCAAAGTCAACTTCAAGTCATGTCATCACTTCCCTGATGCCATGGTCCTCTTCGAAATCAAAGGACAAACACAGGAGCAATACAGGGGTAGGCTGGTAAATGTTTTAATAACTGGAAGAAAAAACTGTATGCACACCCTTTCAAGTTTAATCTGCATTACTAGTTCTTTCTCAAATCTAGATAATCAACAAAAGAATAGATTAAAGCCCTGATTTGTAACGTAGTTCTTACTGATTTCCATAGTACAAATGTTCATGCTGAAAATCAGTTTGTTAGAGCCGGCTTCAGCACACCCCTGTTTATGGTTATTTTTGACTTAAATGTGGCACAAGTCATGGGCTCATAAAGGTCACATTTGAATTTCTGATGAGGATAGGGACAGGGAACATGTTTAAATTAAGAAGCTTAGGGACAGCTAGGTGGCACAGTGAGTGGAGCACTGGCCCTGGAGTCAGGATGACCTGAGTTCAAATCCAGCCTCAGACACTTGACACACTTACTAGCTGTGTGACCTTGGGCAAGTCACTGAACCCCCACTGCCTCACCCCCCCCCAAATTAAGAAGCTGAGCATTATTCAGTTGCTACTTCAAGTAACTGTTGAATGCTCTGATGTTCACTCATCTGTCACATATTATAAATCGCTCTTTCTCTATAAGTAAACACCTCTGCCAGAAACCTCACTGTGCTGGGTAGAATGTGAAAGAAGACCAGACACCTAAGGGACAGGGTGAAACGGAGGGGTAGTAAAGATCTGTACTCACATGACAAAGGCTGAGGCTTCAGGCAAGCCATTCAGCCTCTCTAGGTCTTAGTTTCACGGACTAGATGATCTATAAGGTAGCATTCAGTTCTAACACCCTATGACCCTAAGAATGTGACTTTGGCTACCAAGCAGTAGTTAGATACAGGCAGAGTTCAAGAGGCAATGTGGTATCACAGAGAAAGAGTTGATTTTCTTGTCAAAAGACCTGGTCCAAGTCCTGGCCTCAACACTTATTAGCTACGAGTTAAGGGAATAATAACACCTGAAAAACCTACCCCACAGAGTTGTAAGGAATGTGTTTTTATGAATCTTAAAAGTGCTACAGAAATGTGAGTTATTAATTCAAGAAAGAAGCAAAGTAGGATAGAATTCCTTAGGTACAGATTGAGTCCTATTCATGATGGGCTCTGGGACAGTTATAAAAATAAGATGGCTTCCTGCAGGTTTCATCACTTTTCATTCTAAGTCGAAAAAAATCACTTCCTGTCACTTATCTTAAGAGGCTTTGGTTGAGTGTCCTCCCATAGAAACACAGAGGCAGAGTGGTTCAGGGAAAAGAAGGCTGGCTTTGGAGTCACAGGGCCTGAGTTTGAAGCCTGGCTCTGATACTACTTGTGTGGCTTTGGGCAACCTCTCTGGGCCTCAGCTTCCTCAGTTATAAAATGAGAGGGTTGGATTAAGTGACCACTGAGGGGTCCGTCCCCTTAATTGGACTATCTCATTGGACTATGATTGCCTTAGCACCTGAGTCACCTGTGGGCACCGCTTGTCAAAAGTAGGAAGATCTTCAGGCCTCTCTAGGCCTCTCTGCAGATGGATACTTACTGATTGATGTTTGCTATTGTGTCCATCCAACTGCGAATGCGAACCTTGTTCCGCACATTGGGAGGATTACTGAATTCGTGAATGATACAGATGTGATAGGGATAAGGGCCGCTGAATATCTTCTGTTCCAAAGTCAGTGTGTCGACCTAAGGGGAAGGATACAGATGGAAGGCTCAGAGCCAAAATGGGTCAGGAAGGGAGAGCCAAAGGAACAACAGAACTACCCCTCAGAGATGGGTTGTGAACACAGGACAGCCCTCGGGGTCTAACTTGGGCACTGTCACTTAACTAGCTGTCTGGGTGTGGAAACAGCTTTCTCTGAGCCTTACCAGCTTACTCAGCTATAAAGTGGGAACAATACCACTCACCATCTGTACTTCATAGGGTTGCTGTGAGGAAGGCACTTTGTTCAGCTAGAGAAATTCAGGTTCTTATTAGAAGGTAACATAGTATAGTGTAAAGAGCCCTGGACTAGAAGAAAAGGTCAGTTAGCTACATCTCTCTGAGTCTGCTAATCTATAAATTAAAGGACTGGACTAGACTATCTCTAAGATCTCTTCCAGTCCTAAATTCCTGTGATACTTATACTCTAACCTTTAGATTGTAAGCTTGTTAAAAGCAGAGATCATGTCTTTAACTTATTTTCCCCTTAATATCAAGCACAGTATTTGGCACATGTTTGTACATAGTAAATGTTTATTATTCATTCAAATAAATAGCTTTTTATTATGGACCTGCTACGTGCAAATGCATTGGGTTAGGAGATGGGGGATATAAAAAGAGAAACAAAGACAGTCTCGGTCTTTAAGAAGCTACAAAATATAGTAGGGGGAATATTTAACTCACACTCTCAAATACGCTAAGATACATGACAAGCACGAGTAGGCTACTTCTTATAACCAAAAGAATTGTGCAGAGGCAGCATAAAGGGCATCATCATCTGAGAGACAAAGGACTGGAAAAGGAGGTGGGCTAGACATATGATGACAGCCCACATGCACTTCAAGTATCCACAAAATGTCAAGAAATTTAGGGGAAGGTCCCCAACATGCTGCAGGTAGGGGATTTATGGTGGGATGGGATGGGTTAAGAGTTGGACAGGATGAGAAGGCATGGATGGATTGCAATTTGTACCATGGGAGGTAACACCTACATCAATGAAATCACAGATCCATTAGAGTATGAAAAAAGTACAAGAGAAGCAAACAAGTGCTATGAGATGGAGAAATCACTTTCAGATGAGGGGGGAAAAGGAAAGGCTTTCTGTAAGAGGTAGCATTTGGGCTGGGCCTTGAAAAAGTCTACAGGCTAAGATCTAATAGGTGAATGTATGAGGGTAGAGTGATCAAAATGCAACACCATTATTCAAAAGCAGAGCTAACTACCCACTTCTTTGGGTAATAGATGAAGAAGGCATTAGAGATACAGGGTAGAGTATGAGTAAAAGTACAGAGATGGGAAACTATGAAATGGATGCAATGATGGCAAGTAGTTCATTTTGGCTAGGATGTAGAATAGGTGAGGAGGAGTAGCAAAGGTGGAAAACTAGGTTAAAGCCAGATATTGAAGGACCCTGGATATTAGTCCCTACGTTCAAATCTGACCTCTACCACTTACTATTTTGTATAGTGGCTTGGGAAAGCCACTGAATCTTTCTGGGGCCTGGTATCTTCATCTGAAAAATAAATGGATTGGACCAGGTGGCCTCTAAGACCCATTCCAGTTCTAAATCTGACTTCATCTTTGTTTAGAAACCAAAAAGGATCAAGGCCTTTGAACTGTGGAGTAATATACACACATACATATACTCTCCCTCTTTCTTGATTCCATACCACCAAGACCCATCTGCTAATAGGTACAAGATAAATTAGAGGAAAAAGAATGAAGAAAAACAGACAAGTTAGACCACCGTGAGTCTAGGTGACAGGGAAAGAGGGTGAGCGACAATGCCACTTTCATCTGCCTGGCTGAACTCTAAGGGTTTAGAAAAACTTTACTATGGCAATTTTAATAAAGGACTACAGGGTTCATTCTTAAGAGAAATATGTGGGGGGATAGTGTAAATGCAAAGATCTAAAAAGTGAATGTTTGGAGTGGGGTGATCAAAAACCAACCCCATTAATTAAAAGTAGAGTTAGCGTTACCTGCTGCATTGGGCGAAGGTATATAATCCGATTTCTTTCTGCAGGCATCCTTAGGATTTGATCTAGTACCTGGTCCATGTTCAGTTTCTTGCACTGAGCATAGTCAAATCGGTTCACAATTGGTGCATTTTCAACTTTCAAGTGCTTCAGGACTCGACATCTTGTAGCTACAAAAGAAAACATAAAGTTCTAAAGTCCCAAAAATACAACCAAAGCAACACAGAAACACAGCTTGTTTTGACTCATTTCAAAGACTAGCCACAATCTTCCTAGACTAAGATGAAGTTGAACTCAGAGGAGGTACAGTGCAGTAGAAAGTGTGCTGGATTCCGAGCTGGAGAACCTGGGTTTAAATTGTGCTCTGCTACTTACGTGACCTTTTGACCTCATGTGTCCTTTGACCCGGGCAAATCACTTAATCTCTGGGCCTCAGCTGCTTCATCTGCAAAACAACTGGTTAGACTAGATGACCTCTAAGGTTTCTTCCAGTTCGATTTCTATGATCTAGGATTATCACACTCACTTGTGAAGTACTTTAAGGTTGTAAAATGGCTTATCACTTCAACTTAATCTCACAAAATTGTGGGATATGGGGCATATTATATATTTTTTTATAGGTGAGGTGATGACTTACCAAAAGTCACAAAACTAGTGTGTGACAGAGTTAAGGCCAGAGCAGTTTTGTTTTTTTTTTGACTCCAGGGTTCAATGGTCTTTTTCATCATACCAAATTACCTCTTTAGACCAATCACATAGTTCAAAAAATTTGGACAAAAACTTCACAATGGACAGATACCAGAAGCAGTTCAAAACAATGATGGAAAGCCATGAGAATCCCCTTAGTCCTTGAGTTTCACAGCTGGAAGGGACCTCAAAGGCTGACAAGACCAATCTGAGCAGCCCTCTCTTCAACAACATCCCCAACAGATAATCAGCCTTTGCTAGAAGGTCTCCAGTGATTGAGAAAATCACTACATAGTTTCATTTTTAAAGAAGAAAGTCATGGCAGACCTCAATCTCATTGTCCATTCTCTAAACACAAGCTCAGGCCATCTGTGTAAATTCAGTACTTAACACAGGGTCCTACAAAGTTCATGCTCAATAAATGTTTATTGAATGAATGACTATATGAGAGTATGGGTATTGAAAATCTTAATCTGTAAAATTTCATGGGCAAGAACTAGATTGACAAAAAGCCAGTTCCCATAAAGTAGTTTTTGTCCAGGCCTACAGCAACACTAACACAGTAAAAGAACAAGAAGGGCAAAGCGAGTACGTTACCACAACCCTAAGAAAATGCTATGTTGGGCAGAAAGGTTATGTGAGATAAACAAGATCTTGTCATTTGTTCTAAAACTCCATCCTCCTCCTGACAGAGACTAGATTTAGTCTGGGCATGAGACAACACTATTGCATTCCTGACCCTTCCCTTATTACCGAAGGGATAGAGGATTATTCACACACCAGGAGCTAATATATGGGACTCCAGGGAAAGAATTCTTTTGGAGAAGACAAGATACACACCAAACTGTGATTCAAGAGCATAAAGAAAATGTTATGTTGAATAGAATTTGAGTTCTTGGAGTAACTGAATCCAAGGGACTAGGCAGGAAAAGATGGTCAAAGTCATTTAAGGGAATAGGTGGGGAAGCCAGCAGAGTGAGGAAGCACTTTCTACAAAGGGTCGTGATAGGCATCAGTGAGATGACATTCATCTCATATAACTTCTTTGCCTAAGACAATATTTTGAAGTACCAGTCACAGCTCTTTTTATACTCTGCTTAGAACCTATACTTTTCTTGATCCCAAAAGGAACTGGACTGAGAAATCAGGAGAGAATATTAAAAAACTCTTTAGTGGAAATGTGAAGTAAACTCTTGGTAGACCTCTTCTGATAAAGGGCAAAAAGCTAAAGGAACCACCAAAAGCTGCAATCTTAGATAGCCCTTTGAGAATGGAAGAGATGCTACCATCCCAGACAGTCTTCTAAGAGGACTCTGATAATACCTCATTGTGTTAAAGATCAAGGGTCAAATATATCATCAATATCAAGGGTCAAAATCTGAGGGAGGGGTACTACTACAATTTCCCTAGGTACATTATGTAACTCTGTCACTTTGTTCAGACAGACTGAATTAACAAGTATTTACGAAAAGAAACAGAATCTCCAAGTTGAAAGGGAACTCGGTGGTTTAATCTATTCCTACCTGAGGAGGAGCTGTCTCTACAATACCCTCAAAGAGTTTCACCCAAACCTTGCCTATCTGACCAGTTACCCCATTTCACTTCAGTAGACAGAGTTCTCATGGTTACGGTTTACCCATTTTGATCCGAAACCTGTCTAAATGAAATCTCCACCTTCTCTTATTTCTCCACACTGCTCTTTGTTCTTTCTTGGAATAAGCAGAACGAGTCCAGTTCTCCTTTCTCAAGACAGCTCTTTAAAGAGAGCAGTTATGTGCCCCTCTTCTCCATGAAGTTTGCTCTTTTCTAAGCTACAAATCTGTAGTTCAATCGAATGACCCACGTATAGTATGGTCTCTAGTTTTCTCTCCATGCTGGTGGCCTTCTTCTAGACCTGCTCCTGCTTATTATCTCCAGCTTCTTCCTAGAACAGGGCTTCCAGCCCTGGCTTAACCAGCAGGATTCACCTCATTCTGGGCACTAAGCTTCGAGTCTGGCAAACAGGTGAGTAGGAAAAAACTTTGAAAATCTAAAACCTTGCAATTTGAGATCTGGACTACTAGACTCAACTAAAAGGTTATCTATAAGACTTTAAAGTCCTTGAGGGGAGGAAACATGCCTTAGTTACCTTTAACTCTCAGTACAATTCTTTGCACATTCTATGATTTAATCAGTTAGGGAGCCCCCTCTATTATGAAATTACAGAATTAGAGTTTCCTGGGGAACTTAGAGGTTAAGCAACTTGCCCAGCCACACAGAGACAGTATATGACAGAGACAGTATCTGAATACAGGTCTTCCAGACTCCAAAGCTGGTCTTCTATGAACTATAATATGGCATATAGTTGGCATTTAATAAATGATGCTGAGTCCCTACTTCATAGAGGGACCTGTTATTATATAGTAAGGGGGTAGGGAAGAGGAGAGTAGATTTAACCCAGTCTAGTTGATGTAATCAGAGAAAAGGGCAGATAACAGAAGTAATGGTGCTAACTGGTTAAACTAAGTACAAAAACCTGTCTATATTCTGTTATCTTTTTATAAAGTGTAAACATTTTTCTCTAACTGAACTAAGTTTGGTTATTAGCTAGCAGAAGGCCACAACCTCAGTGGCCTTTAAAAAACTCAGCCTGCCAGTCAGCGTAGTGCCAGCCAGAAGGAAGAAGAACAGCATGAAGATATCATGGCCCTGAAGTACTGGAATCGTGAGTTGCCATGTCCAAACGAGCTCCCTGAAAGCGTGACTTGGTATTAGTGAGCTCTAGATCCGTGTCTGTTTTTCCTACAAATGCTCTAGTCTGGAAGACTGCACTCCACTTTATGTGGGAAAATATTCTGTAGCTAGTGTTGTTGCTATGTGTATTAGGAATCAAGACAGGCTCTTAGCACTTATTCAACCAAATGCCCTCGAAGAGGTTGGCCTTTGTTTCCTTGATTAAATTAGGAGTCTTCCATCACCTCCTTGCCTCAAGGGAAAGCCTAGTTTACATGGGTTCAAGTGACATGTTTGTGACATCAGAGGCTTTTAGACTACAGGGGTTTAAGTCAAATTTTTGTGAGGATTTTAAGTCTCGTGGGTGAGTGGCATGTGTGACTCACTTTTGACCCTGAACAAGATATATAAAACCAGAAGTTGTCTTTCTTTTTTCAGAGCTCTGAGCCATAGCAGTAGTGACTCATGACTCTGAGCCAGCCACTGAACTCAGACGTTGATAAGTATAAATTGTATGTGGTCTGTTTATAAATGTATGCTTGTAATTTGTTTGTATTTGCTCTGAAGTTCAGGGTGCTGCCTTTTTCCCCAGAACTAAGTGAATGATATTTGTATGCTGGATTAAAGTGAGATTGTTAACCCCTTAACATTGCTTTCCTTAGTAAAGCAGATCAAAAAAACCTGGGCTTGCAGCGTTCTGTGAGCTGGTTGTTGTTGGTTTTACACCCCCACAGCAGCTGCTGGCCGGATTGTTACAACACTATGCCACATTAGTAACTGTCTTTGCTTTGCGCTATACCCATTAGCTGACTATTAATGGTAAACTCAATGCTGGGGGCTTTTAAGCTCTAGTTTTAAAAGTAAAGACTCAGAGTACCTGTGGAACCTATGAAAGTAGTCATAGCCTCCTATCTCACAAACTGCAAAAAAACATAAAGTGCCAACTTAGAGAAGTAGCCCTGTATCACATAGCCAGTATGTGTCAGAGGCAGTACTTGAACCCAGGTCTTTCTGACTCCAGAGATGGGCCTCTATCAGACACGATGATGTCTTATATTATGCATATGGTAGGTACTTAATAAATGCTGCTGAGCCCCTGTGTAGAAGCATTTGTTCTTATGTTCACCTTCTACTTAGCCCCTTGGATTTACCTCAGGGGTGAAGTAGCCCTAATTGATGTAATTTATTTTATATCTCTCTAAGACACAATTAAGACTATGGCTGGAAATTACAGGTAAATGTAAGGGATGATTATCTATAAATCAGAGCTGTATAAAACATGAATGTATTGCCTCTGGAGGTCATGAATGTCTAATCAATGAAGTTTTCAAATGTGATCTCTAGTCAAAAGTACTTAATGGGGGATTCTAGAGCATGGCTGCAAGGTAGGATTAGATTACCTCTAAAAACACTTACTTTTACAACACTATGATCTCTTCTCTGGTCTTATTACCAGTCTGCTTAAATTCTTACACAAATAAAGAAGATGGTAATAATAGGAGACAAGAAGTTGCCCATGTAGCCATCTGTTTTCCGTTAGGCTAGCCCATAAGTACATCTAAACATGGTCACAGTGGAAAACCCACCATACTTGGGATCACAGGATCAAGAGGCTAGAAGAAATCTTTTTCTTTTAATTTTAGTTTTCAACATTCACTTCCATAAGATTTTGAGTTCCAAATTTTCTCTCTCCCCTCCCCCACCCTGACAGCATGCATTCTGATTCCTCCCCCCAATCTGCCCTCCCTTCTATCACCACCCCTTTTCTCTTATCCCCTTCCCTTCTATTTTCCCATAGGGCAAGATAGATCTCTATGCCGCATTGCCTATATATCTTATTTCCCAGTAGCATGTAAAAACAATTTTTAACATTCATTTTTAAAACTTTTGAGTTCCACATTCTTTCCCTTCCTCCCTGGCTAGAAGAAATCTTAAAGATCACCTAGTCCATATACAGTGTGTTGCCAGGCTCATACATGAAGACTTTCCATTTGGTAAGCCTTGAAGGAGCTGGTGCTCAGCTGGTACAGCCTTTGAGAATCCAGGACCTTTTTTTTTTTTTTAACTACATGATGGAGAAATGGTGGAAGATTACAAAGTAGGACTTTATTCTCATGATTACCTTCCAATGAGATGTGCTATTTTATTATGCTAATCACAAGTACAAACAACTAAATTTGGGAACAGTAATTTCATTCATACTGTGCTGCTATTTGAAGTAGTTATAAAAAGTCCTTATGATTCTCCATCGGCAGGACAAATTTCGGCATATGAGCCCCAACATAATCACTAAGGAAGAATCATTTTAGGCATGGGAAGAATCATTTTAGGCATGAAGATATGATTAGGAATGATGGGAAGCCATGATTACTCTTTGGTGGAGTTTGGAAAGATACTCCTCAGGCATGGGAACCACCTATATCCAAAAGGAAGTGCTAGAAGTTTGGGGTTTTTTTCCCCTTATGACAAAATCTAGAATCTAATCAATTAGCAATATCTAAAACTGAACACTCTCTTTGACCCTGTTGAAATATTATGTTAACTACTTAAAAATCAATCAAGCACATGAGAATTTACTTTTAAAAGATGCTCATGTTCATAACACAATGATTTACTATGTATTAGCTCTTGGCACTAACAGAGCAAGTATTTCAGACCTTGGACATAAACACCTACCATGAATGAACATCATCTTAGGACAATCTTTTAGTACTAGATCTGTGATTCCACAGTTGGTCAATGTGATTCCAACAAGATTTTTGGATTTCAAGACAAGAACCTGTTGAAAATGAAAAACAAAATTGATACAAAGGAAATTTAAATTCCAATTTATTTAGTAATTTTTGTCATATTTCCTTAGAACCCTAGAATCACTTTTATCTCCTCCCTTTCCCACCACATCCAAAGAGTAGTCTAGTTGTTTGTTCCACCACCAAAGTAACTACCCAGTGTTCTCCTTCCCAAAATCACTGCTACAACTCTAGTCCAGAACCTTACCTCTTATCAATTGGACTGTTCTAAAAGACTCCTGAATGGTCTTCCTATAATCAGACTCTTCCATCTCTGATCACATTTTTTCAGAAAGCTTTCACAGTAATTATTTCTAATGCACTCCCTGATCACTGTGGGGGCCATCTCCAGTCATCCTGATCTGTATCTTGCCACTGAACCCAGATGGCTCCAGAGGAGAAAATGAGGCTGGTTAACTTTGCACAGCCCTCTCTCATTTAAATCCAACTCACTTGCAAAACATGGCCAAACAACAAGTGGTGAGTAGTAGGAAACTGCCCTACTGAGGCCCAACTGGCCAGTTCTAATAGGTCAACACAGCGCTTCTCCTATCTCTTCTCCATCCTCTCCTTCTGCCCACATGGGGAATCATACCCTTACCTGCAGGTGCTCTGCCCAAAGGAATGTAAATTTTGATTGCTGAAACCTTACAAGATATCTAGGGATTTACAGGCTAGATTTCTTAAAGACCATGCCTTAAACCCAAATCACTCTGGCTCTCATTGATTGGCCAACAATAGGTCCCAGCTCAAGTCCCACTTGGTCATGGTTTGGGCTCTGATTGGCTCAGAGTGAATGTAAATAGCAAATGTTTCTCTTTTGGCCAGAAACCCTGAGGGTCTTCCTTTCCCAGTTTTTTTTTTTTTTGATTAGGTAAAAGTAGCCATTCTTTGCTTCACTTCTTACTTAGCCTTAATCACTGACAGGGCAATGCCTTAGTCAAACTGAGACCTAGGAAAGATCTTAGCTTAAAAAGGCCAAGGTCTCCCACAGGGGCATCTCAGTCGTCCTGATCTATAACTTACCATTGGACCCAGATGGCTCTGGAGGAGAAAGCGAGGCTGGTGACTTTGCACAGCCCTCCCTCACTTAAATCCAAATCACTTGAAAGTCATGGCATCACCTTCCTGATGTCATGGTCCTCTTTAAGACTGAAGGACAAACAACAACAACCCTGATCACTGTCACTCCTCTATTTGAAAACTTACAGTGGGAAGAATGAACAGGTGCTAGTATTCAATTAGCCCTCCACCATCTGGCTCCAAACTACTTCTTTTGAGTGTTTTCTCATATTATTCTCCTTTTCTATATTTAATGTTTAAAATTAAAAAGACTGCTCTCCATCCCCTATTCTTATCTTGCTTTCTCTAGTCTATGTTCATAATATACTCCATACCTGGAATAGAGGTCTTAACACCCATCTTCAGCTGCTGAAGTTCTTCCTTTCCTTCTTCAGGTGCTACCTCCACACTACAAATCCTTTCATAAACTCTGTCTTACTAACTATATTTCTTTACCTGGGACTCATTAAGCCTCCAGGAGAGGCCATGCTATATGTGAGAGTTTAACAAATACTTCAAAAGCCCCATGATGTCATTAGTATGTTTACTACCTTCATTGACATGTATAATCCCCTCCATGCCTTGACATGTGGCTTTTGTAAGTTGCTGTGACTGAAAAAAAAAATCACTACCCAATGTTCATCCTTCTAGTAATGACCCTCTTTGAGCTGAGCTAGGCTAATTTTAAGGCAAGAGGTACACAACCTATCACTGTGTCTACATTTCCAGGACCTTCCAGCTTGGTAGGAGCTGTCAAGATTTTGCTTTTTGCTTTAAGCTTTTGAGAACCCAGAGTCACATTCAAGCCAAGAGTACTGGAGGAATAATTACATATAGGTTAAATTACACTCAAAGAGCATTCAAGGTCCTGTACAATCTCTGATCCCAGGATTACAAATTTAGCATTCTTTCTACTATATTTTACCTATTTTCTCTGAAAGACAAAGAAATGATAGCGATACGTTCTCATCAGTGTGCAAAGTAACAACTTCTTCTGCACAAGAAAAAAAAAATTGACTGCTTTAACCCAAAAAAGGAAAAGGATGTCACCTGCACGTGATCATCCTCAATAACAGGATCGCTGGTACTTGTGGACTTATCAGCAGTCCTTTTCCGCTTCATTGCATGACGTGGCTTTGGTTTGGCAACCTCTGGAAGGGGAGGAAAAAAATAATACATTTCAGTGTCTGTTGTTTCTTTTACATTCTTTGACTTGCTGACCCCCTCCGTTCCTATATCTTCAATGATCACATCCAAGAAAATAATTCTCCACTAGATAGATCTATACACGACTAGACCCTGGACCTGAAATTCTACCTACAAAAGCTACTGACACCTAAAATTCAAAATTTCCAAAACTGAACTCATTATCTTCCTCCCCACCAATCTATTTTCTCCTTCTGACTAATAATACCACCATTCTTCTAGTTATTTATATTCAAATTTTAGGACCACTACAATCCTCCCTTTCCCCAATCTTCAACATTTTCAAAGAACCTTACAACTGAAAGGGACTTTAAAGACCATGTAATCCAAACACTCATCTGAGACAAGGAATACCTTCCATAAGGTCTCAGAGTTGTTACAGAATGAGAAAAAATGTGGGAGCTGTTACATAACGTACTACAAAGTAACAAAGACAAAAGAACCAGGAAAAAGTACTGTTTATGAAAGCTAAGTGAAGGAGAAGGGGGTGGTCAACTATCTGAAAAGCTGCTGGAGGATTCAAGGATGAGGACTGATAAATAAGTCAAATGGATTTAAAAATTATAAGATTGTTTATAATCTTAAAGAGGGTAGTTTCAGTGGAGAAGTAGGATTGGAAACCAAATTGCAAAGAGTTGAGGAATGGGAGATGAGGTGAAGCAACATGGGTAAGTAATTCTTAGTGAAGGTTCTTTTAAGGATGGGGGAGGCCTGGACATATCTGTAATACAGCACAGAAGGAACCAGGAAATAATGGAGAGGTGAGGAGGAGACAGCGGAAAAGCTCCCAGAGAAGACTGAAGGGGGACAGCATCAAGAACAAGAATAGAAAGGCCAATCTTAGCAAAGCAAGCTACCTCTTAACCAGAGGCTGTGAAATAGGGTAGAAGACAGCATGGCAGATGGTCTCTATTTTCTTACTCCAGGTAACTGCACAATTCTAACTTTTTGTCTTTAACTTAACCTTCCCTCTCCCCACCCAACTCCCAATCCCCGGTCCCTGCAACCCCCACCTCGCACCTTGGATAATGGAGTGACATTCAAAGAAGTCATCAACTTCTATGGATTCTTATTTTGCAAACTTTCATTCTGCTTGGGTTGGCTGCAAGTCACCAACTACAATCCTTCCAGTGATTGCTAGGCCTAATCTAACTGCCTTTCCTGCTACTGAATTCTAAGAACCTCCAAGCCTTTCTTTTTGCCCTACTTCTACAGCCACTAAACCATTAGGTACTACCACCTGGTCTGCTTAAGACCATAGGGCCTTGCCACTTACCCCAATGCTAAACCCTCAGGCCAGCTGAGCCTTGCCAAGTGACCTGCTGATGTACATTAAGAACCCAGACCACCCCAAGATCCCTGGGCCTTGCCATCTTTGGCACCATAGCACTCTCATCACTTTTGGCCTTTCCCCCCCACCCTGAAGGTCTTTTATGTGTTGTCTCTCCTACATGGAGAAGAGGGGCTATTTTGCTTTTTCTATTGCAAAACTTTTGTGTCCCCAGTTCCAGACAAACAGTTAAGTCCTTAATAAATATATTTTAAATTAATCTGCCTTTATTATGCCACTGAGAATCACATCATTCAAACTTACTCTAACATCTGTATAACTAATTTTTTGCTTCTTGTTTCTTTCTCTTACTGCTGCCAGATTAAATTTAACACCTTCCACAATATGGCCTCTACCTTTCCGACTCTAACTCCTTCTAGTGCTCACAACTTCCACATTATCTTTCTACACACTACGCCACGGTCAGACTGGATTTGGAGTTAAAGCACCTGGATTCAAATCCTGCCTCTGTCACAACCTGTGTGACCTTTCTCAAGCACTTAAACTTTCTGGGTTTCCTCATCTGGAAAATGAGGGGATAGATGGCCTCCTTTCAGTTCTAATTCTATGATTCCATGGTGATTTTCTACTTCTATGCCTCAGCTCTTGCAGTTCCCTATCCCTTTATGCCTCAATTTCCTTGGTTAAAAAATAAAAGAGGCTGAGCTAAGTGATTTTTATTTCCTCTGGATCTCGGAATCTTTGAAACTATGCCTAATTATGACTCCCTGTCAGGGAAAGAGCACTACATAATAACAATTTCAACTGCTATAGAGTTCTCTCTTTACAATACACCCAGTGAAAGTAGGTAGATCAACTGTTATCCTCTGAGAATAGGCGAAGTGACTCTGCCCAGGTTGGGGGCTCTGACCCAAGTCTTTTGACTCCCAATATTCCATTACACTCTGATGTCAGGCCCTAATTCTCCAGTGTAGAAGATGACACTGCCAGAGCATTACATTTAAAAAGAGGGGATGAAAAAAAAGGCCATTTCTCCTTTCAGAGGCTATTCCTTTCATTCTAAATAGCACTGTAGTAGAGTCGGATTTTTTAAAACAGTAACTAGTACCCTAGGGAGCTTATCTTCGAGCTTCATTTTCTTAAGGGAATCCTGTGTTTGCAGAGAAACAAAATATAGGTGGATCTAAATTTTGTGTAAATACAGACATAGTATGGTACAGTAGAAAGAAAACTGGATTTGGAACCACAGAACCTGGGTTTTAATTCTGTACTACTTAGTACCTATATGACCTTGGCAAGCCTCATGACATCTTTTGGCCTGTTTCCTTATCTGTAAAGTGAAAAGGATGGATTGGTTGACCCCTAAGGTTCATTCTAGTTCTAAATCATACATTCCTATGAAAGAAGCTGTCGACACAAAAGCTGTCCCATCCCAATCCCAAGAAGAGTTTTATTCAATTAAAAGTTAAGGTCAAGAATTATCAACATTCTTTATGCAGTAAAACTAGAATTTCAGAAATCTAGAATCAGAAAGAAGTGACTTCCCCAAAGTCATAAGAGTCAGTAAATGCCAGAGGTCTCTTATTCATGGTTCTTTCTCCTAAACCACCTTCCCAGCAAAAGTCATTTAATAAAACTTTCAGGTTTTATTTCTGCATGTTTAGCTTCCCACTATCTTAACTAAAATAATCAGAAGTCTTCCAGTGACTCCCTGTTGCTAACCTGGTAAAGTCTAAATTCTTTAACCTGGTATGCAAGGTTCTGCACAAATTAAATTGCTGCCACTCTTCCTTTAGGTAGGCTTGTTCCACATTACTCTCTTCTCTGCATCTATGATCTTGCCTATATACACTCTACTCTTATCCACCTCCATGTTTTTGTTCATGCTTTATCATTAAGACTATGAGCTCCTTGAGAGCAGGGACTGTTTTGTGCTCTTTTGGTATCTTCAGTGCATAGCAGAGTGCCTGGCACATAGTAGGCACTTAAGAAATACTTGCTGACTTGACTACTGCCTTGATTCCCCATCCCTTCTACCTTTAAAAATCCATTAGTGCCATTTCCTCCATGGAACTTTCCCTGACTCTCCCAGTTACTTATGATCTTTTCTTCTCATCAGAGCCCATTAAAATAATGTAGTTGCCCCTCACTTACGTACTTAGAACACTTAGGAGTTCGTATTTTAGTTATCTGTGTGTCATGTCCCCTAGCAGAATTTAGGTTCTATTAGGGAATTTTATATTGAACTCAGTGCTGAGCCTAGTACGTATACAATTCAAAATAATTTAGTTCTTATATATGTTATTTCCAACTTTACTCACCTGAAATTTCTCTTTCCCAAGTTACCAATGATGTCTTAACTGCCAAATCCAGTGGTCTTTTTTCAATCTTCATCCTTCTTGACCTTTCTGAAGCATTTGACACTACTGACCACTCTCTTCTCTATGGGTTTTTGTAAGATAGCTTTCTCTTGGTTTTCTTCCTACCTGTTCAACGGCCTCTTCTCCATTTATTTTGCTGAATTATATTCCATGTATTGGCCCCTAATAGTAGGGATAACCTCTATGCAAGGTAGTTCTCAGAATAGAACATGAATGCCTTGAGGGCAGGAACTGTTTTTATTTTCCTAAATCCCTAGTGCATAGATAATGCTTAATAAGCTCTTTTTGATTAGTGACCTCATCAGCTCCTACAGTTCCAAAGATCTCTATTATGCAAATGAGTCTCAGATTTCTATTTGGCCCTCATTTCTCTCTTGAGCTCCAGTCCCACACCACCAACTTTTAGACATTTGTAACTGGATGTTCCATAGGTATCTCAAACTTAACACATCTAAAACAGAGCTCATCATCTTTTCTCCAAAACTCACCCCTCTTCTAAACTTCTCTTTTGTCTGTCAAGGATACCAACATTCTTCTAGTTACCCAAGCTGGTAAGAGTTGGGTCAGTATCCACATTTCCATTCCAAATCTTTTAATTTTCTGCCTCTTCAACATCTATCCATCCATTTCTTTCTTTCTACCCACAACCACCACTCTAATTCAGGCCTTCATCAACTTTCACCTAGACCACTGTATTCCTTGTTCTCCTTGTCACAACTCTCTCTCCCCTCCCCAATCTGCCCTATACACATCTGTCAAAATGATATTCCTAAAGCAGAGATCTGGCTATTGTCACTCCAGGGGTTCTCTATTACCTTTAGGATCAATTTCCAACTCCTCTGTTTGACATTTCAAGTCCTTCCCAATATGACTCCAACCTACATCTCCAGGCTTAATATAGACTGCTTCCCTTCACACACCCTATGGGCTGGTTATATTGGAGAAAAGGCATATACCACAATTCACAAGGAGCCCAAGAAAGACGCAGAACATAAGTTTTAAAGTACTATTTGGCTTGATGCAAATGTACCATATGATGAGATTATATATAACTAGAGTTCACAGAGTCTGACAGTTGGAATTAGAGTTCTTTGAGATCATTTAGTCCTATTTCCTTTACATACAAACTTCTGTAGATGATCCAGAATTGGGTGGTATCTGAGAGATGAACAAAATATCATTCCTTAACCACTAAGCTCACAGGCCCATAAGAATGATCAAGAAGAATATTTTAAGGGGCAGCTAGGTGGCGCAGTGAGTAGAGCACTGGCCCTAGAGTCAGGAGGACCGAGTTCAAATCCAGTCTCAGACACCTGACACACTTACTAGCTGTGTGACCTTGGGCAAGTCACTTAACCCCAACTGCCCTGCCCTCCCTCCTCAAAAAAAAAAAAAGAATATTTTAATTTTCTATGTTGTTGTAATTACTCAGTGTTTTTCAAGTTGGCCTAAATGTAATAATCTTCAAGTAGGATTTGACTATAAGGTTACTTAAGATGATGAGAGGGAAAAAAAAGATATCTGTCCATCTTCACTAAGATTCAATATAAAAAGGGATGTCTTAGTAAATGAGAAGATCCCAAACTCCAGTTTTTTCTTATCAAAGCAGTAACTTCCTGTAGTGGGAGGAAGAATCCTTTTTTTTTTATAAGCCCAGCAGGACCTCCAAATATTTTATCATACCCACCTGGTCTAGTTCTATCTTACGCTAATCTCCTTCACTTTTATTTAGTAGACTTCCCATTCTCCCATTCTTGTCCTGCCCTCTCAGCTCACTCCAACCAATCCTGAAGTGGACTTCCCAACCCCATCTTCATCTTCAGTCTCTCCCTTTCTTTGACCTGGCTCCAAGCATCCTCTTGCTTGATGCTCCCCAAGTTAACGTTACTTTTCTCTCCTCTGATTTCTTCTTGCACTCTGCCTAGCTAGTCCTCTTGTTCGTATCGTTCTTTTCCTTGCATCAGTTATGAACGTCTCCACTTTTCTTTCCCTATTAAATTATAAACTCTGACAGCAAGGCTCTGTCTTTGCATCCCCAACAGCAACAGTAACGATTACAGATCTCATTTACACAGTGCTTTACACTTTTAAACTTTCTTTTATAGAGGCATCCTGGTGCAGCAGATAATGGTGTGCTGGAGTTACTGAACGCCTGGATCGAAAATCCTGCCTCACACCAGCCTCCGAGGGTCACAATCTCTCCGTGCCTCAGTTTCCTCATCTTTAAAATGAAAAGGTTGGACTAGATGGCTTCTTAAGATGCCTGTCAGAGCTATTTCTCTACTCTTATGACACAACAAACCTGTGAAATAAATTCTACACATATACATGAGAAAACAGGTTTAGGAAGGTTAAGGGATTTGCTCATGGCTATACAGTTCCTAAGTATCACAGGAAGAATTTGAACTCTAGTCTTTCAGATTGCAAACCCAGCAACTTTTCTACTATACAATTCTGCCTTCCCAAATGTCTTAAACTATAGATACTTAATGCTTAAATGAATGGAATGCTCTAGTACGGAACATATGGATGACTTTCTTCTGAAAGCCTTAGGTGAACAGCTCTCTCTCCACCCCCCCCCCCAACATCTGGATAACAACATTCCCTAATTCATGAGCAGTGAGGAATCCTTTTTTTAAAAAATCATTTTTGGGAAGGGAGGGGCAGAGTTTAGCTTAGACATGCAAGGGAGCAAACAATGATTTGGCCAACGTCTGTGACAATACTTAGAAATCTATGGTTGAAAGCCTTCTCAGAGAGCAGTAAAAGGGATTCCAGACTGAGGTGGAAGTGATCACCTTGGACTAATGAATGCCATCACCCAAACCTAAGGTCTAGATGCCCCTGCAAGAGGTAAGAAATAAATCCCTTAAGTTATTCACTAATACTGCTTTTTTTTCTCTTTTGAGAGGAAAGAAGGAAAAAACCACCTACAGTGCTCAATATGAGCAGAAGTTGGGTGGAGCAGATAGAGAACTGGTCTCTTGCCCCAAAATATTCTGAGGCTTGGTAACCTCAGTTACCAAGTTATTAAAGCTCAGCTCCCCTTTTAAAGGATTCTAAGTGGCAGAGAAGGTACCAAACTACAGTAATAGAGGAACTTTCTCATTGAAAGCAGATGAAAGCACAGGTCTGGTGGAAAAAAAAAGGGGGGGCAGGGGGTTTCTATATAAATGAGTACATATTATGAGAAATTCTATAAATTGAAGCTCACTAATTTTATCTAAAAATCTAATTTCCATAATATAAATGAAAAATGTTTTTAGAAATGTACAAGTATTTTTTTTGTTCATTTTTCTTGTTCAAAAAACTTTCATCTTTTTTTATGCTTTTTTTGGGGGCGGGGCAAGGGCAATTGGGGTTAAGTGACTTGCCCAGGGTCACACAGCCAGTACACATGTCAAGTGTCTGAGGCCACATGTGAACTCAGGTCCTCCTGACTCCAGGGCCGGTGCTCTACTCACTGTGCCACCTAACTGCCCCGAAACTTTCATCTTGTATTCTAGAAATTGGATACTAGCAAATATTTCAAACCAAAGGTCTATTTTGGTGGGGTTAAGAGTCCATCTTGTGCCTCCTGAAGACCATGAAATCCTGGGTACTTGGCTGAGTTCCCACCAAGATTGCTGGCATGATTGTGTTTTAGGGTCAAGAAGAATTAAAGAAAATAGAAGACAGTTCATCTTATACTTTATGAGTTAAAAGGGGCCCTAAATGTCTAGTGCTTCCAACCCTAGCATAAGAATTGTGTCTACAATGTCCCTTCAAGAGGCACAGGGCAGAATTGCTCAGAGCTTAGCCTTTTGTGTCATGAACCCCTCTGGATTCCAGGGAAGTCGACTGGCCCCTTCTTGGAATAATGTTTTTACATGCATAAAACAGGCTACAAAGGAAGCCAATTAAATAGAAATATAAATATCAAGTTCATGCATTATAGGGTATATATCAGAAGTCCAAGAGTTCGTTCTGCCACATCCCAGTTTATGACCTTGACGTAAGCTGCTCACTTCTCTGAGTCTCAGAGTCCTCATGGAAATAATAATAACTACAATGCCTCCTCTCGATGTCCTGGAGGGAAAATCATGTTGTAAAGTGCTCTAGGCATGGGAGGTAGTTTATAAGTTGTTACTCAATTTTTAGCTGACAAGGGAACACAACCCCTCTCGAGGCCTATCATTCCAATGCTGCACTACTTTAATTATAAGAAACTTTTTTCTTGCATTTGAAGCCAAGGGCTTACATGTCCTTTTAGAATTCATGTCTTCAGTCCAAATACCCCAGCTTCTTCAGCTATTCATCCTATGACCTGGTTTCTAGATGTTTCATCCTCATTATCCTTCTGTCTTCTCTCTCCTTAACCTTAGAAAAGAATATTTCAATTCTATATTATAGCCAACTAAAGTACTTAAAAATATTTACTAAAAAAACTATATTCTGTTCTTAATTTTAAAAATTTCATGGTGATATTTTATATTTCACTAAATAGTGCAAACTGGATTGCTGTGTGTGTGTGTGTGTGTGTGTGTGTGTGACCTTCAATTGAAACATGGTTCCCCATTCCTGCTTTAAAGGAAAAACATGGCATGGTAGAACCTTATCATTGGAAGGGATCTTAAAGGTTCCCTACTCCAACTACTACTACAACAACCACTTCAGGATGAGCCAAGGTTGGCACAAAAACTTTCAAATATTAAGTTCTCAAGTGTCAGCACTATAACAACAAAATCATTGACTTTGAGTCTTTGGAGGTCAAAGTGACTCCTCAGCACTTATCGTAGCCATGATGTACCAGCTTTAGGATTTCTACTGGGACTGAGGCTTCTTACAAAAAATTCATTTATATCTGGCCTGAGAAACCATAAATAAATGGCAAGATGCATAGAGGTGGAGCAGGGCTTATATTATACATAGGCAGGATTCTCCCCACCTCCCATCCACAGAAAACAGATGCTCTTATTATATGTATAAAGGAATGGGAGTCTAAGATGTTCTTGGCTTTTACAAAGTAGCTAAGTCACTGATTAGCACCGCCAGATGACTTTGTTTTTATTCCAGAAACTTAAGTGGCCCTCATTTCTCGTTGGTGCTCCACGGTCAAGCTCCACTTGAAAAAAAGATCACATTCATTAGTCCAAACTGATCAGTCTGAAACAATGGCCATTTCTCAAGACAGAAGACAAACGTAAAACAAGTTATTAATCCTTACTTTTTCCCTCCTTCGAGCTCTTGAACTATTGTCTATGGGGGTAATTTTTGGTGGTTTCATGCTGCATTTAATGACGATGATGATGATAACTGGCAAGTAGTGTTTTAATCTCATTTGAGTCTCACAACAACCTCGTGAGGTAGACGCTATTATTATCCTCATTTTACAGATTGGGAAGGAAACAGTGGCTGAAAGGTTAGTAACTTGCCCAGGAGCACACAGCTTGAGAGTAACGAGTCCAGATTTGAACTCAAGTATTTCTGGCTCCAAGTCCAACACTATATACTGTGCCACCGAGCTGTCTCTATAACCCATGTGATTTCCCACTAGACTGTGAAACCCTTTAATAAGAAGCTTCTTAACTATTAATGGCATGTCTTTGCCAATCTTACTGTTTCAAGGAGAACTGTCTTTTTTAGAAAGCGTAACACAGTGGAACCAATGACCTGGTCATGGGTAACAACACTAATTTTTCACAAAGCAAAAACACCACACGATTAGAACAAACAGATTTAACATTTTAGAAGGACTAAAACAACTACAAAGTTTTCTGTTTTTCACTGGAAGATGAGGTGCAAAAAGAACAAAGAAGCCTACACTGTAACAAGAGAAAGTTCATTCCTTGATTAATTTAGATTTCTGTTCTTAAAAGGCTTGCAAAACTGATCAGCAAATAAGTTACTAATTTCTTTTAAAGGTTACATAGCTAATACTATAGAATCACATTGTGTTAGAGCTAGAAGACAGCTTATAAATCATCCAGTCCAACCCTCTTACTTGGCCGAAGAACAAAAAGGATCTGACCAAGGTCATTAAGCCAGTAAATAGCAACATGCAATTCCAACTCAAGTGTTCTGATTCCAATCCAGAGAACCCTTTCCACTGCAATATACCATGCTTCTCTCAAATAACAAAAATAAGTTATCCGAAATTTAAAGATGAAAGAACAAGATCATAAGTTTAAATGATTTAGGTAAGATTATAAAGCTTCTAAATGGTAAAGGCTGAAACTGTAATCCCTGTCTTATGACCAAATCCATTGCTCTTTCCTTATGAGTTATTCAAAAATTTAGAGCTCTGCTGCCTATGTAGTCATTGGGCAAATGGCTATTTCTACAGAGTTTTAAAGCAATCATAGGGAAGGAGGAAAGAGGAAGGCTTATTCACATTAATGCATATTGGAAACAAACTTGAACACACAATTGGTCAATGAGGCCTATTAGAGTACTGGATTTATAGCCAGAAAATCTGGGGCTTGAGGTCTGTCACCATTTGCTAGCTGTATGACTGTTGGCAAACCATTTAATCTCTTCAAACCTGTTTCCTCACTTGTACTTCAGCACCTACATTATAGGTCTTCTATAATAAAAGTATTTTTACAAATGCAAAAAATCATTAATGACAATACTAATAATAAGAAATAATTTATTCTCAAAGCAATGGGATATGGTGAATTGATGTTAAGAATTTCAAGGTCCCTAGATGAAAAGTAACATATTTTAACATGAACATAAAAAAGTATATACATTCAAGAATAATTAGCATGCTCATTATTCCATTAGAGATCTGTTTATAATCCCACTGTAAAGGATCATGATATATGGGATGACTCAATTAGAACCATAAATCAAAAAAACACTGACAAAGTAGATATTGGTGCTTAAATTCAAACGTGCTTTCATTCAGTGACAGGAATTTGTGATTCTAAAGGTCATGGTTCATTCTAACTTAACGTTAACAACAGAAATATAAATAAGGCCCTGAATAATTTATAAGTTAGTAAGTCTCTCTTATGGCAAACTGCATTGTTTCCACCAGGAAAACAGTATAGTAGAAAAAGCTGTAGACTTCAGACATGGATTCCAGTCCTAGCTTTGCCATTTAGTCATTTAAACTACTCTGAGCCTATGTTTCCTCCCCTGCAAAGTAAGGATAAAAATTCTTGACCTGTCTCCCTCAGCACTTAATGAGCACTAAATAAGATAATACATAAGGAACACTTCGTAGTTGTAAAGGGTTATGGAAATGTGAGCCACTGTTAGTGTAGAAAATAAAAACTTAACCACTAGCCCAGCTAGTTCATCACCTACCATGGCACCCCTAACTTAGCAAATCAGGAGTTATAACATCAGCAAACACACAACATGTGTGAAGAAAAAATATTGATATGTGGACTCCCTAATCTTTTTTAGGCCCCCAAAAAGGAAGTGTGGGGTACAGGAGACAGGGAAAGAAGAACACGTAAGTACTAGTGGGGCTGAATGAAGAACCGTATACAATTTCTCCATTTTTCAACAGACTCTAAATACCATTGCAAAAAGTAATTTCTTCAATGAATAGATCTGATCCTGTCCAACCTCTACTCACAACCCTTTAATGCCTCCCTAGTTTTGAACTATGTAATGTTTCATCTTCTTCGCTTGATATTCAAAGCCTTTTGTGGATTGCCCCTGCCCTGACCCTATTCCTTCTTCATACTGTATTATTTCACTCCATATACTCTATGCTCCTGCCTAACAGGACTACACTCCTTTCCTCTGACCATGACCTTCTTCATGCCATTTACTAACATCTTAAATACCTTTCCTTTCTTCTCTTCACTAAATTCCTATTAAACCTTTAAAGCCACTTGACCTTCAGGAATCCCTCTATGTTGGTAATGACTTCTCCTCTTTTCCAGCCTCTTTCCCGCCCTGCCCTCCTCTCTCCACACCTACCACCTCCCCACCTCCCATCCCTCACCATGATCTCTGAATTTCATGTAGCACCTTAGAATTCATTTATTATTGACTAACTGTGGTTATCTGTATATTTGTTATAGTATATTGAGACAATAAGCTCCATGAAATCAGGGTCTATGTGACAGTTCAACTTTGTACCTCCATGGGCACTCAGGGAGGCAGGTACTTAAAATTTCTTTTTTTAGAATTAGAAGATGCAGCCCTGGGTTCTGCCTAAGGGGTCTATACACAGTATGCACTTGATAAATATCTGTTGAAATAGGTTTTTTCTAAGCTAATGCCCAGCTACTTGTGCCCATGTGATGAGCTTGAGTGAGACCTTTCTTCAACGTTTAACTTTTAATTATTTAAGTTATTTACATCAACAAAGTTGCAAATACTTTCACTGAACCATAATCTACTTTACCACAAGTTCCAAGGCATCTTGAATTAGGAGGAATGGTCAGAAATAATCTTCCCCAATCCATTCATTTTAAAGAAAAGAAAACTGAGGACCAGAGATGAAAAGTGACTTGTCAAGGGTCCCAGAGATAATAACAGGGTTGCGATCTGTACTCAGGCTCTCTGACTACACCACAATCCTCATACAATCCCAGATCCTTATACTTCAAAATATGAATCAAGTTTAATTTGCCAAGATGGCTTGTGCCAAATGCCAGAGAACTTACGAAACTAATGAACGAAATGACAATCTTTACCAAGTCTGCAGCAGATGCTGGGAAGAGAACCATACCTGACTCAGATACCAGTGGTACATGGGAAAGTCTGCTCCTGGCTCTCGTTAGAGGTCTTCGAGGGTAGTCTTCATTATACTCCATTTCAAAATTCTCGGATTGGGAGCTTCCTCTCCTGTCATCCCCTGTGGCCCCATAGATATTCCCATTAGTCCTCTCATCATTGGCTGGGCTTCGAGACCCACCATGTGGGAGAGTCCTAAAGGAAAATTCTGATCCTATGCCATTGGGACCATTTACAACACAGGCTCTGCTGGTGGAAGGTCGTTCCTCATCAGAACATCTGCTAGTTCTGCTTTGTGGTCCCTGAGACCTACTGCAGGAGCACCTGGAGGAGACTGAGTTTTCTCTATCAACGGCCCCTGAACCCTCAGTCTTACAAGGAGAGCAGACACATGGCTGGGATGGATCTGGGGCTGAGGTGCTGGGCTCACCAGAGTTGCCAGTCACGGTCCTTACAAAGTCAGGGCTTTGAGGAGCAGCATTGCATGAGGGGGAGTTGCCCACAGAGCCTGGGCTATTGCCACAACTGGGATAAACATCTTTGCTTTTCTTCTTCTCAGGCATGTCGCTGGCTGCTTTCATATCTGCTTTGATCTGTTCACTTGTGACCTGGCAGCCTTTCTCACAGCTATTTTCCTCAATGGAGGACGACTTCAATTGGCCCATTTGATGGGAGGAACTGCATCTCTTTCGAAGTGGTGTCTTGCCTTTTCCACTCACTGATTACAGAAAAAGAAGAAATGTTCAGTTAGGATTCTGAACACCTCTCATAACAAAAAGAGACTCTTCTTAAATGTATACTGTCTACTTTAGTTCCCTCCTTTCTAATCACACTGACACAATCCTAGTTCAGTCTCTCATTAGGAAATAGCTAGGTGGAGCCACAGTGCACAGAGTTCTGGGTCTGGAGTCAGGAAGATGCAAGTTCAAATGTGACCTGAGACACTTAACCTATTTGCCTTAGTTTCCTAAACTGCAAAATGGGGATAATAAGAGCACCTACCTTGCAGGGGTATTATGAGGTTTAAATGAGATTATATTTATAAAATGTTTAGCTCACTGCCTGGCAAACAGTAGGCTCTAGATAAATGCTTACTCACTACCCATTCCTTTCATTAGTACTGCATTTGCTGCCTATCTTTTTGCCTCCCCCATGCCCACCCTCTTATTCACCCGTCCCCCAATCTATCCTTCATATTAGAATTATCTTTTTTATGCAGACATCTACTCATGACATTTCTCCACTCAAAAATTTTCAATGGCTCCTTACCACCTACTGAGTAAGGTGCAGATTCCTCTGCCTGGCTCTGGCATAGTCCTCCACAAACTGGGGCTGGTCTATCTTTCCAGCCCTATCCAAGGTTGGATTTAATTCTCTCCACATTGTACCCAAGCTGATCACACCAGACCTCTCTCTGATACCTTGTTCCCCAAATGTGCCAGGAACCCTTCTGCCTCCATGCCTTTGCTCACATATTCCTATTCCTGGAATATACCCCCTTACCTCCACCATCTGCTGAAGGCCTAGTCTCTCTTTAAAGGGCCAACTCAAAAAAAGAATCTTCTGGGAAGTCTTTTGATTTCTCTGGTCAGAAATGAGCTTACTCCTCCAACGTGACATGGCACTTTGTTATCTACAACTATGTCTGATCCTCCTATTAGACTGTAAGATCAATGAAGGCAGAAATTATGCTTTATTTAAACCTGATATCTCTCTTACTGTCTCGCACACATCAGCCATGAAATAAATATTTGCTGAATGAATAAGGGACAAGAAGCATCTGGGTCTAGCATGGATGGAAGAGTTAATGTGTGAGGATATGGAAGGGTATCAGGCAATCTGGTTTTTAATCTCAGTTTTATTAACTTGCTGGAGGCATGTGTTCTAGTTACCTAAGTTTTATAAACTGCACTTTTAGCTCACTAGAACCTGTCAGAGATTATGGTCTGCTCTACAGCTTTAACTATAAAGTGTTAGAAGATTATTTTAGTGGAAGACTACAAACATTACCCAGGGATTAATTCAGGCCAAATTTCCTAATAAGAACAATAATAAAAATATGTGAGCTAGCCTTTCACCTGGGAGTTGCCTGGATTCTACTGGCTCTCTGATTTTGTCTTCTTTGTCAGAATAGTTCTGAGAACTGTTCTTAGCAACGCAGTTTCCAGGGGCTCCCATATTCTCTTCCTCATCTTCGCTGTCGGAATCATGAACAGTAATTGGTGTTGCTTTTGCAGCAGGCTGAAGACCACTGGGTCCTAAAAGAAAAAGAAAAAGCCAAGTAGTTAACCACTGTGCAAGGAAGATAGTCTAAGAAAGGCTGTTTTCTAGTTATGGGTTTAGTGTCATTAATTAGGGAATAGCTTGGCATCTGTTTACAAATCTTTTAGCCAAAAGGTTTAACAGGCAGCACAGTGTAATGGAAAGACTGCTAAACTTGTACAGGCTCTAATATTTGGTAGGCATGTTGGACAATAGAACAGAAAGGAATTATTATTGAAATTATTATTCTTGTTATCAACAATACTACATCTATACAGTTTTATGGTCTAGAAATAATATCTTTCCTCATAACAATTCTGCAAGGTAGGTAGGGCAAGATCATGTTCCCATTTCATAAATCAGAAGACTGAGGCTCAGAAAGGATAAGATACTTGCCCAAGGTGCCACGCCTAATAGGTGGCAAAACGATAATTTAAACCCAGGTCTCCCAATTACAAATCCAATGCTCCTTCCACTATAGCAGTCACCAAAAACATTTCAACCAGACGTGATAAACATTTACTCAAATTTAGCAATATATTTGAAGACCTATTATATTATGATAATAGTAAACATGAAAAGGGAAGAGAAATGGAGGCCATTCATTATAAGGCAGACAAATAAACTAGGAAAAACCTAAAAAAGAAAGGCAGCAACAGGTTTTAGTTTGAAAAGGCCATAGTAATCACACATTCAGTGGCTATAGGCCAAGAGAATGAGGGGCCACTCAAAGCAACATTTCACTGTCATAATGGTAACTAAAATCTATTTGTCAGGGACTAGCAATAAAAGGGGGAAACACTTGGGATTACCTGCTTGTTCTTCATCTACCTCCATGGGAAAAACAGCCTGGCTGTGAGTTGGGCCTTCGTTTCTACTCTCTCCATCTTCCTGAGGCACTTCTTCCATCTCATTCAATGCTAAAAAGAGGGACAAAGTCAAAGTGGGATCAAAGGAACATGAATAGATGAGGGGCGAATATTTGAGTACTATATCAAATCACACTATCAATCCTGAAAAGCTCTGCAATCAGTTCTACATTGTTCATTACAGGAAGAGGGATTAGACTTGTTTGGCTTATCACCCAGAGAGCAAAATGAACAACAAAGGAGGAAAAGTAACAGAGAAGCAGATTTCTGGTTTGTTATAAGGAAAAACTTCCTAATAATTAGAGCTGATCCAAAATGGAATGGAATGACTTTAGGATATGGTAAGATAGCCTATCCTTGTAGGTCTTCAAGCAGAGGTTAGATGACCACTTATTGGGAATACTGGGCGTTGAAATGGGAGAAATGGGCTCCTAATCAGGGGCTAGATGAGTGACTTCTAAGGTCACTTCCAATTCAGACTCTGTGATTCTAGTAGGGAATACAGTTTATACCACATGTGAGGTGGCCAAATGACACAAAGACCAGAACGTTTCCTGTAGGGGGAGGTTGGGACAAGAATGACTTTACTGCTATCCAGAGACAATCTTAGCAAAGACAGAAGGGTGAAAGAACACTTAGTAACAAAGTCAGGGACGAGCACCTGTCTAAAGAAAGTTGGCTAGCTGGGGAATAGGAAGAAACATTTTAGGCACCAGTTGCACAAGTCACAATCCCTTCCAAACTTGACCCATAAATCTCATCTTCCTTGTTTACCTCTCACTAAATCATCTATGGACAGTACTGTGGAATGATTCTAATATGATATTATGACATATGATTTAGAGATGAAGGGGGCCTCAGAAATATTCAAGCCCAGTATCTTCATTTTAAAGATCTAAAACAGCAGAAAAGTAACATGCCTAAGGCCATGTAGGTAGTAACTAAACCTAGATTTGAACAGAGGACTTCTAACTGTAAATCTAGGCATCAAGCCATTTTCCTGAATGTTTCTGAATAACCATAGAGCAAGTGGTGGTTGGAGGTATTTGGGCAGTCAAGAGGGGATGAAGGTGTGCATACAAGCTCAACCAAAAGAGAGTATACACTAAACGGGGCCACTATGCTTTACCATTACTGCCATCTAGAGTTGGGAATCAAAAATAGCATAATGTACGATGTTTCAAAAGTCTTAAAGCAGTGTTAGGGGCATCTCATACGTGGCTGACAAAACTAACAAATTACTGTGAATCCCGCTTAGATTTTAAATGTCAATTCAAATCATCTATTTGAATTTAAATCTTCATTATAAGTAATTAGTGCCTGTCAAGGAATGATGACATGTAATTTCAGTCTTACATTTCTGGGAAAGATAAGCTGTCAGGAATTTCATATATCGTTAACATATAATCAAAGTAGAAGGTCTTGGTTAAGCTATCAAATAGTAATCTTTCCCAAAATAATGATAAATAAAATGAGACTTGAATTTCCTAGTCTCTAATCTGACTCAGTCCAAATTCTTCAACCTGATATGCAAACACCCTCATTATTTAGCCCCACTTTATCTATTTAACTTTCTATTCTCAAACGTAGATTCTCAGGTCATTTACACCAGTCCTCTAACCATCAATGACTAAAATCAATTTTTATTCATTCATATTTTTAATACAGATGGTCTTCTGTTGATGCTATATGGCTCTTTATCATGAAATACCATGGTCCCAGAATAAGCAAAATAAGAGGTAAGACAAAGGGAAACTGAAATAAGCATTGTAGTTTTAAGTAACCTAATTACATAGCAAGTTAAAAAGCGATAACTCATGCATGAGATGTGGCATAAACGATATCAAGGATGTGTTTGACTAGAAGAGGAGTTTGTTCAATCAGGTTGTGGGAAATGGGAAACCAGAACGCTACCTGAGATTTTAAAAAAAATAATTTTTTTCAAAATTCTGAATTTAAATACCAAAAAAGAACATTTCCAAATATGTAGATACAAAAGGAGGTTTCCACAAAAAAGCATGAATCTCCATTTCATACTGGCTTTTAAAAATACACATAAATACACACACACACACACACACACACACAAATTCTAGATGTTACTTTCAAAACTATCCTGCTCATCTGTGCTTTTGTCTGAACTTCTGTTCTCTTCTGTTCACTTTCAAAAATGTTACAGTGCCCCTCTTTATTTTTTTTTTGGAGAGAGGAGAAGGAGCAGCATCAAAACTGCTGTAACTCATATTACAACATAAGATGGAAAAAAAGTGCCTTCAAATAAATAAGCATGCATAAGCAAGCAAAAAGAATCCTCACAGGAGCCTTTTCTCTTTCATCCTGTGTCCATTATCTGTCAGGAAGTGAATAACAAGCTTCTTCGAAGGTGTGGAAACAGTTACTCATTGCATTTACAGAAGTTAAGTCTTTCAAATTTGTTTTTCTTTGCTGTTTTTAAATCAATTGTTCTGGTTCTGCTCACTTTACTCTGTATCAGATTATATTACCTAGGGTTCTATGGTATCATCTCTAATTTTCTTATAGCACAATAGTATTTTGTTAATTTATATGACCATAATTTGTCCAGCCACTCCCTATTTGTCTCTAGCAGATAATCTAAGCCAATCTCATTAGATTCTATATCTTTGCTTTTCTTCTTTCTCCCTCATTCCTTCCACTTTAATCTTCCCTTCAGGATCAGGAAGTTTATTTAGTTCCCTCCCTGGTATTATCCTCATCCTTTAACATCCCTGTCCCCACATCCCTACTTATTTCCCTCTTGAGTTTAATGTATTTTATACCAACTGAGCATGTATATGCTCAACTCTCTTTTGTTTCAGATGAGTGAGGTTTATCTGATGCTAACTCCCTCTCACATCTTTTCCATGTTTGGGTACTTTTAGATACCACATTGATGAGAAATAGCAAGTTCCCCTCCCCTCTACACTAATGTATTGCTCTCACCTTCCCTTCTTTATCCACTCTTCAAACACTCAGAGGAGAAACAATCTACTCCTCCATGCCCCCAAATCATTATTTTTCTTATTTCACTCAATATCCTATAAAGATGTTAAAGTTGTAAAAGGACATGTGTCTTCTCTTTTAATTATACATTTTACACATCTCATTCCGATTGCTAAAATAAATTTACCTTTGTGGGTTTCTTGGGACTCTTGTGTTTATATTTCAAAGTTCTTCCTCGGCTCTAGTCTTTTCATCAGAAAAGCTTGAAAGTCCTCTATTTCATTAAAGATCCATTTTTCTTTCTCTTATAGGACACTCAGTTTATCTCTTTTACCTTTTGGAATATTCTAAGATCTTTCAGTTTCTTGGAACTTGAATTGCCTCTTTCAGGATGAATACATTTTTTCCTCCTTGATATGAAAGCTTTGGGTTTTGGCTATATTTCTGGGACTTTTTCTTTTAGAGTTCATTTCAGGAGGTGATAAGTGAAGGCTATCTTTACTCTCTGGTTCTACCAGGCAATTTTCTTTACGATTTCTTAAAACATAGCGTCCACTTTTTTAAAATTGTGGTTTTCAGAGCATCCAGTGATGAAATTATATTTCCCCAAAGTGTTGTTATTCAGTTGTTTCAGTCATGTCAATTCTTTGGGACCCCTTTTTGGGGTTTTTTTTGGCAAAGATACTGGAGTAGTTTGCCATTTCCTCCTCTGACTCATTTTACAGATGAGGAAACCGAGACCAAAAGGGTTATGTGACTTTCCCAGGGTCACAAAGGCTAGTAAGTGTTTGAGGCCAAACTGAACTCAGGTCTTCCTGACTCTAGGACTGGTGTTCTACCCAGTGTGCCTTCTAGCTGCCCCTGTATTTTGGATACCAAGCTCTTATTAAAGAAATGTGATACGAAGATTTTTTTCCTCTCATATAACCATCTGCCTTCTTCTGTTAGATATATTCATTTTGTTTGTGCAGAAGCTTTTCAGTGTCATGTAATCAGTTATTTATTTTATTTTTTATAATTGCCTCCATCTCTTCTTTGGTTAAGAATACATCACCTTCCCATACCTTGGAGAGGTATATTTCATTTCTAATTTTTCCATAGTATGCTATTTAAGGTCATATATCTATTTATAGTTTATGGTAGAATACAATGTATGGTGTTAGTTTAAGCTCAGTTTCTGACAGGCTACTTTCCAGTTTTCCCAAAAGTTTTTTTTTTTTAATCAAACCAGGGAATTTCCCAAGATAATTACTGTTTTCCATATTATTAAACACTGCAGTGTTGAATTCTCTTGTTTTTCAATCTACCTTATCTAGTCTTCCATTGATCTAATTCTCTCTCTGCTTTATACTGTAGTTTAAGGTCTGGAAGTGACGTTCTCCCTTTGTTCCTACTTCTTGATATTCTAGGTCTTTTTGTTTTTCCAAATGGCTTTTATTATTGCATCAAGTTATATCTAAAAAATATCTCCTTAATTTGATTGTGATGGCATTAAAATACAAATTAAGGAGCAGCTAGGTGGCCCAGTGAGTACAGCACCGGCCCCGAAGTCTGGAGGACCTGAATGCAAATCCGCCCTCAGACACTTGACACACTTACTAGCTGTGTGACCTTGGGCAAGTCACTTAACCCCAATTGCCCAGCCCCCCAAAAAAACCCAATAAAATGCAAATTAATTCTGTTCATATTGTCATTTTTATGATATTGCCTTTGACTAGCAATGAATACTGGATATTTTTAACTATTTGGGTTTTTCTTTTTAAGGAGTGCTTTGTAATTGAATTTATCTATACAAGTCTTTTGTGTGGTTTTGGGAAGTTGATTCCCAGATGTTTTATCCATTTTGTAGTTATTTGGAATAGGATTTCCTTTTCTATTGCTTGTGTTTTATTATTATTTTATGAATATTGGGTTTTTTGAAGGTTTATTTTGTAGTCTGTAACTCTGTTGAAGCTATTGTCTCAATTAGTATCTTTGATAATTCTCTAGTATTTTCCAAGTAAATCATCACATCATCAGCAAACAAGGATATTTTATCTCCTCTTATGTTTATTTCTTTCTCTTACTTTTGGCTTTAGATGCTTTTTATGATATTTTTTAAAAAGACCTATGTCCATACTTGGTAGAGTATTTAGCATAAAAGAATGTTGTACTTCGTGAACAAAGTCATTTTCTGTATCTATTAGAAATGATCAAGTGGTTTTAAATGTTTTGATTTTTAATGTAATTATGATGTTTTCCTAATGTTGAACCATCCTTGCTTGCACCCCGGCCTGAATACCACTTAATCATAATGATTTCTTGGATAATCGCTACGGTCTGACAGACTTTTACTGAAAATTTTTGAGTCATGGTCATTAGTGATATTGGTCTATTGTTTTCTTTCTGTGTTTTATCTTTTCCTAGTTTAGGCATTAGGACTATATTTGTCTCACAAAGGATTCTGGTAGGGAGCTTCTTTTTTTCTAAATTTTTGAGAATAAATTGTGAAGTATTAGTACTAATTGTTCTTTAAAAGTTTGATGAAATTCTCCTGTGAATCCGTCAGTATCATGGTTCCCCCACTCCTCTTCTACTTTGGTAGCTCCTTTACAACTAAATCTATCCCAACACCACCCCCTTGCCCCCGCCGCCCAGATTAGGTTATTTAAAACTCTATCTGATGTTTTGATAGGGTATTATGTTTTTGAAGGCATCCCTCTACTTCATGTTTTCAGTTTTGTTAGCATAGAGATGTACATAATATTTTTTCTGATTACTTTTTATTTCTTCTAGTTTTGCTGTCATTTCACCTTGCTCATTTGCTATTTTATCGATCTGATACTCTGCTCTCTTCTTTTTAATCAAATTAGCTAAGAGTTTATCAATTTTACTACTATTTTCGAAGAAACAGCTTTTAGTCTGATTTAGCATTTCTAAGGTTGCTTCCAAATTATCTATTTCCTCTCCAATTTTTAATACTTCCTCACATTTAGTTTTTTTGTAATTTGATGGCTAACTTTTAAAAACCCATATCTAGTTCATAATCCACTCTTTTCCTATTTTGTAAATGTATGTATATAAGGATGATTTTCCCCTGAAGCCTGCTTCATCTACATCCCAGAAATTTTAGTATATTGTTCCATCATCATCATTTTTACATAGTTATTGTTTCTGTGACTTGTCTGACCCCTTCATTATTTAAAATTTCACTGAAGTCTCCATTTGGGTCAGTAATATTTTTTTTGGTGACCACAGAATCAATTTCTATGTTTATTGCATTATGATCTATAAAGGATATATTAACTATTTCTGCCTTTTTACACTTATCTGAAATATCTGTGTCTTAACAGTCAATTTTTATAAAAGTTCTGTGTGGTTATGAGAAATATGTATTTTCTTATGCAGTTCCATTTAAAGGACACTATAAACTTTTTAATTCTAGTTTCTCCAGAATTTTAGTTCCATGTTTTCCTTGTTACCTCTCTGTTAGACTTACCCAAAATTGAGAGAGAGAGATACTGAAAACTTCTACTAGCTCTCTTCTCACCCCAATCCCTTCACTCCTATAGCCTTTCCTTTGGAGGTTTTGCTTATTAGTTTCTTTTTCTCTCCTGCTTTTATCTGGTAATATAATTCTTAAGCCCTGACCCCACTTTTTAATCTCAATCAAGTTGATTCCCCTTTCCTCTCCTATCCTTCAACTAATCCTATTCATTTTTTTTTAATTTCATATTTTGCACCCATTTCCAAAAAGAAAGATTTCTCTCACTCTCTTCATTATCCATTCTGTCTACTCTAGACCTTTATTCTCTGATTTGTGACCCCTATAATTATTTGGTCTCTCTCTTTTCTTCATGCAATCAAAGCTTCCAAGATATCCAGTCTAGGCTATCCCCTCTAGGCACTTTCTACCATTTCTTCAGAGAACCTGCCTCCTGGATTCCTCTTATCCTCTTTGCTTCACTCCCAAAAAAGTGCTTTTGCAGATATCAGAGCAAACACTATTCCATGCTTGGACCTCTCTCCCACCACATCTCTGGTTATGCAGCCCACCACTGATCTATGCCCTCTGCTGGTGGGTTTTTTTTTGTTTGCCTCAAAATCTCCTCCCTGAGGTTCATGCTCTCCCACTCTCCAGGTGTAGGTTACCCCCAGGGGTTCCAAACCCCCCACCAATACAAGACAAGCAGAGTTTTCGAGTATCAAATCCCCCAAGTTACACTCCATCTCTCTTAATAAACTATCTCATAGGAGCATTCATCAGTGGAACCCTGCGCAGCCACCACCAAAATAAGGCCTCCTTCCTTTCCCTGCCCCTTTCAATCTTTCCCCTCCTATTTACCCACTCCCCTATAGTCTCTTCTTTGAAACCACAGCTCTCACCTTTTCCTCATTGCTAGCCCTTGATTTGACCCCAGCACATCAACAGTTTCCTCTCTATTCCCCTGCTCCCCGTCCTCCATTTCATGTACTGTCCCATGTTCTAATGCATCATATACAAAAAAATAGTGATTCACCTGTAAGCAGGCTGTTGATAGGTTCTGTCTATAGTACCCTCCTATCTATTTCTTCACTATTACTTCTTCCACATTTCCACCTTTACGTGTCTCCTTATGTACATTTAGAAAAAAGTCTCTTACGGTTCGCTCTGCTGCCACTCTATTGTTGTTTCTGTCTTTCTGTGCTTTCTGTGTATTCACTCCTCCTATTCTTTTTTTGGGGGTGTTTCAGAAGCAATAATCAATTCTCATTTTTTTCTTACAATGTTTCAAATGCTTCTTTATTATTGAATATTCATCTTTTTTTCTTGTATGGTTAAACTCAGATTTGCAGGCTAAGTCAACATGGATGGAATCCTGAGCTCCATTGCTCCCTGGATCACATTATGCCATTCCCTCCTATGTTTTATGGCAGGTGCAGAATATCTTGCATTATTCAGATTTCCTTTTCTTTGTATTTGAAGTTCTTTCTCCTGATCATTTGCAGTACTTGTTGTTTCTAAACTCAATTTTTTTAATGTAATCACTTGTGTCTTGGAGATTACAGTCTGAGTTTTTTTTCCTGGAGATCTGTGAATTCTTTCCGTTAGAATTTTATTTTGTTATATTCAGACATTCTGAGCAGTTCTCTTCTATTCCTTTCATTATGATTTTTTGGTTCTGTACTGTTTCTCTGAGAGATCTAGGATCCTTATGTTATCTCTATAGATCCAGTCATCAAAATCACTATGTTATGCTTTTCTTCTTCTACAATGTCTTTCATTTTTATACATTTGCATTCCCAGTCTATTGTTCTCTCTTTTTTTATTTTGGTGAAGCTTACCACTGTAGAGTACAGTTTTTCTATTGTGCCCATTGTTTTTTCTGTGTGGGCCATTAAATTCTGTTCTCCTAACTCTCACTTCTCTTTTGAATTACCACTCAGGAACAATATGTTGTAGTTTCTTGTTCTCACATTCCACAAGGTCCCCCACCTCATTAAGAGATGAATTGTTTCCTTTGTTTTGAAATATTGATTCATGGATGCCTACAACAGTTTACTACATTTACATTTCTGCTGTTACTATTTTCCCTGCTGATTTATCTGCTTAAGTTCAAGATCTTTGAGTTTTCTTCTTTATGGAATCTTTGGTAATTTCAGGCCCCCCACCCCACCCACCCTGGCATTATTTTCCCCTATCACTTTCTGGCTTCTCCTCTTCAGATAGTTACCTTGAAAACTGGATCTCAAAGCATCTCAGCCCCTTCCCATAGTGGGCAATTCAGAGTAGAACAGTCTAGCTCTTTGCTCCAAGTGACTTTTGGGTGGTCATCACTGGTCCTAGCTGGATACTATGCTCTTCAGGTTTAACTAACTGCTACACAGCCCCCCAAACACATGCCTTCCTGTTTTGCTCCCTTTGTTCCTTAGTTATTTGGCCTGGCATCGGCAGCCTGAAGCTTTGCAGCTCTGATGCTGTGGGGTTGTCTACTGTATGGGTTGTCCACCTCAATACTGCTAGTTCAGAGCTTTGCAGCACTAGTGCTATAGTGCAGTGGCATCTTTTGCCCTTGAAGGGCTATGGCTGGACTATCTTTCACAGCTATGGTAAATTTCTGTAGCTCCACAGTTGGGTGCCTCTATGGCAGTAGAAAGTAGGAAGCAGTCAAAGGTGTAGGAATATGTTTTATTGGAGGCCTAGGTCATATCCTTGCCTCTACTAGTGTAGTCTCACTACTGGAAGGAAGGTGGGGGAACAGTGCTGTGTGAGTTCAAGGTTAGTGAGTATGGGATCATAGGTTACTGTTATTTTTTTTTTAAATAAACCTTCTTTTGGATTATGTGTGCCCTAGATCATTGAGGCAGCTGAGGTTGCTTTACCTTAGGAGCATAATTTCTATTCTGGAGAGGTCTGAGAGGCTGTGGGAATAAGAGGCTATGTCTAGTCCTCTATCTTGTTCCTCATATCAATCAGAAGTTCCTAAAAATTTTGTAAATATTTTCTTAGACTTGTTATCTCATGGAATCACCAATCTATTCTACTAGTTATCTCTTCTAAGCTATTTATTCTCCTTCCAATTATTTTTTTTTGGGGGGGGGGCTTCAATTCCTTCATCTCTTGCTCCATTTCTTCTAAATATTCATTAGTTCTTGGGAAAAATATTTTTTCTTAGTCTTTGCTTGTAGTTGTTGTGAAATTATTCTCTCCTTCTGGGGCATCCCTAGATTTGCAATAATTTTTATATTGGTCAGTGTTTTCTTTGATCTACTCACCTTGCTAGTATTAATTCCAGAACTGGGGCCTTGTACCAGGTCCAGGTTTTTCTATGCTTCTGAGTAGAGTGGTCAACTCAATTGGTTCCTTGGGGATTCAGAGCTCTGAATTTTCCAGGCCCTCTCTGACATCTCAGGACTAAGTGTTAGGGACCTCAGAGCCCCTGTGCCTAAGTCATCATGGTCTGAAGACTTTAGTACTGCTGTTACTTTCTGTACTTTCAAAGTAACTTTACTCTAGGGTTTTCTCGGAGATCTTTGCTTTTACTGTCTAAGAATGGAGTCTTGTAAATTACATATCATTGCCTCTATTCAAACTAGAAGAATACCCTGAAGTAGCATTGGCTTTGTTTATCCTCAGGCTCTTAGAAAATGTTACATAGTTCTGGAATAGAAGGAATCATTTACTGAATATTAGAGATGTTTTTATTATTAATTGGTCTGGTACAAACTTAAGGGTTTTGCTAGAGTAGGTATATGGGAGCTGGTTGGACTGTCATTTTGGCAATCAACTTAGTCAGAAATTTTATTTTCTTGAGATTTCAGGTTGACCTCACAGTGCTTTGGGTGGAATCTCTATGGAAGACTTACATACAGATATAGGTAAGAACTGAATAATATATAATATGTTATTTATATATACATACACATATGTACATGCATATATATATATATACACACACATATGTATACATATAACATAACATAACATAACATGTCAGTTTGGAGCTATACCAGAGAAGGAAGTAGCCAGATGGATCTGATCAGGTAACACCTAAAATATCTTAATATAATTAAATAACCAAATACCTGAATATATACTTATCATTGAACATTCATCTTTTTTCTTGTATGGTTAAACTCAGATTTTCAGGGTAAGTCACCATTGACTGAATCCTGAGCTCCTTGCTCTCTGGATCACATTATGCCATTCCCTCCTATGTTTCATGGCAGGTGCACAATATCTTGTGTTATTCAGATTTCCTTTTCTTTGTATTTGCAAATAGTAGAAGAAACAATCATTAACCTTACTTGGGGAAATGAGAAATTTATATAGAAAAAAAAAGAATCTTGTATGTTTTATTAATAGAGTGAGTACAGCAGACATTCAAAAGAGAGAGAGTTCACTGAAGAATTCTAGTGGCTGTAGAAGGCTTCATAGAAGAGTTTGAGAATATACAGAATCAGTACTTCCTTGGCCTATATTGTTTCATGTCCTTTCCTTTTGAATTTATAGACTGATTGAGATGGAAGAAATTTTAAGAGATTTAGCCTAACCCTCTCATTCTGAAAATGAGGAAGTTGAGAGATTCATCACCCAGAAGGCAGCAGTGCCAGAGTTTATAAAGGATTCAGCCACAGGGTCAAAGCCAACAGCAAGAGGTCACCTGGATTCAACGCTCAGAATCCCCTGCATCAGGTCACTTAGAACAAACTGTGGATGAAGTCCCTTTCCCAAGAGAGCAGCATGTTGTTCTGACAAGAAAGGAGACATCCCCAACCCCATCTCCTCCAGCTAAACCAACGATGCCAGAATGCCCAGAGCAGAATGCAAAAAGATAAATAAAAATTAAAAAACAAACAAACAAAAAACTCAATAAAGAGCTATTGTGAGGTTAGGGATGTTCAAGGCACAAACTCAGAATAAAAAAAGGAACAATTCTAAAACACCTACAAGCAAAGCTTCAAATGAAAGAACAGTTTGCCCCCAAAATCAATGATAATTCCTTGAAGAAATGATGCAAGAGTTTAAAAAATGTTTTAAAGTATTATAAACTAAATGGGAATAATAGATAAAAGAATTGGAAAAGAAATGAGAATAAAGGAGTAAAATGAATAGTTTGGAACAAGAATTACAAAATCTTATTCAAGTAATAAGACTCCTGAAAATTAGAATGGGCCAAATGGAGTCCAACGACTTCATGAGAAAACAAGAAATATTAAAATGAGGCTGAAAGAACAGAAGGAAATGTAAGGCGTAACACGTCAAAAATTAAGGACCTGGAAAACAGGATAAGGAAAGATACGATCACCGTACTACCTGAAAGCCATGACCAAAAAAAAAGCCTTGATTTCACGAAATCATGAAAGACAATTGCCTAGATCTCTCAGCACCAGAAGGTAAAATGAAAACAGCAAAAATTCATAGTTATCTCCTCAAAGAATTCCCCAAATGGAAATTTCTAGGAATGACATTACTAAAATCAAGGGCTTGTTACAGGTCAAAGAAAAACTACAGCAAGTTGCCAATAAGAAAGAGTTTAAGTAATGAGGAAGCAGAGTCAGAATCATATAAGATTCAGAAGTTACCACCATAAAAAAGCCAAGAGTATGGCATACCATATTCCAAAAGGCAAAAGATACAGGCTTACAACCAAGAATATATTACCCAGCTAAAAAGTGAATGTAATCATACAAGGGAAAAAATGGATTTTTAATGAAACAGAAACACTTTCAAGCATTACTGATGAAAAGACCAGAGCTAGATTAAAAATTTAAAATACCATCATGAGAATAAAGAGAAACATAAAAAAGTAAATACATTTTTGAAAGCTATGTTTGAAATTGGGAGTAAAGAGGGTACTGATATAAGTACTATTATATAAGAACTACACTCTTTAGATTGTGTGTGTGTGTGTGTGTGTGTGCGCTTGTTCCTGGGGAAACAGGGAGTGGGAAAGAGAGAGTAGATGATTTAGATGATTGTTAATCAAAAAAAAATTTAAATTAATAAAATTAATCTTTTTTAAAAAAGATCATTTCTGAAACAAAAAATAAAGCATGCTTTAGAACAACATAGGCATTATCTAAGTTCATGATAGCTGGTGAGGGCAAAAACTGAAATCTATAGTATAAGGGGCCAAACTAGTCTATATTTTACTGTCTTATTCAATGATCACAAATAGTCTATGCAAACTTTCAATTACAAAGACTATTTAAGCAAATTCATCTTTTGAGACTCAGTCAAGGGCTAGACTGAATCAGACATTAGACAATAAAAGAATATTATCATGAAGGCAGTCTACATAACAGTAGGTTACTCTGCCTCCATTAAAGACTCTGAAATGAAATAAGCTCCTGCTGGTACACAGCACACAGACCAGGAGAAATGAGTCTCTCTTCACATCCCAAAAGGTCAAGTCGGGAAAAAAAAAAAAGCCAAGAGAATAAACTTACTGAACCTTTTTTATGGGAGACAGAGAGGCAAAAGAAAGAAGGGCAGGGGCACTCAGGTTTTCATGTGCTCAGTTCCTAAGTCACCTATGAAGGCATCTTAACTCTTTGATCATTGCAACCTCCACATCTATGACGAGAATTACCTGTCATTCAGTGTCTGTAGAAAACATTGCTATTCTCCTCTGTAAGGAGGAAGTAAAAGATAGAGTCATGCCTGATTTTTATGATGTAGGGCTAAGCTAAGCCAAACTCTTACTCACCTTCTACATTATTACCTTTGCCTTTACGCTTCAACCCTTACACCTATCATGGCTTTCAAATTCTACTTCCCCTCTCAATAATGGTCAATTTCATTTGTGACTTTCCAAACTTCATCCCCTTCTTATATCACTACATCCACATAGATTTACCAAACACTATGAGAATAGCTAGAAAGTCACTGAATCTAAGATTTAGAAGAGAACATCCAGGTGATAGATAATCTCCACCCCCACAACTGAAGCATTAATTGTCTCTACAACCTCCCCAACAAGTTAGATTACCCAGCCTCTGCTTAAAGACCAAAAGTGGGAGGGAACTCTAACTGCCAAGCTCATTCATTCCATTTCAGAACAGCTCTGTTAGAAAGTTTTTCATTAAATCAAGGCAAAATATGCCTCTCTGTAAACTCCCTGTAATGCCTTAGTTATGGCCTATTAGACCAAGTAGAACAAATCTAACCCTCTTTCATATAACAACCCTTGACATATTCAAAGTTAACAAAAGCAGGCTCCATCTTCTTCCCTCCTCTCCTTAATACAAACTGAACATCCCTGGTTTCTTTCATTTATTCTCATAGAACCTCATTTTCTGTAACTTTTCGTGGATGCACAAAACATTGTCACTAACAAGTAGTGTACCACAACTGGTCACGATACTCCAGATATAGTGTAATGATGGTAAAGCACAGTGGGATTATTTCCTCTTTTTGTCTAGATAATCAACTTAGCATTACTAGACTGCAGAACTGGAGCTCAAAGGCACTTCAGAGGTTATCGAATCCAATCTTTTCATTTTACAGATGAGGAAGCTGAGGTCCAGGGAAAAGATTAAGTGACTTCCCAACGTCAAACTCCCCCAATCACAGTAGGTTTTACCTTAGCTGCTGTGCCCTAATGTTTACTACTAGAGAGCTTGTAGGTAACTAGGACGCTCAGGTCCTTTCCAAATGAACTGCTGTCAAGTCTGTTGTTTTGCAAAGGCAAACAAAACAAGAAATGCTTATTTGCCCTCTGTCTGCTCAACCAGTCAACCTAGAAATAAAGAGGATGATGATTCCAGGAAGAAGAAAGAAAAAGGAGGTGGGAATTGGGGAGAAAGAGAGAGAATGCAAAGTAAAAACTGTTTCTGTCTCGAGCTCACAAAAGGTCAGGGTTACCCTCAGCTGCAATCTGCTGCTCTTCAGCCTGTCCATCCTGACGCATCTCATTCTCCTCATTCTGGTCATTGGCCTGCTGGGGATTATTGTTGGGTACATTGGGGTTGTTGTTTTGATGATTGTCATTTTCATTGTTGGAATTCTGGTTGCTCACCAGGGCTGATGAAACACCAATTCCCGTACCTGCACTCAGACCAACACGTGCACAACCCTAAGGAAAATAGACAACCAGATATCAATGACAAGGCAATGATTACTCCAAATGCCTAGTAAAGTAAAAATTCAAAACATTTTTACCTCCTAATTTTTGCCTAAGACTGAGCCACTCTAAATGTTACATGTCCCCAAGAAAAGGGATTTAATGATGCGGAGATAAAAGAAGGTGATTTATGAGCTGTAGGTTTCTTTATGTTGAACTCATATACGATTCTGCTTGTTTGGAATCATTTTACATATTTTGTATGAGTTGATATCTTGATTTTCTGGGACAGAGGATATGGCAATGTGATACAGTGGAAAAAACACTGGACTCTGAGCAGGAGATCCGTATTTAAGCCCTGGATCCAAAAATGACTTAACTGTGTGAACATGGTCAAGGCAATCAGCCTGAGTCTTGGTTTTCTCATATGCAAAGAGATAATATCTGCATAAAATAGCTCATGGGGGTATTGTGAAGAAAGTACTTTGTAAGCTCTAAAAGCATGACAGAAATGTAGACTATCACTACTGAAGTTGGTGAAAATCATCTGTATTCCACCCCCATTCCCCACCCCCAATCCAAGTTCATGGACCTCCTGAGATCTTAAACCCAGGTTAAGAACCCTGGCTCTAGGCCAATGTACTCACTCATTTTATAGATAAGGAAACTCAGACCCAGGAAACAGAAGTGACTTTCTCAATGGCAAGAAGACACAGAGCTACAATACAAACATAGGTCATCCAGCTCCAAATATAACAACCTTTAAACTACACTATACTGTAGCTCGGTTTGGCCAGAGTGCTCATGGGAGTAGGAGTAATTCAGACCACGTGACTGAAGCATCACCACCTGGTGTCTGCATACCTAAACTGCAGATTCAGTTTTCTCTGGGGGTAAATAAAACTTTTAAAGGTATAATTTACTAAGTTACAGAAATTTGGAGCTATAAGGAATGCTGGAGATTATATGTCAAACACTTTGTTTATAGAGGAAGAAACTAAGGACTACTAGGGGACACTTCCCCATAAGTTGGCAAGTTCTAGTACAATTGGGTATCTTAGCCCCCAATCTTTCAGTCTCTAAGAACAGGACTTTCAAGATGGGTCAGAACACATGCCAGACAGGCAGATCACAGTCTGGGCTTTGACCTTAACTTGAATGGGAAGTAAGATTTCTTCCATCAAAATGAATGGAAGAGTCCAGAGAGTCTTAACCTGTTCCTAACTTCTCCAAGTGCCCTTCTCTAGTTTCCTCTTCTCTGTAAATTACTGCAAATAGTATACATATCTGCTTAGAACTGAGAAATAATTTAGTCCAACCCCTTTATTTTACAGAAGAGGAAACTGAGAACAAGAAAGAGAAAGTGGCTTACAGTCACATAGTATGCTACTGGAAGTACCAGCAGTAAGACCCAGGTTTACTGATTTCTAGTTTATAGTTTTTTTCTAAACATTATGCTGCCTAAACTATTATCTGTATAACTTTCACAGAGTTTTCAAAAATTATTCCTTGTTTATAACTTTCAAAAAGTGGACTTGTTTTCAGAATACCTGTTGCAGATCATATTGTTTTGTTTAGTTCCTGAGCTCCAAAATAAGCCAAATAAATATTCCCAGTGTGATCTACCTTGGGTGGTTCTCGAAACATCTGGTCCAGAGAGATAAACTCCAGGCTTGGCAACAACTCAATGAACTGACTGAAAGATTCAAGTTTAACTGCATGGCATCTCACCAAGGTGAGGTCAACCAGCCGTGTCCATCTTGAATGGTCTGCAGAAGAAAAAGTGAATAATTTCAGGTCTTAAACTCCTTTAACTTTGCTTCCTATTTTAGGCGGCCAAATTTGTTCCACTAAAATAATAGCACAGCATAGTCACAAAAGGTCATAAATAAAAAAAAAAAATAGAGACAAATTTTAGAACTGGAATCACAGATGTTATCTATTCCAACCTTTTCATTTAGCAGGTGAAGAAACTGTGGGCAAGAGATGTTAAGTGATTTGCCTAAATTGTATCTGGCAGAATACAATTATAATTGGCAGAGCTAGGATTCATACTTTGGTCTTTTGACTCTAAATTTGGCACTCTTTCCACTACAATAGGATCCCTCATTCCTACTGTTTCCCTTTCCTTCGCCCTCCCCCCACCACACCCCCCAGCCTATCTATTAAAAAGAAGTCAAACCTAAGGTCTCTAACTCTAAATGCAACATTCTACTACACTATAATGCTTCTGCAGCTCTTACCTATGACACTTTTTTAAACCACCACTGTAAAAAAATTAGTGAAAGCTAGTCCTCTTAAACATCAGTTTAAACATGCTGCATTGCTAGAGCAACCAAATGTCAATGTGACCTCAAAGTCTCTTTATGATTCCCTAGGGATATAGGACTATTAGAATCCAATTTCTGGTATATAAATGTCTGTGTGACAAACATTCTAAAAGGTTTGTCTTTCAGAATATACTTGTTGTGGGTTGAGGCCTATTGTGAAGATAAAGAGAATTTCAGACATAAGAAAAAGGTCCTCCAAATTTGTATTGACTTAAAATAAGCATGATTGTGGTAAGTGAATTAACCTAAAATAGTATTAAGTATAGGATTATGTTTGGAACTGAAAGGGACCTTAGATATCATTTGATCCAATCCCCTTTTTCCCTTGTTAAGTAAAAAACAGAGGCATGGCATGGTACAAAAAGAACTGAATCTGAAGTTAGAAGACATGAATTTAAATACTGGGTAACTCTGAGCACATCACTTAACCTCACTGGTACTCAGTTTCCTCATCTGTAAAATAGAGGGTTAGGAAACATCACACCTCAGGTCTCTTCCTACTCGTAACACAGGTAATAAGTAGCAGAGCTGATATTTAGCCACACAAGTCATAGGTTATAAGATTTGTAGACTTTAAAGAACTGTATAAATGTCAGCTGTTGTTACCTACCTCATGAGATTATTGTAAGGCAAGTGCTTTATCAAATTCATTTGATGGAAATGTGAGGTGTTAAATTTGCACTACCTCAGACAACTTGTGTGAGGAAAGCATGACAGAAATGAAAACAGCTGCTAATTCCTGAAATGGAGCCTGCAGCTCCAAGATAAAGCAAGATGAATGTGGACCATGTTTTTGAACTGGTAAGGAAGCTCTAAATACAAGGTGGTGTCATTTTATTTTGGCTACACAGTAATAGTTTATATCTTTGAGTTTATAGTACCTGTGATCCAATTATTTGGGTTATGCAGATGAGGACAATTGTAAATGAGCAGGTATTTAATACAGGAAAAAACTTCATTGACAGCTTTCATCCCGATATCTGTGATGATGCCAGGATTTTCCACAACATCAGCCAAGCCATACTTCACCAAATCAGCATTGGTCATTTTGCCTAGAATGAGAAACCAATGTCAGAATGTCAAAGTCCTAGGAGAGAAATAACTCTGCTTATTTCCTACCTTCCGCCCACCTTACATGAAGAACAAGGTTTCTTTTATAATGTAAAAACCTAATTTTAATAATAATGCCTCAATACTTCAAGGATCCCTAATTTCAGCTGTGTGGCTAAACTCTGTACCAATATTTCACCTATATTAGAAAGCCCTCCAACACCCATCTATGCAAATTTTAATGAGTTGCTATGGACAAATAAATTTATCACTCAGTAGTCAATGCCCAGTGACAAGACTCTCCAGGCTTAGCTAAGATAATGCTTACACATGAGGCACACCTTCACATCATAATGAGGAATGGGACAAAGATTCTTAATATTAAGAAATATGAATTAGAAAAATTTCATTTCCAATCATGAAAGCAATAAAATTGAAGACAGAAAATGAATGTGACATCTGACAGCCCCTAAAGAATAAATTAAAAATATACCGTATTGGCCAAAATATAAGGTGAGGTTTTCAGTTCTGGCTTTAAAAAAAAAAGTAAAATAAAATTCTAATAATATAACTAAGCTCACATTCAAGAGTTATGCTCTTGGGAATCTAACATTTGGATTACAAAAGCAGGAGGCTTAGAATACTTCTTAAAGTCCCCACCAAGAATAAACATACAGCTCTAATTGTTCTTGCTAACAGGTGTCCAGGACAGCCCCCAAACAGAAGGCTGGTGCCTCACTTGATTTAGGCAGCTTTTCTACCACCAGTAGAATGAAAGAATAACTCCTTTCTCAGTGGAAGCCTGGGTCACTGCAGGCTTCTGAGAGGGTCCCCCATCTGTTCACTAGTAGAAAATTACAACACAGTCATGTGCAACCAGTTGAATTATATAATCTAATAGAACGTAGAAACTGGAAGGAACTTTCCTTAGAGATCATGCAGTTTAATCCCTTCATTTCAAAGATGAGGAAACTAAGACTTAGAGTGGCTAACTGACTTGCCCTTTACTTTCAGGGAGAAACTATGTTTTTTCAGCTCCTTCAATCCTCACTTGTCCCCACTACCTGCAAGCCTCTCCCTCATTCTAGCCACAATTTGCCTTCTTTTCTCCACAATTAACTTCAATTCTCCTGTACCCAAGTGTCTTCCTGAGCTACAATGTTCAATGTTTTCCTTCGGTCTTATATTTCTGATCTTATAGCACATGATTCTTTTCTAGGAGGGAAGTGTGATATAGCAGAGAGAGTAATGGATGTGAAGGTAGAATATCAGGATTTGGCTCCCGATTCCCCTACTTACTACCTCTGGGACCTTGGGCCATCAGCGTCATTTCTGGGATTCAGCATCCTCACATGCAAAATGAGGGGATTGAATAAAATGAATGCTATGTTCCTTTCCAGTTCTAATGATGTAAGAAGCCATGTGACATAGAAGGAAACTAAGTTCAATCAGAGGACCTGGTTAGAATCTTTGCTCTCTGTGTGACCTTGTACAAGCCACTCTACTTCCCAAATCTCAGTTCCCTTATCTGTAAAATAAGGAAATTTGACTAGATTAGAAATTATGATCTTTTCCCTTATTCCACCTATGGGCCCTCTAAAATTCCAAGAATCATTTCACTTCAGGAAAGCATAATGCCTAGCCCTCCTCTTTGGGTCTTCCCTTTTTCAATTCAATTAAAAGAGTATTTATTATGCACCAATTATGTGTAAAATACGAAAACAAAAAAATGAAAGTAGTCCCTGACCTTAAGGAGCTTACAGTCTACTATGGGATACAATAGGCATACAGATAAGTAAATACAAGATAATTTCAGGGGGGAGGAACACTGATAATTAGGGGAATCAGGAAACAATTAGGTAGGTTAGGTAAGGAGTGGTACCTGAACATAGTCTTGAAGAAATGAAAAGATTCTAAAGGACAGAGATGAGGAAGTACATTCCAGGAATGAGGGATAGTCCTTGTCAAAGGCATGGAGGTGAGAGAGATGACATTCTTGGGCATTAACTCACAATATGTAAAACACCACCATAAGCATCCTCAATCTGTAACATTTTCCCCATTAAGGCAGGGGTGGGGGAAAAAGAGTCTGATTTGTTACCCTCTTTCCTAGGCCTTTTTTATGAGTCTTTTCTCCCTGAAAAGGGAGGTTAAACTGGGGTATTGAAAAGGGAAGGCTAGATGGAAAATTTTTAAGGGGCGAGAAGAGCAGCAAAATGATCTAATGGAAAGAACACTGGACTTGGCATCAAAAGACATGGATTCAAAGCCCAGCTTTGACTCAAATTAGTTGTATAAAGTTGGGTGAAGTGTTTTCAATTCATCTCTCTGGGTTTCAATTTCCTCATCTAAAAAAATTATTAATAATTTTTATGTGGCTATTATGAGAAAGGCATTTTTTAAACCTTAGAACCCCAAAGAGTTTTTACTATTATAACATTTATAGCCAAAAGGCACCTTAGAGATCTTCTTTCGTAAGTACCCCCTTTAGTAGAGAATTAAACCAAAGTTCCAGGATGTTGAGTGACTTGTCCATGAGGCCTGTACTTGAACCTAATAAGCAACAGAGCTTTAAGTCCAAATACAGTGTTCTTCCTGCTATATCATGTGTATTCTTGAGGAGTGGCCTCAGACGCCCTTTTCAGGCCATATGGTTTCAAAGGCTGCCCTAGAAGCTATCTTGGGAGGGAGACCCTTGGGATGACTTTAGGGATGGAGAAGAGGAGAAAGGTGGAGAATTGAGAGATGAGAGCTCAAAGTTTAGAAGTCCAGTTTCCAAAACTGGGCAAATCTGTCTGCAGTGATTATGCGGAAAAGAATGAAATTATAACAAAGTCAAAATACCAAAGAAATTACAATGCCAATTTTAAGATCAAGAGTGCCAAAGAAGCAAACACTTATCTAGCTGCTCTTAAAAATGTTTTTGGATTATAAAAAGGCACAAATCTCCTAAGGAGGTCATTACAGATGCACAGCATCCCAATTCAGAACCATTCCAGGATGGGGTAAAAGGATGAAGGGTTAAAATGGATTTGCTCTGTAGAAGCCCAGCTTTGAGCAACATCTTTCAGAATATTTAGAAAGAGATCAGTTTTTCCACCTAATGCCACATTCTTATTTTATATAAAAGACATAATTATATTCTGAGTGCTGAGCAGATGTTAATACTTTTTGCTAACACCATTTTATAATTGTGTATACAAAAAGCAAGAAATAATTGTAAAATCTCCTGGAAATTAGGAAGGACATACAACAGTTAACTTTCAACCTAGGGAACTAAACTCTTTCTTTTATACCACTAGCATAAATCTTATCACATTACTTAATCTGTTCAGAACCCTAAAATCTCTCCTAACTTCCTATCAAGTAAAGTTCAATCTCCTTAGCTTGGCATTCAAAGTCCTTGATAATGTAGTATTACTGTATCTCTCCCATGCACTGCACCTATGTACTCTACACTGTTACCATAATACACAAATGGCCATCCTTATTGCATAATTCTAAGCTTTTCCCCATGTCTGGGATGCCCTCTGCTCTATCTACTGAATTCTCACCATCCTTTAAAACCCTGCCTCCTCTCTTTTAATCGACAATGATCTTTTCACTTATACAGAATTTTGCTCGCACCTCCTTTCTACACTCATTATGCAATAAGGGATATATAAGTTGTTTTTGTGTCATAATCCTTAATTATACTGAGAACATCATGAGGGCAAGGAAGGTACCTGATCTCAATTTTGTTATCCCCAATACCTAAATGGTGCTCTGCACATAGTAGGCTTTCAATCAACCAGTGGAATTATAGAATTTGGGAGTTGGCAGGTACTTCAAAAGCCTTGTCCAACCTATAAAAAAATGAGTGATCCATTCTACATCTCTGGTAAGTATGCATACTTAGCTCCAGTAGTAAGGAACCCACTGATTTTGCCTCCCAAAGTAACCTATTTCAATTTTTGCCAGCTCAAGTTGTTACAAAGTTTTCCCTTAATTCAAAACTAAATCTGACTCTTTGCAGCTAACTTCTCTACTTCTACTACCTGGGCTGTGATTCCTTTCCATCCCCAACCCCTCTTTCTCCCTCCCTTTTCTTCTCAATTCAATTTCACAAACTTATTAAGTACCTACTAAGTGAACAAAACAGGGATTGCAAGGACATAAACAACTGCTCAAGGAGCTTAAATTCTCAAGTCTAACCTCCCTGATTCCTTCCAGAAAACCTTATGAGGCCCCTACAGTCAAGGCAAAGTCATCAATCCCTTTACCAACCTGATCAACCTCCTCAGGACCCATTTAAGACCTTCTTAAAGTATGAATTGAACTACCTCACTTTAAAGTGTCAAGATAGTATCCAAAGAGAATGTTAGGTGTGAATTTCAAGAAAAACAATGAATTAACTCTGGATCTTCTTTTAGGCTGGTTAAAAACATGGAGTGAGAAGGTACAGAGTTCTTGCAAAATAAAAAATATGCTTTTCCTGAGCATTTAACCAATGAGGTGAGAAAATAAGTTCGTGCAATGTATAATGACTTTGATGAGTATACCTGAAGGGATGACTTCCCAATTGCAGGTTCTAGGTTGTTGCTGTGAACAAGCCTTTCAAAGACAACCTGCAGAAAGAGCGTATGGACTGGTTGCTCACTGAAGATCATATTCTAACACCATCTGGAAAAGTCAAGAAACCCTCAGTGGGCTTACTGCGTGAATGGCTACTGCAGGCATGGAATGGATGCTTATTTGAGAGTACTATTAAAGGCTTCAAGAAATGCAGCATAATAAACCCAAATGAAAGACAAACTGTGGGAAAAGGAAGCTTCAGGGCAAAAGGGCTTAGGCAGTGAGAGACAATAAGAAAATTGTGCAGGCAACATTTGCAAACAACTCTCTTCTGCTTATCTGTTGTTGGTGATGTTCTAATGATTAACATTTTGACGTTTCATATGAGAAACCCACCAAATGCTCTAATTTTACAATGTTTTCCTAAGATGAGACAGAGCTAGAAGAGACCTTAAAGATCATTCAGTCCAACTCCTTCATTTTACAGATAAGGAAACCTCCTCTTTGAAAAGTAAAATTGTATTAGGTTTGAGATCACCTTATATATGGGACAATACGGTATATCAAAACTTTGGGTTTCAACTGCTAAGGTTCAAGAGAAGCAGTCTTAGGGATAAAACAAAAGTAGAATAATCTTACACTGCAGTAAAAACTCATCTACATATCCCAGGTGGAGGGTTTCAAACTGTGGGAACTCCAATTCTGCCATCTTGAGTGCAGAAAAGACGCCATCTTTGGTTAGAGAAGGCTGGATTCTAACTTCATGTAACCTAAGAACAAAGAGACAAAGATGAGATCATAAGAAAGTCAAGTAAGATTTCCACTAAAATCAAAGACTTCTTTTGTAGGTCAGTTATGAAAATACTTCTTTCCAAGGATCATTACTATATCACAGAAGCCAACCAAAATAATGATGCTGATTCCACAGATACCAAAGACAAATCCCCAGAGTGATCATTAGACTTTCTCACTACTCATGATAAATGTCATTCCAATTTTGGTTGGTCTGGGCCTCCTATAAGAAAGTTGTCCATATTTACCCTGAGAAACCATGAAGAGAATGGTGATATATGGATTTCCCATTCCTTCTAACACAGAAAGTTGCTACTTTAGTAAGGAGTCTGAAATATTCTAAACATAGTCACCTTCATAACTTTTACAAAGTAGCTACGTCACTTTGGACTATTATTTTTTTTCTTCAATAACTTAAGCAGTACTCTTCAGAACCTTGTGGTCAAGTCCTACTTGAAAAATCGTTCAGTTAAGTGACTTGACCATGCTCACATAGCAGCAGCCCAGAGGAAAAATGGTGTGTAATTTCTCCAAGTGAAACAAAAGAGAAGACATACCTTCGAGCAGCAGTGATGATGAGGTAGCCAAGATCTACTTCAAGAGCATTCTTGCAAGCTCCCAAAACAATAGTGTGCAAATTTCTAAAACCACCTGGACAAGGAACGGGAGGAAAGAAAATTAAAAGCATGCTTTGCTTTTGACCAATGAGCTGTTACTTCAAATTTTACATTTTAGGCAATATTATAGTCAGTGGAAATCAAACCAGTATTCCTGTTCAAGCTGGCCAATTGCTAAAGATGAGTTAAAATAAAGGTTAATCCCTAAAAAACGCGGGAAATGGACGCTGATACAATGTTTCTTAAAGAATGCTAGTGACTTCTCAAGGGAGAAATTTTAATAGGAATTTCAGGAATCTGAAGACTTCTGGGCAACGTGTGAATCATAAGTCAACATTATTAAGTGCCAAGAACTCTGCTAAAGACTAGGGGGAAAAAACCAGTCCCAAAAATTTATTTATAAACAAGGCAAATTCAGGATAAAAAGATAATTTCAGAGCTAAGGGACTAAGGTTATAGAGGACTGGGAAATGCTTCTTGTAAAAAGTGGGATTAGTAGGATTAGTAAATCAGGAAAGCCAAGAGGCAGAGATGAGGGGAGTCTTAAGGTATGGGAGATAGCCAGTGGAACTACTTGGAGTCAAAAGATGGAGTGTTGTAAGGAACAGAATGTATGTAAGGAACAGAAAAGGGGCCAGTGTCATTGACTTGCAAAGTACATTGAGGGGAGAAAGGTCTGAGAAGACTATAAAGATAGGAGAGAACTAGGGTATGCAGGATTTTTAATGCTAAACAAAGGATTTTATCCTGTGATCCTGGAGGTAATAGAAAAATCAGTGGAATTTACTGAATGAGGGCAAAAGGTGATATGGTCAGACCTCTGCTTTAGGAAGATCAATTTGACAGGTGAATGGAAGATAAACTGGAAAAAGGAGAAATCTGAGGCAAGAAGACTACCAGAAAGCTGCTGTGATAGTCCAGGTATGAGGTGATGAGGGTCTCTGTACCAGGCCCCACCACTGGCAGCCATGCTAAGAGCGAAGGTAGCTTATACAAGAGATACTATGTAGGTAAGATAGACAGGACTTGGTAACAGATTGGATGTGGGAGGCTAACAGAACACGGAGCTGATCACTTCTGAGTCAAAACTTGAATGTGTTGCAACAAGATCAGTAACGATAGTTATGGGCTCTCCATTACCTTACCTGATGTTGGTCTTATTCATTCAAAAGACATTTATTAAGCTTTATGCTCAGACCAAGACAAAAATAAAAAAGTTCTTGACCTCAAGGAAGTTTTAAAAATCTAGAAGACTCCCTTTATGGGCATGCTTTAACTTCAATATTACTAACATAGATCACAACTTTCTCTTAAATTCTTACTAATTGGTTTTCATAGGTTGCTATGGCCAAAAAAAAAAAAAAATTAGCATGAAGTCTTACAGGACAACCATTTGGCAATCAGTTTTTCTGCATTTAGCTAAGCCAGTCCTCAAATTATAGATACAAAGTCCATTCCTAGGCCCACATGTGAAGCCCTTCTTCCTTGGTAGTGTCAATCTAGTGTTTGCGTAACAGCTACAGCTTTTCAGAATGTATAATGTATAATCCCTCCACGAAGCGTAGGAGGATGTGAGCACACCTCTAATTATTTAAAGGTGTTAATCAAGGAATGACCAGGGGTAAGTGGTCTCTGGCTTTCTTATGAAGTCTGCATGTGGAATCTCAGCTCTCTGAACTAACTCCCTCATAATCAACCTGCTTAAGTCACATTGTAGAAAGAATTCTAGACTTGAGGGTCAGCAGACATAGGTTTGAATCACAGCTCACACTTACCAGCTACATGAGCATGGTCGAGTCACTTAACCTTAGCTGCATCTTTAAGATGGGAAAAACACCTGTACCAACTACAAGACAGAACTGTGAGGAAAGTCTATAAAACTTAAAACACCGAAATGACCAACGTGAGCTGCTACCAATTTTACGGTATTGGTTTGAATAGGCGGTAATCTCCAAACACCTCCCATGGAGACTAGGAAGCCTTCTCCTTACCTCCTACAACCAAGCACATTTTCATTTCTGATTGGGACCTATGATTCCTTCAGTGATGAGAGATTCTGGGGAGAAAACTGTTTTCCCCAATGCAGACTGGCAACTTTTCTACAACAGAGAGCATTAGAAGTTTGTCTGGAACACTGAGTGAGTGGTTAAGTGTCCTGCCCACAGCCACAGAGTCAGCATGAGTGAGAGATGAGTCTTAAACCCAAGCCTTCCTGTCCTGAAAGCCAACTCTCTAGTCACTGCCCCATGCTGCCTCTAAACCAGATACACATATACCAGAGTTACTTAATTCAAAAAGTATTTTCAAAAGACTCATGTTCATCCTAGTTTTTTAATGAAAATTATTCTAAATTTGCTTTTATATTTTAGTTCTACTGCTCATGCAGTACCTTCTCTTTACTCATATGCATCCTAAACATTTGAACTTTGATTTCTAGCTTTAAGCATAAAACTTAAAATTACATGCAGCATAACAACTGCTGTTTGATGTCTGAAAGGTAAACCTGCTTATACTTCAGCTCATACACTATCAATAAGGAGGGTATTTTTAAGTCTATTCCACTTTGCAAGGTCAGTGGAAATTTGATAGGTTAGGATTTCCTAGTTTTTGTAAGTTGCTTATTTGGTTGATGGTAATTTTAATTCCCAACCCATTGGATGAACCACTTAGGGAGAACTTACGGGAGAATATATGTTAAACAAGGTGGGCAGATATAAAACAATCAGTGGAGAGAGTACCAACATCAATGAAAGCAAAAAGCTTCTTATATCCCTTTTCCCTCCCACAAACAGATGAAATCAAAAGTTCTTGGCATAATGACACAATTATAACCAATATGATTTTATAATAATTTTCATTATCATAAATTTTATTATTTTACCACAGATACTTGCTACCTGGGTCAGAATGTTAATGCTTTAACCATTTATGACAATTTTTAATCCTTTAACACATTTCATTAATAATTAATAATGATTATTTTCCTAAATGTATTTGATGTATTACATGAAAGGGAGAGTAAGATATTTGAGTTGCAAATCCCAAGTCATGAACTCTGAAGTCGTATTCAACCAAGCTGTAAATGGCACAAAAATATCTCAAATAGAATTTCTAATACATAGCCCCAAGACATGATTTGATGTATCAGTAACTAAGCAACAAGCAAGAAGAAAAGGTCTCTCAATCCACTTCTTTTCAAATGACATAAGAAAGGTGTAATTACTAAAAACTGATTTCTATCATTTTTAAAATGAATGAACTTTAAAAAAAAATGAAGCTGCAGAAGGAAATTAATTTTTTACTGGTCTTCAAAGATTGCCCAATACTAAAGAACAAATGAAAGAACTATACCTGATCGCCAACTGTCTTCAACTACGTGTTGGATGAGACCTCCAAGGAAAGGAACTCGAACCAATTCTAATTGTTCCAGGTTTCGGGCAGAAGCTAATCCTGTTACCAATGGGACATACTTCAAAGAGTTTGTAGGCCCTGAAAAAAAAAAACACAACATAATGATATGACAGCCGTGGTGGTAATAGCTAGCACTTATGTAGTACCTGAAGGTTTACAAAGCTCTTCACAAAATTTTCTTATTTTATCCTCACAACCACCCTTGGAAGAAGGTACTATTATTATCTCCACTATACAGTTGAGGAAACTGAGGCAGACAGAGGTTAAATGACATGTCCTAAGTAACTATCTACAGACAGATTTGAACTCAGGTCTTTCCAAGGCTGAGTCCAGCTTTCCATCTACTCAACCACGTACTTGCTTCTACATAACCTTTAGATGAACACTGGAAACTTACTGTTTAGGATTTATTTTCAAATTCGTGCCTACAAATATAACCATAGGAGTTTCAGAAAGCCTAAGCCTAACTTCTCATTTTTCATATTCAGGAATTAATGATCAAAAAGATAAATTGACTTGATGCAGGTCACATTTCCAGCTTCGGTGTGTTCACCAAAGTCCTCTTTTCAAATAACTTCCTTAAAATTCTATGTATGCCTCAAGATGACACAAAAGTGGCTGGTTTTCCAGAATGAGATTTCTCCTTGCAGTAAATAAATGAAAGACACTAGACTAGGAGTCAGAAGGCTTTGGATGTTAATCCTGGCTCTCACTCGTAAGTGACATTGGACCAGGCACTTCTCTTGAGGCCCCCATCATAAAATCAGAAGTTGGACTAGATGATCTCTACTATCCCTTCCTGCTCGAAAATCCCATGCTTCTAGTTTGCCTGCTAATGACCTTGTTCTTAATATGCAAAAACACATCTGAGTGAAATATGAAGACTATCCACGGTATGCCTTCTACATTCCTCCAGCACAGCTGCAACTGTGATTCTACACTCCTGACCACCAAGACAATGAACAATAACCAAATAAGTGTTTTTGAACAATTAGGTGCCAGACATAGTGCTAGCAGGATATAAGCAATTTAAAATGTAAATAGCTTAATACTCTGAAACAATTATCAAGTGAAACAATGAAGCATATAAACAATCTATTGCCAAAGCATAAAACACAGATACATTTTGGATGAGATGACTTAAATGATCCCTTCCAACTGTGGTATGCAATGATTCTATGAATGTAAAGTACTACCAGGGTTCAGAGAAGGGACATAGTCACAGAAAGCTTCATGGAAGAGGCAGTATGATTAAGCAGAGGTGAACTTAGAAATTATCTCCTCTAATATTTGTATTATATAGGTTAGAAAACTGAGGCCAAGTGTGATTAGGTAATTAAGTGTACTCAATGGTTACACTGTAAATTAGTGGCAAGGTGAAGACAGTACACTAGACAGGTAAGGCCAGAACTAAAAGGGCCATGTGGGGGTATAACCGGAATGGCCTTTGTTTTCTTTGAGTGACTCAGCTTACCTCATTGAGCCTCTGGACACTGTGGCTTGCTCTTCCGGGGCAGGAAGCCCAGAGAACATGCCAGGAAGCAGAGAACTTCCTGTGTGATGAGTCTTGGGGCTGGCTGAGGGGAGGTGTTAACGTCTACCCTAGGGGGAGGGGCCAACTCAAGAACCAGTCGGCCCTGGTCATTCAGGTGGCGCTTGATGATGTCAAAAACTCTATAAGAGGGGAGAGGACAGCTTGAAGAGCTCTCTTTCCTTTTCCGGTTGGTGTGGGAGCAACGAGGGGCGTGACTCTGGGCCAGCCCTTGCTCTCGGGCCGAGCCCAGATGTTGGTAACTATGAATTGTATTGGGTCTGTCTGCTGATATTTGTAACTTGCTTGTATTTTGGTTTTGAAGTTCGGGGTGCTGGTTTGTTTTCCCCCCAACTAAATGAATGTTTTGAACCTCAGGGTGCTGGTTTTTTCCCCTGAAGTACATGAATGAATCTGTATTTGGTATATTTCTTGATGCTTGTCTCTTTGCTCGCCTGAACTAATTGAATGCTAACTGAATGCTGGCGTTTTCCCCCAAACTAAATGAATGTTGTCTGTATGCTAAGTGAATGCTGGATTAAAGTAAGCTGGTCAACCCCTTCACCGTGCTTTCCTTGTTTAAGCAGATAAAAAGAACCTGTGCTTTCCCGGCAGCCCCCTGGGTGCCGGCTGTGGGGGAGGGATCTTACGCCCCCACCAAAGCTGCTAGCTGGGTTGTTAAAACAGGGGGACAGTGAAGATAAAGCAAAAGGTAGATGAAGGCAGCTAGGTGGCACAGTGGATAGAGCCCTGGGTCTGGAGTCAGGAAGACCTGAGTTAAAATCCAGCCTCAGACGCTAGTGACCCTGGGCAAATCACTTAATCTGTTTGCCTTAATCCACTGGAGAAGGAAATGGCAAACCATTCCAGTATCTTTGCCAAGGAAATCTCATGGTCCATAGGGTCACAGAGTCAGGTACACCTGAACAACTGAACAGCAAAGACAGAGGGACTCAGAGGGTATAATAAAGAAAAATGTTCTATTTTTCAGAATATGGATAATGAAGGAAATTTGTCCTGCATCACTTGCTATTTATAATGGCTTTTATATTTTTTGCCTTCTCAGCAGATAGAAGGAGGGAGAGAATTTGGAACTGTAAATAAAATAAAATTTAATAAAGAAAATGGGAAAAGGTGAATGTTAAGTAGTAGAAAATAGGTACGGAAAAGTAGGACCTAGAAAGGGAGGCAGAGATGTTTCACCGTGATGTTATAGCTAAGGGAATCACTAAATATTTCCAGCAGAGAAGTGACATGGTAAAAAGAACTACTTTAGAAAAACTAATTTGGAAAAAATATAAATATTGGATTGAATATAAGCAGAACAGAGTCATGGAGCCTAAGTTGGAAGGTGTTCCAGGATGAAATGATGAAAGCCTACATCAGAGTGTTACACACTGGTATGGAATGTAAAGGAGAGACATGAGAGATGGTTTGACAGATTTCCTATTAAAAGGTTAAAAATATGTTCAATATTTTACTAGAAATGTTAGCTACAGCAATAAGGCAAGAAAAAGAAATTGGAGGAAGTACAATAGTCACTCCATAGATGATATCATGGAATAAATACTTGGAGAATCCTACAGAATCCACTAAAAAGCTAGTTAAAATAAGTAACAATTTCAGCAAAGTTGCAAGATATAAAATAAACTCACATAAATCCAGAAGTAAGAAATGGAGAAATTACACTTAAAATAATTACAGACAACATAAAATATTTAGGGGTATATTTGCCAAGAAAATCCCAGGAACAATACGGACACAATTACAAAACACTTTTAATACAAATAAAGTTAGATCTAAACAATATGAAAATCACTATTGTTTAGGCTGAGCCAATATAATAAAAATGACAATTCTACCTAAATTAATTTACTTATTCAGTGCCTTATCAATTAAATTACCAATAAAATTATCTTATAGAGCTAGAAATAGAAATACATGGAAATGTTTTGCATGAATGTACATGTTTAACTTGTATCAATTTTCTTGCCTTCTCAATGAGGGGGGAGAGGAATAGGGGGGGATAGAATTTGGAACTCAAATTTTTTAAAAATTGGTTTTACATGTAACTGGAAAAACAAAATATTTAGACAGTGGGGAAAAAGGGTTAAATATACCTTTCATGATTTCCCCTAAAATATCTTTTGAGTAAACACACACACAAAAACCCAAAAAACAACTCAAGGAAAGTGGTAGAATACAAAGAACATGGTTGGAACGTAGAGCACCTGGCTTAAACCTCAATCCCACTAGTTATAATATGGGTGACTTTGGACAAATTATTTCATGTCTCTGGGCCTGTTTCCTTCACCTGATTAAAAAAGACAAAAAGGGGTGGTAGGATCTTGCCAGAGCTCCCCCCAAAACCTCTCCAAATACCTGTAAAAATGACACTAAACAAATTCTGGGCCGGCAGAATCCACAAGAAGAGAGCGAAACAAATCTCCAGCCCAAGACAACCTGGAGGGTTGACAAGAAAGGTCTGTTGCGCCCAACTGAGAGAGGAGCACAGTCCAGCACAGGCTGTGCCAACACAAACCAGGCCCCAGTAAATCCAGGGTAGGCCTCAAGGAACTGAGTCATTCGCAGCTGTGGCTGTTTCCAGACTTCTCAACGCACAAATGCCAGACAACTTACAACGTCAGTAAGGACTATCAGACTTGGTTGAAGGAGGAGTGCAGTTCAGCCAAGGCCTTAGTACAGCCACGGCCCCAGCAAACCAGGAGCAGGCCTGGGAGTGACTGAATCAGCAGTGGTAGAGGTCACTGATTCTGGAGCCCTTAGCCCACAGATGGTAAGGGGATTGAAACGATCAGAAGGAAAATACAGGGGTCTCTTTGCTGGAACTGAGGCAGGACTCTGTTGATTTGGTCATACTTGGATCTGGGTCACAGTCCTTAGTGGCAGTCCTGGGGCAAGGAGGAGCACTGGCACAGCAGAGCTTGTGACAGCAGTAGAGAGGGAACACTCCTCACAGTTCAAAGGCAGAAAAGAGTGCCCGTGGTCATTCACAGACCACAGCCAGGAGAGGAATAAATAACTCTCCTTGGATCATACCACCTTGGAAGAACTGAAAATGTACCGGTCCCTAGAGGTATCTCTGAAAACAGCTACACAAAACCCCTGAAGCATGGGGCATATGCCCTCCATACTGGAAACAGAACCCTGGCTTAACAAAGAGTTAAAAAGTCAAGAAATAGGCTGAGAAAATGAGCAAACAACAGAAAAAAACTCAGACTACAGAATCTTACTTTGGCAACAAGGAAGATCAAAACATACACTCAGAACACAACAAAGTCAAAACTCCTACATCAAAAGGCTCCAAGAAAAATATGAATTTGTCTCAGGCCATGGAAAAGCTCAAAAAGGATTTGGAAAATCAAGTACGAGAAGTAGAGGAAAAATTGGGAAGAAAATTGAGAGTGATGCAAGAAAATCATGAAAAACGAGTCAACAGCTTGCTAAAGGAGACCCAAAAAATACTTTAGAAAATATCACCCTGAAAAATAGACTAGATCAAATGGCAAAAGAAGTCCAAAAAATCAATGAGGAGAAGAATGCCTTAAAAAGGAGAGCTGGACAAATGGAAAAGGAGGTCCAAAAGCTCACTGAAGAAAATAATTCCTTAAAAATTAGAATGGAGCAAATGGAAGCTAATGACTCTATGAGAAATCAAGAAGTTATAAAAAAGAACCAAAAGAATGAAAAAGTAGAAGACGAATTTCTCATTGGAAAAAACAACTGACCTGGAAAATAGATCCAGGAGAGATAATTTAAAAGTTATCGTACTACCTGAAGGCCATGCTGAGAAAAAAAGAAAAAAAAAAGTCTAGACATCACCTTTCAAGAAATTATCAAGGAAAACTGCCCTGATATTCTAGAACCAGAGGGTAAAATAGAAATTGAAAGAATCCACTGATTGCCTCTTTTAAAAGAACCCAAAAAGAAAACTCCCAGGAATATTGTAGCCAAATTCCAGAGTTCCCATGTCAAGCAGAAAATATTGCAAGCAGTCAGAAAGAAACAATTTGAGTATTGTGGAAACACAATCAGGATAACACAAGTTTTAGCAGCTTCTACATAAAGGGATCAGAGGGCTTGGAATATAATATTCTGGAGGGCAAAGGAGCTAGGATTAAAACCAAGAATCACCTATCCAGCAAAATTGCGTATAATACTTCAGGGGAAAAAATAGACTTTCAATGAAATAGAGGACTTTCAAGCATTCTTGATGAAAAGACCAGAGCTGAATAGAGAATTTGACTTTTCAAATACAAGACTCAAGAGAAGCATGAAAAGGTTTAACAGCAAAGAAATCATAAATCATAAGAAATCATAATTAAAGCCAAACTGTTTATATTCCCACATGAAAAGATGATATTTGTAACTCATTATTAGGGTACCTGGAAGGAATATATAGATATCTAAAAAAATAAAGGGGTGAGAGAAGAATGTACTGGGAGGAGAAAGGGAAAGGTAGAATGGGGTAAATTATCTCATATAAAAGAGGCAAGAAAAAGCTTTTAAAGTCAAGGGGAAGAAGGGGGAGGTGAAGGAGAGTAAGTGAACTTTACTCTCATCAGAACTGGCTTAAGAGGGAATAATATACACATTCAATTGGATATGGAAATCTATCTTATCCAACAGGAAAGTACAGGAGAAGGGGATAAGAAGGGAGGGAGGAGGGCGAAAGAAGGTAGGGCAGATTGGGCGAGGGGGGAATCAGAAGCAAACATTTTTGAAGGGCGGGGTGAAAGGAAACAACATGACTATTATGGAAGTGTTTTGTATGACTACACGTGTATAAACTTTATTGAAATGCTTGCCTTCTCAATGAAGAGAGGTGGGGAGGGAGGAAGGGAGAGAACTCAAAAGTTTTAAAAGTTCATATTAAAAACTGTTTTTACATGCAACTGGAAAATAAGATACACAGGCAATAGGGTTGGGGGAGAACAGGATGGAGAGAAATAGTTAGAAATAGTAAAAAAAATTTTTTTTGAAGCAAGCTTCTCTGATAAAGGCCTTATATGTCCAACATACAGAGAACTGTGTCAAACTTATAAAAAACTAAGAGCCATTCCCCAATTGATAAATAACTAAAAGATATAATCAGTTTTCGGATGAAGTAATTAAAGCTATCTAGAGCCATATGAAAAAATATTTCATCTCACTATTGATTGGAGAAATGAAAGTTAAAACAATTCTGAGGTACTCTCTCATACCTATTAGATTGGATGATAGGACAGAAAAGGTAAATGACAAATGTTGGAGTGGATGTGGAAAAAATGAGATATTAATGTACTGTTGTCAGAGTTGTGAATTGATTAAACCATTCTATAGAGCAATTTGGAACCATGCCCAAAGGGCAATACCACTACTAGGTCTATATCCAAAAGAGATTAAGAACAAAAAGGAAAAGAATCTATATGTACAAAAAATATTTATAGCAGCTCTTTTCTGGGGGTAAAGAATTAGAAACTGAGGGGATGCACATCAATTGGGGAATGGCTGAAAAAGTTGTGGTATGGTGATGGAATACTACTGTACTATAATAAATGATGAGCAAGATGCTCTCAGAAAAATCTAGAAAGACATGAGTTGATGCAAAGTGAAATGTAATAGGTACAAAGTAAAAGCAATATTGTAGGATGATCAGCTGTGAATAACTTTAGCTATTAGCATGAAAAATGCTATCCATCCCCAGAGAATGAACTGATGGTATCTGAATACAGATTGAAGGAACGTTGGGTTTCACTTTCTTTATTTTTCTTGAGTTTTTAAAATCTGTTTCTTTCATAACATGACTACTATGAATATGTTTTGTATGACTGTGTATATATAACCTATATGGAACTGCTTGCCTGGGAAGGGAGGAAGGGAGAGAATTTCAAACTCAAAGTTTTGGAAACAAATGTTTCAGACTGTTGTTTGCATATAACTGGGGAAAAATTAAATACTAAATAAATACAAAAACAAAGACAAAAGAAGGGGTTGTATTAGATGATCTGTAACATTCCTACTTCCTCTAAAGCTATGAAATTATTTATCTCCAGGAAGTAATATTTAGTAGTGCACAATAGTGTCCTATTTAGTTCAGTGTGTGAGCATATAACAATAAATTTTACTTTAGGATTCTTTCAAGGTGTGTAACTCATTACAATCTTGTCACTCAGTCATATAATTACCTGCACAGTTCCTCATGACAAAAGTGCGTAAGCTGATGCAAAGGAAATCTTTAAAAGGCTGGGGCTTGGTGAGTCTCACCCACTTCAAATAAAGGTGCCTTAGCATTGGGATACAAGGAATTTCAGGAACATTCACCCCTAGAACAAAAAGCAATCAAGAATTCATTAAAATCAAATACCTTATTTCAGAAGCAAGAAAGCTCAAGAATATATTTTCTAAGTGAACCTTATTGATAATTCTGGGAGACTTCAACACCTGCAATTCATCTAACCAATGCATATTAAGTATGGTCTATTTAAAACAATCCTCAACCACATCAATATATTTACTTTAAAACAGATCTCTATTAATCTGGTCATTTTTCTTGGTTCTTTTCTGAAACTAATCTGCATATCAATTTTGTAAAGATGATAAGCAATGTAGAAAACACTGAAGTCGCAAATAAAAAAATGGCCCAGCCTTTCCTTTCAAAGGCTCACAGCCTTATACGGCACAGGCACAGTGCTTTCAAACTGTGGGTGAAACTGAATGTGGGGGTAACAAAAAATTTGGCATCAGTAAAAGATTTCTGAATATGCAACTGCCAAAAATTAATTCAAATCAAACATTTAACGAATCCAAGGTGTTTCTGGCAACACTTGTCCACGTTGTATCATGCAACTTCACTGCAGCCTTGGTTCCAAACACACAACACGCGCACTTTGCACTGCGCATGCTGTCATGTCACGCAACACCCACAAACACTGCCAGAAACACCTCTGTTCAGACTCGAGACTACTGTCCCCTATTTTAGGACAAAAATTTTTTTGATTATGGATAAGTGGCTAAATTTAGTCAGAAGAGGTAAAAATACTGATGACAATGTGGCAGAGTCTTTACTACCAAGTTGTAGTATACCTAAATTGACAAAAACAAAAAAGAAAATATCAAATCACATGGCTCTCAAAGAGAGTGAAGTTTAAACAGATTACTGAAACTGAAAGGGGAAGCTGTTATATTTTTGACTGAGCAGAAATCTAATTTGGTTAATTTTTTTCATAATGACATGTTAGAAGATGACTTTGAAAGTTTTACTAAAAAAGTTAACATATGGAAGACAAGGGTGGAAAATAGTTCTTTAGAAATGTCTACAGCTATAGAGGATTTTACAATTGAAAATAACATTCCAAAAGATTTAATTGTAAGAGTTATAACTGATCATCTGAAGTGCCTGGGGAGACAGTTTCAGAAATACTTCCCTTCAAATTTTGATTCTAAAAAACTAAGTTGGGTTCATAAACCATACTCAAAAAAGTGTCAATCATGCACCATTAAAAGTTCAAAAAGAATTTGCTGAGCTATCAAATGACAGATGTTTAAAACTTGAGTTTCCTAAAAAAAAATCATTAAATGAATTTTGGCTTGGGATTAGGACAGAATTTCCAAAAATTTCTGAAACAGCCCTAAACATATTTCTGCCACTTTGTACTACTTATTTATATGAAACAGCATTCTCAGCACTGATGATCATAAAATCAATATATCAATCAACTCTGAAAAATGTTGAAGACGCTCTATCTCCTGCAGTTTCAAATATTCCGCCAAAATTTAATTCTTTATGTAAAAATGAAAAAGCACATCCACCTCATTAGTATAGAAACTTGTTTTCATCTTTAATAAATAATAAAATTATACATACATCAAAAAATCATTTTAAAATAAATTTCTTTATGATTTATCACTAGTAAATGTTTGATTTGTATACCTATTTTTTTATGTCTGTATATACCCAGAATCATATAAAAATTTCTCAGGTGAAGGGGGTTGCTAGTGGAAAAAGTTTAAGAAGCCCTGGCATATGGAAAGGGACATATAATACACATACAAGTAAGTATGAGACAGAGTAGAATGTAACAGGGACAAAGACTTATAAGATATCTGAGGAGGAGAAATGATTTCATCAGTTGGAAGGTAGTATTGTTTAAAGAAGGCTTTATCTGCACCCCATATCTCCCTTCCATTCCCCTTTCTTTATGGACAGGAAGAGGAAGTGGAAGAAGAAAGAAGGCTCTTATGACGGTGAAGGATTTAAATTAGGGTGGAGGGTGGGGGGCAGTATGGAGGGGGGGGGAGACTTGCAATGGACATATCTGAGCAAGAACTGACTCAAATCTAAATATTTCTTTGGCAGGTCTACAGTTAGTAAATTGGGGGAATACCATTAATGCTGCCCTTTGAGACTGACACTAGTAATTACCTAGTTGTTTTTAATATTTTTTAACATTAGGCAGCTGCAGATACGACTGAAAGGTACTCTGTGTTTCCAGCACTGTCTGGTATAAGGCAAACTAATTTAAGATAAAAATACCAATGGACTGAAGGGCAATTCATGAAGCTACCCTAGCTGGACGAAAATATCCTAGAAGAACTTACTCCTTTTGTAGCATGTGAAACAATAGAAAAAACATTAGCCATAAGAGTGAGAAGACCTGCATTTGGGTCTCAGTCCCAAGTAATTTCATTTCTAAATCTCAGTTTCTTCATCTATAAAACAATATTATCTGTGCTACATAAGGCTCAGAGACTTGCCACAAGAATCAAATAAAAAAGATTTATTAAACCATGAAGTGCTATCAATATGTTATCTATAAAATGGATACAATGTACCATATCTTACAGGGTCGTGAGGAAAGGGCTCTGTAAACCATTAGATGTGCGCTATTATTAATTATATGCTCACAAAGCCACTTTCTAACTTAGTTATTTAGTCTCTCATTGGGAGAGTAGCCTCTGAAGAGAACACTTATACCATCTATCTTGCCATATAAAACTCCCATTGTCAATGAATAACTTGGCATTCTGGTTTACAAAAGGGCATCTTTTAAGTTTCTATAGTGTGAATCCTTAAAGCTTAAGAACCTCAGTATAAACTAAATAAGCCTGCAGAGTTCAAGAGCTCAGAGACTTGTGGCTGCTCCCACCAAAACACTACCAATATGAGAGGCCCAGCCAAAAAGTCAGTTGATTTTTCTTGCATATAAGCTTTTAAAATCTTCTGAATTTTGTAGACCTTAACTTCCTGAATGCAACCACTTTCAGGACAGAGTTACTAGTTATTAATGTACTCTACTTAAACTTCAAGGAGCCAGGATTTAATCAGAGAGTCCAACACAGATCACAACTCTTCTTCCACACTTCATTATATTGTCTTCAGGAATTGCTATGGGAAAAACCATTCATCACCTCAAGTCCAACTTTCTGGTGATGCCAGTTCTCTGTACTTAGCTAGGCTAGACCTTAGAAGATCAACAGTCCATTTCCCAGACTATACGGTCTTTCTAGTTTGATAAAACCTGCCAGAGCTTGCCCTCTGCTGGCACAGCCTTTCAGAAAGTGGGGTCAGCTCCTCATTGTGAGACAATGGAGGAGGATTTTAGAGGAACAGAAAACTACTAGTTCACATTTATATGACATTTAAATTTTACAAAGCATTTGCCTCACACTAGAGTGGTATAGACTACATGAATGTCTATAACTGGTCAACAGTTAAAACTGAAGGAAAAAGGATCCTGGCCACCATCAAAGAGGAGGAGAAAGTAAGCTTTTATTGACTGTTGGAGAGTTGTTTGAATGCTCCAAAGACAATGCCAAAGTTGCTAGTTTCATTTTTACCTGAGAGTGAAATTGTAGAGTTTGAAATAAAGTCTGGTGGGATAGCAACAGTTTCAAAGTAACTCATGGAAACTTCCCCCAAAATTACATGCCCCAAAGAGACTATTTCAATACTCTCAATTATAGCTATCCTTACAAAGAGTCTGAAGAATCAGAGTCAGGGCACAGAATACTGAGCTGCCTCAATAACTTCTGAAGCACAAGTAGACATGAAATAAAGACTGATTGTAATGGAAAAATGTAAGAATGAAAAATATTACTGTTTGAGTTTGAAAAGATACCCAAGGAAGGAGTGTACTTATAAAGTTTGTTAATAAGAAAACTAAATTTCTGCTCAACTTCCTCAAGAACTTTCTGAAATCTATAGGAGCTAGCAGGTACCTTCTTCAAATGGAATGCAAATTTTATGGCATTGTCATAGGAGGATCCCAAGTGACAACAGAAGTGTCCACTCACCCACTAGATGCAAAATTTGGATTTTGGCTCCTATGGGAATTTTCAATTTGTTTTCAGGAGGAATGGGAAAAGCTCCATTACGATTACGAAACTTCCCCAAAATATGAACTTGAGGCATATATGTCCAGATGGCTTCCACCAACTCCAAATGTGAAGTTTCCACACCCTGTATTATAGTACAGATAAGTAGGAGAGGAACTTGTTGTTAGCATCTGAAGGCATATATTCTCTTTTGATAGTAAAATATGAAAGCAAATGAACTCAGATCATCCCCCCTCCCCACTCTTCCCTGAAATTTACTGCTCATATGCAACAAATAACTCTGGTTTTTATACTACTTTAAAATTACAAAGTGCTTTAAGTTCCAAGTTGAGACTGTAACACTAGGTAGATAAAAGAAATGGGAAACCACCTCTCTGATCTCAGTTACCTGAAATAACAACACCATATTTCTAAAGGAAAGGCAACTTACTCATACAACTAATAAGCATCAGAGCCAGGTCTTCTGAGTCCAAGACTCCATTAAAATATGGGGCTTGATGAGATTAGCATACCTTAATCGAAATTAATCACAGAACATTTTTGATCATGAAATATGACAGATTATACATGCATGGGCCCAGGAGGCCAAATGGTATAAAATGTCTCTAAAACAGAGAGGTGTAGGGAAAATAGCAGAACGAAATAGAAGATATTAAGCTACATACAGAGTGTCCCTAAAGTCTGGACACATAGGCAATGTGGAGTTATTACATAGAGTTCACGTGAATCTTGCAAAGTGAATCTACCTTGGCATCACAAATGATGGAAATCATATTGAAGATGTTATTTGTTAATATTCCTATTAAACAAAATGTTGAAAATTTCATTCATTTCTTGAAAATATGCATTTTTGCCTATGTGTCCAGACTTCAGAACACCCTGTAGAGAAATTGCTACATATTAACAAATATTTTTGATAAATACATCTAAGAAACAGAGGAAGGTCTCTAGAACAACAGGTAGACATTTTATGAAAGAGTTGAAAAAAAGAAGCACACAGGAGATGGGGGCACGGAGACACTGTAGTCTGAACAAAAGGCGAGTACACCATCAGTGATTAGACCATGGATATAAACTACAAAGTACAGGGGCTATTTGATATCTGAATATTCATTACAAAGGTCCCTGAAGTTAGGAGGCTGCACTTTGGTTTAGTCTGGACCTGACTTTGGGAACTCCTGGTTGCGAAACTCCCTCTACCAAAGCACATAAGCTTTTTGCAACTTAAGACTCTTGGTTGAGTAGGGCACTGAGAAGTAAGATGGCTTGCCAATACGTATCAGAAGGGAACTTGAACCCAGGTCTTCCTGACTCTGAGGCTAGCTTTCTATTCACTATGCCATGATGTCTTCCTCTGAGACCATGAAGAGTAGAAAAAGTTGTAAGAAAAAAAAATCATTAATGAACTCACCACTAGTTACCACTCAATTATACCTTCCCACTTTATACTAGTGTGTATTACTAACCACTACATTAACATCTCTGCTGGTTGGTTCTGTAAAATATCAAGATTAAGAGAAGCCCTTGGAAAAATGGACACAGCCCTCAAATATTTTTACAAAAATAACCTTACTGATGATCATGCTATGAAAAAAAAAATATGAAGCAAAAGGTGTCATATTTTGATGCCATACATTATCATCATAAAAATTAAAATCTCCACTTCCCTCACTTGATTCTAATAATTAGTGTATAGTTGAAATTATGAACCTGAATTTTGTTAATATGAAAAAATTTCAAGAAGATCCTAGGGAAATGGTGTAGGTCAGAAAACTTCCAGCTCTCTACATTTCCTCCCAAAAAAACACAATATCACTTCAGAGGAAACATAGAACAGCAGAAATAAAAGTTGGGGTAAAGCAGATGTCCTCCTAAGACAATTTGAGAAGACTCCAGGAAATATTCAACTTTCAGGGGAGTCAGTTCAGCCTGAGTGAAGTGCAAACACCTCCAGGTTGAATGGGTGGAATCAACAAACAACAAGCCTTGGGGTCAGCAGGGTTGGGAGACAGCCTCAGCCTTAGAAACTTTCATCTCACAGACAGTTTGGGGGGTCTGATGGCTGAGTAGTAGAAGACGGAAGGACCTTCTACTGTTGAGAGACACCAACTAGAGCTGTGCTGATTCAGGGTATGGCTACTGGGAAAAGGAGCCAGCATAGTCCTGGTGAGTGCAGAAGCAGATGGATGTGGACTCTCCTGGCTGTGGGCACTTACAGGTGAGCTGAGTCCCTGGTTTCAGTTTCAGGGCAGAGAGAACAGCTGTAGTTTGCAGCCACCTGAGGGACCATAAGAAGCAAGATCATTTGTGCCCTAGCCATGGCTTAGGAGTAGAGAGGAGGGCCCAAGGTTAGGCTCCAAGATAGACCTTAGAAAATAGTAGTAAAAATGACCTGACAACTTGGAGCATCACTTCCCACACTATGGGATTAGAACTTGATTATACTAATAGCTACTAAAAACAAAATAAAACAAAAATGAGTAAGCAAAAGAGAAAGAACCCAACCATAGACAGTTACGATGGGGATAGAAAAGATCTGGGTTCATATTCAGAGGAAGATAATGGACCTTAAAAAGACACTCCTTTTCTAATGAGAAAGGTCAAAATGTTTAAAAAAAAATAAGAGCAATCCAAGCAAATCAAGAATATTATGAAAAGAAAGTCAACCAACTTGAAATAGAGAATCAAAAACTTAAGGAATTAGTTATTTCTTGAAAACCAGAATTGGGCAAGGGGAAGCTAACAACATTCTAAGACACAAAGAAATAATAAAACAAAATCAAGAGAATGAAAAAATAGAAGAAAATGTGAAATGTCTCATCAGAAAAACAACTGATCTGGAGAACAGATCGAGGAGAAATAATATAAGAATAGTCAAACTACCTGAAAAACAGAATCTTGATACAATATTACAAGCAATTACCAAAGAAAATTGCCCTGAAGTTCTAGAACAAGAAGGCAAGACAGAAATAGAAAAAAATCCACTGAATTCCACCTGAAAGAGATCCCAAGAGGTTTTACAGGAACATCATAGCCAAGTTTCAAAGCTCCCAGGTTAAAGAGAACATACTGCAAGCAACAAGAAAACAAAAAACAATTTAAATATCATGGAGCTATAATAAGGATTACACAAGACCTAGCAGTTACTATGGTGAAGGACTATAGGTCTTGCAATGCTCTACTTTGTAGAGCAAAATAGCTGGAGTTACAACCAAGGATAACTTACCCAGCAAAGTTAAGTATAATCCTGAATGAAAAAAAAATGGACGTTGTATGAACTGAAAGACTTTTGGCTATCTGTGACAAAAACAGCAGAACTTTATGGAAAATGTGACGTATAAGATCCAGGAGAAATATAAAGTAGACATTAAAGACCAATTATAAGGGACTCAGTACCGGTTGAGTGGTTTACTTCATATACATGAACCATGTTAGCAGTGCTATTTAGGACTGTCATCATTATTTGGGCAGTTTGAAAGAAAGGCTTGGGTTGAGCTGTATATAAAAAAATAAAACAGTACAGGAAAAGATGAAAAAGAGTAATTATCTCACACAAATGAGGCATAAAAGAAAAAACTCAAATAGAAGGTAGCGGGGGATGGGGAGGGAAGGGAAGGGAGAGGGAGAGTAGGTAGTGCTGGAAACTTACTCTCATCAGGGATAGGTTAAAGAGGAAATAACATATAGAAGGAGATAAAAGTCTTCTGAATTCAGAAAGAAATAAGAGGGCAAGGGGACAGAGTCGGGGGAGAGGGAGATGATAAGGAAAGGACTCTTGGAAAGGTGGGTAGATTAAGGAATAGGTGGGCAAGGTAGAGGGTAGAAGTAAAGCAGAGGAGTGAGGAGGGATAGGGTAAATAGAGTGAGAAGGAATAGTGAGTAAAAATAGGAAGGAGGAAAATACACAAGTAATTATAGCTTAGAATGTGAATGGGACGAATTTACCCATAAAACAAATGGGTAGCAGATTAAAATTTTTAATTAAATAATATGTTGTTTTCTGGAAACACTCTAACAATGAGAGACAGAAACAAAGATAAAATAGAGAGCAGGAGTAGAATTTATTATGTAAAAAAAGCGGGGGTAGAATCATGATCTCAAAGTTAAAGCCAAAACAGACTTAAAGGAGAAAAATAGGGAAACTACACGATATGTCAGCAATATTATTCACACTGTTTTAGACCATTTAAAAGAACTTGACAGTATAAAATACCTGAGCGTATACCTGCAAAACAGACACAAGAACTATATGAATGTAAACATAAAACACTTTTTATACAAATAAAGTCAGATCTAAATAACTGAAGCAATATTTATTGTTTATGGGCAGGTAAAGCCAATATAATCTTTAAAAATGACATTTTTACCTAACCTATTTATCCAGTGCCATGTCAATTAAATTACTAAAAACTTATCTTAATGAGTTGGAAAAAATAATAACAAAGTTCATTTGGAAGGAAAAAAATTCAGGAATTTCAAAGAAATCAGGGAAAAAAAGATGTAAAGGAAGTAAATTCAGCAGTATCAGACTTAAAATTTTATGGTATAAATAAAACCAATATAGCCAAGAACAGAAACAATGTAGGAAATTGGGGGAAAAGCTTCCATAGATAATCTCTCAGATAAGTTGTAATTGGGTTGGAATATTGCTCTGGTATAGGAAATGATAAGCTGGTTTTATAAAAACATGGAAAGTCTTAAGACTTATGAAGGAATATGCTATCTACCTGCAGAGAAAGAGATGCACAGTACTGTTTTACATATGTGAGTGTATATGCGTATATATGTGTGAGTATATTTAGGGGTGTGTGTGTGTGTGTTTAATTGTAATCTTCTGTGGGGGGGAGGGGGGAAGCAGTGCATGGGGAGAGAGGAAAAACATAAAGTAAAAAGTGTACAGCAGAGAAGAAAAGAAAACCCATAAGGAAGCAAAGAAAAGCTGAGTAGCTTTGAAAACAATGTAGCAGTATTTATTATATAGATTTTCTTGAGATAGAAATAGATTGTTTTATATTGAATCCTCCCTTATGTTCTGTGGTAAATGGCAATGTTCTTTTTTCTTTTCTCATTTGTATTTAAGTTTAAAATGAATAAAACATCTTCATTATTTCAAGATAATAAATCAGTTATTTACCATGAATTTTTTTTCCCCTATTTTAAGTGGATTTGCTTATTATTTTAAGTGGCCCTTCTCTGATGCCAGTAATTCTCAGGTAATAAAACCCTGGACAGATGTCAGGAAATAATGGTGAACAGAAAGGTCTGGTATACTATGGTCCATGGGGTCACAAAGAGTTGGATATGACTGAACAACAAAACCCAATTTCACATTTAATATTTTTATAGAGGAAAATGCAGTTGTATCCATTATCTTATTACGAGATTCTCCTAACAATACTGTAGCACAGCAAGTAGTAGAGATATTATTTCCGGAATAATAAAGCTTGTTAGCACTTTTTACTCAAAGATACCCAGAGATGTATTAGGCATGATATACTCACCAACAAGTTTGGACAAGCCTGCAAGGCTTCTAGCACACCAGGAATGCTAAAGGCCTCATGGCCACGAACCCGTCGCCTCTCAAGGTATCTAGGGTGAAGGCCATAGAGCTGCTCGATGTCTGGCATCTTCTTGAGCAGTGTTAGAAAACTGGAATCAGTGAAGCCTGAGAAATTTATGAGAAGACAAGAAGTGAGATTCCTGGAGCGATGAAATATACAGAAAAAATGGGTATACCCATCTACCTCCTATGCAGGTCTCTAATGCAAGCAGACCATTTTATGCTCACATCCTTTATCTTAAAATAGATTCCACTTTCTGATATATAATATTCTCTCCTCACTGGGATATGTTCTAAAATTACTGGAAACTCTCACCACAATCAGCCTACTCTGTGACTCTGGATAAGTCCCTTTCTCAATCTGGGCCTCCATTTCTGACTCTGTAGAATGATCTCTTAGGTCTCACCCAGTTTGAACACTTGAAGTTTACTTAGGATACCTAATACTATAATTAGTATCTAAGGAAACTTAACAAAATGGAGAATCTTCACAGGAGCATAGTTTTAGGGCTAGAGGGTAATTAAGAAGCAATGAAGTTCAAATTTTACAAATGAGGAAAGTGAGGCCAAGTGATATTAAAAGACTCACTCAAGGGTCACATAGGGAGCAAGAATTAGAGCCAAGGGGGTGGAGCCAAGATGGCAGAGTAGAAGCAAGGACCTACTTGAGCTCTCCCCACAAACACCTCAAGGTATCATTAAAAAATGACTAAACAAATTCTAGAGCAGCAGAAGTCACAAAATGACAGAGTGAAACAGATTTCCAGCCCAAGAACAATCTGGAAGGCCTGACAGGGTCTATCGCACTGTACTTAGAGTGGAGCTCAGACCAGCAAGGACTGCACCAGCACAGACAGGACTGGAGCAAGCTTCAGGGCACTGAATCAATGGCAGCTGTGTTAGTTTCCAGACTTCTCAACTCACAAAGCCAAAGACAGCTTCAAAGATCAGTGGAAAAGCTCTCTCACTTGGGTGAGAGAGAAGCATGGTCCAGCCTACCCTTGGCCCCAGGCCCAGGGCAGCAGCAGCCACTGCCATAGGGGCAGCTGCTTCTGGAGCTCTCAGCCTACAGAAGGTGGGGGAACCAAGCAGTTGATCTGGGTCACAGTCCTGGGTGGCTGTCCTGTGGTAAGGAGGAGCGCTGCTGTGGTGGAGCTGGTGGTGGCTGCGAACAGGGAACCCTTCTCATAGTTCCAGAGCAGAAAAGAGTGCTTATGGTTGCTCATAGATCAGAATGCAGGCCAGTAGAGGAGTAAACACCTCTCTTTTTACCATACCACTTTGGAGGAACTAAGAATTTACAGGTCCCTAGAGATATCTCTGAAAACAGCTGCACAAAACCCCTGAAACTTGAGACAGTACACCCTCCACTTAACAAAAGAGCTCAAAAGTCAAATAACTGCCTGGGAAAATGAGCAAATGGGAAAAAGAGTAAGACTACAGAAAGTTACTTTCTTGGTGAAAAGATGTTTTCTTATGTCTTTGGTGGCAAGGAAGATCAAATCATACACCCAGAAGATTAAAGCATATAATCAGGGGAAGACAGCAAGGTCAAGGCTCCTACATCCAAAGCCTCCAAGAAAAATATGAAATGGTCTCGGGCCATGGAAGAGCTCAAAAAGGATCTGGAAAATCAAGTAATGCACGTAGACGAAAAACTGGGAAGAGAAATGAGAGTGATGCAAGAAAATCATGAAAAACGACAACTCAACAGCTTGCTAAAGGATACCCAAAAAATGCTGAAAAAAAATAACACCTTACAAACAGACTAACCCTAATGGCAAAGGAGGTCCAAAAATCCCAATGAGGAGAAGAATGCCTTAAAAAGCAGAACTGGCCAAATGGAAAAGGAGGTCCAAAAGCTCACTGAAGAAAATAATTCCTTTAAAATTAGAATGGAGTAAATGCAAGCTAATGACTTCATGAGAAATCAAGAAATTATAAAACAACCAAGAGAATGAAAAAAAAAATAGAAGAGAACTGGAAAAACAACTGACCTGGAAAATAGATCCAGGAGAGATAGTTTAAAAATTACTGGTCTACCTGAAAACCATGATCCAAAAGAATGTCTAGGCATCATCTTTCAAGAAATTATCAAGTAAAACTGCCCCGATATTCTAGAGCCAGGGGCAAAATAGAAATGTCAAGAATCCGTCTGTCACCTCCTGAAAGAGATCCCAAAAGGAAAACTCCTAGGAACATTGTAGCCAAATTCCAGAGTTACCAGGTAAAGGAGAAAATATTACAAGCAGCCAGAAGGAAATAATTCAAGTATTGTGGAAACACTATCAGGATAACATAAGATTTAGCAGCTTCTATGCTAAGGGACCTGAGGGCTTGGAATATGCTATTCCAGAGGTCAAAGGAGGTAGGATTAAAACCAAGAATCACCAACTCAGCAAAACTGAGTATAATACTTCAGGGAGAAAAATGGAATTTCTATGAAGTAGAAGACTTCCAAGCATTCTTGTTGTAAAGACCAAAGCTGAATAGAAAATCTGACTTTTAAATACAAGAATCAAGAGAAACATGAAAAGGTAAACAGGAAAGAGAATTCATAAGGGACTTATCAAAGTCATACTGTTTACATTCCTACATGGAAAGATATTTGTAACTCATAAGGCCTTTCTCAGTATTAGGGTAGTTAGAGGGACTCTGTGTGTGTGTGTGTGTGTGTGTGTGTCCGTGTGTCTGTGTGTATATGTGTGTGTGTGTGTATATATGTATATATGTATGTGTATATATGTATGTAAGTGTAGACAGACAGACAGACATAGACAGAGAGCACAGGGTAAGCTGAATATGAAGGGATGATACTTAAAAAATAAAATTAAGTGTTGAAAGGAATGTACTAGGAGAAAGAGAAAGGGAGAGGCAGAATGTAGTAAATCATCTCACATAAAAGAGGCCAGAAAGAGCTTTTACAATGGAGGGGAAGAAAAGGAAGGTGAGAGGGAATAAATGAACCTTACTCTCACTGGATTTGGCTTGAGGGAATAACACATACTCAACTGGGTATGAAAATCTATCTCACCTTGCAGGAAAGCAGGAGGGAAGAGGATAAGAGAGGGGGGATAATAGAAGGGAAGGAAGATTGCGGGAAGGTGTAATCAGAAGGAAACACTTTTGTGGGGGGACAGGTCAAGGGAGAAAATGTAATAAATAAAGGGAAGGACAGGACAGAGGGAAATGCGGTTAGTCTTTAGCAAAATGACTATTATGGAAGTGTTTTGCATGGCTATGCATGTATGACCTATATCGAATTTCTTGCTTTTTCAATGAGGGTGGCTGGTGAGGGAGGAAGAGAGAGAATGTAGAACTCAAGGCTTTAAAAAAAATTGTTTCTGCATGCAACTGGGAAGTAAGATGTACAGGCAATGGCGTAGAGAATCTATCTTGCCCTACTGGAAAATAGAGGGGAGGGAGATTGGAGAAAGGGGTGGTGATAGAAGGGACGGCAGATTGGGGAAGGGGGTAGTCTGGGTAAAAGCTGTCTTGGCGTACAGGGAGGGGAGAGATGGGGAGAAAATCTGGAATTCAAAATCTTGTGGAAGTGAATGTTGAGAAGAGAAAATCAACTATTTAAAAAAAAAAAGAATTAGAATCAAACTTGAACCCAGCTCCTCTGACTCCAAATTAGGTATTCTTTTCATATCCCATTACTCTGCTATTTTTAATAATAAAAAGGATTAACTATACAAGGTGACTAGAAACAGAAGGCATAGATCCTGTCTTCACAGAACATAGTAATTTTCACATAGCAGGCACCGAATGTTTGTCAAATGAACATGAGTGAAAAAATGGCAAATAGCATGACAAAGGAATGTATATGTATTTCCACTTCCCATCACCATAAGGTTGGTTACCAGGTGATTTTTTTTTAACTACAATAACTCATCCAACTGCCTAAGGCAGATCTTGATACACCCTGGGGAAGAAAATACCTAATGACATCAGTGAAATCACAGCTTAGAAGCTGAAGCAATACGTTGATAGACACACTGACACCCACCATACATACATACATACATACATATGTGTATGTATATGTGTGTATGTGTGTGTGTACGTGCATGTGTTAGAGACAAGCTTTATTTATCCTTATAACAGTATCCTGTGTGGTGGTATAACATGATTATATTATCATTATATGGGGCAGCTAGGTGGTACAGTGAGTAGAGCACTGGCCCTGGAGTCAGGAGGACCTGAGTTCAAATCTGGCCTCAGACACTTGACACATTTACTAGCTGTGTGACCTTGGGCAAGTCGCTTAACCCGAATTGCCCTGCCTTCCCACCTGCAGAAAGAAAATGTAAAAAAAAAAAAATATCATTATATTCATATGCTTACTAAACCAGGTTTTTGTGAGAAAAATACAATGGAACCTATCAATAGGACATTATATTGCTTCACAGTTTTCAAATCAAGTCCAAGTCAATTTTATTATCTGGTCCTCACAACAACCCTGTATTATTGACAGAGCAGAGATTATCATCCTCATCATACCAATGTGGCAAGTGAGTGGCAGAGAAGGGCAGTAATTTACCCAATATTACTGGGTTAATTAATAGCATGATAGGGACATTCTGTCTCTTAAGTTATTTATCCTTTCTTCTTAGAGTTGTTTGTCCTTCATTCTCAAAGAAGACCATGACATCAGGAAAGGGATGTGAAGAGTTGTTACAGTTTTTGGATGGCAAAAAATCAGGCTGCTATAAATTCACTCTATGTTTACCCAAAAATATTTACTTGAGTGCCTCATTTGTACTACGTGCTATCTTGGGCACTTAGAGAAGACAAAGATAAATTAGACAAAACCTGAGTAGGGATAAGAGGATGTAGGTACAAATAAATATAATCATATTCAAATCTGTGTAAGTACAAAAGCGAAGTTGTTGTTCAGTCATTTTGTAGTCGTGTCTGACTCTTCATGACCCCATTTGGGGTTTTCTTGGCAAAGATACTGGAATAGTCTGCCACTCCCTAATGCAAATTCTCAGTTGTTTGCCTACAAAGTTATCTACTTCAGGCACAATCGTATGGAGTTGCTTACTTGGGAAGAGATTAAAGTATTACATTAAAACTGTAGACCTGATTTATTTCAAACATCTCATTATACTACTAAATCAACTACACAGCAAGTCAAATCACACCCCCATTATATTACTTCTACTAAAACAGGAAAGTTTTTCTAACAAATACACTATTATCTTCCCCACAATACTAATACCATATAAAGAGACTCAACCATATTTTAGCTAATACAATCATCACTCACCTGTTGGCATATATTCCCACCAGCGGCCTGCACAAAGATCTACAATCTTCACTACTCTCAGATACAGGGTCACTGCCTCCTTCAGCTTCCGGGAGAGGCATTCCATACACATGATATCCTGCAGAGGGAGGTACCTTTGTGAGAGAAAGAAACTCACATTTATCAAATGAATAAGTATTTCCCATTCATTAATGGGTTACATTTTTATCCCTTTATCCTTTTTTTAATTAAACAAATAAAAAAAGTACAGTACTTGTACTAAACATAGATGCCTCATGCTTGTTGTCACATTATAGGCTTGGGTTTATATGCCTAAGACATGGACTTGTTTATTTCCTCCTAGGTACTATGTACACAATTTGAGAGACTTCCACCAAGGGACTAGTGATACCTAAATTATGGATCTGCAGTTAATAAGGTCAGCTCTCTCATAAATGTAGCCTCAGATTGCAGCACATACTTTATATGTTCCCCACCAAAATATGACTTTATTAAAATAACAATAATCTTTGGTTCCATAAGAATTTAGATGGTGATTTAAATTAAAACTTTAGATATAAATTTATAACTTTTAATCAGAAACTAATCTTTTTCTTGATTGTATTCTCAGTTACTGTTTCTTTTTAAATCTGATTCCGTAATGATACATGGAGCTTTCACACTTGAAATTTTAACTATCTTTACACAGAATTTTCGTGATGGTGACAGTGGTGGCTTTACAAAAAAACATTTTATTGACAAAAATTGAAACTGTAATTTTAAATTCAACAAATACTTATTAATCATCTACTATATCCAAGGTACTGTGCTAATTGCTGAAGATACAAAGATAGATATGACATAGGCCCTACTTTTAAAAAGTTCACAATAATTAGTGGGAAGGACATGTACAAAAACCTATAAAACAAAGGTTTATAAGATGAGTAAAAATAAAAAGTCCAAGCAAAGTGCTTTGAGATGTGCAAAAGAGATAACGTTTACTCAGTCAAGTATGCTTATGTCAAGGAAAATTCCATGAAGGGGCTTTAGTTAGATTTTGGTGGGGAAAAAGAGGTGGGGGGAGGATTCTAACAGGAATGAAGAATAGGTGGACAGGGGAAGGGGGTGAAGAACACTTTGGGAAGATGAAAGCAAGAGAAAAGGTTTAGAGACAGGATAGATTATAGGACTAAAGCAAGGGAGCTTAATTTTTAAAAATAATATCTGTGAGATTACCAATTTATTTTTGTCTGCCATGTGTCTAGAAGTAACATTCAATTCCCTGGTACTGCATACTAGTCCAGTGCCATGAAAAGTAAAATAGCTTTACATTTATAATCAAACTCCTTAAGAAAAAGCAATCTCTTTTTTTTTTCTCCTCAAAGACACAATCCTAAGGAATAGGAATCATGTCAATCAGCTTAAAAGGAAGATCAAACATATTAAATGCAATTAGCACAAGTGACCCAATATAGATTTGGTTTCTTCAAGACAAAGCAGGGGTTTTGATACGATTTAATGAAAGGAGGCCAACAACTCTCATACAGTAAAAATAGAAGACCTGAATGCCGAATTTTGAGAATATAAAAATGAAACTGGACTTAAGCCCTTGGGCATGTTGGGTTCAACACGCTGTCTAGTTCATGGGTCGTCGTTACTTCTACCAATGTGTCTCCCCTTCTATAATAAAAAGGGAGCTCCTGTCTATTACCATTTTCTAGTGAATTAGAATCTTATTTTAGGGATTATTTAGGACAATCCCTCATTCACAGAGACAGGGGAAGTAACATGGTGTGGTGAGGGCACCAAGATGCATCTGGAGGCAAATAAGCTTGCATTAAGATGTAGGTTTGTGACTTATGGAGTGGTCTTAATTGTGTCACGTCACTTCTCCGACCTCAGTTCTTTGCTCTGATAACTGAAAAGACCAGACTAAATGGTCTCAAGGGCCACATCAACTCTTAAATCCTGTAAGACTCACTCAAGATCAGGCAGCAACTTATTTATGCAGTCAAGTGCAGGGAATCACAGAATCCTAGAATCAATGGGATCTCAGAGAATTACTGTCTCCTCTACAATCTCAATGTTCAACAAAGCTCTTCCCAAGACTCCAGTGACAGGAAAACCACTTTTCCTGAGGAAGCCCTCTAATTGCAAGGAAGATTTACCTCACATTCAGCTAAAAACTACTTCTCTGCAACCACCCTCTGGCAATTCTTATCCCTCTAACAATAATTTTTCAAATACTGGCAGATCAAAACGCTCACTCTATCACATCTTTTCCAGTTTAAATCACTAGTTCTTACAAAAGAATCTTCGTATGGTGTCTTCACACTACTATGGCTGCCTTCCTCTTCACACTCTCTAATTTGCCACTGATTCCTAAAATGTGGCATGTGGAATTAAACACAATAAGGACACAAACTGAAAATGCTCTTTCTGAAGTTACCTATGATCTACTAATTGTGAAGTGACCAAGCCTCATCCTTTTCTGGACCTCTCTGCAGCATTTGACAATGTTAGTCTCCTCTCCAGGAAACTCTCTCCTCTCTGGATTATACTGACACTGCTCTCTCTGCTGTTTCTCCTTCTACCAATTTAACTACTCCTTGGTCTTACTTGGTGGTACTTCATACATATCATATCAACTAACTGTGGGAATTCACCAAGGCTCTGTTATGGGCCCTCTTCTTTTTTCACTCTACACTATTTTACTTGGTGATCTCATCAGCTTCCATGGATTAAGTTATCAGCCCTTTGGAGATGTAAGAAATGGGAGGAAGAGTTTTGTTTCCACAGAACTAAAGGTGTACTTCCCCCCTTCCCCCACCCCAGCTTTAGCAGAAACCAGGCCTCAAGGTCAGTCAGGTGAGAGGTCAGAGGCTTGTACTAATGCCCATGCTTTTTGAGAAGGCAGTCAGGGGAATTAGAGGCCAAAGGGCTTGAACCAGTTCAAGCTTATCTAGGGTCTGGTCTCGGTCAAGAATCCAGGCCTATTGATTTGCATAATTTGCATATGTTAAAGAGGGAAAGTAGGGGAAGTAAAAGAATGTAGTTTAATCCTAAACTAAAACAAGGAAAATCTAATAAACTTCACTTTTGCTTCTGTATCCTTATTATTCTACCTATATAAACTGTATAACCTAGGAAAACTATGTAAAAAATAAAGATTGTAAACTAACCATAACTCTAGCGGGAGTGGAGGGAATGGTTACCCCTGCTCCTGCAGCTGTAGTGGTGTGAGTGTTCCGGTGAACACTACACTTGGTCTCTCGAGGAGCGTAATAAAATGCCTTTCTCTGCCCACTCTGGTCCTGAGTTCTTTGGGTGACAATGGGCAAATCGCATGGATCTTCCTAAGGTCAAGTGAAGGGAAGCAATGAGCAGCAGAAGCTCGTCTCAGGCTTACTCCCAGATCTTGCCTTGGGATGTCCTGTGATCCCCGCTGTGGTGTTAAGAGAGCTACCACTCCGGATTCCCTTGGGGAACCGTGGGGTCTGCACAGCCTTCTTAAGGGGACATCACTTGGGACTTCCAGCCCTGTCTCAGGAACCTTGTGATCTTACCGCCATCCTAAGGGTCCATCACTTGGGTCCTCCTTAGGGTCTGACCCCTAGGAGGCCCTGTGATCCCCACAGATTAAGGGGGGGCTACCACTTGGTCTTCCTCTGGGAGTCCTGTGGTCTGTACAGCCTTCCCCAGGGATTATCACAGGGTTCTTCCTCAGGACTTTGGCCCTGCCTAGGAGGTCCAGTGATCCCCAAAGCCATGTTTTCTCACAGTTTGGGGAAGTCCAGTGATCCCCAAAACCATGTTTCTCACAGAGATGACTCCCAGATCTACATATCCAGCCCTAGTCTCTCTTCTGAGTTACAGTACTGTACCATTAATCGTATTTTAGACATGTCCAAGATGTCCTGTAGGCATCTCAAGTTTAGTATGTTCAGGCCTCTCTCCCATCTTCTAAAATTCCCCATTACTATTAAGTGCACTAACTATCTTCCCAGTAACCCAGGCCTGCAGCCTTCATCAGTCACAAACAACCATTCACAGGTCCTCAACATCCTCACCTACACTTTGGTTTCCTTGACTCAAGTCCCTCAACTCCAACCCAGGCTCCACTCAGCTGCCAAAGTGATTTTCTTAAAGTGTATGACCAACCATTTTAAATTTTCCTCCCTCCCCTCCCCCCACACCTCAATAAACTCCCCCCCAGGGTAATAAAATCCTGTTTGGTATTTAAAGCTCTTCCTAACATGGCTCCTTCTCCCTTTCTCATCTTCTTACACTTTACTCTTCTCCACACTATGATATAGCACAAATCTCACCATCTGCAGGAAGCCTTTCTCAGTCTCTCCCACTGCAAGTACCTTCCCCCTCTTTGAGTTAAACTTCCACCTGTTCTGTATTCAACTTGAGATTTACCTAGTTATTTACATGTTGTCACTCCCTTTTGAATAAGAGCTCCCAAAATGGCAGGGAATCTTTCTGCTTTTCTTTTTATCTCCAACACTTAGCACAGTGCCAGGCACATAGTAAGTGTGTTGTAGTTGTTTGTAAAGGCTTGTTGACAGACTGGTCTCCAGATGTGTTCTGATCAGGTGTAATAGTAATTAAGGTGGGACTTTCTGCTTTTCTTCTCTTAAGTATCTTTAAAGATTCTGGCCTTTGTTTGAATGGGGCAGATAAAGTGGGACCTTTTTGTCTTGGAGTATTTCTCACTCTACCCTGTGCTTTTTCATTCTTTTTCTATATATGCCTTCCCTACTACCTTCAAATATATATTGACTTCCCTTATTTGACTCTGTTGAACTACCCTCTTCCTCAGAAGAAGTAATTCCCTTAAGGTCCTTTATATCTAATTTATACAAATGTGAAAACACTTTCCAACTATTGTTCCTTTTCCAATAGTAAGTACCCTGGTACCTTGGAGACAGGTAGTGATAAAGACACAAATGCAGATTCTAGGAAGTGTTAGGTGTTGATTTGATGATATGAAAAAACCCTAGAGAATTGAAGGACAGGCTGTGAGGCTCTACAAACAGTAACCTATTGTTGCCATCCACAATAGAAAACAATTCTGTTCAGCAGGATGAAAAATATTGCAATTATGAGAAAATAGAGGAAAGAGGTACACTGGTCTGTGGTGACTCTGGGTAACTTCCTTCGCATATTTTGTTACCAGCTCACCAAGATGTCCAAGGGTTATGTTCTCTGTGTGTAAGCACCTCAATTAGTTGTCACAGCAAAACCCCTCATCTATCTGGGGCAGCAAAAACAAGCAGTTGGCAAACACACAAGAGGGAGCCAAACAATGACAAGATGAATGGCTACAGATTCAGTTTTATTCTACATATTTCAAGTTGCTACCAAGGCCTTTCCCCTTTCCCCTGCTTCAGAGGTTTTAGACTCACAATTCAGAAAATAAAGTCAATCAAATATTTAATGAATAAAGTACTGTAATAACTGACGTATGAGGGGAGAGAGCACCACTCCATCAAGTTTCCAGCCTGAACTCCTGCTTCGGGTAAGAAGAGTATCACCATTCCTTCTCCAAGTTCTTGCTCTCTTATCTGAACTGCCTAAGGCTCTGAAAGGACTCTACTCTGAGGTCATAATACTATTGACATTGATAATTTTTTCCATAATTTTCCTTTAATGATTAACAAACTTCCCACTAGTCATAGCCTCTCCATCGCAGTAATTTTAAAATCATTTAAAACCTATTCCCCATTCCCCACTATCTGATTCCTTACTCTTACTCTCCTCAACCCTCCTTGCCCCCACAATACCCATCAAAGTTACCCAACCCTTTCACTACGTGCTCTGGAATGCCTGCTCCACAGGCAACAAATTTGCTTTCATTTACAATCTTTTCCTTTCTCACTCTTCCACCTTCTGGCTCTTACTGAGACCCTTCTGATGACATAGCCACCCTGTCCAGCACTGGCTCTTCTTTCCCTTATTCCTTCTGTCTCACTGGTCAAGGTTGGAGAATTGGGATACTCTTTGCTTCCCATTGCCACTTCCAGGTTCTCCCTCTATCACCATCACTCAGTTACCTCTCCTCCTCTGACACTGTCAGTCATATCTGCCATCCAAGCAAAATCCTGAGAGCTGTTATCTAAAGACCTCCAGAACACCCTTCTCCTTCTTCAGTGAGTTCAGGACCTGGCTCACAATCTTTCTCTCCTGCCCCTAAATCCTGCCTTCATACTAGGAAACTCCAAAACATAGGCAGGTAGGTAGGTAGATAGACAGATAGGTAGATAGATAGATAGATAGATAGATAGATAGATAGATAGATAGATAGATAGATAGATGGAGGACAGATACTTCCTCAAATATCCTAACCTCCCAGTTCTTCAACTTACTCATTTCCCGTAACATACTCCTCCACCCCATCTCAGGCACACCCCAAAAATATCATACCACTGATCATGCCATCACTTATAAATGTATCACTTTACATGTTCATGAACTCTGAAATTTCCCTTATCTGATCACAATTAAGAGCACCCCACTGCTCTCTATGCCTTCCCATACCAAAACCTGCTCTTTGTCCACACTGTGACCTCCAAACCTTTGATTCCCCTTAGTTCTGTTCCAGGCCATCTCCCTTGTATTGTTCTCCTTTCCATCCATGTTAACCCCTTACTACTCCAGTTCAATTCTACTCTATCCTCTTCTTGAGTCCCCTGCCCTCTTTTCACAATGCCAACTCTACCCTGCTATGCCTCAGATTTAGATCACCCCTACTATCCACTACCTTTGCTTCTACAAATGTGAATAAAAGGTAGAGAAAATCACACAACTTTTCTGACCACTACAAATTTATGTTACATAACTTCAACTGGGCTTCCACGGCTCCTAGAAAATCCTTTTGCGTTTCCCAAATTAACTCACTATCTTATTCACAACAGCTCTTGCAAATCTTTTCATTCCTTCTCATACCTTCCATGGTTCCCCCTCCCTTCTCACTCTCTCAGATGAGAACCTTGCCTCTTATTTTATTGAAAAAGTTGAAGCTAGGCAGCTAGGTGGCACAGTGAGTAGAGTACCAGCCCTGGAGTCAGGAGGACCCGAGTTCAAATCTGGCCTCAGATGCTTGACACACTTACTAGCTGTGTGACCTTGGGCAAGTCACTTAACCCCAATTGCCCTACCTTGCCCCCTCCCCCCAAAAAAAGATAAAAAGAAAAAAGAAAAAGTTGAAGCCATTCTCTCTGAGAACTCCATTTTCTCCCCTTCTCCTTATCTCACACTAGCCAGATGCTACCTCCTCTGTCAGCCCTGAAGAGGGGCCCTTCTTCTTGCCAGGGCAAACCTTCTACAGGCATAAGTGAAAGCATCCCATCCCATCTTCTACAGGAGATTGCCCATTCAATTGTCCTCAGTCTCATTTATTTTCAATCTCTCCCAGTCTACTGTCTACTTCTCTACTGCCTAGAAACATGGCCACATCTCCCCAATCCTCAAAAAAAAAAACCTCACTTAATCCTTCTATTCCCATTAACTATCATCTCACATCTCTTTTGTCCTTTGTAGCTGAACTCTATGAAAAAGCCATTCACATTAAGTAAGCTTCCTCTTCTCTCATTCTCTTAATACTCTATAATCTGGCTTCCAACCTTATCATTCAACCAAAAATGCTGTCTTCAGATTTCCAGTGGTCTCATAATTGTCAAATCCAAAGGCCTTTTCTTAATTCTTATCTTTCTTGACTGTTCTGTAGCTTCTGACACTGCCAATAATCTCTTCTCTCTAGGTTTTCTGAGTACTGCTCCTTCTCTCATATCCTTTGTTGGATTTTCATCCAGACCACACACACTAATCATAGATGTTCCATAGGGCTCTGATCAAGACACCCCTCTTTTCTCCTTCTATACTACTTTACTTGGTGATCTCACCAGCTTCCATGGATACATCATCACTAGTCTGATAATTCTCAAATCTACTGATCCAGCCCTAATCTCTCTCCTGACATCTAGTCTCCATGTGCCTATTAGATATCTCAAAAAGGATGCATTTTGATAGGTCCAACAATGTGTCTCACACACACACACCCCCTCCCCCTCTCCAACAAATTGCGCAGTGGTTCTTTATCACCTCCACGATTAAATACAAAATCCTTTGTTCTGTGTTCAAAACCTTTCATAACCTGTTCCCTGTCCACCCTTCCCACCTTTCCCCATCTTCTGACATGTTACTCCCCTATACTCTTTGATCCAGTTACACTAGCCTCCTTGCTGACAAACAAGATAATTCTTCTCTTGGCTCCAGGCATTTTCACTGTTAGTTCTCCATACTTAACTCCACCTCCTTCAAGTACTAACTAAAACTCTACCTTCTACAGGAAGCCCTTTTCAACCCCTCTTAATTCTAGTGCCTTTCCTCTGATAGTTTCTATTTATCCTGTATATAACTTATATGTACATGTTTGTTTGCTTGCCTCCTCCATTATATTATAAGCTCCTTGAGGAGACTGTCTTTTGCCTCTTTATATATCCCTAGAGCTTTAGCACTGTGTCTGGCCCATAGTAAGTGCTTAATAAATATTTATTGACTGACTAATCTTAAAATTAACATGTTCAAAACTGAATTCATTATCTTCTCCCCAAACTCTCTCCACTTCCCCATTTCCCTCTTACTACTGAGGGCATCAACATCCTCTCCTCATTCTCAGACCTACAGATTTTACCTTTGTACCATCTCTCAAATTTGCCCCCGCCTCTCCTCTGATACTACTACCAACCCAGAGAAGGCCTTCATCTTCTCAGGCCTAGACAATTGCAACAGACTGCTATTTGGTCAACCTATCTGTCCCAAGTTTCTCCCCACTCCAATCTATCATCCTCTACTCTGTCATCAAAGTGATCTTCTTAAAATGCAGGTCCAACCACAAAACACCATCCTACTTCTCACTCCAATGGCTCTCCATCACCTCCGAGAGAAAATATAAAATCTTCTGCTTGACATTCAAAGCCCTTCATGACCTACCATCTCCCCACCTCAAACCTTTCTATTCTTCTTAAACTTCCTTGCTATTCTTCAAACAAGACACCATCTCTCTCAATTATGGTCATTTTCTCTGGCTATCCCCCATTCCTAAAATGCTCTCAGTTCTCATCTCCACCTCCCAGATTCTCTGACTTCCTTCAAGTTCCAGCTAAAATCCTATTTCTACAGGAAGTCTTTCCCAATCCCTCTTATGTCTAGTGCCTTCTCCCAGTTAATTATTTTCTAATTATCCTGTATACAGATAGTTTATACATAGTAATTTACATATATTTTGAGCTTCTTGAAGGCAGGGACTGTCTTTTACCTTTCTTTGTATCTTCAGGTCTTAGCACCTAGTAAGTTCTTAATAAATGTTTCTTAACTGACTAAGATCAATAAATACGGCTTGAGAATCAACAACTACCCTGATGAGCCTATAAGACTTTTTAAAAATATTTTTATTGATATAATTAAGCCACACATCAGCTATGTGACTTTTTATAACATAGATCCTGGCCCCCAACCTTTTTAAAATCTCTTTGGGATCCTCTTAATTAATATATATCGAAGGAAAAGAAAGATCAAAAAACAGATTCGCTTACCTAAAGATATGGCAGAGTACTTCATGTGAGAGCTGATTCATGTAATCTTTTGTTTCATCTGATTTTGTCACTTCAGGGTTTTCCTTACTTGGGAGACATGGTTTCACAGTTTTCCTTCGTGGGCCCATTCTTATGATGACTCCAGGAGAAAATGACCAATTGCAACTTGGTTACTTGACTTCAAAGTTGCTAAAACAAGCAGAAGTGAGAGAATTGAAGAGTTAGGGCCTAAAATCTAGCCTTGTAAAGAATTCTTTTTATAAGAACATTCAAATAAAGTGACCAGAAGTTAACTAGTAAAATATTTTAGCATTTTGGGGAGCAAAAACCAATGAATGGGCGGAGCCAAGATGGCGGCTGGTAAGCAGGGACTAGAGTGAGCTCCGTACCCGAGTCCCTCCAAAAACCTATAAAAAATGGCTCTGAACCAATTCTAGAACAGCAGAACCCACAAAACAGCAGAGGGAAGCAGGGCTCCAGCCCAGGACAGCCTGGATGGTCTCTGGGTGAGGTCTATTCCACACGGAGCTGGGAGCTGGGAACGGAGTGGAGCAGAGCCCAGCCTGAGCGGCGTGGAACAACCAAACTTGGAGTCGGACGGAGGGGGCCCTAGCGCCCTGAATATGTGAGCTGCGGCAGTTACCAGACCCCCTCAACCCACAAACACCAAAGACTGCGGAGAAGGTTAGTGGGAAAAGCTGCAGGAGTGGAAGGAGTTCCCGGTTCGGCTTCCAGCCCTGGGGGCAGCGGAGGTGGGGCAGCTACAGCTGTTGTTACTTCCGGCTCCAGGCCCACCTGGTGGGAGGAATTAAGTGGCGGATCAGAGCAGGAGTGCAACAGCCTGCTGAAGATCTAAGCCCAGTCTGGACTGGGGGTTCTTGGGGAAGGAGTAGTGCGGGTCTGACAGAGCTGGCACCTCCCCCACAAACGTGGAACATAGAACTCGTTAGTCTACAAGCAGTCATACCCTGCTGAAAAACTCAAGGGTCAAGTTAGTTGCTTGGGAATATGGCCAGGCAGCGAAAACACGCCCAGATTCAGTCTCAGACTTTGGATTCTTTCTTTGGTGACAAAGAAGACTAAAACATACAGCCTAAAGAAGACAACAAAGTCATAGAGCCTACAACAAAAGCCTCCAAGAAAAACATGAACTGGCTCCAGGCCATAGAAGAACTCAAAAAGGATTTGGAAAAGCAAGTTAGAGAAGTAGAGGAAAAATTGGGAAGAGAAATGAGAAGGATGCGAGAAAACCATGAAAAACAAGTCAATGACTTGCTAAAGGAGACCCAAAAAAATACTGAAAAATACACTGAAGAAAACAACACCTTAAAAAACAGACTAACTCAAATGGCAAAAGAGCTCCAAAAAGCCAATATGGAGAAGAATGCCTTGAAAGGCAGAATTAGCCAAATGGAAAAGGAGGTCCAAAAGACCACTGAAGAAAATACTACCTTAAAAATTAGATTGGAGCAAGTGGAAGCTAGTGACTTTCTGAGAAATCAGGATATTATAAAACAGAACCAAAGGAATGAAAAAATGGAAGACAATGTGAAATATCTCCTTGGAAAAACCACTGACCTGGAAAATAGATCCAGGAGAGATAATTTAAAAATTACTGGACTACCTGAAAGCCATGATCAAAAAAAGAGCCTAGATACCATCTTTCAAGAAATTATCAAGGAGAACTGCCCTGATATTCTAGAGCCACAGGGCAAAATAGAAATTGAAAGAATCCATCGATCGCCTCCTCAAATAGATCCCAAAAAGAAATCTCCTAGGAATATTGTCGCCAAATTCCAGAGCTCCCATATCAAGGAGAAAATACTACAAGCAGCCAGAAAGAAACAATTTGAGTATTGTGGAAACCCAATCAGAATAACCCAAGATCTGGCAGCTTCTACATTAAGAGATCGAAGGGCTTGGAATGCGATATTCCGGAGGTCAATGGAGCTAGGATTAAAACCTGGAATCACCTACCCAGCAAAACTGAGTATCATGTTTCAAGGCAAAATATGGACTTTCAATAAAATAGAGGACTTTCAAGCTTTCTCAGTAAAAAGACCAGAACTGAATAGAAAATTTGACTTTCAAACATAAGAATCAAGAGAAGCATGAAAAGGTAATCAAGAAACGGAAATTGCAAGGGACTTACTAAAGTTGAACTGTTTTGTTTACATTCCTACATGGAAAGATGATGTGTATGATTCATGAGACCTCAGTATTAGGGTAGTTGAAGGGAATATGCATATATACATATATATATATATATGTGTGTGTGTGTGTGTGTGTGTGTTTATGTATATATATAAGTGAATGTGTATGTGTATATATATATATATATGTATATATGTAAAAGAGAGAGAGCAGACACAGGGTGAGTTGAAGATGAAGGGAAGATATCTAAAAGAAATAAAATGAAATTAAGGGATGAGAGAGCAACATACTGAGAGAGGGAGATAGGGAGAGAGAGAATGGGGTGGATTATCTCGCATAAAGGTGGCAAGAGGAAGCAGTTCTGTGGGAGGAGGGGAGAGGGCAGGTGAGGGGGGAATGAGTGAACCTTGCTCTCATCAGATTTGGCCTGAGGGGGAATACCATACATACTCAGTTGGGTATCTTACCCCACAGGAAAGAAGAGGGAGGAAGATAAAAAAAAAATAAAAGGGGGGGGCGGGATAATGGAGGGGAGGGCAGATGGGGGTGGAGGTAATCAAAACAAACACTTTGGAAAGGGGACAGGGTCAAGGTAGAAAAATCAATAAAGCGGGATGGGTTGGGAAGGAGCAAAATGTAGTTAGCCTTTCACAACATGAGTATTGTGGAAGGGTTATACATAATGATACATGTGTGGCCTAGGTTGAATTGCTCAACTTCTTAGGGAGGGTGGGTGGGAAGGGAAGAGGGGAGAGAATTTGGAACTCAAAGTTTTAAAATCAGATGTTCAAAAAAAAAAGTTTTTGTATGCAACTAAAAAATAAGATACACAGGCAATAGGGCGTAGAAATTTATCTTGCCCTTCAAGAAAGGAAGGGAAAAGGGGATGAGAGGGGAGGGGGGGTGATAGAGGGGAGGGCTGACTGGGGAACAGGGCAACCAGAATATAAGCCATCTTGGAGTGGGGGGAAGGGTAGAAATGGGGAGAAAATTTGTAATTCAAACTATTGTGAAAATCAATGCTAAAAACCAAATATGTTAAATAAATAAATTTAAATTTAAAAAAAAAAAACCAATGAATGACTTTTATAAAACTGGTTTTGTTTAGCATAGAAAGGATCAGGACTTAGTTCAAAGACTAAACTGGGAATCAAGAAGGCCTTAATTCTTATTCAAAGTCTTCTGCTATTTATTTAGCCATGCAGCCTTCAATATGTCACAAAACCTCTATGGGCCTCAGTTTTCTCATCAATAAAATGAGGGGAGAAGAGTAGAGAAGTTTTCTTCCAGATCTACCATTTGATGGCTTGAATCCTTCTAGCAGAAGGATACAAAACTGAATAGAAGCTGCTCTGCCTGATGCAAAGGAGGAAAATAATAGCATAATAAAGATACACAAAGTCAGATGGGAATACCTTTCCAGGGCATTTCATATGTACAGTGCGTTTATAAGTGTTCATAAGCTTGGCATCATTAAATCTCTAATATTCAAATTACAAAGGCTCTTACAGAACATCTTCTAGCTAACATCAATTTAGAGGACAAGTAAACAAATGCTCAGGGAAATTAAGTGGAGCAGCTATCAAAAAAGAAATGCAGACATTTGTACAATCAATGATTTTAGTTATTCTCAGGTAGAGTGCATGCCACTAAAGAAGCAGAGTGGGCTTGGAGGACAAACACCTGGGACTGAATTCTGACTCCACAATTTAAGTTTGGCAACTTAGGACAAACTACTAAAACCCACCAGAACTTCACTGGTTATTTGTAAAACAAGGATGATAATATATTGGACTACATTTAACTCACAGATTCGTGAGGAAGGCACTATAGAAATAGGTGCAAATACTATTATTTGCAAAATCCCTAGGTAGGGATGGTGTAGAAACAGAAAGAAGTGAAAGACACAGTCACTGATTCAAGGACCTTAAAATCTAAGATTAGAAACAAGACAAAAACATGTTAAAAGTTGACTAGCAGGTCAAGAAAACCACAACAGAGATTTTTTATCAACATTAGATGAGCCACCTAGACAATGACAGTAAAGACGTTAGGAACCGAGAAGGGAGAGACCTCTTTATAGATTAAGGGAAGATCTCTCTCTTCAACATTTCTTTTATCCATTCCCTCTTTAGAATGCCATTACCACCCTCTTTTTCTTTAAAAACATTTTTTCAATTAACAAAACCTTATTTTCTCTTTCTTCTTCTCATCAATAACTGTAACAGTCTAATTGTTTCCCATCTCACATCTAACTTAGAAAGTACTATCAGATTGATCATCCAAACACAGTGATCTGATCATGTTATTTCCCTATCTACTAGGTAACATCTAAATGTATTAGCCTAGAATCTCAGACTCTCCACTACTGAGATCCAATCCCCCTTGACAAACTCATTTATATTTAACTATTCCTCCTCACATTTCTCTTTCAATTGAAGTCCTAACTATCCTTCAAGGCCACATTAAATTCTACCTTCTTATGAACCATCCCCCTTGCCCTCAGAGGACTATGTGACCTTTCCCTCTAATCAAATCACATAACTTTCTTCATGAACTTTCATCCTATCTAACCCTACCCATTTCTACCTACTGACACAATCCTCATTCTTCAAAACTCAGTTCAAATGCCACATCTCCTCTGAGGCTTTTCTTGAATCTCAACAACCAATAAGTAATAATCTTTCTTTCACTTTAACTCTTACTACTTTGTTTACATTTTATATAAATGCTTATATGATATGTTTATATGTCAATATGGTTATGATAAGTACATGTACTTCTGATAGTCTAACTCAGGGGTGAGGAACCTGCTGCCTCAAGGCCACATGTGGTCCTCTGGGTCTTCAAATGTGGGCTTTGATTGAATCCAAACTTCACAGAATGAACCCCTTTAATAAAAGGATTTGTTCTGTAAATTTTGGGACTCAGTCAAAAAGCTGCACCCCAGGATCTGGAAGGTCACATGAGGCCTCAAGGCCACAGGTTCCCCAGCCCTGGTCTAACTTACGCTACATACATATCTTATTACATATAATAAGGTCAGTCAGTCAACACAGAGACAGCAAGATAGATCACTGGGTCTGGTCAGAAAGGAATGAGTTCAAATATGACCTCGGACACTTAGCAGCTGTGGGACCTTAGGCAAGTCATTTAACCTCTTCCAACCTCATTTTCCTTAACTGTAAAATGGGGATAATATTAACATCTGCTTGTGGGCTGTTGTTACCATCAAATGAGATATTTTTATAAACGGTTAGCACAATGTCTGGCACACAGTAGATAATATATAAATGCTTATGTCCTTTTTCAATTAGCATTTATCAAGCACTTACTATGTATGAGGCATCTAAATGCTGATGATAAAAAGAAACACAAAAACAGTCTCTGCCCCTACTTTCTAATGGAGGAGAAAATATACAAATAACTATGTACATATAAGATATATTCAAGTGCAAATAGGAGGGAATCTCAGAGGGAAGGCACTAGCATTGGATAGTGACAGAAATGACTGTGGGCAGAAGGTAGGACTTGAGCTGAGTCTTAAGGAAAGCCAGGGAAGCCAAAACGCAGGTGGGGAGCAAAGAATATTCCAAGCATGGGAGACATCCAATTAAAAGTCACAAGTTGAGGAGATGGAGTGTATTGTGTGAGAAACAGCAAGAAAGTCAATGCTGCTTGATCACTGAGTACTAGCAGGAATAATAAGTACCAAAAAACTGGAAAGGTAGGAAGTGGCCAGGTTGAGAAGGACTTTCCAAATCAGAGGATTTTATATTTGATTCCAGATGTAACAATAATATGGAGCCACTGGAGTTTATTGAACAGGAGAATGACACTGTCAGACCTACACTTTAGAAAAATTATTTTAGTAGCTAAATGGAAGAAGGACTGGAGTGGGGAAAAATCTGAAGCAGGAAGACCAACCAGCAGACTATTACAGTATTCCAAGTGTGATGTGATGAAAGCGTATATCATTATGCTGGCTGTATTAAGTGGAGAGAAGAGGACCCACACCAGAAACGTGATGGTAGAAATGACAGGATTTGGTAAGAGATCGGATATGTAGTGTGAATACAAATGAGGAGTCAAAGATGACACCAAGGTTGAGAGCTTGGATAACTAGGAGGATGGTGGTACTCTCAACAAAATAAGGAAGTTCAGAGGAGGGGAGGATTGGGAGAAAAGATAATGAGTTCTGTTTTGAATACAATCAATTTAAGTTGTCTATAGGACATTTAATTTGAGATTTTGAATAGGTTATCAGTTGGTGATATAAGAGCAGAGGTAAGAAGAGAGATTAGAGGCTGGATAAATATATCTGAGAATGTTTTACACAAAGATAAAAATGGAATCCATGGGAGCTAATGAGATGACAGAGAAAATGGAGAAGAGAAGGCACAAGACAGACCCCTGGAAAACATGACAGTTATTAGTGTGAGCTGGATGAAGACTCAAAAAAAGGTCTGAAAGGTATGAGAACCAGAAGAGAGCAGTGTCATTAAAAAGACAGAATATAAAGGAAAGAGGGATGATTAAGTGTTAAAATTTGAAGATTGAAGCCAAGAAGGATAAAGATTGAGAAAAGGCCATTAGATATGGCACCTAAGAGATCACTAGTAATTTTAGAGAGAGCAGTTTCAAACTGAATAATTAAATCAATCAAGAACCAGGACAGTGGCTCATTTATCTTTTTATCTCCTCCAATGAATCACGGTATATATGTTTCAAATAAATCACAAGATCCATAAAATCCTGATTTGGGAAGTTACTGTCTTGTATAACATCAGGGTAAATCACATCCTCTTTCTGGAACTCTGTTTCATGACATATAAACTGAAGGAGTGGAATGAAATGATCTCCCATACACCTTCCAGAGTTAAAGTATATGATTCTATAAGCTATTCCATCAGTTTGAGTACTCCCTCTATCACTGGGACAACCCCAACCTGAACTTGGTAGATTAACTCCTTCATGAAATACTAGCTTGCCCCTCTCACATCCCCCTCCCACCCCAAAATCAGCAACATTTACCTGCCTGGCAATGAGCCTCTCTGCATCTTGCTAGGAGGATAAGCACAAAGTTCATTGCTAGGCCTGTACCAAAAGCTGTTTCAGCTTGGAAGGCCCTGTCAGAACTTAGGCTTCACCAGCATGTCCTTCAATATGCCAGGTTCATTTCTAATGGCAAGTATACTGCACGTGGTAGTCACCTAATATTTTCTAAGACTTTAGATTATCTGGGGGTGGGGGAAGGAAAAATAGTAATCAAATAGTTTAAAAGAATTCAGTATAAATTAACTAAACCAGCTAGAAATTATAATCTTCTCATTATTAGTCCACCAATAAAAATGCGTCGCTGGGGTCCTCTTTTGACTGTTTAACAGCCAAAACAAAATAACACTTCTTAAACAAAGAGTGCCAAGCAATATAAAGACTGAGCTAGAAGCTACAGCTTCCTGACAAATAAAGAGACTCACTTCTATAATATGCTGCTCTTCTTGTCAAACCATCTTGTTAATTTTGCTGTTGTAATAAAGCCAAGTATTAATACAAGTAAGTGTACAGGCTAGTAAAATTCATGACCACAAAGGGATTTTGTAATGTATGTCCATAGTCATTTTCTATTCTGGCAAAGTAACAATTTGGTCATTTCTTTTCCATCAAGGTCACTTGGGAGTCAGGTGTGACAAGTTTAAATGATAATTTTTAAATCAATGAAAAACATGTTTCCTGAATAAGCAAAATTTTGCTTCTAAGTTCTTACTGTTTACAAAACACTTTCTTCACAACAGTGTAAGATGTGAGACATATTATCTCCATTTTACAAATGAATAAGCTGAGATTTTTCTGAGGTTAAGTGATCTACTCAAGTTTACAAGAAATCACTTAAAACCCAAGTCTTCTGTCTCTGTCTGTATCCAGGGCTCTTTTCATTGAACATAAGGTACAAGCCTCTTAGCTTAGGATTCAAAGCTCTCTAACCAGCTCATATCACTGGACCCTTCCAGCTCAATTTCACAGTACTTCTATCTCTACTCCAAAAGAAACTGTCTTGGCCTTTCCTGCCTCAATGCCTTTGCTCACTCCATTTCCTATGCCTAGAATAGAATGTCCATCCTTTCCCTGTTGAAATTCTACCCATCCTTTTAAAGCAAGGTTTTCCATAGCCATTCTGTGGCAAATTTACAACAATCTGCAAAACTTTTAATCCTTATTTCCTAAAACTTACACACTTTAAAAGTATATTCAGAGCATCAAAGGACTTAGAGACAATCTAGTCAAACTCCATGTTCATGCAAATGGTAGAAGGTCAAAGCTTGTATTGGTAGTTAGAAGGGCTGAAAATCAAACCCAGAACCTGACTCTAACTTCCAATGTTCTTTCTATTAAAGCCTGATTCTCACCCCCACTGAGACTCCCCTCCCCTATCTTCTACATGCATCTTTTGATTTTCAACCCCAGGTCCCAGGTCTCCAATCCCAGATCGAGAAAGCCATTATGCTAAAGCTATAGTGGGGAGTCCAGTCAGTTTGGCATTTCAAGTTCTTCATAACCTGCCCTACCTCTTACAGTCTTGTTACACCTTATATTCCTCTCCTTACCCAAACACCCTGCAGTTCAGTACCTCTGACCTCTTTGCTATTCCTCAAACAAGACACTCCATCTTCCAACTCTAGGCATTTTCAACAGTTGTTCCCCACGCATGGAATTATTCCTTATCTCCTATTGATTTCCTTTAAGCCCCAGCTAAAATCCCACTTTCTACAGGAAGCCTTTTCCAATCTCCATTAATCCTAGAGCCTTTCCTCTGTTATTATTTCCAATTTATGCTATATTGCAGCTTGCTTGTATAGAGCTGTTTGCATGCTATCTCCTCCATTAGACTTGAGCAGGAATTGTCTTTACCTTTCTTGGTATCCTCAGTGCTTAGCATGGTGCCCGGCACTTTAAAAAAGTGTCATTTTAACATATATGGTAAGGCCAACAGCAATTATCCTTTTGAGCTTGGGAACAATTTGACTACTGTCTAACCTACTGAAATTACACTTTCAAGATATACTTGCAGATTTAAAAAAACGTTTTGAGTAGTCTTACAATAAAAGGTTTATAAAACATAAAATAAAGCCACTTGCCCCAGTTTTTCCTATTAAGTACAGCCTAGTGTTGGTCTACTTCCAACTGCAATGACTAGCAGAGAGTGATTCCTCTCCTCTGGTAGCTTGGGAACCAGCTGACTGACACCCAAAATATCTCAGTAGGTGGTTCATAAAGTCAACTGTAAGCCAGATAATTAGACTGATTTTAGTCAGGTGTCCTGAAAGCTCACATAAACAGAAACAAAAGGCAGATAAACAGCTGCAGAATGTATTCAAAAAAGGGCAATTAATAAAATTTTAGTGAGTGGTAGACAATTCAGTATTTCTTGCTACTGAACAAGAGTTGGGATTAGGAAATGGTGCTTTAAAGACCCAGTTCAAATGCCATCTCTTCCACAAAATTTTCCCTAATCCCCCAGTCACTAAGGATGGGATTAAGACTTATTTTGTATTATCATTTCTCACCTGGAATATTTCAAAGCTTCAAATAGATATGCCTGCTTTTAGTCTCTCTCCCCTCTCCAAATTATCCCTTATAAAAGGGACAGTCAAGTGGATACTCCCAAATTAGGGACACAGACATATCATTTCCCTATCAAAACTTTTTCAATGGTTCCATATTGCCTCTAGGATAAAATGTAACATTCTCAAAAGGCTTCCAGCATCTGACCCACACTACCTTCTCAAGCTTATTTCATATTACTCTCCTTCATGCAATTTCCATTCATCAAATTGGCTTGCTAGCTGTGCCCTATATGTTTCATTTCATGGTTCAGAACAGATGTACTCCATCACCTGTACTTTTCAGAACGCCTAACTTCCTTCCAAGGTCCTACTACATGAAACCTGGTCCTCCCTGTTATTAAAACACTTATGGGATTAAATTGCATATACCTTGTATTTTTTATCTGTATGTGTTGTATCCTGCAATAAAAGGTAAGCTCCTTCTGGGTGGAAACTTTCTGTCTTTGTATTCCCAGATGCTAACCTGGTACCTGGAATATGACAGGCACTAAAAAAAGTCTGACAAATCCAAGTTATTTCTCTGAAAGTCGTTCCCCCAAAAAACTATTAGCTCCATGTGGGGAACATGTCTTATCTAACTTTTGTTCTCCCTCTAGTCTTAGCATAGTTCTGCACAAAGTAGGCAGTTAATAAATGTTTATTTAATTCAACTTAATACTGCTCTCCTAACAGGAATACCCTTTGAAACTAAGATACAGCTTCCTCTTGGCTACAAAAAAGGTTTGAGAATGATGTCCTTTACTTTGGTTGATGCTTTAAATATGTCAGTGAGATGATGCTATCTATTCCCAGTTTGAGATCTTATGGACTGATAGGCAGAGTGAAGGATGGAAAAGATAACAGCCTTCAAGCTTCTGAGTCTGGTTTTAATGTTATGGTGCCTAGACTAATGTCTTCAAAGCATTATGAATTTCCTCAACATCAGAAAAACTATAACTACATTCAAGTATAGAAACATTTCCAAATCAATGAACTGAAAACTAACCACTGTTTTCTAGATTGTCCATATTATCTGTTCTTCAAGAGCAAATAAATGATAAGACTAGACCAGAGGATCCCAAACTTATTTGGCCTACCGCCCCCTTTTCAAAAAAAGAAAAGAAAAATTACTCAGTACTCCCCAGCCCAGAAATCTTTCTTTAACCCTTTAACTTCTTTGAACTTTGCATCACTTAAAAAAATATGATTTTTTTTAAAATGACACATCTTAAATTTAATAATTTATTGTAAATTTGTGGGTTTTTTCCTGCACTGAAATTTCGATGACACAATATTGTGTCATGTAACCATATAGAAGAATTGTATTGCAAACAAGTCATTAAAAGCACATATTCCTGCCAATGCACACATGCTGGACTTCTCAACAGTGTATGACACACTCACCTGCCAACACTTGCTTGTCAAGACCAGTCGGTGGACTTGACCACTGATCTGTTATAACTTGCATTTTGTGTTTATTTGGAAAATAACGTCATCACTACAACTTTAAGTCTGTTATACAATGGATAAAACACATATGAACGGTTTTAAAAAATGTTCTTCTCTTCTTCTCTTATGCTTCCATCACCCACATATTTTCATTCAATGCCCCCCAATTGCACTCGAAGCTACTACCACCCCCTAGATTGTTCCAGCACCCCCTAGGGGGTAGTATCACCCTCCTTGGGAGCTTCTAGAATAGAAGAAATTTACTGTTCTCTTTAGACTTTCGGCAGTCAGTTATAAATTCAACCTATCTTCTGAACAGGGAAGCAATGAACTGACAAACGTCACAGCCTGAGTTGATTGCAGGCTTATTTCCAATCATACATCCGTTAAAGACATACTACTGTCCCTGGAGCTAACGCATTATTTGGGAAAAAGCAGCCACTCTGATGCCCAAATCCTCACATGTAGGAGGAACAGCACAGCACGGTTTACTGTACAGCACACTGGGCTGGGAATAAGGAATTCCAAGATTTCCACTCTTCAAGTGCATCCATTGTGAACAAGCCATTTACTTTCTTTAGGCTTTGTGGTTTTTTATCTATAAAACAAGGGAGGTTGAACCAAATGGTCCATAAACTCCTTCCAGTTGTCATATTCTATGCCTCTAAGATTCACTTTGGGGACAGCTAGGTAGTGCAATGGATAGAGCACTGGCCCTGGAGTCAGGAAGACCTCAGTTTGAATCCAGCCTCAGACTATTACTAGCTGTGTGACCCTAGGCAAATCACTAAACCCTGATTGCCTTTAAAAAAAAAAAAGATCCATCTTGTAATGATTTTCAGAGCTATGACATAACTATAGTCAATTCTGTGTACTGTAAACACAAAACTGGTACGATATAAATAAAACAAAACAAGTTTTCTCCACTATTAAAACACACTGAAATCACACCTATACTATAAATTATGAATTATTATCCTCTATTTAAAAACCAGCAGAATATTATGAAATTGGTGATTTATCCTTGCTCTTTCCTCCTCCTTCTATGCACCATTCACCTCATTTCACCAAAGTGAAATTACAAATGATGATTAAAGTAGAAAAATTACTGCCCTTAGAAGGCAAGAAACACAATTCTGACAATGACAAGCCATGTAACCCTAAGCAAGTTACTTCGAATCTTAGAGTCACAGTTTCCTCATTTATGAAATGAAGATAAATAAAAGTACAGTCCCACTGACACTGAGTCTTTCTGAGGAGCAGCATACCCAAGTATAACCACTTGGCAACCTGTGAAACTATGAAAAATTCAAAGAAAAAAAACTAGCCTTCAGTCCTGTGTGGCTCCCTTCTGTTTTGGCAGTGACACTGGCAAAGTGATGGAAAAGAGGACAGAATGTGCTAAGAAACAGTTTTTAAACTATCTAAATTTTAATCTGGCTTTTAATACCATGAATACAAAATCTTTCTCCAATGATCAATGAATAAACATACTCAGCAGTAGCAAGAAGCAAATCATTTTAGTTTTTGACATTCTAACTATAAATTACACCAGAAGAAAGAAGGAAGATACAGCCAAACAGAAGGATGGCTCATAGACTGTCCCTTGGAGAAGCTAAGAAAGGAGCTGGCAGAGTCGATTTTTTTTAAGCTCCTCAAAGCAACAAGTTGGCTGGGAATATTGCCAGGCAGCAAAAACGCACTCAGATTCAGACTCAGACTGTGACAGACTCTCTTGCTGTGCCCTGCTTGGATCTGTATTGCGGTCCTGGTTGGTGGTTCTTGGGAAAGGAGGAGCACTGCTATGACAGAGCCTGGGGTGACGGTGGAGTAGAAATAGCTCTGAAAACAGCAGTGCTTGGACCCTAAAGATTGGGACAAAGTACTCTCTACTCTACAAGCAGTCATACCCTGGCAAAAAGCTCAAGGGTCAAGTAGTTGGCTGGGAACATGAACAGGCAGCGAAAACAAACTCAGACTCAAACGCATACTCAAACTCAAGCTCTAGATTCCTTTTTTGGTGACAAAGAAGATCTAAACATACAGCCAGAAGAAGTCAACAAAGTCAAAGAGACCACATCAAAAGCCCCCAAGAAAAATATGAATTGGTCTCAGGCCATGGAAGAGCTCAAAAAGGATTTGGAAAAGCAAGTAAGAGAAATAGAGGAAAAATTAGGATGAGAAGTGAGAGTGATGCAAAAAAATAATGAAAAACAAGTCAATGACTTGCTAAAGGAGACCCAAAAAAATAACGAAGAAAATAACACCTTAAAGAATAGATTGGGGGGGCAGAGCCAAGATGGCAGCTGGAAAGCAGGGACTTGCGTGAGCTCCCACCAAGGTCCCCCCAAACACCTATAAAAAATAGCTCTGAACAAATTCTAGAACTGCAGAACCCACAAAATAGCAGACGGAAGCAGGGCTCCAGTCCAGGACAGCCTGGATGGTCGCAGGGTAAGGTCTACTGCATGGACCTGGGTGCAGAGTAGAGCAGAGCCCAGCATGGGCTGCGCGGACCAACCAGATCAAGAGCCAGGCGGAACAGGCCCCAGCGCCCTGAATCAGTGAGCTATGGCAGTAACCAGACTTCTCAACCCACAAATACCAAAGACAACAGAGAAGGTACCTGGTAAAAGCTGCTGGGATGGTATGAAAGGAGTTCCAGTTTGGCCGCTGCCCTGGGGGCAGCTGGGGTGGTGCAGCTACAGAATTACAGCTGCAGTTGCTTCTGGCCCCAGGCCCACCTGGTAGGGGGAATTAAGTGGCAGATCTGAGCACATGTACAGAGCCTGCTTAAGATCTGAGTCCAGTCCGCGTTGGTGGTTCTTGGGGGAGGAGAAGCACAGGTGTGGCAGAGCTTGCTGTGTAGAAATAGCTCTGAAAACAAGAGTGCAATCCCTCAAGCTTGGGACAAAGTACTCTCTACTCTGCAAGCAGTCATACCCCCCAGGAAAAACTCAAGGGTCAAGTTGTTGCCTGGGAACACGGCCAGGCAGCAAAAAAGGACACAGATTTTGGAATCTTTCTTTGGTGACAAACAAGACCAAAACGTACAGCCAGAAGAAGTCAATGAAGTCAAAGAGCCTACATCAAAAGCCTCCAAGAAAAACATGAACTGGTCTCAGGCCATGGAAGAGCTAAAAAAGGATTTAGAAAAAGCAAGTTAGAGAAGTAGAGGAAAAATCGGGAAGAGAAATGAGAGTGATGTGAGAAAACCATGAAAAACAAGTCCATGACAGGCTAAAGGAGACTCAAAAAAATACTGAAGAAAGTAACACCTTAAAAAAGAGACTAACTCATATGGCAAAAGAGCTCCAAAAAGCCAAAGAGGAGAAGAATGCCTTGAAAGGCAGAATTAGCCAAATGGAAAAGGAAGTCTAAAAGGCCACTGAAAAAAATACTACCTTAAAAATTAGACTGGAGCAAGTAGAAGCTAGTGACTTTGTAAGAAATCAAGATATTATATAACAGGACCAAAGGAATAAAAAAATGGAAGACAATGTGAAATATCTCATTGGAAAAACCACTGACCTGGAAAATAGATCCAGGAGAGAGAATTTAAAAATCATTGGACTACCTGAAAGCCATGATCAAAAAAAGAGCCTAGATATCATCTTTCAAGAAATTATCAAGGAGAACTGCCCTGATATTCTAGAGCACAGAAATTGAAAGAATCCACCCATCGCCTCCTAAAAAAAAACCCAAAAGGAAAACTCCTAGAAATACTGTCACCAAATTCCAGAGCTCCCAGACCAAGGAGAAAACACTGCAAGCAACTAGAAAGAAACAATTTTTAGTATTGTGGAAACACAACCAGAATATCACAAGATCTAGCAGCTTCTACATTAAGGGATTGAAGGGCTTGGAATATGATATTCTGGAGGTCAATGGAGCTAGGATTAAAACCAAGAATCACCTACCCAGCAAAACTGAGCACCATGCTCCAAGGCAAAATATCGACTTTCAATAAAAGAGAGGACTTTCAAGCTTTCTCAGTGAAAAGACCAGAGCTGAATAGAAAATTTGACTTTCAAATACAAGAATCAAGAGAAGCATGAAAAGGTAAACAAGAAAAAGAAATCATAAGGGACTTACTAAAGTTGAACTGTTTTGTTTACATTCCTACATGGAAAGATGATTTGTATAATTCATGAGACCTCAGTATTACGGTAGCTGAAGGGAACATACTTATATAGAGAGACAGAGGGCACAGGTTGAGTTGAATATGAAGGGATGATATCTAAAAAAATTAAATCAAGGGATGAGAGAGGAATATATTGAGGGAGAAAGGGAGAGATAGAATGCGGTAAATTATCTCGCATAAAAGTGGCAAGAAAAAGTGGTTCTCTAGGAAGGCAAGAGGGGGCAGGTGAGGGTGAATGAGTGAATCTTGCTCTCATCGGAATTGACCTGAGGAGGGAATAACATAGACACTCAATTGGGTATCTTACCCCACAGGAAAGAAGGAGGAAGAAGATTAAAAAAAGGGGGTATGATAGAAGTGAGGGCAGATAGGGGAAGGAGGTCATCAAAAACACTTTGGAAAAGGGACAGGGTCAAGGGAGAAAATTCAATAAAGGGGGATAGGATAGGAAGGAGCAAAATATAGTTAGTCTTTCACAACATGAGTATTGTGGAAGGGTTTTACATAATGATATGCTTGTGGCCTATGTGGAATTGCTTGCCTTCTTAGGGAGGGTGGTTGGGGAGGGAAGATGGGGGAGAATTTGGAACTCAAAAGTTTTAAAAACAGATGTTCAAAAAAGAAAGGTTTTTGCATGCAACTAGGAAATATGATATACAGGTAATGGGGCATAGAAATCTATCCTGTCCTATAAGAAAGTAAGGGAAAAGGGGATGGGGGGGTGGGGAGTGGGGTGACAGAAGGGAGGGCTGACTGGGGAACAGGGCAACCAGAATATATGCATTCTTGGAGTGGGGGGAGGGTAGAAATGGGGAGAAAATTTGTAATTCAAACTCTTGTTAAAATCAATGCTGAAAACTAAAAATATTAAATAAATAAATAATCCAAAAAAAAAAAAAGGAACAGACTAACCCAAATGTCAAAAGAGCTCAAAAAAGCCAATGAAGAGAATAATGCCTGGAAAGGCAGAATTAGCCAAATGGAAAAGGAGGTCCAAAAGGCCACTGAAGAAAATATCACCTTAAAAATTAGATTAGACCAAGGGTTTTACATAATGATACGCATGTGGCCTATGTTGAATTGCTTGCCTTCTTAAGGAGGGTGGGTGGGGAGGGAAGAGGGGAGAGAATTTGGAACTCAAAGTTTTAAAAACAGATGTTCAAAAACAAACAAAAAAAGGTTTTGCATGCAACTAGGAAATAAGATACACAGTACACAGGCAATGTGGCATAGAAATTTATCTTGCCCTACAAGAAAAGAAGGGAAAGGGGGATGGGAGGGGAGAGGGGTGACAGAAGGGAGGGCTGACTGGGGAATGGGGCAACCAGAATATACACCATCTTGGAGTGGGCGGGAGGGTAGAAAAGGGGAGAAAATTCATAATTCAAACTCTTGTGAAAAATCAATGCTGAAAACTAAATATATTAAATAAAAAAATAAAATAAAATAAAATAAAAAATTAGAGCAAGTGGAAGCTAGTGACTTGATGAAAAATCAAGATATTATAAAACAGAACCAAAGGAATGAAAGAGCCTAGACATCACCTTTCAAGAAATTATCAAGGAAAACGTCCCTGATATTCTAGACTCCGAGGGTAAAACAGAAATTGAAAGAATCCACCAATCACCTCTTGGAAAAGATCCCAAAAAGAAAACTAGGAATATTGTCACCAAATTCCAGAATTTTCAAGTCAAGGAGAAAATACTGCAAGTAGCCAGAAACAATCAATTTGAATATTGTGGAAACACAATCAGAATATCACAAGATCTAGCACCTTCTACATTAAAGGATCAAAGGGCTTGGGATATGATATTCCGGAGGTCAATGGAGCTAGGATTAAAACCAAGAATCACCTACCCAGCAAAACTGAGTATCATGCTCCAAGGCAAAATATCAACTTTCAACAAAATAGAGGACTTTCACGCTTTCTCAGTGAAAAGACCAGAGCTGAATAGAAAATCTGACTTTCAAACACAAGAATCAAGAGAAGCAAGAAAAGGTAAACAAGAAAGAGAAATCACAAGGGACTTACTAAAGTTGAACTGTTTTGTTTACATTCCTATATGGAAAGATGATGTGTATGATTCATGAAACCTCAGTATCATAGTAGCTGAAAGGAATATGCATATACGTGTATATATATATGTGTGTGTGTGTGTGTGTGTGTATGTACACATATGTGTATCAATGTATGTATATATGTAGGTGTGTGTGTGTGTATATATATATATATATACATACACACACAAAGGGCACAGGGTGAGTTGAATATGAAGGGATGATATCTAAAAAAATAAAATCAAATTAAGGGATAATGGATAAGAGAAGAATATACTGAGAGAGGGAGAAAGGGAGAGATAGAATGGGGTAAATTATCTCACATAAAAGTGGCAAGAAAAAGCGGTTCTCTAGGAAGGCAAGAGGGGACAGGTGAGGAAGAATGAGTAAATCTTGCTCTTATCGGATTTGACCTGAGGAGGGAATACCATACACACTCAATTGGGTATCTTACCCCACAGGAAAGAAGGGGGAATGATAGAAGGGAGGGCAGACAGGGGGAGAAGGTAATCAAAAACAAACACTTTTGAAAAGGGACAGGGTCAAGGGAGAAAATTCAATAAAGGGGGATAGGTTAGGAAGGAGCAAAACATAGTTAATCTTTCACAACATGAGTATAGTGGAAGGGTTTTACATAATGATACGCATGTGGCCTATGTTGAATTGCTTGCCTTCTTAGGGAGGGTGGGTGGGGAGGGAAGAGGGGAGAGAATTTGGAACTCAAAGTTTTAAAAACAGACGTTCAAAAACAAAAAAAAAAGTTTTTGCATGCAACTAGGAAATAAGATACACAGGCAATGGGGCGTAGAAATTTATCTAGCCCTACAAGAGAAGAAGGGAAAGGGGGATGGGAGGGGAGTGGGGTGACAGAAGGGAGGGCTGACTGGGGAATGGGGCAACCAGAATATACGCCATCTTGGAGTGGGTGGGAGGGTAGAAATGGGGAGAAAATTTGTAATTCAAACTCTTGTGAAAATCAATACAGAAAACTAAATATATGAAATAAATTAAATTTAAATAAATAAATTAATTAATAAAGAATGTAAGCTCCTTGAGAGCAAAAAAAAAAAAACCTCCATCAAAATAGGCAGATTAATGAAATGAACCAGGATTTCCTAAAACAAATAAGCTTAAAATTAGAAAAAATAGATAACATACAACTATTTGGTACTTTTACCCTGAATAGCAACTAAACTAGACAAATATTTATCAACTGCTTACAATGTATGGAGAATACTTTTCTGTTCCCTAATATCTTTGGTGACCAAACTTTCTTGGAAGGAGTCCAAAATAAGCTTAGGCAATACAAAATACAGAAGTGGGCAATATAAGGAAGTATAGGCTAGATGGCCACTTGTCAGACCATCTGATAAGTGTAGATGGAATTCATGCCTCAGGCTGGCACACAGAGTTAATCTTTCAAGTCCCATCTGACTCTAAGATTCTTTGATTTTAAGGTCACTCCCATAGTTTCATCTATTCCCTCCATAACTATGGCTTCTCAACTCTGTATCTCTAGCCCTAACATCTTTCCTGAGTGCCAAATTCTCACTTCCAACTGAACACTGTATGATAAATCCAAATGGATATCCCATCAGTACTTCAATCTCAACATAACTAAAACAAAACTCACAGTCCCTCCCTCCACTAGCTCTTCATATTCATCCAACATCTCTTATACCAGGTATGTCAAACACGAAGCCTGAAATACTCCCAAGGGTGGCCCACACAAGAATAAAATGTGATTTAACAAAATAAATTAAAACACAATGAAACAATGATAATGTTAATATCTCTAAGTCAATATGTGCCTGCAGAGAGCCTTATGTACAGCGGGGCTGCCTGTTTGACCACAAACTCCAAATTTGAGTCTGACCTCAGCCTTACACCTATTCTACCTTACAATTCCCACAACTACCACCTCACCCCAAACTATCGCAAGAGGCTACAGGTCTCCCCACTTCCAGAAAGAAAACTGAGAGATTCATGTTTAAATTGTACATACCTGAGTATGACAATTTCTAATATTGCAACTTTTACAATTTGATACTAAAGTTATGACAGGACTCCAAACGGACTCACAAAGACAAAGTGATCCTAATGCCTGAGCATATAAGCAATGACAGACAGTTTCATGTTTTTCCACTGTTTTGACCTATTTTAACCGCGTCAAGCAGTTAATGTTCACAGCATGCACTGGTACAGTATAAAGAATTGTTGACTCTGGAATCTGAGACCTGGGCTTAAATCCCAGTCATTTCAATTACTACTTGTATGACTATGTGTTAGTCACTTAATCTCACTGGGCCTCAGTTTCTTCATCTATAAAATGAGGAAGTTGAAATAATGATTTCCAAAACCCCTACCAGCTCTAAATCTTTGATATGAAAGGTCATGTACCATCTTGACTGTGTTCCTCTGGATATTTTCAAACCTTTAAATGTCATCCTTAAAACATGGAAACTAGAACTGAAGAGAATACTATAAATGTGGTTTGAGCAGGACAAATTGCAATTATAGGCTAATCAACTCTGTAGTATTGAACATACTTTCTAAATACTGCATCACAACACTGAGTCTACAATCCATTAACATCTCCCTCCTAAGATATCATTCAAATAACTTGCTATATATGAGGCTCCTCCACCTAGTACATGTAGAATTGATTTTTAAACTCCTGGTAGAAGAAATTACCTTTACTTCTACTGAATTTCACTTTATTAAATGTGGTTCAGTTACCTAGCCTGTCATGGCTGTGTGCGGGTCTAAGTTCTTCCATTCAATGTATCTGCCATGGTGCCACTATAAAACTTCATGTGCTTGTTTGTCATTTATACCTTTTTACCCATTGAACTAGAGACATTCTTCCAAGGTGACATGGAGCCATTAAAGATTGCTTTTAGGATCCAGAAAGCAACCAGTTTCAAATCCACCTAAACTATACTAATATTTAGTTCACATTTCTCCATATTATAAGAAAAAATAAGTCTTTTCTCAGTGGTTTTGTGGAAGAAAGCTGATTTAATAGCTAATTTTACTAAGATTTAACAGGGGTAAAAGTATTTTGTGGGTTAAAAAGGTGAATTCAACTGCAAAATAAGGTGTATTAGTGAGGTGCTTTATAGTAAGGGTGTTATAGTGAGGTTATTATGTGGGTGGTAGAGTGAGGCAACAATTCATGTGAAAAAGATCTGTATGTTTCAGATCTGAATGTTCACTGCAGGAGGCCAAAAATGTAAATGATATTAAGCAATGCTGACACCAGCATACTGTAGGTTTATTTCAAAGAAAAAAAAAATCCAGCAACAAACAGGAGTGCAAAAACATACAAAAAATTTAGGGATAGCTAGTTCAACTAGATCATGCTTATAGCATTTATAAATGAAACTTGAAAGACAAATAGATATGACATGGAAAAAATCTGCCAGCATTTCTAGAGTAATCTAGTCTTCTCATCAGTGACAGTACAATCACCAAATCTGGACTCTATCAGGTTAATTAATACTCAATATTTTACATGACAAAGAAGAAATGTTACTTCAGGCAATGCAATTAGGGGGACCTCACCAAAAAAATAAATAAATAAATAAATAAAAGGAGAGAGAAGAAATCTATGCTGTTGTACAATTTGAAAGGAAAACAGGGATTAATTTTTTGAGATATCTGAAAGAAAAGTTTCCAAAAGAAACAAGATAGGATTTGGGTTGTTTCTTTTTTTTTCAGATGCCTGAGAAGATACAGGAAAGCTCTAATCCATTTGCTCACTTTATCAATACTCATCAAAAATATGCTTGATGAAAACACTAGACAGGTACAATAAAGATTCACAGATAACTTTCTACAAAAGACCACATCTTTAATTACACAACTGTCTATAGAAAACAGTTCACTGATAATGACTACATATATATGTTTGTATACATGTACACATATAACAAAATGCAGTCTTAAAGTTTCTTTTCTAACAAACTTTCTCCCTTGAATATAGGCAGTTCTGCTATAATGCCTGTTTTGAAAATGCAAATTTGTTCCAATCCAATTGATATATTAGGAAACAATTTGAGAACCTGAATTTTGAGTTTCCTTATGTAAGATTTCATCTTAGAATAAAAACGAGAACACAAAAAAATACATCAGTTCACAATAATTCACAAATTGCAACCTTGTGAAAACCCACTTCCAAAAGCAAACTTCAGGTATTTTTCATGATAAAGTGCTATATTTACAATGTATCTTTTGGTACAATAGGAGCTGTGGGGTAAAGGAGAGTTTAGGCAGTCCTCTCAGCTTGGTGGAAATGGGTGCCGGCCAAGCAGCAGCAGAAGACACCATCACTACTTACTGTAGTATTTATATGATTTCTTACCCATTACACATGCATAAAACTGTACTACCATTTCTATTGAGTTCCTAACTTTTTCTTAATTTGCCACTAATGAAGTCTTAACTCTATTTTTCCCTAAGTCTTGTGTTATTTATTGCATAATTTTGCACAGTATAAGGGTATTTAGGAATGTATATGTTATAATAGCAGAACTGACTGTATCAAGATGTCCAAGATTACTCAAAAAAGTTAACCAGAAAAATAACTTCTATGATTTCTGATTATTAACACAAAGTAAAAATAAAAAGGACATAGTGCTCATTAGTATCACAGAGGATACCCTATATAAAGTCAAAATTGAAGTGAGATTCTCTAGTTTTCTGGCTGTAGATAATGCTGTAGAGACTACAAAAAGTACTGAAATACTTATGAACGTCCTCAATGGAATAGTCACTCAAAAAAACCCAGTTAATACACAATGGAAATATTAAGCATATGAAGAATGCATATTGCCCCAGATTATAACACCCAGAGGGCTAGACATCCACCTGAGTTAGTCCAACTGTACATATATCTTGAAAAGCACAAGAGATAGACAGACTGGAATAGGAAGGGGGCAGGCTAGAATGGATTTCAATAATCCTAAATTTCTCCATTTGAGAAAAATGTAAATTACAAGTGATCAAAAGGGCAATGGAAACAACAACTGATATTTATAGTGTTTAAAGTGTATTATCAGTTAAGCCTCACAAAAACCACGAGGTAGAAATCACAGCTATTATCCCCATTTTGTAGACAAAGGATCAGAGAAGTAACATGCCCAGGATTACAAAACTACTAAGTGACAGGAGATTCCAGTCCAGGTCCAGACCTCCAGTACAGCCTTCTAGCATCCTGACCCTGCTGATTCTCTGAAAGACCAAAGGTGTGTGTAAGAAGGTGACATTACCAAGGACTTGCAGACAGTAAGTGCTGTAAATGACATCAAGGATAGGTGTGACAGGAAAACAAGAGAAGCTGGTCATTTAAAGAGAAAAAGATGGATAGCCTGAATGTTGCCTTGGAATCCACAAAACAGAAGAGCCTTCATAATAAAGAATAGTAACCCAGGCTAAGGATGATCAGATGTGCTCTGGTGCAGGGAGTATCCGCACTGATGTGACTGATCCCCAATCCATTAAACAAGGGTCCAGAAGGAGAGAGGTGCTAATCTTAACACAGCCTGTGCTGCTCAGACCCTTTCTGTAGTCATCTACACAGTTCTGGGCACTACATTTCAAAAGTAATGTTGAGAAATGACGTGAGTCCAGAGGAAGGGACCAAGGATGCTACAGCAACTGGAAACTGTGCTATATGAGATCAGCTGAATGAACTGAGGAGCCTCAGAGGGGAGATAAGTAGCTGTGCTACTCTCCACAGAAAGAGAATAGATTTGTTCTGTTTGGCCTTAGGAGGCATAATTAGAAGCAATGGGTACAAGTCACAGGGATGTATATTTTAATTTGAAATGAGGAAAAACCTCACTAAATATACCTGACCAAAAGTAGAATGTGCCACCTCAGGAAGCAGTGGTTTCCCTAAAATGAGATAGCTGCAAGTAGAAGTAGATGGATAACCACCTCTCAGGGATATAGTAAAAGGGACTCAAGGTCCTAAGAGAGAATCTACAGTGTCTACCATGTTACAACAGATTAAAAATATCCCTCAGGGGTTTTTTAGGTATCTTCGTCCCTGAAATAAATAGCCCCATACTGATGTGTCCCAAGCGTGTGCACCTATTTGTTATGATCTTCCGGCAACCTCCATTTGCTGTCTGTAGGCATTTATTTGCTGGTAGCAAGCCTACTTCTAGCACCACTCTTCATTCTCCCCCTTGTCCCTTACCCTTACCCTTTAATCCCATCGTCTGCTTCTAAACTGCTATACCCTATGAAAGCAGATAACTGAGCTTGAGAAATACGCCTATAATAGTATTACTGAGGAAGGACTTAAGGTGGTCACCTCAGAGGAAAGTGCTGGGATCTAATGCTTGCTTTGTACGTCTAGGGACACTTTTCTTCTTCATCTCTGGTGTTTAGCCAGATCTCTGACAAGTGAGAGATTGCTAGCCTTATTTTTGCTTATTAAGATAACTTTATTCTTTTAAATAAAGATTGTACAGTCCTGCCACAAGGCAGCTGGACACTCACCTCTCTCAATTTGATCACTAACCTTAATTAATACCCTTTATTTTGACAGAGCCATTTTAGTGTCCTCTTTTTCCCCCTACCCCCATTTGATTATAAATGAAGCTATCTGTCTTCCAGCTACTGCTCTGGGCATAAAAACCATCCATTGCCTTTTTATGTCTAAGGTTTTCTTCACTCTAACCATAGCACAAGCCTAGTGCAGCACAAAGGGCACAACTTGAATTCAGAAGATCTGGAGTCAAATTCTTACCCTGTGACTTTAGCAGTATGATGTGAAGAAAGTCAACTGTCTTATCTAGATCTGTTTCCTCCTCTGTTAAAATAGAAATTGGACTAGATGATATCTAATATTCCTTCTAGCTTCCACATGATTAGACTTCTATAAACCAAAATGGAAAGAGGGCTTCACCAAAAGAGAATCATCAATATGAAAGCAATCCGTCCATGTATTGACCACATGTTGTCCCCTTCTAGCTACCACCAGAAGCAAAACCCTATCAGTCCAAATCCAGCCCATACCTTGTCCCCAAATCTGACTCCTTTCAAACCTAACTGTATATTTTTTTCCAGGGCGTGTGTGTTTTTCCTTGCAAAGGCACATCATTTCAGGGACATGACCCATATACAAAGAAAGACTATACTGAGAACAAAACCAGAATTATAATTTGTCCAGATACTTGCCACTGCAAACCCTCAAAAGCTACCCTTTTTAAACTTCCTTAAGGACTCAAATTATACTCTCCTCTACCACAAACTCTGCCATTACAAAATCAGAATTTAAAGAGAAAGCAGTTCAGATAGTTGAACCTATAACTAAACACAAATCTCTTCCACGACAGTCTCTTCCTGAAGACCTTCATCACTCTTGGAGATGTTAACATTCATACATATAATGCTTCTATCATGACTTTCGCTGTTCATTCACACAACTGCTCCCTGAACTTGAGTCTGCTCTCTAATCAGAAACTCCCATTTTCCAATTTACCCATACCATCACTACTCCTGAACCTTTCTTTCACCCTCAGCATGACTTCTAAATCTTCCTTCCAGTCTTTCAAGCCCTTAAGAAAGGGAGTCAAACCCTAAATGAGATGCCAAGTTAGTATCTAGCTTTCTTCAACACACTCAAGTCACTAGGCCTAGATAAATTCTAGTCCTATGTACTAAAAGAAATCATGACTGAATGAAGAGGTAACCCTGAAGATGGACAAGTGGTGTTTCAGTTTTGAAAAAAAGGGAAAATCTGTTGTTCAAGAAAATTAGGCTCAGCAGTACTACTTCTGTGGTAATGGAATGACCACATTTTAAGTCTCTTCTAATGGCAACCTGTCTTTCTTCCCACTGAACTGTAAAACAAGACTCTTCCAAAACATAATTTTTCTTCCTACTTTCTTTAAAAACCGGAGTTATCCTCCTATTCTATTGAGCTTGGAAAAAAAAAATCATTCCCTGCTATTTCAAGGTTTTTTTTTTTTATTCTCTTCTTCCAAGGCCCACATTAACTATATAGCTTAATGATTATCCAGATTATCTGTCTCCCCTACCACAGCCTCGCATCCTCCTATCCTATAAAATTTATAAGTGCTCATATTCTTATAGCTCTTTATAGCTTACAAAGCACTTTTTTCAGAACCATATCAGGTTGTTCTGCCTGGCATTTCTCCTAACTCATTCTGGAAACAGCTAAAAAGGTAATAGGATTTAGCGCCAAAAGACTAACTAGTATAACCTCCTTATTTTACAAATGAGAAATATGAGGCCCAGAGAAGACAAGTGACTTACCTATGCTTATAGCACCAGAGCTAGGAATTTGAGCTTAGGTCCTCTGACTTAAAATGTACTCCCTTTTCCACTACACCAGTTCAATCCTCAATTTCTGTGGTGAGAACACCTCCTCCTTCCTTAATGTTTTTTTGCATCCTGAGATCTCTATGATTTCCCCAATTCAAATAAAGGCACATTCTTACATTAATAACTTCCATTCTCAACTTCCTCAATTCAATACTCCCTCTTTCACATGACAACAATTCCTCGGGTTTGACTGTTTTTTATTAGTAAGAATATTTCAAAATTTAGAAGCAACCAAACATACAGTTCAAGTAGTGAAATTGGAAATTCCAGATGCCTGATACTTACTAACTCTTTGTCTTTTCCCATACCAACGGACTGAGCCTATTACTATATCCTTCCAATGTTCTTCAAGTGAAAAATATTGCCTGTATACAAAGAACAGAGTAGAACCAGTGAGTGGAAATTACACGGAGGCAGTTTAGAGCTCAATATGAGAACCTCCTATTAGAATAATACAAAAGTGGAATGAGTTATCTTGGAGAGGCATGGGTTTACTATCTCTGGAGGTTTTCAAACAGAGGACAGATGAACAACCACTTGTCGGGGAGGTAATTATTAGGATTAATAAAGGGTGGGACTTATTATTCTCCATTTAGCTCCCTGATCTCATCAGTAAATTCTCTTTTTTAAAAAGACTCAATTAAATCATCTTGTCTGTGAACTATCTAATTTTTTTCTCTTTGTCCAGTTTATTATGGTGTCAATCAGTTCAAAATCAGTGCCACTAAAATAATCCTCTACTACCCATGAACACACCCCCACATTCCCTATCCCCACACACAACTTGACAATTTAAATGAAATGAGGATAGCCTACCTTATGTTTTTTTTCCCTACTTTATGTTTTTAAAATGGAAAGGGATAAATAAGGTCTCTTGAAGTTGTAAGCTTCTGGAGTTCATACATATAGTTGTAATGGTCAAACAGCAGTAATTATTAATATTAATAAAAGACCCTTCAGGAGATAAAGATAAATTTAACATAGAGTCCCTGCCTTCTAGAGCTCACAGTCTAATAAGAAAGACAAAAGACAAAAATAACTACAAAATAACGTGGAATATGGTGACTAGAAGAATGGCACATCCAAGTAATCATAGGAATTTAAAGGATAAAGATATGGCTTCTGCCTCACAATGAAAATTCATGAAAAGATGGAGGTGGCATTTGAACGGGACCTTGAAGGAAGGTTAAAATTTCAACTAGTGAAATTGTCAGGGTTAACAGAGAAGCCCGTGGAATATCAGTCCTAGGAGAAACCTCTGACACCACCTAGTCCACCACTTCCCAAACTCTGTTCCATGCAAGCAAGGTAAAGGAGAGTTCTTGGCAAAAGTTTCAAGGCTTGTGATATTTTTCATGAAGATGAAATGATGTATTTTTTTAAATCTCACGTATAACACATTTCCATAATTTTGCTCCAAGAGTTCCTAAAGCCAATGATTCATGGGGATCCCACTTTACTCTGCTTGGTCTCAGTCTGTCCCCTCCCATCCTGCCCTCCTTATCTATTCCAGCCACAGTGTACCCCTAGGCGTCCCCCGCCCCGAGTCTGCGTCCTCCTCCCGTCCGGGCTTCTCACTACTCCCCATCCCCCTTCTTCGCCATCCAGGTGCCCGGCTCCCACTGTCCACCGTTCCCATCCCTGCCTGTTCCTCCGCCCTGTCCCCACCCCGGTCCCCAAGTTTGCTCTGTCTCCTGTCCCCCACCCCCGCCCCCGGCGTGTCCCGAGCTCTCTCGGCCCCAGGAAGACCCCGGCGCGCCCCTCCCCATTTCCCCAGCGTCTCGCGGCCGTGACAGCGGGGCTCTCCCTCCCCCATTACCGGGCACCCGGAGGCCAAGGCTGCGGCGGAGGCTGCGCGGGGCTGGGTCCGCGGGAGGACCATGTTCCGGCTCCGAGGCTGCGGCTGCGTCTGTGAGGGAGACACAAGAGGAGACCCGGGCTCAGCAGGGGCGCAGCCGCCCCGTCACTCCCGGACCCAGAGCCTCCCGAGGTTTTGCCAGGGCCTCACCTGCCCGGCGGCCTCCCGTCTGTTATTGTAGCTCGGGAAGGAGGAGGGAGAGAGAACCCCGGCAAACACTTCCGGCTACCCCGCGGCGCCGCTTCCTTTTCCGGCCCTGCCCAGGATCACTTCCGGGGAGGGGGGGGGCGGGGGAGCGGGGTAGCCTGGTCTGCCATGTTAAGAGTGGCGTCGCGAGGACAAGGTGAAGACACCATGTTGAGTGTGGTGTATATGGGCGTTAAATTGTCGGGGAAAGAAGTTAGTGTCGGGTAGCCCTGGGGTGTCCTACTGGCTCTACTACTGACGCACTGCGACACCTTGGGATACCCTCTCTGAGGCTCAGTTTTCCGCATCTGTAAAACCGAGAAGGACATGGAGTAGATGGAGTCCACCCAAGGTGATGAAAAGAACCCTACTAAGGAGACAGGGCATGTAAATGTCGCATCCTCTTCTCCTCCTTGAAATGAGGGGGTTGGACTTAAGGAACTCCAAGGTCTTTTCCAGCTGTGTCATGTGATTTCTTCAATCAATTAACATTTATTGAGCGCCTACTATATGCCAGCCACTGAGAGAAGCGCTGGATTTTGTCAATGCAACAAAGACTTTTATGGAAGTCTCAGCGCAAGCTCTTACACGTGAAATCTCAGATTGATGAAGGACCTCGGATGTCCCTAGTTCTAGCTCAGATGAGCCTCTTCTCTCCCCTGGGCGTCAGTTTCCCTACTTGTCAAAGGAGAGAATTGGACTAGGTGAACACCAAGGTCTGTTTTCTTTCTAAATTCCTTGGTTTTATAAACCCATTCCCTCTGGAGGCAACTCATTGCACTTGGGGACAGTTTAAATTGTTTAAAAGTTTTTTTTTCCTTATGTTGCCTCTCTCCAATTGTTACCATTGCTTCTATCTTTGACCTTTGCTCCCAACTAGGACAAATTCAAGTTCAATCTCTCCTTTGCTTGAAAGCCCTTCAAATATTTGACATCAGCTCTCATGTTCCCTCTAAATCTTAAATCTTCCCTTCCCTAAAGTATATATCTCCATTTCCTTGACCAACCTTAGCATATAATAATAATCTATGGTACGTCCCCTCACCAACCTCCTTGTGTGGTAAGGCTTTTCTATATATTTTCTAAAATATGGCAACCAACCCCACCTCCCCATTCTGTGAAATTTTCATAGAATCTATACCTAGAAAGAGCCTTAGATTTCATCTCATCCACCCCCTCCTTGGAGAGTAAACCTATGAGTAGGGATTGTTTCATTCTTTGTATTTATATCCAATGTGTATGACACATAATAGATGATTAATAAATACTCATTGGTTGATTTACTCAAGGGTGATTTGCCTTGCCTAAGGTCAAGCTAGTCAATAGCAGGACTGGGATTTGAACCCAGATCCACTGATTTCAATTCTGCTGCTTTTTTCCTGCAGTATAAATGGTCCTTGATTTATTGGCCACACTGCTTTTATTTCTCTGAATTACTCCACTACACAATGGTAGCCCCCTTCTCTGAATTCATAAATTACTTTGAATGTGTGTGCCTCAGATTCTTCCAGAGGATCCCTATACTCCTTCTGGTTATATTGTGGATGACCTTGAGAATAGAGGGTTTGAAGGAAAACAAGAAACTAGGGAAAAGTTTTTACAGCATGTTTTTATGATGAGAAGTCTGCATTTCTCAAATATATAGGGAACTGAGTGAAATTTATAAAAATAAGAGCCATTCCCCAGTTTATAAATGGTCAAAGAACATAAACAGGCAGTTTTCAGAAGAATAAAAGCTATCAATAGGCACATGAAAAAATGCTATAAATCACTATTGATGAGAAAAATGTGAATTAAAACAACTGATACTACCTCACACCTATCAGACTGGACAACATGATAGAAAAGGAAAATGACAAATGGTGGAGGGGATGTGGAAAAATTGCGACAATAATGCATTGTTAGTGGAGTGGAGAACTAGTTCAACCATTCTGGAGAACAATTTAGAATATACAGTTTAGCCCAAGGAGCTCTAAAACTGCATACCCTTTGACTCCGCAATATCATTACTAGGTTTGTATCTCAAAGAGATCACGGAAAAGGGCAATAAACCTATTTGAACAAAAGTATTTATAGCAGCTCTTTCTATGGTGGGAAAGAATTAAAAAAAATCAAGGGGGTGCCCATCAATTGGAGAATGGTCTAACAAATTATATATAACAAGTTGTGATGGAATATTATTGTGCTATAAGAAATGACAAGCAAGATGATTTCAGAAAAACCTGGGAATACATGAATTGAAGCAAAGTGAAGTGAGCAGAACCAGGAGAACATCGTACAAAGTAATAGCAACAGGATGATCAACTGTGAAAGACTTAGCTACTCTGATCAAGGCATTGCTCCAAGACAACTCCAAAAGACCCATGATGAAAAATGCTATCCACCTCCAGAGAGAGATCTGATGAACGCTGGATACAGACTGAAGCATACTCTTTTTTAAAACTTTTTGAAATTTTTATTGTTTTATTTTGTTTGTGTTTTCTTTTGCAATATGGCTAATATGGAAATATGTTTTGCATGACCTCATATGTACTATAGAAAGCAAATCTCTTGCCTTCTTTAAGGACAGGGTAGGGGCAAGAGAGAGAAAGAAAGAGAATTTGGAATTCAAATTTTATAAAATGATAAAAAATTTTACATGTAATTGGCAAACTTTAATAAAATTAAATAATTTTTTTAAAAGAGGATAGAGGGTTTGGACCTCAAGAGGTACAGTATCAGTGCCTTCCAAATTAATACATAGCATTGAAGGTCGATATAATTGAGAATTATCATCTATAGCTCATTATCTACCAAGACTTACCTAGTGCTTCCCAACAGAAAATAAACTTTTGCGTTCACTCAGGATACCTACCAAATAATAGCTCACATTTATATTGTGCTTTAATGATTCCAAAGAACTTCATGTATCATTATGTCATCTAATCCTCTCTCAACAGCCTTGTGAGATAGACAGACAGTTATCTACAATGAGGGTGTGTGTGTATGTTATGTGTGTGCCTCACAAGGAGGCAAGAATAGACATCTCTATTATCTCTTCCTCCTCCCCTTCTCCAAGGGAGACTTCAATTGAGGCCAGGAGAGGAAGCACTCTGCTCTCCTCAGAGAAGGGGGGTACTGAGGTAAAATTATATCTATCTGATCCCTTAAATTTAATTTTCTAGGGTAGATTAGTCTTAGGTTCAAGCTAAACATCTGATTACTATTTCTTAAAGGAGAGGCCTTAAGGAGGCCCCAAGCTTTATATCCAAGGGTGAACCCCTTTCCCACCAAAGACTACTTTCACAATGAACCTATAACAAATAGCAAAGAAATCCATTTAAGTAAGTCAATAGTATATATCCATATATGACTACTTTTGTGAGGAATGAAAACTTCAAAAGGCTTTGTTTCAGAGTAATTAATAATTTTATTAATTATGGCTGGTTAGTAATTAATAATTTTATTACTTGTGGCTGGTTAATAATTAATAAAAGGATGGTCATTTCGCTTTCTCTCATAAACCAAAGAAGAATCTTGGGGGCCTCTGAGTGCTTAAGAAATCTTTGGAAAAGGGTATGTACCTGAGAGTGGAAATCAACTCTGACTGGTTAATAATTAATGAGGGGGTAAACATATTAATGAGGAAGTGAGCAAAAAGTCTTCAGCTCCCCCTGCAGAGATTGTGGTCTAATCATGAAACTCAGCTGCTTCCAGCAATCTAGGCAAAAGAATTCATCTCACCCCTGCTGGTTGGTTTTTCCCTTCTTATGCTAGGTCACTTGTAATTCTAATGAAAGTTCCCAAAGGTGGACGGGGGCTTATTTCCTAAAGACAAGCTCTTATTTAGACTGTATTCTTTTTGTAAGGTCTCCTAGTTGGTTGGAGTCCTACCAGGGATCAAAAAGCATGTACCTGGAGGATTTCAGTAATCTCATCCATCCATCAGCAATGTCCTTCAGATGCTACCTGAATAACCTACAAGGGGCTGATTTCTGAATGAGGAAATAGAAAAAGGAAAATCTCGATCTCAATTAATAATTTGTTATTAATATGAGAGAAATAATCATTTCTTTCACTTTCTCTGATTTCTATTTTGCTTTGACTTAGATCAGGACTGTCCAAAATGTGGCCCATGGGCCACAGGCAGTCCACAATGCGATTTTATGCAGCCCACCTGCGTTCACCACAGGCGTGGAAATTGACATAAATGCTTTAACTAAAGCATTTGTGTTGATTTCTGTGCTTGTGGTGGACACAGGCAGTTCGCACGGGGGTACATGGCCCATGTTTTGGACAGCCCTGACTTAGATAAATGGGTTTCTTTGCTGGATTTGAGGCTCAGTCCTCTATTTCCAAATCCAGTTCTCTTTCCATAGTACTTAGAGATCTATACATATTTATTGAATTAATGAATGAACTCCTAGCTTTGTCACTTACCACTCATATGACCTCGAGCAAGTCACTTCAACTTCCCAGACCTCAGTTCTCATCTGTAGAATTCAACATCTAATGCCTCTTCTGGTTTTAAATTTTATAGGAAAAAACTTCCTTTACTTCTGTACCTATTCTCCCACCCATTCCATCTCACTGACTTGTCTTCTCCCAGATGTCACTGCATCCTTGATATTCCTTGACCTCTATGGCCTCTTCCAGAATCTCCCTTTGCCACCATGACTCAACAACTTCTCTTTTAAAGTTCATTCTATTAAAATCTTTCATGGTATATAGATCAAGGTGGCTGTTGTCCATCGGTCACCTGTTCATTCTCCCTCTGTTCCCAAGGAATTCCATACCTGAATCACTATCTTCCTCTCTTCCCCAACTCCTATCTCTATATCAGGAGCATTCAGCATTTATGCTGATATTCCCTCATATACACTAGCCTCCCAAATTACTCAGTCTTCTCAAAACCCATGGCCTTCTACCATGTATAGGAAATGGCTTCATCCTGGATCTCAACACTACCCACAGGTGCTCTGCTTCCATGATCAAAACTTTTAAAAATCACTAATAATATCCTTTCATTCCATTGTTCACTGTGCCTTACTCTTACTAAATCCATTAACTCATTTCAAATCAATGAGTATTAAGTATCTAGTATGTGCCAAGCACTGGGGTCACAAAAAAGAAATGATGCCCACTCACAAGGAGCTTACATCCTTGTGAGGACAAAAACATATAAAAATATATACAATATAAATATGAGATAGATACAAACAAGTAGTTAAGTACAAGGTATGATCTGAGAGAAGTCAGTGATAGGCAGATCAGGAAAGGCTTCATGCAGAAGGTGGTATCTGAGCTGCACCTTAAAGGAAGTGAGGGACTGAGATAGAGGTGAGAAAGGAGTGCATTCCAGGCATGGGAGATGACCAATGTAATGGCACAGAGATAGGAGATTGAGTATCATGAGTGAGGAACAGAGAGGAGGCCAGATTTCCACTCCAGATGGGAGAGTAATGTCTAGAGAGGTTGGGAAAGTAGGTTGGGGCCAGGTTGTACAGGCCTTTAAAGACTAAACAAAGTGGTTTATATTTTATTCTAGAGGAAAACAGGAAACTGCTAGAATTGGTTAAATAGGGGAGCTATACAATCCTATCTGCACCTAAAGAAAATTGCTAGGGCAACAGTGTGTACTAGAATGGACTGAAGTGGGGAGATATTTGGGACTGAAGGAGAGAAGAGAAGGTTCAAAATTGCTTCTGTGGAAGGTGAGATAGAGAATTAGTTAGAAACCTCCAAGCCCTATACATCCTTGTATTTTCTCAAGACTCTCCACTAACTTCACTTTCCTCCCTTTCTAATCTTCACCTTGCAATTTACCAATTCAACTCTATACTGTTACCCTTTTTCCTATTTCTTCTTATACCTGGCCAAATTCCAATTTTTTAAATTACTCCCACCATCTACTGTATCTGTTCCTACATATATATTGTTGAACAGGGCTGGAAAAAATTAAGCAAAATAGTTAATTGATTGCACCACAGAACAATGTTTTTGAATGTCAACTAGATTCTCATCCCACCCAGGCAATGATACTCCTCCCTAATTGATTGTCTATCCCACTCCCTGAGCATGGTAGCTGTTGTAAATATTCTCTTCTCTCCTGAAGTCTCCCAAATATGTCCCTTCTTGAACCCTCTCAGCTAAGGTTATTACTTCTTATTTTACTGAGAAAATTAAGGGTATTTACTGTGTACTCCTTTCTCCTTTTCTTCCTCTCAAAACCTTATTCATCACCCTACATTCTATCGTCCTTTCTTCCATTTACTAATGAGATGACTCTTCTTTCCCTAGTTAACCCCTTGCTCTTATGATTCCCCACTACCACCACCTTAACTTCAATTTCTCCCTCTCTACTGTTATTTTCCCTACTGCTTTTAAAATCTCCTCATCCTTGAAAAATTTCCACTAGACTTTTCCATCTCCTCTATCATCCTCTATCTCTCCTCCTTTCTTAGCAAAATTCCTTTTTTCTATTTTTTATTTTTCTAAAACTTAAATATGCAATCAGAAGAAGAAATATATTATCAACTTTAATAATAAAACTTAAATGCAAAATAAGAAAAGGGAAAAAATGTCATGTGCACAGCAGAACACAAGAGGATTCAAACTATATAGGAATAAATTTCCATTTCAAGAAAGCCTATTCATAGATACTACACATCGTATTGAGGGTTATCCATCTTTTCTTTGCTTCCCTGTAAGTATTCTTTTCTTCTCTGCTGTGCACTTTTTACTTTGTTCCTCTTCCTCCCCCTTCCTCCTCCCCTCCAGAAGGCTACAATTAAATGTGGATATATATATATATATATATATATATATATATATATATATATATAGATGCATACATACACATATACATATATACACATACATATATAGATACATACATATACATATACTTACAAATTCTACTCCTGATCTTTGTTTTATGTTTGTGCATATCTCTTATTTTCTATCCTTCCTGACTCTTCTACTTCACTTCTACCCACTACTGTGCTCTCCTATCACTTCACCTACCCCCACTCCAAGGATCCCTCCCTTATCCATTCTCTTTTATCTAAACACCTTTTTCTCCTTGCCCCTTAACCTATTTCCTCACCTTCCTGTCTAGAGTTTCCTCCCTTATCCTCTCCCCACTTCCTATCCTCTTAGCATTTTATTTCTTTCTGAATTTAGGAGACTTTGATACTCTTCTACATACGTATGTACTGTTCCCTCTTGAACCCATTTCCAATGAAAGTAGGTTTCCAGAACTAACAGCCCTCCTCCCCCATCTAATTCCCCTGTGTTTGTTCTTCCTCTCTCACTTCATTTGTATGAGATAATTACTCATTTTAGCTGTTCTTAAACAGTTTTACTTTCTGAAGTCATATCATACTCAGGTTTACGCCAATCTTTCTTATGAACTACCCAATCACTAATAACAATCTCAGACATACATTTTACATTTTACATACCTAAAAGATAAATGGCCTGTCCTTATTGAGTGCCTTGTAATTAGTCTTTGGTATGTACCTTATATTTCTCTTGGCTCTTGTATATCAAATCTTATATTGAGTTCAGATTTCTTTTTAACAAAGTCCTGAAAGTCTGACTATTCATTAAATGTCCATTTTTTTTCATTCATCATTATGCTTAGTTTCGCTGGGTATGATATTTTAGGCCAGAACCCCAGTTCTTTTGCTCTTGTAGCACTGCCACTTCTAGGCCTTGTGTGATTCTAATGATGGCACTGCCATATTTAAATTGTTTTTTTTTCTTGTTGCTCATAACATTTTATCTTTGACCTGGGGGTTTCAGAATTTGACTATAATATTCCTGTAGGTTTTCCTCATTGAATCTCTTTCAGGCTGTGATGGGTAGATTTTTTCTACTTCTTTCTCTGGTTCTAATGCTTCAAGACAATTTTCTTTAATAATTGCTTGTATTAATGTATCAAGATTTTTTTTTGATCATACCTTTCAGGTATTCCAATTATTCAGGCAAATTCCTAAAAAAAGTTGTCTGCAGTCATTGCTTCTACTTACTCACCTCTCACTAATCCCTTGACACTATTCATATAGTCTTATTCTTGTGCCGAGAAAAAAGCAAGCGAGACCCGGATATAAATTTAGATGTGGATTTATTGAAGTGCGTGACTGTTTGTGACTGTTCGGAGTAATTATTCAAATCGAACAGCCCTGAGCAAAGGGAGAGAAAGAGTATTTAAAGTGAAAGAACACAATTAGATTTCCGTGGAGATGGGGACACAAACAGTGGGACAATCTGAGGCAGGATGGTGAAACTGAAAGGGGGGGGAGGGCATAACATTCCCCACTTTCTTTTCAAAGAGTTTCAATTGTTTGACACATTCTCAGGGGATCTGTCACAAGAATCAGGGGGACTGGGATTTGCAAATTGGTAATGGAGATCCCTAATCAATAGTAGTTTAACAGAGTTTATGCGGGACTTGACAAATTGCAGAAAACGATTAATGAGGCAGGGGCCCACAACCAGAGCTATAATGAAGAGGAGGAGGGGGTCAGCCAGGGTCGTCACCAGGGTAGTAAGCCAAGGGGATCTACGGAACAGGGACTGATACCAGTTCTCAGAGTTTTCCAGCTCCTTTTGTCTGTTGGCAATATTTTGGCGTACCAATCTCAGGCTTTCCCACACCACCTCAGAGTTGTTAGCATAGAAACAACAAGCCTCTCCCAGGGCCACACATAGGCCACCTGCTTGAGAAAAAGAAGGTCAAGGCCTCTGCAGTTCTGGAGGGCCACCTCTGCCAACGAGTCCACTTGTTCTTCTAGGACTGAGATGGACTGTTCTATGTGGGAGAGGTCAGTGTTTACCTGTGCATTTAAGGCCTTATAGTTAAGATCCCCTTTGACTAGGGCTGCTGTCCCAGTGGCAGCGGAGCCCACAAGCCCCAGGCCCACTAAGATGGGGATGAGGAGTAGTATTGCTTGCCTTTTATGGTAACTCAGTTGCTCTTCAGGGGAAAAATAGCTCCAGCCTTCCTCACACGGGAAGAGGGAAACCAGGGGAATTATGGCCACCAAGATGCACAGGGGGTCCTCTGGGTGTTATTGGTGTCTGAGGAACACAGTAGCAGAGACACACTGGGTAAGGCCGTGGTGACATGCCCACCAGTCGGCTGGAGGCCTAAATCTCCTGAGTTTGTTTGCAAAGGGAGCCATACTGAGAACTGGATAAAGTGGTGTTACATGATGTAAGGCAAAGGCCTGTTCCTTGTATATTCCCAAGGGTGAGCTGTGGTTAGTTCCACTCACAGTTCTCCATGTTGGAGGTAGGGGTGATGGAGGCATTTAGTGCCACTACTACATAGTAGGGAGGCTGGGGCTCAACACAGATCCAACAATTTTTTGCCCAGTATGTGGTTAGAACTGTTAAGTTTCTTATGAACAGCCGATAAAATGGCAAGCAAGGAAACCTGATAGGTGTGGGGTTCCTGAGTAATAAGTGTTGGGGCAGGGATAGCTAGGTTCCCTAATGGGGCAGGGATGGCCAGGTCCCCTGTTGGGCCAATGGGATGGGGACCTGGTAAAGGCTTCTTGGTCACAGTCAGGGTCACTGTCTCTCCCACATGTGGAAACACCACGGTCACCCAAGGGATAATAATGAGTCCCAGTACCCGAGAGACTGGGCTCTCCAGGCTGGGTCCAAAGGGTTTAGGACAATAAGATCGAATTTGGGGTACCAGGGGTCAGACTTGATTATACGGATACGGAGTAATGGGTCCGAGGGTTGGTTCGAGCCCCCAATGCTGCCCAGTGGGACACACAGGGAGTCCCTAAGGTCAGTTGAGGGGAGGTTGTAGGCCATGATACAAGGGCAGTCACATATGGTTGGGCATCCTGAAGTAGAACAGAGCAGGTAGCCTGTGTCTGCTGGTGGGCTCTCAAAAAGGGTATTGAGGGGGAGATGTATGTCTTCGGGATTTTGGAAAGTCCAGGACTGTAGTGATTACCCAAGTAGAGCTTGGTTTGGGGGCATGGGGATTGCAAGGGACCATGGAAGGGGTTAATAGGAAGATTAAGAAGGAGATCAGAACAGTCTTAGCTTTAGGGGGTTCTCGAGGTGCTCTGCCTTCCATCCTGTGGATGTAGCTGCTTTCACACGGCGTCGGGGGATGGGTTAGTTCTCCTGGATCTCGAGCTCCAGGGGCTCTGAAACGTCTGGCCTAAAAGCCAATTATTAATGTTAAAGAGGCCGGCTCCCCTTAGAGATGGGGAGGAGGAGACGCCCACCACCCAAGGACGAGACCCTACCTGGCCCAGGTCTCGGAGGATGCCACAGACAACCCCCAGATCTTGCTGGGGCCTCCAGAAATGTTGTGCCGAAAAAAGCAAGCGAGACCCAGATATAAATTTAGATGTGGATTTATTGAAGCGTGCAATTATTCAGAGTAATCACTCAAATCGAACAGCCCTGAGCAAGGGAAAGAAAGAGTATTTAAGGGGAAAGAACACAATTAGATTTCCGTGGAGATGGGGACACAAAGAGTGGAACAAACTGAGGCAGGATGGAGAAACTGAAAAGGGGGGGGGGATAGGGCATAACATTACGAACTCATTACTAAATCAAAAAGGTGTAGCAACAATTTTTCTAGCAGCTACTGTGGCTGTGTAAAATCAACAACCAGCACACAGAAGGCTGCTAACACAAGTTGTTTGTTCTGCTTCACCAAGGAAAGTAACTTTAAGGGGTTAATAATCTCAGTTTAATCAAACATATATATACACACAGACACACATATGTATATGTGTGTGTGTGTGTGTGTGTGTGTGTGTGTGTGTGTATACATATGTATGCACTTGTTTAGTTCTGGAGGAAAAGCCAGCACCCTGAACTTCAAAATAAATACAAACAAATTACAAAGGCAATATAAACAGACCAAATACAAATCAACATCTGGATTAGCAAAGCCGGGGGCAGTTACAACAGTTTGCCCAGAGTCACATGCTACTCTTTTTTTTTTCTGACTGAAACAATTCACATTTATTATTATCCTCTGACCCACATGCAAGCCAAGTTTAGAGCTCATGATGGGATAAACAGCACCTAGCCTCAATATTTCCATAATCTTAGGAATCCAACCCTCTTTTAACAACCTAGAATCCAATGTCCCTGCAGTAAGTCATTGCTGTTCTTGACATTCCTCAAAGGCTGGAAAATGGAGGGTAGGCAGGAAATTGAATAGTACTCTATCAGTTCTCCAGGCAAAAAACTCAGCAATGATAGGGGTCAAGAGCAGAGGGGCGTTGGTTGCCCTCATGCTTCACTAAATCTTTATTGATGTGTCTCTCGATTTATAGACCACGCCTCGGCTCTCCAGTTCCCGAACAATTCCTCGAGGCAGGCGGCCAGTGACAGACACTGCATAAACTCCAGGCTTGAAGGTACTGACTCGCTGCCATTTAGAGACCCAGCTGTCCTCCGGACTCATCATTGCAATGATCCCATCAAAAGAAGAGCTTGTACAGTCATATACCATCTCTCGGTTGCCTTTCATCTGTAGGTATGAGTTGCAATTATCACAGCCATCGTACTCAAATTGGTCTATAGTCTTGACCAGAGAACAGAGAAGACAAGCTCGCAGATGTCGCGAATCCTTGGGAACTGTCTCCAACGCCATCGCTGCCAACGGGAGCCGAAGAAAACTTCACCAACCACCTCTGAAAACGTCCCTGTGTCTCATACGCCACTCTTCCAGTGAGTGAGAGCCCCCAAAAAAACATCTGGGTTTCTTCAAAGCTGGGGGGATCTTGACAATGGCTACCCAGGGTCACCACAGCAACACTCTTCCAGGGAGTCAGAGCCCCAGGCAAAATGCTAACCTCTGAGTTTATATACCCTTCTTAGGGCCTGAAGGGTTCACACCTAATCAGCAAAAGGGTGTGAACCTGGGGCTTTACACCTAGTTAGCAAAAGAGTGTGGGCCTGGGACTTTGCACCTAGTAAGACTTAATCAAAGGCACTTGACTACTTCAGCATTCTCAAAGAGAAAACAGTAAAAAAGTCCCACCTTATTTAATATTACAAAAGGCTCTTTCCAAAAAAAAATATGAGTGAGCTCCTAGTTGTCTAATCTGATTCCCTCCCTCAGTTCTTGTCCTTGGCATCTCTGTAGCATTTGACATTATTGACTAATTTTCCCTCCTATATTCCCTCTTCTCTGGGTTTTTGTGGCAATACTATCTCTTGGTTCTCTTCCTACCTGTCTGACAGGTTCTCCTTTGTCTCTTTCCATACATTATCATCTCTATGATACTTCCTAATTCTTGGTGTACCCTAGGGGTATATCTTGTATCATCTCTCTCTCTCTCTCTCTCTCTCTCTCTCTCTCTCTCTCTCACACACACACACACACACACATTTAATCAGTTCCCATAGGCTGAAGTCTCTATGCAGATAACTCACAGATTTATATATTCTGTCTTTCTCTTGAGAACAAATCCTTCATCATGAGCTGCCTGCTGGAAACTTAAACCTGTATGACCTCTTAAACTCGATATATTTAGAATAGAAACAATTATCATTTCCTCAAAACCCATTCCACTTCCAAACTTCCATGTTTCTGCAGAAGGTACCACCATTCTTCCTATCTTTCAGGTTTGTAACTTTAGCATTATCCTCAACTCCTCACTCTCTCTTATCCAACATATCTAATTATTTACCAAATCTTGCAATTACTGCCTCCATGACATTTCTCTCATTGAATCGATTCTCTCTTCTGACACAGCTACCACCTTAGCTCAGATCCTTGTTGACTCTTGCAGCAAAGTGATTTTGAAATCTGTCTCTACATTCTTGGGGCTAATGCCTCATTTACTATACCATCCCTCTGCTGTTAGCCACCTAAAGAGTTTTAATTTTTGCCTCTTATTGTGTTATTATTCTTAGTAATATGCTTGACAGTGAAATTCAGGTATGTGTTGGTAAGCAAAATGGCCTCTGTTTTCTTTGAGTAACTCAGTTTATCTCATTGAGCCTTACTAGGTGCTGGGCCCCAGGCCCAGAGCCCTGTTAGGTGTAAAACCTTAGTAGGTGTGGATCGGCAACTAAGGTGGGGCCCAAGGTAGGGATAACTCCAGGGAGGGCCTAGTTTACATCTCTGGGACAGCAGAGGCTTTTAGACCATGTGGGTTTAAGTCCACTCTTTGTGACAATTCATGGGGCTGGCTAAGGGGAGGTGTTAACTCCAGAGCCATGCCCTATTGGGTGTTAACCTAATCTATGTGGAAGTGAACCTCCCAGGGTCCTAAGGGGATGGGCCAACTCAAGAACCAATCACTAGAGCCTGGGATCTGGTCATTCAGGTGAAGCTTGAGGATGTCAAAAACTCTGTAAGAGGAGAGAAGATGACTTGAAGATCCTTTTCCGTTGGAGCCAGAGACAGCTACAGCTGAAGCTGAAGCAGGAGCTGCTGGTAACCAGAGCTGACCCACGTGTGGACCAAGGAGTGCTGAGTAAGGACTTGAGGCCAGTGGGTAATCTTCTTACCATAGAGGGGAAGCATGTATATGATTTTGCTTTATACCATCATGCTTCTCTGTGGCCTCCTGGTTACTCTTGTGAGGTGGACTTATTGGGCCTGGAAGCTTTTGATCAAAATATCAAAATGGGGATGCTGGCTCATGGGTCTGTTACTTTGGAGCTTAAATACATGCTTTAATTCTTCTGCCTTCTACCTAGAGAATTCCTTATATCCTGCGGTTCTGAACCTTTCAGACATATATATGATTCTCTTTGAAATCATAAATTCTGCCTTCATAATACAAGGTATCAAGGGCAATTTTTTTATTATTGAGAAATTCAGAGGAATGGGTAAATGTTCCAGGCCAGGAGAGGTCTCCACCCTTCTCTAGGAAGGGGGAGTATAGGAGTGAGACTAACTTTATTCTGTTAGACTGACATAGATTGATGCACCATTATCTCAGTACCTCCCTTCAGAGAACGGATTCGTCCGCTCCCTTCTAGGTCACAATCTTCCCTATGTGCCCCCAACATGCAACTCCTTGGCATGTTCTCCCCTCCTCAACATACGTCCCATGTTCAAAAATGGCAGAAAACTACTCCCTGTGAGTGTGTGAGGTAATATTCAATTAGCCAATTAAGCATGCACGGTAGCCATTTGACCCAGTTTTCTCCTCAACCCTGACTGTTATCTGGCCAATTTAGACCGGTTTTGCCTATATCCTGAAACTGTGGTTTCTACAAAACCACAAACTCTATTTCCATTGGCTGAGGACTCTCATCCCGGTTAATTTTTACTCCTTCTTTGTTCAAGCTGACACTTCATTAATTATTCTGTGGAACTCAATTAACTCTTCCTTGGAAACCTAACTTTCCCTAACTTTTACCCATGTCTCACAATCACTACTCTTCTCTTTTGTAAGGATTAGGTTTCCACACTTTTTCTCACATGAATTCTTCCCCTTGTACATTGTCCTCTAAGTAGAAAGGGGGAGAGGTTAATCGACACATTGACAAATCAAAAAGGGGGGCAGCCCCCTTAATACACACAGATACAAAGACCAAAAAGGAGAAAAAATTGAGCAACCAGTTGTCCCTTTAAGTTTCAGAAGTCTTGTCTCATGCTGCCGTCTGGCAGGGAACATCAGCTAATGAAGTTGTCTGGTCCTCGGTATTTGTTCCAGCCATCCCAAGCACAGCATCTCAGCATCTTCTTCTTGTTGGCCTCTTGTAGGAATCAGCTTCCTTTGTCCATTCTCCTACAAAACTGACCTTAGTACAATTTTATTATTCTCACAAGCCCTTGACTTAGTTGTCTCCATACTTTTACAAAGGATTAAAGGACCTTAACTCATATAGGAATGTACACTAAGAACAAATGTCAAGTCCAAATTGCTAATTGTTTGGACTAAATTCCTAAACCTGATGGCCCAGTCTTATAGTAACCTAAGATGTTCCAGAATCAATTATTCAATAGATTTGTTATTATGCTTACAAAACTTTTTGATTATAGAAAGTTGCCACCAAAAAATTGGGAACATAGGGGGCAATATTTCCCTAACTCCATGTCAACTCCAGGCAGAAATTGTTAAACTACAAACTGCATTGAGTCAGGCTTAAGGTCTGCCAGGTTAATCAAGTCAAGAAAATCCCGCCTCAGCATATGCTGAACAGCTGCCTTATAACCTACAATTCATACCTGCAGTTCATACTCACCCCTCACAGGGCTACTGGCATCATGGATCAGTGACTCAGACAACCTTTCTTAATAGATATCCATACCTGAAGTTATACTCAGAAACAGTCAGTTAACAGTCCCATCAGGTCTTTGAATAGCAACTTCCAATAATCAGTTTAAGATATGACTATAATCTCACATTGCTTAAGGAACGTCTTTAAAGTGTGAGCCTTAAGTACCTTGCATGTACTTCTCTACCTTTGTTCATAAAATGTTCCCATTAAAATCATAAGTTATTGCTCTAACAGATTTACATCTATTTCCCAAGCTTCCAATGAAACATACTTCAAGAATTGAACCATATAAATATGATAGGTTCAAACACACTATCTTATGTTTTATATCATGGAATGAATTCAAATCCAAACAGCCACATTTAATTTTTCTTATCAACTCAAAGGTATTCTACAATTTATCTCTCTCCAAGAAACTTACACTGCTCTGAATTAGTTCTAGGAATTAATTACACCATTTGTATTAATACCTAATTGCTCTTACACCATTTTGAAACATTCAAGGACCTTATTCCACATACCCACAGTAACTTTAAATCCCATCCTTAGCCTATGGGATGATAATTCAGCATTGTGTTTATATCTTTATTTCTTCTCCTTCTATCTAGTTGTTCCCATTAATATTTAGAAAGAATGTTATTCTTCACATGACTATACAAGAGTACCAATTTACCCAATCATTTGATTGAAAACAGCAAGATTTCACATGGTTGCATTAATCAAATTTTCCATTTTCCCCATAAAATCTTCTTGGTCTTTGGGTATCACAACTTCACTTCACAACTGTAACAGTTTCTGACAGATACCTTTCCTTTTATCACTAGATGGCAAGTCTCATTAATCAAAACTTTACCAGGACCTCACAGTCAAATTTTAATTTTTAAAATCTGTTCTAAAAGCCAATTACTGAAGATGGCAGCTGGAAAGCAGGGACTTGCATGAGCTCCCCACCACGTCCCTCCAAAAACCTATAAAAAATGGCTCTGAACAAATTCTAGAATTGCAGAACCCACAAAATAGTGGAGGGAAGCAGGGATCCGGCTCAGGACAGCCTGGATGGTTGCTGGATGAGGTCTATCACGCATGGAGTGGAGCGGAGCAGAGCTCAGCGTGGGAGGCAGCAGGACAGGCCCTAGCACCCTGAATCCTTGAGCTGTGGCAGTTACCAGACTTCTCAACCCACAAACATGAAAGACAACAGAGAAGGTTGGTGGGAAAAGCTGCGGGGGACAGAGTTCGTGGTTCGGCCACTGCCCCAGGGGCAGCGGGGGAGGTGCAGCTACAGAACTGCAGCTGCAGTTACTTCCAGCCCCAGGCCCACATGGTGGGAGGAATTTTTAAGTGGCGGATCAGAGCAGGAGTACAGAGCCTACTGAAGATTTGCGTCAGGTCTGGGTTGGTGGTTCTTGAGGAAGGAGGACTGCTGGTGTGGCAGAGCTGGCTGTATAGAAATAGCTCTGAAATCAATGGCACATTCCCTCAAGCTTGGAACAAAGTACTCTTTACTCTACAAGCAGTCATACTCCGATGAAAAACTCAAGGGTCAAGTAAGTTGGCTGGGAACATGGCCAGGCAGCAAAAACACACCCAGATTCAGTCTCAGACTTTGGAATCCTTCTTTGGTGACAAAGAAGACCAAAACATATGCCCTGGAGAAGTCAACAAAGTCCAAGAGCCTACACCAAAACCTTCCAAGAAAAACATGAACTGGTCTCAGGCCATGGAAGAGCTCAAAAAGGAGTTGGAAAAGCAAGTTAGAGAAGTAGAGGAAAAATTGCAACGAGAAATGAGAATGATGCAATAAAGCCATGAAAAACAAGTCAATGACTTGCTAAAGGAGACCCAAAGAAATACTGAAAATAATGTTGAAGAAAACAACACTTTAAAAAATAGACTAACTCAAATGTCAAAAGAGCTCCAAAAAGCCAATGAGGAGAAGAATGCCTTGAAAGGCAGAATTAGCCAAATGGAAAAGGAGGTCCAAAAGACCACTGAAGAAAATACTACCTTAAAAATGAGATTGGAGAAAGTGGAAGGTAGTGACTTTATGAGAAATCAAGATATCATAAAACAGAACCAAAGAAATGAAAAAATGGAAGACAATGTCAAATATCTCCTTGGAAAAACCACTGACCTAGAAAATAGATCCAGGAGAGATAATTTAAAAATTATTGGACTACCTGAAAGCCATGATCAAAAAAAGAGCCTAGATATCATCTTTCAAGAAATTATCTAGGAGAATTGCCCTCATATTCTAGAGCCAGAGGGTAAAACAGAAATTGAAAGAATCCACAGATCACCTCCTCAAATAGATCCCAAAAAGAAAACTCCTAGGAACATTGTTGCCAAATTCCAGAGCTCCCAGGTCAAGAAGAACATACTGCAAGCAGCCAGAAAGAAACAATTTGAATATTGTGGAAAAACAATCAGGATAATACAGGATCTGGCAGCTTTCATATTAAGGGACCAAAGGGCTTGGAATATGATATTTTGGAGGTCAATGGAGCTAGGATTAAAACCTAGAATCACCTACCCAGCAAAACTGAGTATCATGCTCCAAGGCAAAATATAGATTTTCAATAAAATAGAGGACTTTTAAGCTTTCTCAGTGAAAAGACCAGAGCTGAATAGAAAATTTGACTTTCAAACAGAAGAATGGAGAGAAGCATGTAAAGGTAAACAGGAAAGAAATCATAAGGGACTTACTAAAGTTGAACTGTTTTGTTTACATTCCTACATAGAAAGATGTTGTGTATGATTCATGAGACCTCAATATCATAGTAGCTGAAAAGAATATGCATATATATATGTGTATACATACATATAGATTTGTGTGTCTATGTATGAATATGTGTAGGTGTGTGTGTGTGTGTGTGTGTATATGTACACACACACAGACACACACACACACACACACAGGGCACAGGGTGAGCTGAATATGAAGTGATGATATCTAAAAAAATAAATAACATCAAATTAAGGGATAAGAGAGGAATATATTGAGAGAGGGAGAAAGGGAGAGATAGAATGGGGTAAATCATCTCGCATAAAAGTGGCAAGAAAAAGTGGTTCTGTAGGAAGGGAAGAGGGGGCAGGTGAGGGGGAATGAGTAAATCTTGCTCTCATCGGATTTTACCTGAGGAGGGAATACCATGCACACCCAATTGGGTATCTTACCCCACAGGAAAGAAGGAGGAAGAAGATAAAAAATGGGGGATGATAGAAGGGAGGGGAGACGGGCGCGGGGAGGAGGTAATCAAAAACAAACATTTTCAAAAAGGGACAGGGTCAAGGGAGAAAATTGAATAAAGGCGGATAGGTTAGGAAGGAGCAAATCATAGTTAATCTTTCACATCATGAGTATTGTGGAAGGGTTTTACATAATGATAGGCATGTGGCCTATGTTGAATTGCTTGGCTTCTTAGGGAGGGTGGGTGGGGAGGGAAGAGGGGAGAGAATTTGGAACTCAAAGTTTTAAAAACAGACGTTCAAAAACAACAACAAAAAAAGTTTTTTCGTGCGACTAGGAAATAAGATACACAGGAAATAGAAATTTATCTTGCCCTACAAGAGAAGAAGGGAAAGGGGGATGGGAGGGGAGTGGCGTGACAGAAGGAGGGCTGACTGGGGAATGGGGCAACCAGAATATATGCCATGTTGGAGTGGGGGGAGGGTAGAAATGGGGAAAAATTTGTAATTCAAACTTTTGTGAAAATCAATGCTGAAAACTAAATATATTAAATGAATTAAAAAAAATAAATATCATAAAAGCCAATTACTAAAAATCAGTCCCATTGACTTTAAAAAGCCAGGTTTGGAGGTCAGCTGTTTCTGACCCAGCTGTTTTCTCTCTCTCAGTAAAACTTCCAGGCTTTCCCAACTTATTGTTCAAATAAAGATCCCAGTAACTGCTGCTGCAAACGTGGAAGTTTATAATTTCTTAAATTACAATTTTTTAAAACATAGTCAAATAAAATGACTTAACAGTTTCCTAAACCCTTCATCATTTTACAGTACAATTTTTAACCTAACAACACTTGGAGAAACTGCCTTTCTAACAACACAGATGATACAGTTGTTTACCAAACAGTATAACAAAATTTTTTAGAAATACAGCAATTCCATAAACGGTTATCGTCTATTCAAACCTTTTAAAACCAAAATTAATTAATTATCAATCTGGGCTGGATGTGTTTCCAGCTTCATCTCATCACCACTGACATAAACTTCACATCTACAAAAATCCACATATGAAGCAATTATATTTAACTTAAACAGTTTCACTCAGATAACATTTATTTTTGCCAATCATTGTGCCAAATACTTTAACAATTATGTGACTCCCATATTATCCCTGGGAATGAATTCCATTCTCATCCCCTCACTGAACAGTGAATTAAGGTAAATAGAACTTTCTTAGGGCCATACCATTAATAAATTTCTCAATGCCAAATAGCTATATGTTTTAATACCCCCTTAAAAAATCTACAAATTCATATATTTCCTTAATCTCTCAGTTCCCCATTCACATCACATTTTTCTTCTTGGGAAGGTTTACAGACAGTTTTGAATCATCTATTATAATCATGTCAGTTCAAAGAGATATGCTGGACCAATATTCATATTAAATTTAATAGAACCCACCTACAAATCTAGCCCAAAAAGTGAATAGACGTAATTCCTTCTATCTCCCCGTAACTTCATCTATTGATTTTTAAATCAGTCTATCTGCCTTTCACTCTAAGCTGCCTGTTTAAGATTTTCATTTACTAATCTTCTGCTTTTATCACCGTCTTTCCTTGCCTTTTCCCCATAAACTTTAGTGCCAAACAGTAATTTATGTTAAGCATTAATTAGAAGTGCCACATTTTCACTTTTCACATTTCTAAATAAAACTAAAATGAATTCAGTTTCTTTCCGGTTGAGTCCCATTACACAAGAACTTTTCTCTTTTAGGTAGGCAGGAAAAGGGTTAAATGCTTTTCTAGTCTACCTCCATTTGCTCTAAGGGAAAAGACCACCCCCTCCTTTTTTCCTTATCTCTATAGGAGCTATAACCCTTTCTTACCTTGGGGCTTCTTTAGTTCAGGAAAATTCAAAAGGAGCTTTTCCCATGCACCTGTAAGTCTTTCTCCAGCCCAGATAACTGCCTCTTGAGGAGAGAATAATAAACAGCCAAGCCCTGAGAACTTGGTCTAACACTTCTTAGGCTTCTTTCTTGCATGCCCTGTTATCTCCCCATTTTCGACATAAATCAATCTCAACCCCCACAACTGGGCTTTCACTGACAATAACAGTACTTTTCTGGTTGTGTCTTATTCTTGTTTGTCTTATATAAGCATATCTGCCCCAAACGCTTAGGACACAGTAGGTATTTAATAAATATTTGTTGAATGAGTGAGTAGATAAATTTATTGTTAATTCTATTTTGTCTCATAAAATGTATTAAATATCTAGTGATTCAATCTCAGGACATGCAATATTTGAACTAGACACCAGGTGGTGGATTATGTCAAGATAAGGTAAAGATATGCCAACACTAGTTTCTTAAGGAAAATGACAGATATTTTTAGCTCCATTTCTAGTAAAAATAGGCTTAATGGGGCAATCATAGCACAGCAGTGAAAAGGATAGGAACTGAAAGACCATTTAGTCAGACCCATTAACTTTGCAGATAAACTGAAGTCCATAGAGGTGGTATGATTTGCCCAAGATCCTATAGTTATTAAGTAGCAGAGCCAAGTTTTGAGTCTCCATCCTTTAAGTACAAATTAAGTGTTCTTTCTATTATACCTCCCTGTCATGGTCCTCTTCAAAAATGAAGGACAAACCCAACCTGTGAGTAGCCTCTCCCTGTCCCTGTCCCTGTCCCTCTCCCTGTCCCTCTCCCTGTCCTCTTCCCCTCTCCCTCTCCCTCTCTGCCTCCTCCTTCCCCTCCCCATCCCCCTCTCTCTTCCCCTACTCCCCACTCCCAGGTACATTTTGATGGCTGAAGGCTGCCTCCTTAACTTCAGGTTTACCGACTAGATTTCTTTCTCAAAAACCAAGCCTTAAACCCAATTCGCTTTGGAGCAATTGGACAATTGGACCATACATCCCTGCCCTCCTAGCACAGAGTGAATGTAAAGACTAAATAGTAGGAACCCTGAGGGTCTTCCCCTCCCAGTTTGATTTTTTTTTTGAGTTTTGATTAAAGAATCTATCCCTTGATTAACTTCTTAAAGAAGCCTATTCACTGAATGGGCATTACTCACTCAAAGTGAGAACCTGAAAAGACCTTAGCATGAAAGGGCCAGGGTCTCCCAGTGCATTCTGGGTCATCTCCAGTTGTCCTAAAGATACAGAAACATTTAGATATATCTGTAAAATCAGAAAGCCATTCCTCAATAGATAAGTAGTCATAGTATATGAACAAATAGCACACAAAAGAATTGTAGACTATTAACAATCATAGGAATTCATGTTTTATATCACAATAATAAAAGAAATGCAAATCAAATCCCTGAGATCTCACCTCACACTATACAAATTGACAAAGGTGACAAAAGGTGGTAATAGTCAATGTCTAATGGGTTTGGGAAAGATTCTCCCTCTAGTTCATTGTTGGTGGTGTTATGAATCAGTACAACCATTTTGGAAAACAGTTTGGATTTATTCAAATAGAGTCACTAAATCATCCATACTGTTTGACTCATAGAATCCATTACTCTGCTTATACTCTAAGGAGGTATAAGATAAGAAAGTCTATATATAGATATAGAATATATCTATATATAGATAAGAAAGCCTATATATAGTGAAATATTTGTGCTATCAATTTTTTGTGATAGCAAAGAGAATTGCCAACAAAGAAAAAGACCATCTATTAGGGAATGGCTAAACAAATTCTGGTACATAGATGTAAAAGAATATTACTGTGAGGGAAGAAATTATGAATATGATGAATACAAAGAAGCATAGAAAGATATATGTGATACAATGCAGAGTGAAGTAACCACAACCAAGAAAGCAATATATACAATGACTAAATCAATGGAAATTAAAAAAACACAAAACAATAAGAAATGAATATTGCAAAATTACAAAGAACAATCATGGCTCCAAAGAAGAGAAATGAGTGAGATTCATTCACTCCACTCCTTTGCAGATGGGGGAAGTCCATGAATGTAGTCCATTGTATATTGTTTTTAGAATTTTTCAATGCATTCATCAGTTTTGCTGATTTTTTTCCTTTTAAAATATTATGTATTGAATCTTCCTCCCCCATCCAATTCAGCGCATGTCTGTGTCCTGCTGACTCCTGGTTCCCTTCCTCCATGTCATGATTTTTCACTGCCAGCTCAGACAGTAAGTCTAAATCCTCCCTCTCTGGGGAGGAGCTGGCACTCAAGGTGCATAACTATGGTGAACAGCCACTGCTGCTGAGTGAAGATAAGAAGGATTCTAAGTGGGTTGTCAGAAGTGCCAAGGACAAAAGATTTGAGGAGGTGACCAACCTTTTCCAGTCCATCTGTAATGCCATGAAGTTTTGGGATGTCACCAAATGTCTTAAGAAATTTGAGCTACTGGGAAAGGCCAAGAACGTTGTGAGCAAAGAGGGTGTCCCCCAGTTCTATATCTGCATCCTAGCTCATCTTGAGGACTGTCTCAGTGACCTATGGAAGGATAAGGAGGGAAAGAATAAGTGACCAAAAGCAATGCAAAGGCTCTGAGCACCATGTATCAGAAGATACATAAATATAATTGGGATTATGAAGCTCAGATTGCCAACTATAAGCAGAACCCTGAGCAATCTGCAGATGAGGACACTGAGAAAAAAGAGGAAACAGAATGTTCTTCCTCTTCAGATAAGGATGAAGATGGTCTTAGTGCCACATGTTTCCTGAAGAAGTCTGAGGCATTATCTGGGAAAAGGCATGAGTTCCTCAAGAAGATGGAGGATGAAGATGAAGACTCTAAGGATTCAGTCAATAATGAAGATTGGAGTTCAGATTCCAATTCCTCAGACTCTTACTCAGAAGAGAATGGTGGGAAAAATACTTCATTAACTTCCAAATTCCTTAAAAAAGAGAGCACCATAGACAAAAAGGCTGCGGAGAAGTGAAATGAGAAAGCCAAGAAAAAGCATGACTCAAAATCCAAGTTCCTAGATGAAGAAGAAGAGGATAATGAAGAGGAGAAAGGAATTGATCATGCAACCCAAATTGACCTGCTGCAACTTCTAGTTCAGATTGCAGCAGGAAATAATCTAGGGTGAGGAATGATTGTTAGGATCAAATTCAAAATCATTGCTTTTTTCTATGACTATAACCCCAATTTGGCCATGTACATGAAGCTAAAGATATGGCAGAAGTGCTTAGACTCCATCAATGAACTGATAAATATCTTATTTGCAAAGCTCAGCATCTTTTTTTTTTGGAGGGAGAAAGCCAGACGATCGGGGTTAAGTGACTTGCCCAAGGTCACACAGCTAGTAGGTGTCAAGTGTCTGAGGCTGGATCGCAGGTCCTCCTGACTCCAGGGCCAGTGCTCTATTCACTGTGCAACCTAGCTGCCCCAAACCTGAACATCTTTGTCAGAGAATATCTTAGAAGAGAGTGAGAGCCTATCCAACTGTGAGCAGCTACTTCATGTTTGTAGTTGTATCCTAACTCTCGTGGAAAGGATGCATGAATATTTTGCCAATATCATGCAGAACACAGATCCTCATTCCCAAGATTATATGGAGCATCTCAAGATGAGACCCAAGCCTGGGCCATTATTGGGTGCACTCAGCACAGCCTGCAGAAATAAGAAACAACTGAGAAGATCTGCTGTATCTACCTTTGTCATATGCTCCATACCTACTATAAGTTTGACTATAAGGCCCAGCAACAGCACCCTGCTCCTCCAAAAGGGTCCTCAAAGTCAGAACAAGATCAGGCTAAAATTGAGGGGTAGGATCAGCTGTTCTGATGGAGAGACTGTGCAAGTATATATAAGCCAAAGGTTGGACAGACAGAATTAAAATCCTCTGCCACATTTACCACCATGCCCTTCATTCTTGAGCATGGTACCAGGCTCAAGACCTCATGCCCACGAGCTACCTGCAGGACAACATTCAGCATACAAACCTTCCTGTGCAGATCTTTTATAACAATTCCATGGTGCAGTTGGACATCTGTGCTTTTTGCTAGGGCCTAACCAAGGATGTATGCAATGTCCTCCTGGAAAATCAGTCCATTGGCCATGCTAGTGAACTGCTAAGGCAGCGTCTATTGCTCAGGAGCCTGCAAGAGCAAAACCAGGAACAGAAGGTGGAGCTTTGATACCACGTGCCCTTGTATTTTCTATTTGGTATCTACCATGCTTCTAGAGATCCTATACATGGCAGCCCATGAAAGTGATGCTCAGAGGCTCATGATAAGCAAACACTTCCACCACCAATTGCAAGTGGATGTAATGCCAAACAGGGTGGAACTTTTTGCTGTTTTTTATTTGAGTACTTCTCAGCACTAAGGCAATCAAGTGCCTTTGATTGAGTCCTTTTGTTTGAATCAAGAGTCTTTGTTTCAATCAAGAGTCTTTGATGACCTGCTTAAGAAACAAAAAAGCCCCAGGCCCCAGGCCCCACACCCTTTTGCTAAGCAGGTGCTAAGCCCCAGGGCCCTGAGACATGTATATAAGCTTTGATGTTGGTAGTTTGTTTTGGGGGCACGCTCATTGGAAGAGTGTGGGTGATTTGGCCAGATGAGACTCTGGGTACCCATTGGAACCCCCACATATACTTTGAAAACCCAGATGTTGGTACTTCTCTCTCTGGTAACTACGTATGTAATGTCTGTGGTCAGAGAGATAGAAGCCTGTCTATTGATTTGTGTTATTTTGCTCTGTTTATAATTTCTGCTTGTAATTTGTTTGTATTTGCTCTGAAGTTCAGGGTGCTAACTTTTACCCCTGAACTAAGTGAATGATATATATATGTTTAATTGAAGTGAGATTGTTAACCCCTTAAAGTTGCTTTCCTTAGAAAAGCAGATCAAAGAACCTGTGCTAGCAGCCCTCCTGTGTGCTCTTGTTGTTGGTCTTTCAATTCCACATGAGTTGCTAGCAACATTGCTGTTACAGTGGATGAGCAGCAATCCTTGTTTAGTCCTCCTGAATCAATGAGAGAACATTTAGCAGTAGCTTCTAAAGCCATGAATATGGGTAACTGAAAGGCTTGCCACAGTTTTATTATCAAGAAGATGAATGGAAAAATCTGGGATTTGTTCACTGAGGCCAACAAAGTTGAGACCATGCTAGTTAGAAAGATCCAGGAAGAGTTATTGTGTACCTGTCTTTTCACTTGTACCAGTGTCTTTGACTTTATTAACATAGAGACATAGTCCAATATGTTCCTCCCCACCTCCAAAAAAAATTTCTGCCCATTCTTCACTCCATAATCAGCAAAATTATTATCAGTGGGGAGCTTATGGCCTTTCACGACCAGCCAACACAGATAGTGATGATGTACCACACTGAGCCAACAACCCAACAAAACCTGCCCCTGCAGCTGGAAGAAAAGCTGAGAAGCTTCTACCAGGGTACCTATGGAGGTTATTTTAGAGACCAGAAAGATGGCTACCAAAAAAAAAAATGAGGGAGGCTTCATGAATCGGGGAGGCTATTACCAACAGCCACCACAGACTTCCTACTGACCTCCTCAGGGCATGCAACTCCTGAAATGTAACATTTTTCTACAGTAATTAAAAGTCTATATTGTGTTTGGGAAAAAAAAATCTATGTTATATGGGATAGGTCTTGGAGCAGAGATATTGGGAGAAATCTTGGTGATTAACAAAAGACATCGCTATCTCTATCTATCTATTTATCTTTAAGATGTATAGAAAGGAACAGAATGAACTTCAGAGGGAAATACAAATAAGTAAGGAAGCTTTTAAAGTATCAAGGATTTATATACTATTTGAAAAAAAGCAATCAGTACATTGTGGAGATTCTTAGTTTCCTATATAATCCTCTTTTTCTACTCTACCTTGTATGAGGAAATGTTCTCTCTGTGTTCATTAAATTCTGTATAAAATATTTTTTAAAGACTAACTAGAGTAACTGCTAGGTGAAATATACAAACCAAAGAGAATGTGGCCTTTTTAGGCCAAGTATCCAAGACTAGATCTAGTTCACATGAGTATAGAGCTCAGAGTGACTTCATACCATGGGCTACATATATATATATATATATATATATATATAATACATATATATACATATATACATATATATACACACACACATATATATACATATATATACACAAATATAATGAAAATGAAAATGAATTGAGCACAAAATGGAACAAGAGGAGATGGATGGGATGGATCTCATTATGGAAATTCTACATTTCTTTTTATGATTTTAAACTTCTCTTAGATACAAAAAAAATCTCATGTTTTTAATGCTACTTTTCTTTTGGTGGTACTATTGTATGGCACTGAATTGTGGTATACCAGTTACTGAATTTAAATTCACAATCACCTAAAGAGCAATGGGGAAATACACGGTGAGCAGAAGCAGAGTGCAATACACTACAAACAATTATGAAGGAGAAACAGAATAAATGATATCATCAGAGTTGGTCATGGGGCAATAATAAGGAATATTCATTGGACAGCCCATGTGCTCCATTGATATCTTCATGACATCATAATAAAGCAAGAAAGACCATGACTGTGGGAGAATCACTATAGTGAGTTCTGTGACTTAGAGCAGTCACTTAAACTCTATTGGCCTCAAGTTCCTCCAGAAAATTAAGAAGATGGACTAGATGCTCTACTAATGTCTCTTTCAGCTCTAGATCTATGAACTTATGAAATGGACAAGAAGTGTATGGGAGATGCAGGCATGGTCTAATTGTAATCTGTATCACCGGAGGGAACACTTATATCAATGAGATTTCAGATCTATTCGAGTATTTGAAGATATTACAAAATCTAAATATATTTTAAAATGATTAAGGGTTTAATCTGTTATCACTTTGAAAAAATTCTGTTTCTATTCTTTGACCATTTATCCACTGAAGATTAGGTTTCCATCTCATGAATTTGTGTCAATTCCTTACATATACTGAATGCTGAATATCTATTGAGTATATTTTCAGGAAATATTTTTATCCAGTGTTTCTTTCTGGTTATTTTGGAGTTTGTTATATAAAATTTTTATTTTATATGGTGAAATTCATTGGTTTTGCTTTTGTATTTTACTCTTTGATAATTTTTTATTCTTCTAAATTGGTATAAATATTTCTTCCAAATTTGTTTTTTTTAGATTCAGACCATTAATCATATTAGAATTTCATACCTTTTTGTAGTGTGATATGTCTTTTCATTTCTCCCCTGCTGATAGCTAATTTTCCCAACACATTTTATTGAATAATGACTGCTTGCTTCAAAGTTTCATAAAATTGGGTTTAACTATTTTTAACAATTGTTTAACATGTTTATTATCTTTAAATAGCAGCAGGAAGAGAACTGGATATAAATTGAAAAGCTGATTGATGAAAAAAAGTTGTTATTACCCTTCCTTGCTATGTTTTAGTAAATTGGGTTTTTTAAAATAATATTTTATTTTTTTCCCTAACTACATGTAAAAACAATTGATAATATTCATTTTTTTCTATGTTTTGGGTTCCAAATTCTATTCCTCCCATCTTCCCCTGAGAGAGTGAGCAATCTGATATAGGTTATACATGGGTAATCATATAAAACATATTCATGTTAGTCATTTTATGGAAGAAAACTCAAACAAGAAAGAGAAAGAAAGAAAGGGAAAGTAAGAAAGAAAGAAAAAGAGAAAGAAAGAAAGAAAGAAAGAAAGAAAGAAAGAAAGAAAGAAAGAAAGAAAGAAAGAAAGAAAGAAAGGAAGGAAGGAAAGAAGGAAGGAAGAAAGAAAAGAAGGAAGTAAGGAAGGAGGGAAGGAAGGAAGGAAGGAAGAAAAGAAGGAAGGAAGGAGGGAAGGAAGGAAGAGAAAGGAAGAAATGGAAAAATAGTATGCTTTGGTCTGTATTCAAACACATCAGTTCTTTCTCTGGAGGAAGATAGCGTTTTTCATCATGAGTCCTTTGGGATTGTCTTGAATCGTTGTACTCATGAGAATATCTAAGTCATTCACAGTTGTTTATGGTACAGTATTGCTTCTACTGTGTACGATGTTCTCCTGGTTCCGCTCACTTCACTCTGTATCGGTTCATGTAAGTTTTTCCAAGTTTTTCTGAAATCATCCTGCTCATCATTTCTTAGAGCCCAATAATATTCCATTAAATTCATATACCACAACATATTCAGCCATTCGCCAATTGATGGGCATTCCCTCAATTTCCAATTTTTAGCCACCACAAAAAGAGCTCCTATAAATATTTTTGCACAAGTAGGTTCTTCTCCTACTACCTTATTTAATCTCTTTGGGATATAGATCTAGTAGTGGTATTGCTAGGTCAAAAGATATGAAGTTTTATAGTCCTTTGGACATAGTTACAAATTGTTCTCCAGAATGGTTGGACTAGTTTACAACTCCACCAACAATGTATTAGTGTCCAGTTTTCCCACATCCCCTCCAACATTGATCATTTTCCTTTTCTGTCACATTAGCCAATCTGATAGGTGTGAGGTGGTACCTTAGAGTTGTTTTAATTTGCATTTCTCTAATCAATATTGATTTAGAGCATTTTTCCATCTATTTCATTTTTCTATACACAATAGATAGATTTGATTTCTTTGTCTGAAAGCTGCTGGCTCATATCTTTTGAACAGTTGTCAACTGTGGAATGACTTGTAGCCTTACAAATTTGACTCAGTCCTCTACATATTTGAGACATGAGGTCTTTATCAGAGAAAACTGCTGTAAATTTTTCCAAAAGTTTTCTTCTTTCCTTCTAATTTTGGTTGCATTGCTTTGTTTGTGCAAAACCTTTTTAATTTTATATAATCAAAATTATCATTTTAATGCTTTCTATACTTTGTTTGGTCCTAAATTCTTCCTTTATCCATAGATATGACAGAATGCTAAACTTTTGAACTGAGAACATTTAGTTCTATTTTTAGATTCTCTACTCTGTTCTGTTTTCTACTTGTTATATACTACCATGTACATTTAATATTCTTTGCTTTAGGGTTTATTTTGAAATCTTGCACAAATTTCCCTTCATTTTTTTCTGAGATCTCATTAATATTCTTGTCTGTTTATTTTTCCATATATATTTTTTCATTCTTTTAATTACACCAATATTCTCCCTGAAAGAAAGAGCACTGTGGCAGAGGAAAAGCCTGGATTTAGAGTTAGAGGATCTAGGTTCAAGTACTGCTTCTTTCATCTACCACTTGGGAGTGGGGCAGGGCTTAGGCAAGTCACTTAACTTCTCAGAGCCCTAGTTTCTTCATCTATAAAAATAGGGCATTGCATTAGATGACCCTTAAGTTCCCTCATAGCTCTAAATCTGTGATTGTATGAAAGATATAGTTTTTCAACATTAAGATTTATCTAGTGATGTACAGTATCTTTGAGTCAGTATCTCTGAAGAAATTAAAATTTTAAAAGAAATTATTAGAAATAGAATTAGGTCAAAATTCAGAACTCTCATTGAAGAATTTTTTAAAAATCCACAAAAAGCATGGTAGAAAACAGAAAACACAATGGAGAATCTCTGCAAAGATGTAGAAGTTCTGAAGGAGACAGAATAAAAGATTTATAACACAAAGATAGTTTCATAGGAATATGTTTTGGCATTAGAGAAGTAAAAGACAACAATTGCTAAGGAATATATTTAGTTTTTACAAGCCAGAGTGACTGACCATGAAGACATGAAAGACAGATGTATAACACAATAGGTTATCCAGAAAAATGTGACACAACAAAAAAAATGGATGCAAATGGAAATAATACAACTAAACTACCCAGAACTTTTATTTATTTATTGCAAATAGTATTTTATTTTTCCAATTACATGTAAAGATAGTTTTCGACATTCATTTTTATAAGATTTTGAATTACAAATTTTTTACCCTACCCAAGATGGCAAGCAATCTGATATAGATTACACATGTACAAAATCTTCCTCATTAGTCATGTTGTGAAAGAATAAACAGAACAAAAGGAAAAAAAAAACATGAAAAATACAAATAACGAAAATAGTTTGCTTTGATCTGGATTCAGACTCCGTAAGTTCTTTCTCTGATTGTATTTTTTCATCACTGTATAGTGTCTTTCATCATTCTGGAATGTCTTGGATGATTGTATTGCTGAGAAGAACTAAGTTTACCATAGTTGAACATTGCCCAATGTTGCTGTTATTGTGCATAATGTCCTCTTGGTTCTTCTCACTTCATTAAGCATCAGTTCATGTAAGTCTTTCCAGATTTTTCTGAAATCTGCCTGCTCATTGTTTCTTATAGAACAATAGTATTCCATTACATTCATATACCATAACTCATTCAGCCATTCCCTAATTGATGAACATCCTTTCAATTTCCAATTCTTTGCCACCACAAAAAGAGCTGCTATAAATATTTTTGTACGTATAGGCCCTTTTCCATTTTTTTATGATCTCTTTAGGATATAGACCTAGTAGTTGTATTGCTGGATCAAAAGGTATGCACAATTTGATTGCCCTTTGGGCATAGTTCCAAATTGTTCCCCAGGGCGGTTAGATCATTTCACAACTCCACCAACAATGCATTAGTGTCCCAATTTTCTCACATCTTCTCCAACATTTATCATTTTCCTTTACTGTCATAATAGCCAATCTGATAGGTGTGAGGTGGTACCTAGAGTTGTTTTAATTTGCATTCTCTGATCAATAATGATTTAGAGCATTTTTTTCATATGACTATAGATAGCTTTGATTTCTTTATCTCAAAATTGCCTGTTCATATCCTTTGACCATTTATCAATTAGGGAATGGCTTGTATTCTTATAAATTTGACTCAGTTCTCTATAGTTTTGAGAAATGAGGCTTTTATCAGAAACACTGGCTGTAAAATATGTTTCCCAGCTTTCTGCTTCCTTCTAATCTTGGTTGCATAGGGTTTTTTTGGTGCAAAAACTTTTAAATTTAATGTAATCAAAATTATCTTCTTGGCATTTCATAATGCTATCTCTTGTTTATTCACAAATTCTTCCTTTGTCCATAAATCTGACAGGTTAACTAGTCCATGTTTTCCTAATTAGCTGGCATCACCCTTTATATCTAAATCATGTACCCATTTTGACCTTATCTTGGTATATAGTTTCTGCCACACTATTTTCCAGTTTTCCTGGCATTTTTTGTTAAATAGTGAGTTCTAATCCCAGAAACCGGAGTCTTTGGGTTTATCAAACAGTAGGTTACTACAGTCATTTACTACTGTGTCTTGTGTACCTAACCTATTCCACTGATCCACCACTCTATTTCTTAGCCAATACTAAATAGTTTTTGATGATTGCCATTTTATAATATAGTTTTAGATCTGGTATGGCTAGGCTACCTTCTTTTGCATTTTTTTCATTAATTCTCTAGATATTCTTGACCTTTTGTTCTTCCAGATGACTTTTTTCTTAGTTCTCTAATTAGAATATTTTTTTCTAACCCTATAAAATAATTGTTGGTAGTTTGATTGATATGGCACCGAATAAGTAAATTAAGTTAGATAGAATTATCATTTTTATTATATTAACTCTGCCTACCCATGAACAATTGATATTTTTCCAGTTGTTTAAATCTGACTTTATTTGTGTGAAAAGTGTTTTGTAATTGTGTTCATATGGTTCCTGGGTTTGTCTTGGTTGGTAGATTCCCAAATATTTTATATTGTCTACAGTTATTTTAAATGGAATTTCTCTTTCTATCTCTTACTGCTGGGCTTTTTTGGTAATGTGTGTGTGTGTGTGTGTGTGTGTGTGTGTGTGTGTGTGTGTTGTGTGTGTATGTGTAGAAATGCTGATGATTTATATGGTTTTATTTTATATCCTTCAACTTTCCTAAAGTTGTTAGTAGATTTTTTAGTTGCTTCTCCAGTATTCTCTAAGTATACCATTATATCATCTGCAAAGGCTAATATTTTTGTTTCCTCAGTGCCTATTCTAGTCCCTTCAATTTCTTTTTCTTCTCTTATTGTTAAAGCTAACCTTTCTAGTCAATATTGAATAATAGTATCCTTGTTTCACCCCGACTATCCAGAACTTTTAAAACAGACAACAAAGTACTGATCAAGTGAGTCCACAGATTGTTACCAAAGGAAAAACCCTGTATTTAAAACTCCAAGTCATATAGTGATTAACTTTCACAATTTAATAATAATCACAATTTGATAGCTTACAAAAAAACTAATAGATTATAAAACTTAACAAAAAAAACTTTTATGAAAACCTTAATAGATTATAAAATTTTAAGTTTGCGGGAGAAGACCTTCAGCTATGAAGTAATGCCAGTACAATTAATTTAGGATTATTTCATAGTCAAAAGCAATTGGAGGCAGCTAGGTAGTGCAGTGAGTAGAGCACCAGCCCTGGAGTCAGGAGGACCTGAGTTCAAATCTGGCCTCAGATACTTGACACATTTACTAGCTGTGTGACCTTGGGAAAGTCACTTAACCCCAATTGCCCTGCCTTTCCCCCTCCAAAAACAAAAACAAAAACAAAAAAGCAATTGGTGGGGACAGTAGTTGATAGCATAATGGACTTGGATTCAAGAAGACCCAAGTTAAAATTATGTCTCTGACACTTAATACCTGTATGAAAAGCTGCATGACCATTAATTAGCAAGTTACTTAACTTTTCAGAGTTCTAAAGGTTATAACTGAGAAATTGTAAATCAAATGACAATTTGGGGATGTAGTGGCCAAAAAATTGCCAGCTTTGTATTCCTCTTACTTGAATGGAACTATAGGCCATTTAATAATGCAGCACTTTTCCAATGCCCTTTTAAGGGTGATTAAGGTTGAAAGAGCTTGTAAATGCCACATTAGTTCAAAAATAAAATAGAAGACTATTTGGCCACTAGAAAGCAGTACCAGCAGACAAACAGCATAGAAATGGCTTCTTATGGTTCATGTGTTTCTGAATGAACCAATGACACCAAAGCCTGCAGTCCAGAGATATGAGTTATATTAAGCACATGGGTTTTGCTCCCTTATATGCTTCCCTGTCAGATCTCAGTGCTACTAAATGTGTGCCCACTCTCCTCTACAGACAGTACACTGGTAGGAGAATGTGCCCCTGGTTTATCTGTAAATTGTAATGTATTTATTATGCCTGAATTTGCTTTAATGTCAGTGCATGTGATATTATTTCTTTGCTTCATTTCTTTCTTTTTTTTTGGTGCTTAGTAAATGTTTATTGACTGATTGGTCTTATATCATTAGATTTGTTTCTACAAATGTTTTTACTTTGCTTCTTTTTGCCTCATTTCTAAGTCAATAGTTAAGTTTAAGATTTAAATGTCATAATTGTAAATGGCAGATTTAAGTAAATGGAAGGCCATCAGTGACACTCAGGAGTTAGAAGAATGAATAAAGTCTATTCCCCTTCAACATGGGGGCCTGAGAGAATTTAGCTGTATCCTGGTGTTCTTTTATGAAAGCTTAGACCTGACAATGTGAGAGTAGTTTAGATCAATCAAGGTAGCCTAGTCATGTGCGAGCTGCAAAGCTCTGCTCTCTGTTTGTATAGATATAAATGCTTTCCTTCCCAGACTGATTCTTTTGTGAAGGCAAAGTAGGCCATCTTTTGCTTCAGTTCTTACCTGTCTTTAATTACTGAATGGCTGTTGGCTCAGACAAACTGAGACCTGGGAAAGACCCTAGATTGAAAAGGCCAAGGTCTCCCACCGTACCCTGGGCCATCACCAGCTGTCCTGCTGTCTTGCCACTAGTCTCTGGAGGAAAGAGTAAGGCTGATGACTTTGCACAGCTCTGCCTCAGTTAAATCCAATTCACTTGCAAGTCAGGACATCACCCTTCTGATGCCATTGGTCTTTTTTGAGAAGGAAGGATGAACAAGAATTAACTGGGGTATTTGTGTGTCTGTCCCAGAGCTGCTCATTCCTGCCTCCCTCCCCTTCCTCACTTCCACAGGTAAATTCACATTACATAAAATCACTTTAAGCAGAAGTCTGCAGAAGAGTCCACTTACAAAGAGACAACTTTCAGCACCTTAAATATAGACGACGCTGAGTGGAAGCTACTTTGAGATTTTCCTCTCTACGTTCTACATCTGTGGAAGTTTATGATCTGGGAAATTTGTTTAAGTGAGAAATTGTCTATCTGCAGAAATAACTGAGCTGTCCCTCAGAAGTCTTCTCCTTGGTCCCCCTCACTTCCCAGGGCTCTGTCCTCTCAACGATCCCCACCACTACTTTTTAAAAGGAATTGTAATATATACTCATTATCCAGAACCTCTATTTGTTTGACCTCCTGGTGATTCAAGTTAAGAGTGATGAGCTGCTAGGACAGAGAACTTCATCAATATAAAAATTCAACAGATGAATAGGAGGAAAACCCTCTCCTACTATCCAAGGAAGCAGTGATGATTACAGTTTAAAAAAATAGTGAAGGTATTTAAAAAAATGTTTGCAATGGTACTATGATTGAGCATCCAGAATATGGAGAAGTAATCCAGCTGGAGAGTTAAGAATGCATGCCAACTTCTTGTCAAGATTGGATTGTCTAAAGATGACCAGCTGAAAATTAATGCGTTTTAAATACCTGGGTCACTGAAGCTTAAGGCAAGGTTTCCTGTAATAAGTAGAAAAATTCCCCCTTTTCGATATAACAAGTTTAAAAACCTCACAGCTTGTATAACGTAACAATTCGGCACCTGCTTTTTAATTAATGAGCTGACCCCTGTAAAAAGCTTAAAAGAGTTGAAAAAAAACCCCAGTACAAAGTAGATACAAAATCATTTCAAGAAGAAGGCTCTGGAATCTAGAAGGATCAGGAGAGGCCTCGTGTAGGAGATGGAACTTGATCTGAGCTTTGAAGGAAGGTAGGGATCCTAAGAAGTGGAGATGTGGAAGAAGTCCATTCCAGGTATAGTGGAAAGATATGAGAATGGGAAGTGGAATGTTGTCTGTGAGGAACTGCAAGAAGGCCAGTTGAGCTAGATTGATGTTACTCAACTGAGATTGATTTAGATTACCCCTGAGAAGGTACTCCCTTCTCCAATTCATCCTCTGTCTAAAATGCCAAATTCATATTAGAGGAACAGATTTGACTGCGTCATCCCACTATCCAAAAATCTGCAATGCAATGCCTATAAGATAAAATACAAAACTCCGCTTGACATTTCAGACCTGCACTGTCTAGCCCACTCCTGCCACCTAAAATCTCTAGCTTCCTTCAAAGTTTGGTGCAGGTGGCAATCCCTACATGAGGGCTTTCCAGATTTCACTTCTACCTTCTGTAGAGTACTCTCTCTTAAAATTGCTTTGTGGATACTTTGCATTTACTTACTTGTGTACATGTTGTATCCCCTAGGAGACTGTAAGCTCCTTGAGGGAAAGGGCTCTTTTATTTTTGTTTTTGTATGCTTAATGCCTAACACAGTACTTTGTATTAGTAGGTGCTTAATAAATGTTTATTGGATTGAATTAAATTGAATTTCCATTGAGGAAATACAGTGATGAAATTATGCATATTTAAAGTGCTGTTTAGTCATGTCTGACTTTTTGTGACCCCATTTGGGTGTGCTTGGCAAAGATACTGAAAAGGTTTGCCATTTTCTTCTCCAGATTAATTTTACAAATGAGGAAACTGAGGCAAACAGGGTTAAGTGACTTGCCCAGGGTCATATTGATAATAAGTGTCTGAGGCCAGATTTGAAGTCAGGAAGATGACTCTTTCTGACTCCAGGCTCAACACTCTATCCACTGTGCCACCTAGCTGCCCTATACTTAAAGTACTGACTTATTATTTGACATGTATATGTTTTTAAATGGCTGTTATTTTATTATCTATCAAGGCTTCAAACATAACAAAATATTCTTGTTTATCTCTCTTAATGTATTCTTATTTAGGTTAATCTTTGTTAGGTAACACCAAAGAAGTTCCAGATTTCCCTGAGCTTGTGTAGTATGATAAATTTTTATGCAATCTTTTCACTTAAATCTATATTCATCTTTATACATTTGAAGTTTCCTACAAAAAAGATATTTTGATAATATTTTTTAAAATTTATAACTATAAAATTATAAACAAATTCTATAACCCTTTTTTCTTTTCTGGGGAAATGTAATCCACTTACATGTAATATTAAAGTTGTTGGATTTGACTTATTATTTACAGTTCTATGTTAGATTATTCTAATTTTATCAGAAGGAAATACAAACTTTAATGTTTTAATGTTGTTATTTCTTTAATAATAATGATAATGATAATAATATCTTTATATAATGTTTACAAAGTACTTCTCTTACATAACCTTTGAGATAGTCAGTTAAGTATTATTTTCATTTTACAAATAAGGAAACTGAAGGTCTGTTTCAACAATCTGGCTAGCAGCTGTTGTGGGAGTGAAAGACCAACATAAGCCCAACAACAAGAATGCTACCAGCATGCTGCAAAAGCACAGGTTCTTTTGATCTTCTTAACTAAGGAAAGCAAGGTTAAGGGGTTGACAAGCTTACTTTAATTCAGCGTACAAATATCATTCACTTAGTTCAGGGGAAAAATTCAGCACTCTGAACTTCAGAGCAAAATACAAACAAAGTACAAACATCAAGAGACAGATCTTGTCTGATTCAAATCCCAAATAGTTACCAGAGTTTAACAAAGTCTCAGCATCCGGGTTACAAGCTGGAGGGCTCCTAGCTACAGCTGCCCGGAGTCTCTGCCTCAGCACCACCATGAGTGAGAGCCCTGCGCAAATGGCTCTGTCTTCTCTTCTTAAAGGGCTTCAGATGTCATCAAACATCATCTGAATGACCAGAACTCAGGCTGCTATGATTGGCTCTTGAGTTAGCACCACCCCCTGGTACCCTGGGAGCTTCACACCCACATAGGCTTGGCACCTAATAGGGGTTTGGGCCTGGGGCTTAGCACCTAGTAAGACTCAAGGAAATACACTGAATTACTCAAAGGAAACAAAAGCCAAACTCAAGGGCACTTGGGTGAACTAAGTGCTAAGTGCCCATTTTGCTTACCAACACAAGGTCCAACTAAACCAACTAAACATAATTCTTACTTTTTATGCTATTAAAATTTTAAGTATATCTAAAACTGAATTTCTCTACCCTATTTGTCTAAGAGGGGAACTTAGTGTTGAACTATCTATCACCTTCTCCCCTCTCTACCTTTTATCCCTTTCATTTTTTCCTTTTTTACCTGAAACAATATTCTAGTTATAAACTACTGCACTCAGGCCAAACCATTGGGAGAACTTATTGGTAAGGAGTTTGTGACTCAGAACAAGTCAGAAAACTGAGCCTTTGATAGTGTCTTCTGAATCTTTCCTTCAAGGTCTGCCCCTTAGGAGCTAGCAGCTTGACAGTTTACATTTCTTATCTGTTCATTTTTCATCTAGAACCATCCTGAGCCTTATAATGAATACTCAGGCAATGCTTGTTAAGTTGATGCTAACTAGATTGAACTAAATTTTGAGCCAGAAGGACTGACTTTCTCTGATAACTTACTACCATGTGACCTCTAAATCCATAATCTTGTATGAATTTTATGATAAAGTGGTAAAGAATTTCCAATTACTCTTCCTTTACATACAGTAACAGCTGTGTTATGTTCTTTGTATACTGTTGTACAAGCATCATGTTCTGTCCATTAACTAAGCACTTTACAAGTATCTGAAGGTGTCCATTTCTGAATAAAAAGTAAGGATTCCCTTGAAAAAATACTTTATTGAGCAAGAATGTTAAAATAGGAAGATGTAATGAATTCTTATGGAAAGTTGGCAAAGATGATTCCTTCTTTTAAAGCAGTTGAATAGTGGGGAATTGAAGTAAGAATATTTCACTCCTGCTGGCATTTCCCAATCGCTTTCAGTTGAACTTGGCCTTGGGATGCACTAAGGGAAATTGAGATAGATATTAGGAGCAGTAAATCCATATGCACAAAGTTAAAACTTCTCTATTCTAAATGGGGTCAGATGCTCGTCTACAAGGTGCTTTGAGCAATTACGTCAATGGTCATTTATCTTCTAACTCCATCTTTGATAATAGGAAGCGCTTTACAGAGTCTAAAACCCTATACAAATGTATCCTATTATTTATCTCTTCATAGATTTGAATACAATTGACAAGCAATATGCAACAATGGACAAGGAACTGGTGTCAGAGGCCAGAAGGCCATGGTCCAAGTCCCACCTCAGACATATACTTGCTGTACATCTCGGAACGAGTCATTTAATCTCGCAGTGTCTCAGGGAATTTTTGAAGACTTGAAGTGGCAGAGAAGGTAACAATCTGCATTGGAAGAGGAACTTCTTCATTCAGACTCCCTACAGTGATGAAATCACAGATCCATCTTTTCAAAAAAGTTTACATAACTGGAATCCTCCAATAATATCCTCCTCTAATGTTGAAGTAACCCTACTCCCACTCAAGCTTAGAGTGATTTTCCCTTAAGGACAGCACCTATGAAGCTGTGTGCTTCATATGTGGAGTGAGACATGACTCCTGATTGGCTGAGAGGCATCAGACCCCATAATAATGTGTACCTGCAGATAAGACTATTGGGAGAGGCAGTGAGGAAGTTTGAGAGCTAGAGGCAAGTGAGTGCAGACTTTTGAAGAGCTGACAGGATATTAGGGTCCCTGGAGCAACAGACAAGTGGGTTAGCTGGTTCCCAAAATGTCCTTAGACTTCTAATACCTTCATCCTTAGGGAATGCTAAGAGCAGACTCCTACCAACCCACAGGGAGAGCATTCTTTCTCCTGAAGAATTCATGTACTCTTATGTATTCATTTATTTACTTCAAGATGTGCAATTCCTTTGATTTCTATTTACTACTTATTTTGATAAAGTTGTATACTATTTGTGATAAACTTTTCTATGCCAAATATTTGGTAAGAAAAGAACTAAGCTAACTATTAGAGCAATGAGGGAAAGTTATATTTATCTTAAATCCCCTTATTGCAACCCTAGACTATAGATAAATAATGTGTGATAAAGAGATACAATTATTGCCTAATACTCCTCTTAAAAGGAGGGAAGAAAAGATTGTTCAGACATGGTGTCTCTAGACCTGCCTGACCCTCCTACCCAACCTGCAGGCTGCTGCAGATACCTTACTCTTACTCTCTGCAAAGGTGGAAATTATAATCTTTTTGGAGATGACATAGACCAAATCTCAGATTGGATATTTATTTATCCATACCACATGTGGGCAAGCTATTTGCATATTGGATGAAAGCATCCACATATCTGCATTATATGGTTAAGTGGCAAAACTGCAACGTAAGATGAACCCTTTCGCCTTCAAACCTTTCCACTATAGCAGAAAATCATTTAGTAGAATGTCAGGGCAGAAAGGAATATTAGAATATGGACTATCAGTACTGGGAGAGGATTGTTAGTGGTATAATTGAAATCTGATGGACTACAGAGTGGGCAACTGCTCTACTAGTATGGCAGTGTTCTGAGGCAGCATTACCTAAGCACTTGGGGAGAGCTTCAGCCTGACCAGAACCTCACTGCTTCTAAGCAGATTGGGTTGCTTGCTGAGGGAGAATCTTAGGATTATAAATTTAGAGGTAGAAGAGAATTTAGAGGTTTCAGGTTCATTCTTCTCATTTTATAGTAGAAGAGACAGAAGTTAGTGTATTTGCCTAAGGTGACACAGGTAGTAAATGGTGTAGCTGGAATTCAGATTGACGTCTTCCAAGTCTAGTACTGTTTCCATCGTTCCACCAAAGAAGGGTGCAGTATCCTGAGAAGGACAAATGGCACCCCTTGCCATTTTTTCTATCTTTTCCCCAGTATACTAACAGGCTGAGAGACAGCTGGAAGAACACTGTGTGTATTCTGTGCCATGGAGGCCATTTTGTACTGTCCCTGGGGGTAGAAGGTCAGTTTTCTGATAAGGCTTGAGTCTATGTTAATAAAGTTATTCAAGTGCAACCTAGGATATATTTTTTTAATACATCTGTCATCCTAAGACTCTGTCCCTATTATCCTAAACTTGCATTTGAGAATTCCCAGTGTGAAAGTACCTTAGCACATAAAACAGAGAATGTCAGTGCTAGAAGGAAACTTATAACTTAGAGAAAAGGTAGAAAATGCCTTTATAAATAGATGTAATACCTGGGACATCTCCCGTTCAACACATGGGGCTATCCCAGGCTCAAGGTTCTCTATGGGTCTAATTTCTACTAAAAGTTATAATACACAATCAGTCACCTGACAGCCTTACTTTTTTTCTCCATAGCCAGAATAGTAATAATTACCATTATTATTATTATTATGATGATGATGATAGTAGTGACGGTAGTTGTTGTAGTAGTAGTAGTAGTAGCTAACATTAATATAGGGCTTACTATGTTCCAAGCATTGTGCTAAGCCCTTCACAATTATTATCCCATTAGATCTTCACAACAACCCAGCTGGGTAGGTGCTACTACTTCCCCTATTTTACAGGTGAAGAAACTGAGGTAGACGGAAGTTAAGTGACTTGCATGGGGTCACAGAGCTAGTGGGTATCTGAGGTCAGATTGAACTCAGGGCTTCCGGATTCCAGGCCTGGTGTTCTATCCACTGTACAACCTAGTTACCTTAGAGGGAATAAATATTTATACAGTGCCTACTATGTTCCAGGCACTGTACTTTATAAATATCTCATTTGATCCCCTGTGAGGCAGACACTGTTATTATCCTCATTTGCCTCAGAGTAACCTGAGGCAAAAAGAAGTCAAGTGACTTGCCCACGGTCACACAGCTAGTATATGAGTACAGAAAGACATGAACTCAAGTTTTCCAGAATCCAGGCTCAGAGCTCTATCCACTGTGTCACCTAGCTGCCCAAAGACACCATCAGTTCAAAGGAGAGGCATGTAATGAAATAACATAAACTATTTCACCTACAAACCTAGGATACACCATCCCACAAATAAATACTATATCTGTAGGGAAAGTATGCATGCATGAAGCTCACACATGAAGGATCTACATGAGTGGAATATGTGTGGATGGCTAACTCACTCCAAACCTGCAAGACCCTGACCAACTCCTGGTGACGTCACTGACTTGTTTTCACTGTACCTACACCAAGCCCGGTCTATTACTAGCATCATTGCTCCACCGCCTGCAGCAGGCCTTACCGGGCCTGCTCCTTGATGGGTTCATTGTCTCTGTTGGACATGTTGCTGCACCGAGTTCTACTCATTCTTGTTGACTTTGCTACATAGCTTCCTTTGGTCTTGTGGTGACTGCTGTATATGGAGTTTCACTGCTGGAGTATTGCTCTGAGGGTCCCTGGTCTCAAGTGAGTAATGCTCTGGTAGCCGCTGGCAATGAAGGTTTTGCTGGGTATTGCTTGCAGCTATTATCTTTTGGCCTCAGAAGGGCTACTCAAGCTATCTCATCTTCAGTGTCCTAGGGTAGTAGTTTCCAAGGTGAAGACTGCAAGGAGTAGGTAATCAACCCATCAGAGGGTGGGAAGATGTTTTCACCCATAGTGAATATTGTTCTTGTCTCCAATATACTTATACCGTTCAATTCTCCCTCATTCCAGCCTTTCCCTTAACTGACCTTCAGTTGCTGCAATGGGTTTACCCCCTCAAGGCCACTATAACCACTTCTAATTCATGTACCTAAAGCAACTGTGCCATCCAATTTATAACCTCACCACCATTTCTAACTTCTTCCCTCCCCCATTGTCCTTACACATCCTGCCTCCCACATAATCAGAGAAGTAGGTTCTGAGCTCCAAGGTAGTGACTAGGAAATAGTCTCCCAAATCCCAAAAATGTGTTGGTAAGAAAAATGGCCTTTGTTTTCTTTGAGTAATTCAGTGTATTTCATTGAGCCTTACTAGGTGCTAAGCCCAGGTCCAAACCCCTATTAGGTGCGGAGCCTATGTGGGTGTGGATTGGTGACTGGGGTGGGGCCCAAGGTGGGGCTGGCTAAGGGGAGTTGCTAACTCCAGAGTCATGCCCATCTTGAGTCTTACTAAGTGCTAAGCCCCAGGCTCTAACCCCTATTAGGTGTTAACCTGACCTATGTGGATATGAACCTCCCAGGGTCCTAAGGGGAGGGGCTAACTCAAGAGCCAATCGTAGCAGCCTAAGTTCTGATCATTCAGATGACGTTTGATGACATCTGAAGCCCTGTAAGAAGAAAGGACAGAGCCATTTGTTTAGGGCTCTCACTGGTGATGGTGCTGATGCAGAGACTCTGGGCAGCTGTAGCTAAGGAGCCCTCCAGCTCGTAAACCTGGATGCCGAGACTTTGTTGAACTCTGGTAGCTATGTATTGGGATTTGAATCAGACAAGGTCTGTCTGTTGATGTTTGTACTTTGTTTGTATTTTGTTCTGAAGTTCAGGATGCTGGATTTTTCCCCTAAGTGAATGATATTTGTGTGCTGAATTAAAGTAAGCTTGCCAACCTCTTAACCTTGCTTTCCTTAGTTAAGCAGATCAAAAGAACCTGGGCTGTTGACAGCTTTCTGGGTGCTGGCTGTGGGTAGATCTTACACCCCACAGGAGCTGCTAGCCAGATTGTTGAAACACCATCACATATACTTTTCAAGAATGAGTAGTAGCACATGATGAGCAAGCATGAATGAGTTATGATTAGCTCCAAATAAGCGCTAAAATGATTTTCAAAACAAAAATGCAGACCTGACCTTGTCACTTCTCTACTCAAAACTCCATGGATTCACCATTGACTCCAGGATTGTTGAATTCAGTCATCAGAAGGGGCTACCTGACCCTGGTCGCATTGACCCCATGGTTGGAGGAGTTGGAGCTGGTCTTGTGATATCTCTGGAAACTCCCCGTTGCTGCACCTGGAGCCTGCTGCTCTGATATCTGGTCAAGCCTCCCCAGCTTTTTGTATGGACTTTCAGTTGTTATGCAAAACTTATGTGACAGCTTTGTGAGGCTGTGCCTTCCATGAGACTCCCTCCCTGTTGAAGCTATTTAGATCCTACCCCCTCTGCCCTTCCAGGTACTCCAGTACTCAGGTACAATGCTTATCCCAAATTGCAATTCCCCTGCCTAGATCAAAGATCCTAGTTTTTCTTACTTTGGTAGTCTTCCTTATTTCACTTCGACAGGACCAAATATTATTTCCTGTATATCGCAATCTTTTTAATTTTTATTTTTGTGTAAGTCTTGTCTACATAATTTTAGTACTACTCAACTGCTTATATTTTTTAATAAGTAAATATACATTTGTTATAGGAGGATGTATTCCAAATTTTTTAATGGTAGGAAAATGAGATCAAAATTTGGAGGCCCTTGGAGAGTAGCTAGGACTCCTAGGGTGGAAATGCTGAGAGTCCTTTAGTCATTGCCAGCACAGGCAGATGACAAAAGCCAGGCCAGTATCTGAAGACTAAGATCAAATATTTCTTTTTCTACCCCTATTTTTGGGTAGAGCTGAAAGTCTTCTGTTACAAATAACTGTCAACTTAGGGTTGGGTACTTTTCCATGTTTCCAGAGATCTTTTCTGCAAATTAATTTGAGCTAGCATAAATGGCAAACTAAGGAAACAAGGTATTCTCCAAACATTTAGCTTGCGTGTTTGACTTTATTATGCGTATTATGCTTCTCACTCCTGGGCCATCTTTTTGTCAGTCCCTTCAATATGTAGGCCAGAAACGATGACCTGGAAGACTTGACTCTGTGACGTGGATCTCCACTGTTCATTTTGGTGGTAGTATCAGTTGCTTCCTACATGTAGATTTAGCTCTAGATGTGCCTTACTTCACCTTGGTCATCAATCAAATCAACCTTTTTTTTTTTTGAGGCATTCAGGGTTAAGTGATTTGCCCACGGTCACACAGCTACTAAGTCTCTGAGGCCAATTCGAATTCAGGTTGTCCTGACTCCAGGGCCAGTGCTCTATCCCCTTCTCTCGTTATGTTTAAAAGAGTTTATCCTCTGTGACTCTACAAGCCATCCCTTCTCTGGCTACTACTCTATTGAATATGTTGTTCGCTTTGCCATAAGAGAATATTTCTAGTTTGGTTCAATGCATCCATTACTTTAAGACAGTAAGATACATTATTAGCTAGAGCTTGTAGAACTGAGCTGTAGAACCAAACTGTAGTTCTAGTTATTAATTGGTTAGTGATAAAAATTTCTAGCTCAGCTTGATTTCCTCTATTTACTTGAGTATTTACACTAACTAGCTAAGGCTCTAGTGTTAATGGTTAGTATGAAAATTCCCAGCTATATTCCTAGTGTTTACAGATGAGTGTATTATGCTACCTGATATGGATCTTCTCCTTCTGCCCTCTGTAAAATTTCATTGTATCCAACCACTTATGTGACTAAGACATCTATATAAGGTTGCTGAAACAGGTGTTTGGGCCCCACTGGTTTTTGTATAATGAGAGGGAATGATAAGCATAAAAAAAACCGCTTATTAAAATGTTTCTGAATGTTGATAAGTATGATTGGCAGTATTACATGTCAGTGAATAACTGGACAATTTTTACTTCAAAACAGGTGACCACTAAGAGACAGGAATAGGTCAGATCAAGATCAAGAAGCCCAGAAGAACGCCAGCGTGCACAAGGTAAAACTTGGCTTGGGAGATCTCTGGGTAGGATAAATCGACTTGCCTTTAAATTTGTCGTTGCTTCTAGAAAATTGCAGACAGGTTGGTGTCCTGTTTTGTTTTTTTTTTTCCGTCCTCATAGCCTACTGTTTGTCTATCTTTTTGTTCCTCAATAATCAATTAAATAATGTGGGAAAACTTTGTAGCATTGTTTGAAACTAGGCCTGTGGAGACCAGATTTGTTTAATGCTTCATTCAGGACCTAGGTTACGCTGACCAGAAACTTAGATCTGAAGATTAATGTAGGGAGTTTTTTCTTACTCTATTTCTCTAGCAACCCAAATATCTTAGCTGGAAACTGCCTCCATGCAGCCCAGTCAGCTACTGTTTCCTTGTTTCTTTGTTTTAACTTTATGTAATGTGTGGCTTGCAGTCATTTCACTTTTGGGTTTTGTTCTCAGCCTAAGGACACAAACGGTTAAATCCTGGAGTATCGGTTTCTCTGATGAGCATGGCTCTGTGAATCTGGAGTCAAAAGCCAAGATTTGGTGGGCTAAAAAAAAACTCTGGGATCTTAACAGGAGGGCCTCTTCTCCACTTCCTTTTTTCCCAGTGAATACCCTGGACTAGGAATTTTACATATCTTATGACCTTTCACCTCATTTTCCCATAGGCAAATAAGCAAGACTTGACTATCATTTGTCATTACTGCACTAACTTGGCTAACCTCCTTGGCTAAATTCATGGGGAGCGCTGATCTGGTTAAAACATCCAACATTAATCTCAACTCTGCCTTGAGTAATCAAATCATTTGGGGTGGATCTCTCTGGCTCTAATGTAGCTAGTGCTTGTTAAATTTCGGTCTGATAATTCTGGTCTGTGGAAATTGCTTACAGATTCAGAAGTTAAATTATTCTTTGTCGAATCTACTCAATATAGGAACGCTGTCTTGGAGGGAAAAAAATGAATGTACTAAATTGTCAAAAAAACCCAATATCTTTGATTCTGGAGAATATTTTTTGAAATTGAAATGTTGTATATGCTCAAGTAAAGTTAGTAGCTGTAGTTTCATACCCAAATCACCTCTGGGTCTATCGCTACTATGTTTCCAATGCTGATCTTACCTTCTGGCAAAAGAGGGACTTCCAGTGAACCTTCTGTTAAACTTTTTTAGTTGGAGATAAGTTTTAAGAACCAGCAGGAAAAGATTGGGGACTTTTTCTAGTCTTTATGCTTCTTATTCTGGCCAAGTTGGGGGTACAAAGAGAAAGAAAAAGAGATAAGGAAATATTTCCCATTTGCGGAAATGAGCAGAAAGGAAATCTGTTTACCCTGCATTAAACATTTATGAAAAGTATGGTTTGATAATGCCATAAACCCAGTGGGTCTTAGGGATAAGGGGACTATTTTTTACTCAAAGCTTATTCTATTGAGGGTTATAGTAAAATGCTCAATTCTTAAACAAAACTGAAGCTGGTCTCTAGAAAACCTAACAGGTATCCTTAGATAGAACTATTTAGAGGAAAAGTGGGGAAAAGTTATCTGGTACTTAAGAATATCTCAGATTATTTCTTTTTTTTTTTCTGTCTTGGAAAGAAAGAGGCTCGTTTAAATCAGAAAGAAAATACAAACTTTAATTCTAGAAGAAGAATTTTACCTTACCACTGTTTCTTCTGTGAATGATTTGACAACATGAAATTGGCTTGGCAAATTAGAAACAAAGTCACCTAACAGGATTTGCAAAATTTCTGAGGAGTTGTAAAGATATGGTTCCTGGGGCTAGAGACCTCTAGTTAATCCCATTAGAGTAAGAGTTGGAAATCTCTTAAAATAGTGGAGATCTCCTTCAAGATCGGATTGGTGGGCTTGTAGTGAAGTCAAGTACCATACAAACAATAGAGGCAAATTCTCTATTTGAACCACCCTGCAATTACTCTTTTAATCTCTAAGGTCTCAAAATTCACCTAGCTTCCATTTTGAGGTGGGAAATGAGTTGAAAGTTTCATTTTAATTAGTATGGTTCTAATTTACAAAGGAGACATTCAGTGGAATCAAGGAAACTAGTTCTGAGGTTAGGTTTGAGATTTGTTTGGGAAAAATACAGATGTGAGGGATTGAGAAAGTTTTTAAGTATAAGTAGTGTTGAATAAATTGGTAGGGTTGTAGTCAGAGTCCATAGAAAGAAAGGGATAGAAACGTTCTGAAAGTTTTAGATCTAATTGTTATCAGAGGAGAATGGAAAAATTTTTATACCTGTAAATATGTGAACACTTTTTGGAGACTCGCTTGTTACAATTAATTTCAAGATTTTTTTTTATGCTCTCTGAGTTTTACTTCAGCTATTTGGATATTCTTGTTGATATGGGAAAATAGCTAGAATCACAGTAGATTTAAAATTGCAGAATTTTCTTCAGTTTCATTTACCAAGTAAAGAATTTAGAAATGAATATACAGAATGGAATTATTTTTAACATAGCATACTAAAATTCTGTAGTTGATGGACCAATAGAAGGGTATAATAGTATCTTTTGGGGAGTGGTGGGGATATACATTTGCAATTTCATTACTATGTTAAAGGTTATGTTTTCAATTCCTTTGTTTCAGAATAGCTGAGAATGTACCCCCAATCTGAGGGGGGTACATTGTCAATTGAATGAACTTTGGGCATATTGAAATTCTGTAGATACTGTTTGTAATTCAGATTTGAATTAAGTTAATCCTCTTGGTAGAAGATTTTTTTAAAAAGCTACACAAAACTGTGTAAATCCTTTGACCCAGCAATACCACTACTAGGTCTACATCCCAAAGAGATGAAAGGAAAAGATTTTGGACAAAACTATTTATAGCAGCTCCTTTTATGGTGGCAAAGAATTGGAAATTGAGGAGATGTCCATCAATTGGGGAATGATTGAACAAGCTGTGATATATGATTGTGATGGAATATTATTGTGCTATAAGAAATGACAAGGGGGAAGTTTTCCGAAAAACCTATATAAATTGATGCAGAGTAAAGTGAGCAGAACCAGGATATCACTGTAACAGTAACAACAATATTGTAAGGATGATCAACTGTGAAAGACTTAGCTACTCTGATCAAGACAATTCCAAAGAACCCATGATAAAAAATGCTATCCACTTCCAGGGAGACAACTGATGAACTCTGAGTGCAGATTGAAGCATATTTTTTCACTTTGTTTTTATTGTGTATGTATGTGTGTGTGTGTGTGTGTGTGTGTGTGCATGTGCATGTGTTTTCTTTTGCAACATGGCTGATATGGAAATATGTTTTGCATGACTTAGCTATTGCAATTGATAACATGATCTAAAACAGTTCCGAAGGACTCATGATGAAAAATGCTATCTGACTCTAGGGAGATTGAAGTAGAATTTTTCACTCTTTATTTTTCTTCCTTTTTGCTCCCCTGTAACATAGCTGATATGGAAATGTTTTGCATGGTTTTACATGTATGATTTGTATTACATTGCTTGCCATCTCAATGGGTGGGGGAAATGTTGAAGGGAGGGAGAGAATTTGGAACTCAAAATTTAAAAAAAATGTTAAAAATAAATAAAAAATTTTAAAAAATATATTTTAAAATGTCTACAAGTGGTCTTTTTGACTGATGAAATTTTATCTCCTTTGGTCTAGAATCAAAGACACCTTCTTTCTTATCTAACAATTTAAGCTCCTTTTCATTTAAAATCTATTTTTTCCCACCTCTATGTCCTCTTTGGTCTAAGTGAATACCTGCTTTGCAAGAAATCCTTGCTCTTTCTGACTCAGGCAGCTCCATAGGAAAGAATATCGGCATGTCATCTGTGAAACTGACACACAGTGATGTACATTACCCACTGTTGGGTGTGTCACATTGTCAGTAAGGAGGATTTTGTTATCCTTTTAGAGTTTAGTTTCTCAGGATCCATGGCCATGGGAATGTCTAGTACCCCGGTGTTAGATAAAATCTCCCAGAATAGTCTCAAGGATCCTAGATAGTAATTCTTAGAATCATAGTGACAGGTAGTCCTACTGAGGCTGGGGCATGAGGTACGGAGGTGACATAATTGATATCGACTATGCTTGCACAGAATGACAATATTGCTAAAGTTAACTGCTTAATGTTGGCAAGATGTCTTCTTTGGCCTGTGCCCTATAAAACATGTGGGCATTGGTCAGTGAGTTGGGGAAAGCACCGGGAATCTGTGTGTGCCTCAACCGGCTCCCACTGAGACTTGAGGGTTTTTAGGGGAATGCACAAGCTGTGCCTGTCTCGATTGACCCCATTCAGACATAGGGGTAGTTGCCCCCTCCCTCACCAGCCCCTGCAAAAAGGGTGATTAGGGAATGCTGAAGGAGTCTGTGGTGCTTCTGTTATCAGCAATACTGTGTTAGAGAAACTAGACTAGAATAAAGCTTATTATTAACCCCTCCGAAGCTGTTTCTTGTCTGACCACATCAAGAGTGAACCTGTTAGAGGCTGGAGTGCAGAAACATCCAGTGCCCCCTCTGTGTTATCAGTGAAACATATATTCTTACTGAATAAACTGTAGTTATCTATCTGTATTGTGTTTAAGTTTCTAGCAAAGACCCTGGAAACAATATTGTAATGCAGTCTCATTTAAAGTGAGGGGTTTTTTTTCATCTTAGAATGACCAGAGGCTTCTGCTGCAAATTGCCATCACTGCTTCTGGTTATGGGGGGTAAGAAGGGATAACATTCTCACATTCCTCCTCATCGCACAAACTCTAGAAGACTCTCAAAGGAAAAGATGATGCTGAAGTACATAAGAGGGCCAGACTGCTTTTTGCTTAGGCCATAAGGATCCATGGTTACTCTTCTTGACCAATTATTAAAAGTGCCTTATGTCACATCAGTTTTCTTTATTCAATAGCCAATGCCCTATAATTCCTCAAGTTGACTGAGAAACTTCTTCTGTTTGTTCAGTGATTAACAATGGCCCAAAATCTATTGTTTTCAGGTTATCTAGGAAAAGTTCCCAGTTTGATCAAGGGCTGCCTGGATCTATTTCCTTCACACAAATAAACCATCCGGATAACACCTAACGAGAAAACTTTCTCTTATGTAACAGAAATCACCATCAGCCAAACGGATATCCTTAACTAATCAGAGAACTGTTTGGTTTGTTTTACTTACATATTGACATAGCAGAACACACAGAGGCTGGGATAGGTGACGTTATTATCCCCACACAGTGGATGGATCTTCAGGGAGCAATAGCGGTACTTTTTCTTTCGCCTTGATTGGAAGATATCACACGAATACTCCTTTAAAAAAATTAACCTGTCAAATTTCAACTCTCATAAAGGATTGCTTCATTGTTGTTGTTGTTTTATAGTTCATCTCACTTATTGGTTGTTTTCATTCTTTGCTTGAGGAAGTTTAACAGAAATAGGGAAGTAGGGCAGCTTAGCCATGGGTAGAGGAAGGCAGAAGCCGCTTCTAATTACTCTGATGAGGCAACAGATGCTTCCATTTTGTGACTGACTGCAGATAAAAGCAGGGAGAAGTTGCTATTTAAAATGGCTCATTTTACTGTCGTGGTAGAGCTTTCTGTGTTGGGAAGAATCAAGAGAGCTGGGTCAGACCCCTTCATGACAGTAGTCTAGCTTGGTTGCCAGGGTAGCTTCTCCTTTGAATATACATTTATATTCTACTGTTATATGACTTTTCCTCTTTATATTTTATGAACATATACCATGTTGTGGGATCCTAATTGCAAATTGGACACAGAGATCCTGGGTTGTAATTTCAGTTGACACTTTGTCAGCCATCTGATATGCTGTATTTACAATCTATTCAGGAAGTTCCTCTTCTTGTATCATGGTCATAAAAAGTGAAATAACACAGGCTTGCCGAGTCTGCTAAAATAACATGTAAATTTCAAGAGATAATTAACCACTGCACCTTGATTTTTTGTGTAAATACGACTGCTTCACCCCAACTCGGGGCTATTCCGATTTGGGTTGAACCCCGAATGGTCACCGGCTAATAAATTCTCCATTTAAAACTTATACTCTATGGCATGTCTCACTCACTCTCGGTACAACATTTGGAGGCCCCAGCGAGATGAGGCAGTATTTCGTGTTATCGCCCCAGAGACACACACAGGATTTCGGACCTCAGCAGAGAGTCCCTGCTCTCAATTCACCTTCTCTTGCTTCGGGGGGCCGGCGCCTGGGATTTCCTTTCCTAGGACTCTGATGATATAGGTCCAATTGTGGTACTACACTATGAGTATGGTTAGCAGCAAAGGGAGTGATTGTGCAAAATCAGCTATTTGTGCTGAGTTAATCTGAATGAATCCACTTTAAACCTTGTTTTGACTCTTTATTTAGACACCAAGGCAACAAGGCAGCACTACTTTTATTAAACAACTTTCATATAAAGGCAAAAGTATGTTGGTTGGTACACAATTATTAGAAAATAGGATTAATGCCACCTTAGCTCCTCCCTCATTACAGTATCATAGGGAGATGGTATCCCATCTCCTGCAGGCTAGAATGTGTTTCTGGGAGTTTCTTAAATATCACTAACAGCACAGGCAGCTGCAGTACTTAGTAGAATGGGAGGATAGCAGACTTGATGCCTGGACCTTCTATCCCTCCTAGATTTTCCATAACGCAAAGCTACTGCATACCTTTTACCATAATATCTTTAAGGTTTAAGAGATCCTCTGAGGATGCAGGTGAATTGTGTCCATGTTCTCTTCTTTGAATCTCACTAAAGGACATAGTCTTACATGGGCAACTCATACAAAAGGATATGGGTTGTGGAAAGATGGTACATAAATAAACAGTTCCATGATCATTGCAAACTCTGCCGCAGATTCTGGTCCAACCTACCAGTGAAACCTTGTGTCTTTTAGACCTCAATTTGATTATTTTGGTCTATTCCTTTTCAGCATCCTTGCACAGTGATACTCTCTATTGCTACTTAAGACTTACCTCGTTGTCAATATCCCATTGATAAGCATCAGAAGCTATTTTCTCTTTTACTTGTTTATGGTCTGTAGCTGTCACTGCCACTACTGTTGTTTGATTCAGCCCATGACAGAATATATCTGGAACAAACATAAACAAAGATCAAATAAGTACAAATTTGAGAGAAAATGAATAAATTGTCTCAGAGAACTAGGACATATGATTCCATTTTTAAAAGAAGTCATAAAACACATTTGTATACTCCTCCTCAAATTTCCAAGTATCTAGTCAGTAGCTCCCTATCATAGTGGGGTGAGGCACAGAGTGAAGGTTGAAGTTTTATGTGCGAAGAAGATGAGAACTGGCACCTGGAGGAAGTTTGGAGCATTGATAGAATAGATTAAGAGCAAAGAGCTGTGGCCAGCCACGAACAAGGAGACTCTTTAATAGAATGGAAAACAGCCAGACCCCTTGTGGAGCAGACTCTGCCGTCTTCCATACCAGGCAGGTGGTGGTGCTGCATATAGGATCTGTATACATATAGGATTTCACACTTTGTATGAAATAATAATCTGGTAAAATAAATGATGGAAAAGATGGAATTATCTTCACAAAGAATATTTAGGTTATAGATTAGGTAAAAAAAATTGAAATGAGTTTGATACCTGTATATTTCAATTTCTAATAAACATTAATTTCAGGCCCTCTGTAAGTTATGGTTGTTTGAAGCTCAGCCACTGAAGGGGAGAGATTATTTTCTTTTTTTTTTTTAATCTTTGTATCTCCGGCACCTAGCAAAGTGACTTGCACTTAATAGGCACTTGATAAACATCTGTTGAATTATAGCAGAGAAACACTAGGGTTTCCAGGATACAGACGTGCTAAACTATAAACTAGCCCCATGGCCCAGATGAAGCCACTCCAAGGCTGGCCACTGTTTCTACCTCTGCCTGGAAATAACAGAATTGATAGGCTATAAACCAGCCTCAGGATTTTTTTTAAAGGTTTGTTGACTCTGATCCAACCTTTCCTCACTTCCCTGGGAGTGGAAACTGTGGATGGATCTAGCAAATGAGGCCTTGTACAACCACAATTAGGAAGGCAGGGCATTTGATCTGTGATACAGGGAGGTACAATTCAAAGGTGTAACTAAGCCTCTTTCTTCTGAGAATAATGATAGCTAGCCTAAAAAAGTCGAATTAGCCTAGGCTTCTTTACCATTGTTTCTGAACTGGCTCTCATAATGCTGCATGCATTTCTAGGAAGAAAGAACCTTAGAGCCAGAGAAGCTTTCTATGTTGCAGATAAATTGAGTTTGGAAGCTTTTAATTACCCATGTGGTTTCCTGTGTATGTGTGTTTGTCTTTCTCTGTGTCCTACGTGTGCCTGAGAATTCTCATGAAGTAGTTGTACAAAGATGGTAAATAGATGCAGCCGGATGGTACATTGGGAAGAGCACTGGACCTGGATTTGGGGCCCGAGTTGAAATCCAACCTGACCCTTACTAGCTGTGTAATCTAAGGCAAGTTACTGAACTCCCATTTACCTAAATTTCCTCATCTACAAAATCAGGATAATAATAACACATACTGCCAATGGTTGCTGTGAGGATAAAAATGAGATGTTTTAACCTTAAAAAGGTATATGAATTATTAATGATTATCTGTGTGGTATATAATAGCATATCAGTATGGCTAGGTTATACCATATCTGCTTTTAACTGGTGTGAATTCAAAATCAATGAGAGATCAACCACCCCCAACGTTGTATACATTATGCATTTACAAACACATGTTGTTATACAGAATTATACATGATAGACAAAACCACTAAATGGGAAGTAGTTCTTCTATGACCATCTGCAATGTCATATCGTTGGTCAGCTGCAAAGGTTCTCCAGCCTGACATTGGCTCCTTTCTATAGCATAGCAACCATCTGGCTCTTGTCCAGAATTGCAACCACTGCTGAAAGCTTTTGGCTTCTGTCCTTCCTATAACGTCAAGGCTGCCCGACTTTCCATGGACTCTGCTGGAAGCACTAGGGAGGAGAGATTGCTAGCAGTGGGTCAGTGAAGGGGCACCTGTTGGAGGGTGCAAGCTGGGGGTGGGAATAGAAGGCTAGCCCTGCATCCTCTCCCAGATCCATTTCTAGGCCCAGACAAATGACCCAACATTTAGATCAAATCCTTATCTTGGTCATAAGATATGAATATGAAGATAGCATACTGGAGGGAGAATTCCAGCTCAACTGTCCCAATATTCCCATCTAAACAACTTTAAAATAATGTGTCAAACTGAATTCTAGAACAGCATAACCACCAAAAGGTCAGGGTGGACATTGTCAGCCCAACATAACTTAGGAGGTCAGAATGAAAGGTCTGTGACAACTGGGTTGGAGGAACATAGTGTGACAGAAACACCATCTATAGGACTTGGAAGCTGCAGCTGCAAAAATAGAAGAAACAACAGTTCTTGGAACTCTTACACAGAGATGGTAAGGGGATTGGACAATTTGGTCAAAAAGGGATTAAAGGGGACCACTGAACGAGCAGGGGTGCAGGACCAGGTGCTGCTTGGCAACTCCAATCCCCATTACATGGTTCTAGATCCCAGTTCCAGGGTAAAGAGGAATGCTTGTGACCATAAGGAAGCAGAGGCCCTGGTCACAGTTTCAGGGCAGAGAGAGAGTGAAAAACCCTAGCTCCTGGTTGAAGTTCCAGGGAGGAGAGAATAGCATTAGTGTTTGTAGTCACAAAGGGTGTAGAGGCCCCTCCTAATAGGCACACATGTCCCAGTGACCAAAATGCAGACCAGGAAAACAGTAATCACACTTCTCCCTGGATTATACCACTTTGAAAGTGGTAAAAATGTACAGACTCCAAGAACTGGATGTGAAAGCAGCAGGGATAAAAGCCCAAAGCTTAAGATAGTGAGCCCTACCCCACCAGAGATGAGCAGAGTCCAACTCTAGCATAAAGTTCAAAGTCAAGAAATAGGCTGGGAAAAGGAGCAAAAAACAAAAAAAGAGAATCTGAATGTTAAAAAGCTACTATGGCTACAGGGAAGCTCAAGACAAACTCAGAAAAAATGACAAGAAAACTTCTACAAGCAAAGCCTCAAAGAAAAATGCAGATTGGGCACAGGCCCAATAAGAATTCCTAGAAGAGCTGAAGAGAGAGATCTTTAAAAAAAGATTTTTAAAACAAAATAGGAGCAGCAGAGGAAAAATTAGGAAAAGAAATGAGAGGAGTGAGGCAAAATAGCAGAGTATAGGCAGCAATCCATTGAAATCTCTTAACATTCCCATCTAGACAACTTTAAAATGATGCCTCAAATCAAATTTTGGCATCACAGAATCAACAAAAGGTCGAGGTGAGATATTTTTCCAGCCTAGGACAACTTGGGATAGGCCTGTGACACTGGAATGGAAGCCTGTCTGAAGTGCACATATGTAGTAGTAGCAGCAGTAGCAGCTTTGAGAGTTCTCAGGGGGTCTCACATCTGGTCAGAAAGAGGTTACATATGATCCTTTGCTGGCACTGGGTGTAGCTAGAGCTGATTGGCAACTTTCTTGCCCAAATGGTGACTCTATTGCCCATAAGCAGTTCTGGATCTGAATTCTAGAGTGAAGAGGAATACATGTAGTTGACTACAAGGGAATAGGTACCCTGGTTGCAGTTCTAAGGCAGAGAGGAGCACTAGCACTTATGGATGCAGGAGAGTAGGGGACCTGGTCACAGCTTCAGAGAATCAAACAGAGCTAAGGGAATTTTTTTCCCCTTGTTATAGCATATGTCAGGTCAGTGTGTGCCCTTGAGGGGATGAGTCTTGATATTATTATAACTATGTCCCTCCTTTTCCTTTCATGACAAATTTCTATAATGAGGGCAGGTGGGCAGTAGAAGTTTTGTGAGTATGACACTAAATCTATTAATAGAGTGATACTAGAGCATCTCTGTGTTACTATAATATACAAGTATCACCATTTAAATCTGTATTTATGGTCAATTTATAATATAGGGATGATATCCTTCTAAAAAAGGAATCAGACAAAGTAATAGAACAGATATAATGTAAAAATTTTCTAATTAAGTGGAATAGTAAAATTTGAGAAAGGAATAGGATTCAAATATTTTCTCTAGAACTAAATACATAAGCATATGATTGGCTTCCAAATGTATCTTGTATGGAAATTCAGGTTTTTAATTTGTTTTAGTAATCAATTCTCAAAATTGGATTAATGATTTTACATATAAAATTGTATTAAGTGTAAAGAAAATGAAATTATTTTTCCATCTTAAAGTATGTCTGATAGTTTTAAAAGAAAGAAGAGTTCATTTAACAAGTTAGATCCTCATGAATTTTTTAAGATTCTTTTTTTACATTATTTTATTTTATTTTTTAATTTATTTTTTATTTTTTGTTTACAACATTCAGTTCCACAAGTTTTTGAGCTCCAAATTTTCTCCCCCTCTTTCTCCTCCCTCCTCCCCACCAAGTCAGCCTGTAATCTGATATAGGTTCTACATACACATTCATATCAAACTTCTTTACACAGTAATCAAGTTGTAAAGAAGAATTATAACCAATGGAGTGAATCATGAGAAAGGAGAAACAAAACCAAAAAAGAAGGAAAAAAAAGAGAGCAAATAGTTTGCCTCAATCTGCATTCAGATTAAGATTCTTATATCAGGTACAAAGTTTAGGTAAAGAACCAGAAGTTGAAAATTCTCTTAAGTTTCAGGTTTGGTAAACCAAATTTAAGAGATTGTACTAAATTGTATTAAGTCTTGTCATTAGCAGATTTTATCAGAATCATCTAGGAATCTCTACAAGTGACTTGAAACCAGAGAAGCAGAGCCTCCTTAGAACTGTTCTGAGAATTCAGCCTGTCCAGACTGTCCAAGAGAAGATTTCCAGGGACCAGAAGACTACATGGAACATCTAGGACTCAACACAAAACGTGATGGCAAATGTGACATTGGCAGTGAGTTACTAGGATACAAGAAGACTTGATGTAGTTCATATTGATAACAATTATTGTATTTCTTTAGCCTTTTGTTTCTTGGTGTTTATGTTTAAGTTTTCTTAGTTACCTTGGTGACATGTAAATATCCCTTCTCAAAATTAGTTTATTGTGAGCCCTCTAAATAGTTTGATCTGAAACCTGACTTATGCAATTCTGATTCTAAATATATGAAAACCTTATATTTGTGATTCATTAGATAAGGGATTCATGGGTAGGCTGTCATTCCCTCATGAATCAAAAGGGGAAACTGAAGGACTGAGGGGATTAGAATAGCAAAGTGGCTGTGGAAATTGAATGAACAACACTGACTCCATCTTGTGACTCAATTCTGGAGCTAGCACAGTTCTCTTTCTATTCAATTATAGGTCTAGTCCAATTTATGTCTTTTGAGAAAATTTTATTCAATAGTGGGGACTGAGAGAAAAGTATATTCCATTGTTTTAACCTAGCTCTGCATATTTGGGAAGCTGGACCACCTCTACCTGCTGTCTAGAGACCCTTAGCTAAGGACCTAGATTATGCTGACCAGAAACCCAGTCAGATCCTAAGACTGATGCTTTGAGTTTTCTCTCAATTATATATCTCAAGCAATCCATGTATCTCATCTTAAACCTGTCCCTGGATTGATCAATCAGTTATTAGTTCCATGTTCCTTTGATGAAATAAAAACACTTGGGAGAAGTGGAACACCTCTTTTTCTGATTTCCGGGAATCACACCTGTTTGCTCTCTCCCTCCTAACTTTGTTAGTCTCTAATCTTTCCTCCAATTAGAAATCAGATTGCCTAATTTTATATTCTGGTTAATTGTTTTCTTCTAATTAATTGATCTTATTTGATCCATTGCTTTTAATCCATAAAAATCTTTCTTCCCCTGTATTCAAGAGTCCAGCTCTAAGCTGAGGAGGTCTAGTCCTGATTTGTTATGCAATTGGCATACACTGCTTAATAAATTGATGCTCTCAGAAGATTGAATCTTTGTTTCCTCAGTCATTTCATCCACCACACAGGGCTAGTTAAATATTAGGAAAACTATAACCATAACTGATCATATCAATAACCAAAACTCACCTGATTATTTCAATAGATACAGAAAAAAACTTTTGATAAAACACTCATTCCTATTAAAAACACTAAAAAGCAGAGTAATAAATGGAGTTTTCCTTAAAGTGATAAGCAGTACCTATCTAAAATCTAGAACAAGCAATATCTGTAATGGGGATAAATTAGAAGTCTTCCTAAGAAGTTCAGGGGTGAAGCAGTGCTGTCCATTATCACCATTATTATTTAGTTTTGTACTAGAAATCCTAATTGTAGCAATAAGACAAGAAAAAGAAATTGAAAGAATAAGAATAGGCAATGAGGAAACAAAACTATTACTCTTTGCAGACTATATGATGGTATACTTAGAAAACTGTAAAACATCAACTAGAAAACTATTGGAAACAACAACTTTAGCAAAGTTGTAGGATATAAAACAAACACATATAAAGCACCAGCATTTCTATATATTATCAATAAAACCCAAAGGGAAGAAACAGAAAGACAAATTACATTTAAAATAACTGTAGATAGTATTAAATACTTGGGAATCTACCTGCCAAAACATAGCCAGAAACTATATTAATACAATTATAAAGCACTCTTCACACAAATATAGAGCTAAACAATTGGAGAAAGAAAGACTAATTGCTCATGGGTAGGGAAAGTCAATATAATAAAAATGATGATTTTACTTAAATTAATTTACTTATTTGGTGCCATTCCAATAAAACTCCCAAAGAATTATTTTATAGAGTTAGAAAAAATAATAGCAAAAATCATCTAGAAGAACAAAAAAAATTAAGAATGTCAAGGGAATCAATGAAAGAAAAATATGAAGAAAGGTAGCCTAGTAGTACCACATTTCAAACTATATTATGAAATAGTAATCATCAGAACAATTTGGCACTGGCTAAGCAATAGAGTGGTTGATCAGTGGAATAGATTAGGTGCAGAATATATAAAAGTAAATGACAATAGTAATCCAGTGTTTGAAAAATCCAAAGATCCAAGCTTTTTGAGTAAGAACTCACTATTTGACAAAAACTCCCAGGAAAACAGGAAAGCAATCTGATAGAAACTAGACATAGATCAACATCTCAAACTATCTACTGAGATGAGGTCAAAATGGCTACATGATTTAGACATAAACTATGATATCATAAGCAAATTAGTGGAGCATGGAAAAAATTATGTGTAAGATCTATGGATAAGGGAAGATTTTATGACCCAACAAGAGACAGAGAAGATCATGGAAGCTAAAATGGATCATTTTGATTAAATGAAATTAAAAAGGTTTTGCACAAACAAAGCAAATGCAGCCAAAATTAGAAGGAAAACAAGAAACTGTGGAGAGATTACACCAAGTTTCTTCGATATAGGCCTCAGTTCTCAAATATATAAGGACTGAACCAAATTTATAAAAGTAAGAGCTGTTCCCTAGTTGATAAATGGATAAAGGATATGAACAGGTAGTTTTAAGAAGAAATCAAAGCTATATATAGTAATATTAAAAATTCTCCAAATAACTAATAATTAGAGAAAAGAAAATTAAAATGACACTGAGATTCCATGTATTAGATTGGCTAACATGACAGAAAAGGAAAATGATACATGCTGGAAGGGATGTGGAGCAATAGGTATACTAATGCACTGTTGCTGGATCTGTGAACTGAGTCCAACCGTTCTGGAAAACAATTTGAAACTATGCTCAAAGGGCTATAAAACTATGCATGCTCTTTGACCCAGCAACACCTCTACTAGGTCTATATCCTAAGGAAAACTGAAAAGGACTTGTGTATATAAAAATTATTTATAGCAGTTCTTTTTGTGGTGACAAAGAATTGGAAATCAAGGGGATGCCCATGAATTTGGGAATGGATAAACAAGTCATGCCATATGATTGTTGGAATACTCTTGTGGAAATTAATAGGGAGATGGCTTCAGAAAAACCTGGGAAGACTCATATGAATTGATGCAAAATGAAGTGAGCGGAAGTAGGAGTACTTGTAACTGTAATAACATTTAATGATATATTTAAATAAATAAACTTAATAGTTTTGTAACAATGGTCAATCATGAAAAACTTAGCTACTCTGATCAATACAGTGATCCACAATATTTTCAAGGAACTCATGATGAAAAATGCTATCCACTTCCTGAGAGAGGACTTTTGAACTCTGAATGCTAATTGAAGCTTATTATTTTTGACTTTATTTTTCTTGCTTTTTTCCCAACATGGCTGATATGTAAATATGTTTTGCATGACTTTTCATGTAAAATGATGGGTATCATATTGTTTGCCCTCTCAATGGATGGGGAAGAGGCTGGAAGGAGGGAGAGAATTTGGAACTTAAAATTAAAAATTAATTAAAAATTTTTTATTTTGGAATTAATACACTTGTGGTCTTTCCTATCTGGATAATTTTAACTACATATGATTTTTACAGAGTATAATTTCAATCCCAAGGTGGAATTATTACCTACCTGGGTTTACAATCATATAGAAAAAAATGACCATTAATTTTAATTATAATGCAAAAAATGCAGTATAATTTAAACAGTTGTATTTCAGAAAAAAGCTAGAGCCTCTTTAATACTTCCATACTTTCTTGCTAAATTTCCACTTCAGAACTGACATGGAATATGATGCTTTAACTTTTCTGAACTGCTCAATTACTCACTGCCTTCAGTAAGCATTTATTAGGCACCTGCTATGTGTCCAGCTAGATGCTAGAAAGACAAAGACAAAAATGAAACAGTCCTTGCCCATAAAGAGCTTATGCTTTGTCGTGAAGAAACAGTAGAAAATATATACCAAGTAAATATAAGGTTTTAATCTTGGTAGTAAACCTTATTATCAATGGGAGGGCTCAGTGTCATAACATTCAATCCAGGAAATTGGCATCTCTTGGTTACTCTGCCATGGTATTGGTAAGTTGTCAGAATTTAAATTTAATAACATTACCTGAGAATTCATAGTGTGCCAAGATGAAGAATATCAAAATAATTTTCATTTTCCTGAGACAGAAGGTAATTTTATCCACCTGAAGGGTCCTTAGTGACTGTTTTCTATGCCAGGTCCATGGGGATTCAGCTCATGTTGATGAAACTGGTGGGTGGAACATTCCTTTCCCTTATTATGAAGTCAGTTTCAGAATGATCAGTTCCATGGGATGCTAAAGAAAAGGTCATTAGGAACTCAGTCACCTGATAAGGAAAATATCTTTTTTTGGGTCAATAAAACAAAATATTATTTTTTATTAAAGCACTTCTTTTTTATTATTATTTATTTAATTTACTTAATATATTTAGTTTTCAGCATTGATTTTCACAAGAGTGTGAATTACGAATTTTCTCCCCATTTCTACCCTCCCATCCACTCCAAGATGGCATATATTCTGGTTGCCCTGTTCCCCAGTCAGCCCTCCCTTCTGTCACCCCACTCCCCTCAAATCCCCTTTTCCCTTCCTTTCTTGTAGGGCAAGATAAATTTCCATGCCCATTGCCTGTGTATCTTATTTCCTATGCATGCAAAAACTTTTTTTTTGTTTTTGAACATCTGTTTTTAAAACTTTGAGTTCCAAATTCTCTCTCCTCTTCCCTCCCCACCCACCCTCCCTAAGAAGGCAAGCAATTCAACATAGGCCACATACATATCATTATGCAAAACCCTTCCACAATACTCATGTTGTAAAAGACTAACTATATTTTGCTCCTTCCTAACCAACCCCCCTTTACTGAATTTTCTCCCTTGACCCTGTCCCTTTTCAAAAGTGTTTGTTTTTGATTACCTCCTCCCCCTGTCTGCCCTCCCTTCTATCATCCCCCCTTTTTTATCTTCTTCCTCCTTCTTTCCTGTGGGGTAAGATACCCAATTGAGTGTGTATGGTATTCCCTCCTCAGGTCAAATCCGATGAGAGCAAGATTCACTCGTTCCCCCTCACCTGCCCCCTCTTCCCTTCCTACAGAACTGCCTTTTCTTGACACTTTTATGCAAGATAATTTACCCCATTCTATCTCTCCCTTTCTCCCTCTCTCAATATATTCCTTTCTCATCCCTTAATTTGATTTTATTTTTTTAGATATCATCCCTTCATATTCAACTCACCCTGTACCCTCTGTTTATATATATATATATATATATATATATATATATATATATATATACACATACATATATACATACATACACACCCACATACACCCACCCACCCACACAGACCCACACCCACACCCACACCCACACCCACACCCTCACCCACACACATATATATATATACGCATATTCCCTTCAGCTACCCTAATACTGAGGTCTCATGAATCATACACATCATCTTTCCATGAAAGGATGTAAACAAAACAGATCAACTTTAGTAAGTCCGTTGTGATTTCTTTTTCTTGTTTACTTTTTCATGCTTCTCTTGATTCTTGTGTTTGAAAGTCAAATTTTCTATTCAGCTCTTCACTGAGAAAGTTTGAAAATCCTCTATTTCATTGAAAATCCATATTTTGCCTTGGAGCATGATACTCAGTTTTCTGGGTAGGTGATTCTTGGTTTTAATCCTAGCTCCATTGGCCTCTGGAATATTGTATTCCAAGCCCTCTGATCCCTTGATGTAGAAGCTGCTAGAGATCTTGTATTATTCTGATTGTGTTTCCACAATACTCAAATTGTTTCTTTCTGGCTGCTTGCAGTATTTTCTCCTTGATCTGGGAGCTCTGGAATTTGGCGACAATATTCCTAGGAGTTTTCTATTTGAGGAGGCAATCTGTGGATTCTTTCAATTTCTATTTTATCCTCTGGCTCTGGAACATCAGGGCAGTTCTCCTTGATAATTTCTTGAAAGATGATATCTAGGCTCTTTTTTTTGATCACGGCTTTCAGGTAGTCCAATAATTTTTAAATTATCTCTCCTGGATCTATTTTCCAGGTCAGTGGTTTTTCCAATGAGATATTTCACATTGTCTTGTTTTCCACTTTTTCATTCCTTTGGTTCTGCTTTATAATATCTTGATTTCTCATAAAGTCACTAGCTTCCACTTGCTCCAAACTAATTTTTAAGGTAGTATTTTCTTCAGTGGTCTTTTGGATCTCCTTTTCCATTTGGCTAATTCTGCCTTTCAAGGCATTCTTCTCCTTATTGGCTTTTTGGAGCTCTTTTGCCATTTTAGTTAGTCTATTTTTTAAGGTGTTGTTTTCTTCAGTATTTTTTTGGGTCTCCTTTAGCAAGTCATTGACTTGTTTTTCATAGTTTTCTCACATCATTCTCATTTCTCTTCCCAATTTTTCCTTTACTTCTCTAACTTGCTTTTCCAAATCCTTTTTGAGCTCTTCCATGGCCTGAGACCAGTTCATGTTTTTCTTGGAGGCTTTTGATGTAGGCTCTTTGACTTTGCTGACTTCTTCTGGCTATATGTTTTGGTCTTCTTTGTCACCAAAGAAAGATTCCAAAGTCTGAGACTGAATCTGAGTCTGTTTTCGCTGCCTGGCCATGTTCCCAGACAACTCACTTGACCCTTGAGTTTTTTGTTGGGGTATGACTGCTTGTAGAGTAAAAAGTACTTTGTTCCAAGCTTGAGGGGATGTGCTGTTGTTTTCAGAGCTATTTCTATACAGCCAGCTCTGCCACACCAGCACTCCTCCTTCCCCAAGAACCACCAACCTGGACCTGACTCAGATCTTAAGCAGGCTCTGCACTCCTGCTCTGATATGCCACTTAACTCCTCCCACTAGGTGGGCCTGGGGCCAGAAGTAACTGTAGCTGTAGTTCTGTAGCTGCACCATCTCTGCTGCTCCTGGGGCAGTGGCCAAACCACGAACTCCTTTCACTCCCTGCAGCTTTTCCCACTAACCTTCTCTGTTTTCTTTGGTGTTGTGGTTTGAGAAGTCTGGTAACTGCCACAGCTCACTGATTCAGGGTGCTAGGGCCTGTTCTGCTTGGCTCCTGGTCTGGTTGGTCCTGCTGCCACCCACGCTGGACTCCGCTCCCCACTGCTCTCAGCTCCATGTGTGATAGACCTTCACCCAGCGACCATCCAGTCTGTCCTGGGCTGGAGCCCTGCTTCCCTCTGCTATTTTGTGGGTTCTGCAGTTCTAGAATTTGTTCAGAGCCCTTTTTAATAGGTTTTTGGAGGGACCTGGCAGGGAACTCATGCAAGTCCCTGCTTTCCAGCCACCATCTTGGCTGAAAATATCTCATTCTCAACAGGACTTCTGCACAGAACAGGGAAATTATTTATATCAGGGTTTTTTTTTAATTTTACAGTTAAATCATTCACAGGTTCAAATCTTATCTTCATGAAAGCTTATGCTTCAACCAGTAACACAACACAAACACTGCTGGTTTATATTTCTAATTTAAACCAGTAGGGAATGACAATTTAACATAAATCATAAAATTACCTAATCTTTCCTGCTTCTGCTTTCCTTCAATGCTTTATTTCTGTCAAACTTAGTTCTGTAGGTAATTAGCATTTTTTGCACCTAGGGCAAGTAGCATAAAATGTTCTGAGGACAAACGGCATGATAACAAGCTCTTAAGATTCTCTGCGAGGCTGGGAGAGATGAGGTTGCTGGTTGATCATTTGATAGCTTTCTATTTTAACTCAATTAGTCTTAGATAATTAAATATTTATATAATTAAATGTATATTTTATATTATATAGTTAATATAATTACATGATTAAATATTTAAATATCACATAATCAAATATTCACATATATTCTACATAATATATATATTTATTTATTTTTAGACATCATCCCTTCGTATTAAACTCACACCGTGCCCTTTGTCTATATAGATGTATGTTCCCTTCAACTACCCTAATACTGAGAAAGGTTTCATGAGTTACAAATATCATCTTCCCATGTAGGAAGGTAAACAAAACTTTGTAACTTTAGTTACAACGTTAGTAAGTCTCTTATGATCTCCCTTTCTTGTTTACCTTTTCATGCTTTTCTTGATTCTTGTATTTGAAGGTCAAAATTTCTATTCAGCTCTGGTCTTTTTATCAAGAATGCTTGAAAGTCCTCTATTTTATTGAAAATCCATATTTTGCCCTGGAGTATTATACTCAGTTTTGCTGGGTAGGTGACTTTTTTTTTTCATGTATAACTTCACATTGAATTAATTTATGCACTAGTAAAGTCGTGGAGAAGAATTTTGACCAATGGAATGAATCATGAGAAAGAAGAAACAGAACCAAAAAAAAAAACAAAAAAAAAACCCCAAAAACAAAAACAAAAGAGAAGCAGAAAAGGCAAGCATGTAGTGTGCCTCAGTCTGTATTCAAACTTCGCAGTTCTTTGTCTCGATGAAGATAGCATTCTCCATCGTGAGTCCCCTGGAGTTGTCCTTCCCCCTTAGGTTGCTGAGAAAAGCACAGTTTGTCAGGGTTGGTCCTCACGGAATCCATATATCTGTGGCTGTGCACAACGTTCTCCTGGCTCTGCTCCGCTCACTCAGCATTACGTCGTGTAGGTTTTTCCAGGTTGTTATGAAGTCTGCATCATCCCCATTTCTTATGGCACAATAGTATTCCATTACCTTCATGTACCACAGTTTGTTCAGCCATTCCCCAATTGATGGGCATCCCTTTGATTTCCAATTCTTGGCTACCACAAAGAGAGCCGCTATAAATATTCTTGTACATATGGGTCCTTTTCCCGCTTGCGTGATTTCTTTGGGATACAACCCTAGAAGTGGAATTGCTGGGTCAAGGGTAGGTGACTTTTGATTTTAATCCTAGCTCCTTTGACCTCTGGAATATCATATTCCAAACCCTTTGATCTTTTAATGTAGAAACTGCTAGAGCTTGTGTTATCCTGATTGTGTTTCCAAAATACTCAACTTGTTTCTTTCTGGCTGCTTGCAATATTTTTTCTTGACCTGGGAACTGTGGAATTTGGCTACAATATTCCTAGGAGTTTTCTTTTTGGGATCTTTTTCAAGAGGCAATCAGTGGATTCTTTCAATTTCTATTTTACCCTCTGGTTCTAGAATATCAGGGCAGTTCTCCTTGATAATTTCTTGAAAGATGATCTCTAGGCTCTTTTTTTGATCATGGCTTTCAGGTAGTCCAATAATTTTTAAGTCATCTCTCCTGGATCTTTTCTCCAGGTCAGTGGTTTTTCCAATGAGATATTTCACATTGTCTTCCATTTTTTCATTCCTTTGATTCTGTTTTATAATATCTTGATTTCTCATAAAGTCACTAGCTTCCACTTGCTCCACTCTAATTTTTAAGGTGGTTTTTTTCAGTGGTCTTTTGGGCCTCCTTTACCATTTGGCTAATTCTGCCTTTTAAGACATTCTTCTCCTCATTGGCTTTTTGGAGCTCTCTTGCCATTTGTGTTAGTCTATTTTTTTAAGGTGTTATTTTCTTCAGTATTTTTGGGGGGTCCTTTAGAAAGTTGTTGACTTGTTTTTTAAAATTTTCTTGCATCACTCTCATTTCTCTTCCCAATTTTTCCTCTACTTCTCTTACTTGCTTTTCCAAATCGTTCTTGAGCTTTTCCATGGCCTGAGACCAATTCATATTTTTCTTGGAGGCTTTTGATATTGGTTTTTCGACTTTGTTGACTTCTTCTGGCCGTATGTTTTGATCTTCTGTCACCAAAAAAAGATTCCATAGTCTGACTCATTTTGCGCTACTTGTTCATGTTCCCAGACAACTACTTGACTCTTGAGCTTTTTGTCAGGGTATGACTGTCTTCAGAATGGTGAGTGCTTTGTCCCAAGCCTCAACTGCTGTTTTCAGAGCTACGTCTACACAGCAAGCTCTGCCACACCAGTGCTCCTTCCCTGCCAAGAACCGCCAACCAGGACTGCGACCCAGATCCAAGAAGGGCAAAGGAAGAGAACCCTGCCTCTGTGCCAGCAAAGTGCTCCCTGCACTCCTGCTCTGATCTGCCACTTGATTCCTCCCACTGGATGGGCCAGGGACTTTGGAAGAAGCTGGTGCTGGAACTCTGAAAGCAGCCATGCGAGCTTCCTGCTGCTGCAACCATGCCACCTCCACTGCACCCAGAGCTGGGGCCAGACTGCACACTTCAGTCACCCAGATCCAGAAGTTTTCCCACTGACCTGCTAAGTTGTCTTTGGTGTTTGTAGGTTGAGAAGTCTGGTAACTGCCACAGCTCACTGATTCAGGGCCCTGAGGACTGCTCTGCCCAGTCTACTCCTGGCCTAGTCTGTCCTGGCATAGTCAATGCTGGGCTGCATTCTGCCCCCAGCACAGTGAGATAGACCCTTTCCAGTGACTATCCCAGCAGTCCTGGGCTGGAGACCTGCTCCCCTCTGTTATTTCGTGGGTTCTGTAGCTCTAGAATTTGTTCAGAGCCATTTTTTACAGATGTTTGGAGGGATTTGGGGGAGAGCTTAAGTGTGTCCATGTTTTCCAGCAGCTATCTTGGCTCCACTCCCCCAAGCAATTAATATTTCAACAATTATTTTACTTGTTGTTATTTGTGAAAACATTGTTTTGTAGTAGTGTTCAGACAATTTTTGTATATGTCTTGGCAAATAGGCTCTTAAGTATTTTATACTATTTGCAGTTAGTTTAAATTGAATTTCTCTTTTTGTTTCTTCTTGCTGGATTTTGTCAGTAATACACAGAAATCCTGGTGATTTGTATGGTTATATTTTATATCCTGCAACTTTCATTAAAGTTGTTTATTATTTTGATTAATTTTTTGTTTGAATCTTTATGATTCTCTAAATAAATTACCACCTCAATTATAAAAAGTTATAGTTTTGTTTTCTTTTCCCTTATTCTTATTCCTTCATTTTCTTTTTCTTGTCTAATGGTATAGCTAGCTTTCTAGTACAAAATTGAATATAAGAGTGATAACAGACATCTTTACTTCAGCTTTGGTTTTATTAAAAAGGCTTCTAGCTCATCTCTATTATTGATATTGCTTATTTTTGGTTTTGGATAGATACTACTTGTCATTCTAAGAAGGCTCCTTTTATTCCTGTGTGTGTGTGTGTGTGTGTGTGTGTGTGTGTGTGTGTGTGTGTGTAACAAGTATGGGTGTTGTATTTTGTCAAAAGTTTTTGGTTTTGTTATTAAAATGATCAGTTATGTTTCTAATTTTCCTGATTTTGAACCAGCCCTTCAATTCTGGTGTGAATCCAGTTTGGTTATAGTATGTGATGTTTGTGATATAGTGCAATCTTCTTCTTATTATTTTATTTAAAAATTTTGTGTCAATATTCATTAGGGAAATTGCTCTACAGTTTTCTTTCTCTGTTTTCACTTTCTCTGGTTTAGACATCAAGACCACATTTGTGTCATAGAGTTTGGTAGGTATCCTTCTTTACCCATTTTTTTCAAACAGTTTATAGTATTGGAATTCAATTTTTAAAAAATGCTTAGCAAAATTCAATTATAAGTCCATCTGGTCCTGGGGGTTTTTTCTTAGGGATCTCATCTATGGCTTATTCAATTTCTTTTTCTAAAATAGGGTTTTTAAAATATTTTATTTCTTCTTCTTTTATTCTGGGCAATTTATATTTTTGTAAATATTTATCCCTTTCATTTAGATTTTTAGTGGGATACAGTTGGGCCAAATAGCTCCTGGTAATTGCTTTTATTTCTTCATCAATTGTGAATTCATCTTTTTCATTTTTTGATACTGGTAATTCGATGTTCCTCCTTTTTTTAAAACTCAAATTAGCTAATGCCTATTTTACTGGCTTTTTCAATAAACCAACTCCTAACTTTATTAGTTCAATAATTTTTTTTACTTTCAATTTTTTTCATCTTCCTTTTGATTTTCAAGATTTCTATTATGTTGTCTGATTGAGGATTTTAAAATTTGTTTTCTATGTTTTTTTAAATTGCATACCCAATTCATTGATCTGCTCTTTCTTTCTTTTGTTGAGGTAAGCATTTAGAGATATAAATTTCCCCCTAAGTACTGCTTTGACTGTATTCCCCAAATTTTTGTATGTTGTCTTGTTGTTGTCATTATTTTTAATGGAATTCTTGATTGTTTCTATGATTTTTTCTTTGATTAACTCATTCTTTAGGATCAAGTTATTTAGTTTCCAATGAATTATAATCTAATTTTCCAAGACCATTTATTAAATATAATTTTATTGCACTGTAGTTATATAAAGGTTCATTTAATATTTTTTCTGCATTTATTGATAATGTTTTTATGTCCTAATACATGCTCAGTTTTTGTGAAGGTGCCACGCACAGCTGAGAAAAAGTATAATCTTTTCTATTCCCCTTCATTTTTCTCCAGAGGTCAATCATATCTAACTTTTCAAAAATCCTATTCCTCTCCTTAACTTCTTTCATCTCTAATTTATGGTTAGATTTATCTAGATAAGAGAAGAGTAATTTGAGTTTCCCCACTATTATAGTTCTACTGTCTATTTCCTCCTGCAACTCATTTAATTTTTTAAGAATTTAGATATTATGCCATTCGGTGCCTATATGTTCAGTGTTGATATTAATTCATTGTCTTTGATACCTTTTTAAATATTTTTTCCCTAATTATATGTAAAAACAATTTTAACACTCTTGTTTTAAATTTTGAGTTCCAAATCCTCTACCCCCTCCATTGAGAAGGGGAGCAATTTGAAATAGGTTATACATGTGTAGTCATGCAAAACACATTTCCATGTAAGTGATGCTGTGGAAGAAAACATAGACACCTCCTTCTCCCCCCAAAGAAAGTAAAGAAAAAGTATCTTTGATCTGCATTTAGGCTCCACCAGTTCTTTCTCTGGGTATGGACAGCACCTTTCATCATCAATCCTTCAGAACTGTTTTGGATCACTGTATTGCTGAGAATAGCTAAGTTATTCACAGTTCGTCATCACATATTATTACTGTTACTGTGTACAATATTCTCCTGGTTCTGCTCATTTCACTTTGCCTCAGTTCTTATGTCTTACCAGATTTTTCTGAAAGCATCCTGTTCCTCATTTCTTACAGCACAACAGTATTCCATCACAATCCTACACAACGACTTGTTCAGCCATTCCCCCATTGATGGACATTCCCCATAATTTCCAATTCTTTGCTACCACTAAAACAGCTGCTATAAACATTTTTGCTTTTTATCTATTTAGGATACAGACCTACTAGTAGTATTATAGGATCAAAGGGTATGAATGGTTTTATAGATCTTTGGGCATAGTTCCAAATTGCTCTCCAGAATGGTTGAATCAGTATACAACTTCACCAACAATACATTAGTGTTTTAATTTTTCCACATTCCCTCCAACATTTACCATTTCCCTTTTATGTCATATTACCAATCTGATTGGTGTGAGGTGGTATCTCAGAGTTTCCCTAACCAATAGTGATTTAGAGGATTTTTTTCATGACTATAGATAGATTTTGTTACTTTGACTGAAAACTGCCTGTTCATATCCTTTGATCATATATCAATTGAAATATGGCTCTTATTTCTATAAATTTGCCTCAGTTTTCAACATATGTGAAAAATGAGGTCTTTATCAGAGAAACTTGCTTCAAATTTTTTTCACAGTAATGATTACTATATATTTTCCTCCATCCTATTTTCCCCATTTATCCTACTCTCTCCTTTTACCCTGTCCATTCTCAAAAGTGTTTTGCTTCTGACCACCCCCTCCTTCAATCTGCTGTCCCTTCTGTCACCCCCACCTTCTCTTATCCCCTTCCCTTCCTATTTTCCTATAGGGTAACATAGATTTCTACACCCAATTGAGTGTATATGTTATTCCCTTTTTGAGCCAATTTCAATGAAAGTAGGGCTCAAGTGCTCCACCTTCACCTTTCCCCATGTGGAATGACAATTTAGATTTGAAGATATTTCCCACCCATTAGTAGGCCATGTGACCTGCTTACATCAGAGGAAGCCTAAGTTACATGTGATGGGAGGAGCTTGCTGAGAGGAAAAGGAAAGTGTGCCACAAGAAATGCAGAGAGAGCAGTTAGAGCTGAGGGAAAGAGCAGATTATGCTGTGCTGTGAGTGTGTTTGTGGGAAGGCCCCAGCAGGGGGGTGGAAGATCTATGGGATGGCAAGGCTCCATGCTATGATATTGTGTTTTAAGTTGTTTGCTGTTATGATAAAGTGGGCTTACTGGTTTTGGGAGTTGGTTGCTGCTTGGATGGGTTGGACTTATTGGTTATAGGATTTGGTCTTCTGGTGTTTGAATAAATGTTTTACTTTTTCTACCTTCTATATGGAGTTATATTTTGCAATAAAGAACTACATAGGCATGTTCACAATTATTGTCGATGTTGTGTTTATTGTCTTGCTAATACACCATGTCCCCTCACTGAAAAATCTCTTTCAGACCTTTTTTATATAGATTATTTACCCCATTCTACCTCTCCCTTTCTCCTTCTCTCAGTGCATTCCTCTTTCTCACCCCTTTTTTATAGTCTTCTCACCATATTCAACTCGCACCAGTCCCCTCTATGTATACTCTTGTAACCAGAATGGCCTTTGTTTTCTTTGAATGACTCAGATTACCTCATTGAGCCTCTGGATGCTGTGGCTTGCTCTTCCAGGGCAGGAAGCCCAGAGAGCATGTCAGGAAGCAGAAAACTTCCTGTGTGATGAGTCATGGGGCTGGCTGAGGGGAGGTGTTATCATCTACGCTAGGGGGAGGGGCCAAGTCAAGAACCAATTGGCCCTGGTCATTCAGGCGGTGCTTGATGATGTCAAAAACTCTATAAGAGGGGAGAGGACAGCTTGAAGCTCTCTCTTTCCTTTTCCGGTTGGTGTGGGAAGCAGCAGCAAGTAAGCATGACTCTGGGCCAGCCCTTGCTCTCGGGCCGAGCCCAGATGTTGGTAACTATGAATTGTATTGGGTCTGTCTGTTGATATTTGTAATTTGTTTGTGTTTTGGTTTTGAGGTTCGGGATGCTGGTTTGTTTTTCCCCCGAACTAAATGAATGTTTTGAACCTCAGGGTGCTGGTTTTTTCCCCTGAAGTAAGTCAATGAATCTGTATTTGGTCTGTCTCTTGATGCTTGTCTGTATGCTCCCCTGAACTAACTGAATGCTAACTGAATGCTGGCATTTTCCCCTGAACTAAATGATTGTTGTCTATATGCTAAGTGAATGCTGGATTAAAGTAAGCTGGTCAACCCCTTCACTGTGCTTTGCTTGTTTAAGCAGATAAAAAGAACCTGTACTTTCCTGGCGTCCCGGCAGCCTCCTGGGTCCCGGCAGCCTCCTGGGTCCTAGCAGGCCCCTGGGTGCTGGCTGTGGGTGCACCTTATGCCCCCACAGAAGCTGCTAGCTGGGTTGTTAAAACAACTCTTTCCAACTGCCCTAATAATGAGAAAGATTTTAGGAGTTACAAGTATAATTTTCCCATGTAGGAATGTAAGCAGCTTGATCTTATTGAATCCCTTATGATTTTTCTTTCTTGTTTACCTTTTTATGCTTCTTTTGAGTCATATTTTAAAGTAAAATTTTCCATTCAGCTCTTCTCTTTTCATCAGGAAAGTCAGAAAATCCTCAATTTCATTGAATACCCTTTTTTTCCTCCCTGAAGGAAGGATTATGCTCAGTTTTCCTTGGGTAGGTGATTCTTGATTGTAATCCTAGTTCCTTTGCCCTCCAGAATATCATATTCCAAACTCTCTGATTCTTACTAAATCTTATTATCCTGATTGTGGTTCCATGACATTTGAATTGTTTCTTTTTGGCTGCCTGCAATATTTTCTCCTTGATTTGGGAGCTTTGGAATTTGGCTATAATTATTCCTGGGAATTTTCACTTTGGTATCTCTTTCAGAAGGTGACCACTGGATTTTTTCAATTTCTATTGTACCTTCTGGTTTTAGAATATTAGCGCAGTTTTTCTTGATAATTTCTGAAAAGATCAAGTCTAAGCTTTTTTTTTTTATCATGGCTTTCATGTATTCCAATAATTCTTAAATTATCTCTCCTGGATCTATTTTCCAGATCAGTTGTTTTTCCAATGAGATATTTCACATTTTCTTCTATTTTTTCATTCTTTTGATTGCTTTATTGCTTTTTGATGTCTCATAATGTCATTAGCTTCCATTTGCTTAATTCTAATTTTTAAGGAATTGTTTTCTTCGGTAAGCTTTTGTGCCTCCTTTTCCATTCCACTAATTCTATTTTTTGAGGAGTTATTTTCTTCAGTGGATTTTTGTATCTTTTTTACCATTTGGCCCATTCTGTTTTGTTTTATTAGATCAATTAATTTATTTTTAGTTTTCAACATTCACTTTTATAAGATATTGAGTTTAAATTTTCCCCTCCCCCCCACCAAGATGGCATGCAATCTGATATAGGCTATATATGTATAATCATGTTAAACATATTTCACATTAGTCATGTTGTGAAAGAAGAATCAAAACAAAAGGGGAAAACCATGAGAAACAAAAACAAACCGCAAACAGAAAAAGAAAATAGTATGCTTCAATCTGCATTCGGACTCCATAGTTCTTTCTCTGGATGTAGATAGCATTTTCCATCATGAGTTTTTTGGAATTTTGCCTATTCTATTTTTTAACATGTTGTTTTCTTCAGCCTTTTTGTGGCGTATATCGTTTACCAAGCTATTGACACTTTTTTCATGTTTTTCTTGTATCACTCTCGTTTCTTTTCCCAATTTTTTCTCTACCTCTCTCATTTGATTTTTAAAATCCTTTTTGAGCTCTTCCATGGCTTGGGGCCAATTCATATTTTCCTTTGAGGCTTTGGACCTAGTTTTGACTTTGTTGTCTTCTGAGTTTGTGTTTCTACCTTCCTTGTCACTATAGCAACATTCCGTAGTCAGATTTTTTTCTGTTGTTTGCTCATTTTTCAAGCCTATTTATTGACTTTTAACTCTTGGCTAAAGTGCGGCTCTGCTTCCAGAGTGGAGGGGGCACCATCACAAGCTTTAGGGTTTCTTTTTACAGCTGTTTTCAGAGATAATTCTAGAGACCTGCCAATTTTCAGTGCTTCCAAGGTGGTACGATATAGAGAGAGGAATGTTTACTGCTGCACTGTGCATTGGTCCGTAAGTCACCACAAACACTCTTTTCCTGGAACTGGGACCAGGGTGCCCCAGTCCCCTGTGGCCACAAGTTTGGTACTAGTGCTCCTTCTCATCCTGGGACTGAGACCCAGGACTGTGACCTAGATCCAAGCATGGGCAATGTATTAGAGTCCTGCCCCCAGTGCCAGCAAAGGGACATCCTTCTGACTAGTTGTTCAATACTCTTATCTTCTGTGGGTTGAGAAGTCTGGAAACCACCACTGCTGCCACTGACTCACTTCACCGCCATGGCCTGCTCCTGGTTTGCTGGATCCTGGCTTGTGCTGGCACAGCCTGCCCTGGACTATGCTTTACTCTCACCCTGGTACTACAGACCTTTTTCTGCCCACCTTCCAAGTTATCTTGGGCTGGAAAATTGTTTCACTCCGTCCTTTCTTGGGTTCTGCCACTCTATAATTTGTTTTGGGGCATTATCTAAAGGTGTTTGGAGGGATTTGGGAGAGAGCTCAGTTGAGTCCCTGCCTTTTCTCCACTATCTTGGCTCCACCTTCTCTTTGGTACCTTTTAACAAAATGTAGTTTCCTTACTTATCTTTTTAAATTATGTTCCTTTGCTTTTCCTTTGTTTGTGATCATATTTGTTACTCCTGACATTATTACTTCAGCTGAAGCATGATGGATTGAGCTCCAGCCTCTTATTTTTACTTTATGTGTATCTTTTTGTTTCAAATGTGTTTCTTGTACACAGTATATTGCTGGGTTTTGGTTTCTAATCCATTCTACTACCCTCTTCTGTTTTATGGATGAGTTCATCCCACTTACATACATAGTTGTGATTTCTATGTATTTTCCTCCATCCTATTCTGTTGTACTTTTCCTTCTCCTTTTCAACAATTTTAGAGTCTGCTTCTGACAACTGTCTACCATAATCTACCATCACTCTTAGTAGTCTAATAATGCTTTTTCTAAGACACCTAGTGATGACAAAGTTCTCAGGAATTCCATGTATTATCCCATATAAAAATGTAAGTGGTTTTAACTTGCTTAATCCTTAATGATTTCTCACTCATATTTACTTTGTTTCTCTTGAATCTTGAGTTCAAATGTCAAACTTTATTCAGCTTCAGTCTTTTCATCAGAAATGCTTGCAAGTCTTTTATTTTATTAAAGATTCATTTTTCCCCTGTAGGATTATACTCAATTTTGCTGTGTTAAGCTACACTTGGTTGTGATATTGCCTTCTGGAACTTCATATTCTAAGCTCTCTACTCCTAAGTTTTGTGTAATCTTGACCATGGCTCTGCAGTATTTGAATTACTTCTTTCTGGCTGCTTTTAGTATTTATTTACTTTTTGGATTGACATGATAGCTCTAGATTTTGGCTACAATATTCTTGATAGTTCTCATTTTGAGATTTCTTTCAGGAAGTGACTGATGGATTCTTTCAACTTCTACTTTGTCTCTAGGTCTAAGACATGTGGGCAGTTTTCTTTTGTAATTTCTTGAAATACAATGTCTCTGCTCTTTTTGTGGTTTTTCATGTATTTCAGGTAGTCCAATAATTCTTAAATTATCTTCCTTCAATCTGTTTTAGCCCTGTTGTTTTTCCATGGAAATCTCATATTTTCTACAATTTCTCTAGTCCTTTGACTTGTTTTCATTATTTTTGATGTCTCATGTAGTTATTAGCTTCTATTTGGCCAATTCTAACTTTCAAGGAGTTATTTTCTCCAGCAGAGTTTTGTACCTCTTAAGCTATTAATTCTGCTTTCATATTTTTCTTATACCTCTCTCTTTTCCCATTTATCCTTTATATCTCTAATTGGCTTTTATATTTTATTTTTGTTCTTTTAAAAAGCTCTTTAACTTTTATAGAAATTTTTGTTGAGGTTATATCCAGTCAGCAATTTTCTTTGCAGCTTTGCTTGTAGATGTTCTCAAGTTATTGTCTTTTTCTGTGTCTGTCTTGAGCGTCCATAGTATCATAGTAGCCATTTGTGACTTGGGTCTTTTTCTGTTTGTTCATTTTTCTAGTTTACTTCTTGACTTTAGACTTTATGTTAACACTGGGTTCTATACACTTCAGGGGAGGGGGCAGAGATGTCAGCCTAATCTTTCCTCTTACATTCATCTGCTGTTGTCACAGCTTAAGCTAAAGGCCCCCAAGTTTTTGGTCCTTTCAAAGTGGTAAAACTCAGGCTGGTCTGTTAACTGCTCTCCTGGTCTGAGTTCTGCAAGTTCCTGTTTGGGCTTGTGTATGGTTGAATTTCAATAGACTACTACTGGATTTAATCACTGCTTCCTGGGAGTTTTTCCGGGTTCACTGATTTAACGGCTGGCTTCTCTTCAGTCTGGATTTCCTGCCCTGGTTCTTACTGCAGGTTTATGTCCTGGGCTAAAGGCTAGAACTGGGTCCCCACTCAATTTGTGGATTCAGAGCCACATAGCCACATTTCAGAACTTGTCCCATGCTTACTATTAAGTTAGTTCCCCTTACTCGTGACCCCTGATCTCCACTCCAGATCTGTGACTCAGAACGGGGTAATGGGCCAAGTGACAGAGTTTCCAGATGGCACCTACTCCTGCTCCTAGCACTAATTCAGGGATCTTTCTACCTGCCCTGGTGTCCTATCCTTGGATGCCAGAATACTCTTCAAAGTTGCCAATTTTGTCCCACATATACTCCTTGCCAGCTCTTGCCCCAGTGTCAGTAAACCTCTCTATCAATCTCCCTGAGCTCCCCTATACATATTAATTTTAAGCTTTTCAATTTCATATTGTCAAAATTATCTCTATTTTTATCATATCCAGAGATATTTCTTAAAAATTGTGTATTTATACATGCATGAATACACATAACAGATTGTAATAAATTGCTATATTTGCATATTCCTTCCTGCATCTGCATTTCCCTTCCATTCTATGCATCTTTTAAAATGCTTTGTTGATGTTCTTTTCTCATGTCTATCTCTATCCCTCACTTCCCTCTCACCTCCAGTAGATCACCTTTGTAACAAATATGTATAGTCAAACAAAACTGTGTAGTAATGCATTAACCATGTCTGAGAATAAACATTGTTTTATACTTCTAGGACATCCTTTCCCTGCTAAGAGGTAGAAAGTCTATATCATCATTACTTTTTTGAAATCATAATTGATCACTACTTTGGTCGGAGTTCTGAGGTTTTTTGGAGTTTTGTTTCTCTTCACATTATTGCAGTGAGTGCATAAATTATTCTCTTGGTTCTACTCATTTCATCTTGCATCAGTTCATATAAAGCTTCCCATATTTCTTGAAATCTACCTTATTCCTTATTTCTTATGATATAGTAAAATTCTTTTATAGTCACATATCAAAGTTTAGACAGACATTTCCCCAAATAGACTATTTCATTTGTAGTTCTTTGCTATGGAAAAACATGCTATTACAAATATTCTTATGCCTATGGATCCTTTTCCTGTCTTTAAATGCCATGAAGCACACGCCTAATAGCAATATTGCTAGATCAAAGGATATGTATAGATAAATGTCCCAATGTGCTAGTTTTTCACAACACCTCCTATAATTGTTATTTACCTGGACAAGTCTGATCTCTGATCCTTGATTTCCCCTTTTATAAAAGATTGTCACATCATGGGGTTGTTGTGATAAAAATGATTTTAAAATCTTAAAGTTGCTGTATAATTGTGACCTATTAACTTTAAAAAAAAAACATCAAATACTTCAACGGACCCATGATATCATTTATCCTCCTCCACTAATGTAGCTTGCAACTCCTCCACACCTCATCTTGAGATACCTATCTCTATTAGTTGAAAACCCTCCATAGATGATTCATCCAACATGGTTCTCTTAGTATCTTGAGACCACCAGTGTAGCATTTGGGCTAACAACAATCTGTTTTTCCCTCTTGATTCATGATTTACCCACCCACTTTTTAGGTTATAAGTCCTGACTATCTCTTATGCTATTTCTTGAGCCCAAGTAATCACTGGAAATAGGCATCAGTACCATCATTATTGTTAGTGGCAAGAGAAGAAAAATCTGTTTTTAAGTTATAAAGGAATACTTATTTCCCCACAATTTAATGACATCTTTTATTCCATAAATGCTGGTCAAGCATCTACCATGTGAGAAACCAAATATGAAGTGTTATGGAATATTGATAAATGTTTTGTGAGAGTCCTCTAATATAAGAGAGTCCCTCCTAGGAGGATGCAAGATTCTCCTGTTGACCTTACTTTCTATGACTGGGCTGGCAGCACCATTCTCTCCCAGTGCAGCTGTGACTGTCAATAGACTAAGTTCTTGCCTGTGTACCTAGTTTATTATGTCCAAGAGGTCCATGGGCCAGCCAGAGATATTAAGAAAAACAACCCCTTAATGTGCTCAGATACTGAGAACATGTGAAACGATGGGAATCAGTTCAATGCAAATTTTATTGCAAGTAATGGAGAAAAGGGCAGAAAGGGGAGAAAGAAAAGGGGATCTGATATGTAGCTTGGACATACTTCCTAACATGAGTATAACTCACATAAGTGATGCTACATTGGGGAGTCCATTCAGCAGGAAGGGTGTGCTCCAGAGGGAAGATGTGCTCCTGCTGGTGAGAGGGGCATACTCCAAAGTGCCCTTCAGAGTGTGGGGTTCTTATACTCTGATTTGGAGGCAGCCTCCCTGGAGCTGATCAATTTGCATATCAAGAATCAGGGCAAAATATTATTTAGGGGTTATCAGGGAGAAAAAGCAAGCTGGTAGTATGCTAAATATTATTTTGAGCACACAGCTGTATTAACCTTAGAAAAATGTAATTATCAATATTTTTCCAAGAGTATGTTCTATAGGTTTATAGCCTTAAGGGAATGATTTCCATGCAGTTTCTATAAGCTACAACCTCCCTTATAGAGAGACTCTCACGGCAGTCTTAAGACCCCCAGGACCAATCTTGTAACAATAAATAAGCTAGTCTTCCTGTCCTCAGGAAATTCAGAGTATAGTTGGGGGGTGAGGGGGGAACCCATGGATACATCTATTATAAAGCAGAATGAAGTATGATAAGGCCCCCAACAAGCACAAAGTACTTATATGAGTTGAATGAAAGTAAAGTAAGCAGAGCTGGGAAAATAACAAATGTAATAATTATAACAATGTAAATGAAAAAACAATGGAATAATTAAAAACCCAAATTCTGTTGTTTCAAGTCATGTTGCATAGAAGAATTATAACGAATGAGAGAAACCATAAGAAAGAAAACAAAACAAAAGAGAAAAGAGTCTGCTTCACTCTGCATTCTGACTCCATAGTTCTTTTTCTGGATGTAGATGGCATTTTCCATCATGAATCCTTTGGAAAAGTTTTAGGTTGGTAGGTGCTATTATTAAGAAACTGACACAGAGGTTAATGACTTGTCCAGGGATATACAGCTATTAACTGTCTGAAGCTGGATTTGAATTCAGGTCTTCCTGCCTCTAGGTCCAGTGTCCTATCCATTGCTTCACCTAGCTGCTTTGGGAAATGACTTTAAGTGAAATATAGCAGGGATGAGATTTGATTTTATTTCACTTTTTCCTGAGTAGGGGGGACATTGAGAGCCAGCCATTTAGGCAACTATCCACAACGGGTGGAGAAAAAAGAGCAAGTCATATATAACGTGAGAGAAGCCATAGGAACTGTGGCTGATAAGCCAGATCCCCCTCAGGAGCTGAGTAGGTACACATGAATGCAGGACTAAGTGCTTGCTTGACAGCATCTCTGATGGCCTTTGGTGCTTAATAGCATTGTGCTTACATGGGCTTTCACTATTATTATCTATGAGACCTAGGACTGTGTCTTCGCAACATTTTCTACCCTCCCTAGTGATCGGCATGATGCCTTGAACAAGACTTACTCAATGGCAGCTGATTATGTTGTTGAATAAAGCAGTTGCTATATATTTACTGAAAAAACCAGTGTGGAGCAGAAAACATTCACACAGTCACCCTTGGTAAATAATATGTGATGAAAATATGAGCTCTTTGGGGTAGATGAAACATCTTCTCCACATCCTTTCCTGAAGTGAGCAAGGAGCTGTACTCATGTAGGTTCTTACCGAATGTTAACTGAAGGATGAGGATGATGACAGCAGTAGCAAAAGGCAACATGGTTGTAACCAGAATGGCCTTTGTTTTCTTTGAATGACTCAGCTTACCTCATTGAGCCTCTGGACACTGTGGCTTGCTCTTCCGGGGCAGGAAGCCCAGAGAGCATGTCAGGAAGCAGAAAACTTCCTGTGTGATGAGTCATGGGGCTGGCTGAGGGGAGGTGTTATCATCTACGCTAGGGGGAGGGGCCAAGTCAAGAACCAATCGGCCCTGGTCATTCAGGTGGCGCTTGATGATGTCAAAAACTCTATAAGAGGGGAGAGGACAGCTTGAAGATTTCTCTTTCCTTTTCCGGTTGGTGTGGGAAGCAGCAGCAAGTAAGCGTGACTTTGGGCCAGCCCTTGCTCTCGGGCCGAGCCCAGATTTTGGTAACTATGAATTGTATTGTGTCTGTCTGTTGATATTTGTAATTTGTTTGTGTTTTGGTTTTGAGGTTCAGGGTGCTGGTTTGTTTTTCCCCCGAACTAAATGAATGTTTTGAACCTCAGGGTGCTGGTTTTTTCCCCTGAAGTAAGTCAATGAATCTGTATTTGGTCTGTCTCTTGATGCTTGTCTGTATGCTCCCCTGAACTAACTGAATGCTGGCGTTTTCCCCTGAACTAAATGAATGTTGTCTGTATGCTAAGTGAATGCTGGATTAAAGTAAGCTGGTCAACCCCTTCACCGTGCTTTCCTTGTTTAAGCAGATAAAAAGAACCTGTGATTTTCCAGCGTCCCAGCAGCGTCCTGGGTGCATCTTACGCCCCCACAGAAGCTGCTAGCTGGGTTGTTAAAACAATGGTACACTACAAAGTGGTTAGACTTGGAATCCTAAGATCACGGAATTTACAGGTGTAAGGACTCTTCAAGATTATCTAGGCTTACTCTCTTATTACAATGAGAGAAAGAAACTTGGGCCTAGAAAGGGGGAAACTAGCTGCCCACGGTTACACAGTAGAACTGTTATTCAAATTTAGGATATCTGACTCCAAATTCAATAGTCTTTCCAAACCACTTGGAGTCAAGACCTTGGCGACTGTTCCTGGCTCAATGTCCACAGACAATTTCATATTTTCTCTCTGAACTTCAGTGCTTTTTTCATCTGTAAAGCAGAAGTACCTTATAGGCTTGTTGTGAAGAAAGTACTATATATATCTTAAAGCACTACAGAAATGTGAGCCCAACTGTTTCTTTCCTGGGTCCTAATAATGTAAAGAGGAAACACATGGCCTATTTTCTTTAGCTCCATAAGTAGGATGTGCCAGTTTCCTTTAGGATGAAGATCAGGTTTCCTGGAAAGAAGAGAGGGAGAGAGAATTTAAATAATCATGGATTCGATTAATACCAATTGGCTTTCTAATTGGTCTCCCTGCCTCAAGCCTCTCCCCATTCCAATCCATCCTCTCCTCTGCTCCCAAATGATTTTTCCCAAAATTCTGACCACACCATATTATCCCAACACAATAAATTATTCTGTTGTTGTTTAGTTGTTCCTGTTGTATCTGACTCTTGTGACCCCATTCGGCAGAGACACTGGAGCAGTTTGCCATTTCCTTCTCCAACTCATTTTATAGATGAGGAAACTGAGGCCAGGGTCACATAGCTAGGAAGTGTCTGAGGCCAGATTTGAACTCAGAAAGTTGAATTTTCCTGACTCCAGGTCCAGCACTCTATATACTGTGCCACCTAGTTGCCCAATAAACCATAGTGGATCCCTACTACCTCCAGGACAAAACAGGAAATGCTGTATGGCATTCAAAGCCTTTCACAATCTTGGCTCTTCTTACACCTCCAGTCTTATACTTTATTCCTCTTCATGTATTACGATCTAGCAACACTGGCTGACTTGCTGTTCCTTACACAGGACACTGGGATGAGAAATATTCAATTCCATTATGTACCTGTCTCTTCATATGGGCCCTTCCTACTTACAGGGGATCACTCAGACTCTACTCCATCAGGTGCCTGCCTCCTGACATGGCACCTTCCTGCCAGTACGGGGCAGAGAGAGAGAGCCAGTCCTTCCTGTTCACTCTACCTATCGCCTGACCCGACCTGCCTGTAAGAGTAGGAAATAAATTCTTCTTTCTCACCTCCCCTCAATGGTATTCTTTTTTTTTTAAATTTATTTATTTAACATATTTGGTTTTCAGCATTGATTTTCACAACAGTTTGAATTACAAATTTTCTCCCCATTTCTACCCTCCCCCCCACTCCAAGATGGCTTATATTCTGGTTGCCCTGTTCCCCAGTCAGTCCTCCCCTCTATCACCCCCCTCCCCTCTCATCCCCTTTTCCCTTCCTTTCTTGTAGGGCAAGATAAATTTCTACGCCCCATTGCCTGTGTATCTTATGTTTTAGTTGCATGCAAAAACTTTTTTTGTTTTTGAACATCTGATTTTAAAACTTTGAGTTCCAAATTCTCTCCCCTCTTCCCTTCCCACCCACCCTCCCTAAGAAGTCAAACAATTCAACCTAGGCCACACATGTATCATTATGTATAACCCTTCCACAATACTCATGTTGTGAAAGGCTAACTACATTTTGCTCCTTCCCAACCCATCCCGCTTTATTGAATTTTCTCCCTTGACCCTGTCCCCTTTCCAAAGTGTTTGTTTTGATTACCTCCACCCCCATCTGCCCTCCCCTCCATCATCCCGCCCCCCCTTTTATTTTTTTTTTATCTTCCTCCCTCTTCTTTCCTGTGGGGTAAGATACCCAACTGAGTATGTATGGTATTCCCCCTCAGGCCAAATCTGATGAGAGCAAGGTTCACTCATTCCCCCCTCACCTGCCCTCTCCCCTCCTCCCACACAACTGCTTCCTCTTGCCACCTTTATGCGAGATAATCCACCCCATTCTATCTCTCCCTCTCTCCCTCTCTCAGTATGTTGCTCTCTCATCCCTTAATTTCATTTTATTTCTTTTAGATATCTTCCCTTCATCTTCAACTCACCCTGTGTCTGCTCTCTCTTTTACATATATATATATATATATACAAACACATATATATATACACATACATACACATACATACATATACACATAGATATATACATACATACACATTCACTTCTATATATACATAAACATATATATATATATATATGCATATTCCCTTCAACTACCCTAATACTGAGGTCTCATGAATCATACACATCATCTTTCCATGTAGGAATGTAAACAAAACAGTTCAACTTTAGTAAGTCCCTTGCAATTTCGGTTTCTTGATTACCTTCTCTTGCTTCTTGTGTTTGAAAGTCAAATTTTCTATTCAGTTCTGGTCTTTTCACTGAGAAAGCTTGAAAGTCCTCTATTTTATTGAAAATCCATATTTTGCCTTGGAACATGATACTCAGTTTTGCTGGGTAGGTGATTCTAGGTTTTAATTCTAGCTCCATTGACCTCCAGAATATCGCATTCCAAGTCCTTTGATCTCTTAATGTAGAAGCTGCTAGATATTGGGTTATTCTGATTGGGTTTCCACAATACTCAAATTGTTTCTTTCTGGCTGCTTGCAGTATTTTCTCCTTGATCTGGGAGCTCTGGAATTTGGCAACAATATTCCTAGGAGATTTCTTTTTGGGATCTATTTGAGGAGGCGATCAGTGGATTCTTTCAATTTCTATTTTGCCCTGTGGCTCTAGAATATCAGGACAGTTCTCCTTGATAATTTCTTGAAAGATGGTATCTAGGCTCTTTTTTTGATCATGGCTTTCAGGTAGTCCAATAATTTTTAAATGATCTCTCCTGGATCTATTTTCCAGGTCAGTGGTTTTTCCAAGGAGATATTTCACATTGTCTTCCATTTTTTCATTCCTCTGGTTCTGTTTTATAATATCCTGATTTCTCAGAAAGTCACTAGCTTCCACTTGCTCCAATTTAATTTTTAAGGTAATATTTTCTTCAGTGGTCTTTTGGACCTCCTTTTCCATTTGGCTAATTCTGCCTTTCAAGGCATTCTTGTCCTCATTGGCTTTTTGGAGCTCTTTTGCCATTTGAGTTAGTCTGTTTTTTAAGGTGTTGTTTTCTTCAGTGTATTTTTCAGTATTTTTTTGGGTCTCCTTTAGCAAGTCATTGACTTGTTTTTCATTGTTTTCTCGCATCCTTCTCATTTCTCTTCCCAATTTTTCCTCTACTTCTCTAACTTGCTTTTCCAAATTCTTTTTGAGTTCTTCTATGGCCTGGGGCCAGTTCATGTTTTTCTTGGAGGCTTTGGTTGTAGGCTCTATGACTTTGTTGTCTTCTTTAGGCTGTATGTTTTGGTCTTCTTTGTCACCAAAGAAAGAATCCAAAGTCTGAGACTGAATCTGGGCGCATTTTCGCTGCCTGGCCATATTCCCAACCAACTAACTTGACCCTTGAGTTTTTCAGTGGGGTATGACTGCTTGTAGACTAACGAGTTCTATGTTCCACGTTTTGGGGGGAGGTGCCAGCTCTGTCAGACCCGCACTACTCCTTCCCCAAGAACCCCCAGTCCAGACTGGGCTTAGATCTTCAGCAGGCTGTTGCACTCCTGCTCTGATCCGCCACTTAATTCCTCCCACCAGGTGGGCCTGGAGCCGGAAGTAACAACAGCTGTAGCTGCCCCACCTCCGCTGCCCCCGGGGCTGGAAGCCGAACCTCGAACTCCTTCCACTCCCGCATCTTTTCCCACTAACCTTCTCCACAGTCTTTGGTGTTTGTGGGTTGAGGGGGTCTGGTAACTGCCGCAGCTCACATATTCAGGGCGCTAGGGGCCCCATCCGACTCCAAGTTTGGTTGTTCCACGCCGCTCAGGCTGGGCTCTGCTCCACTCCGTTCCCAGCTCCCAGCTCCCAGCTCCGTGTGGAATAGACCTCACCCAGAGACCATCTAGGCTGTCCTGGGCTGGAGTCCTGCTTCCCTCTGCTGTTCTGTGGGTTCTGCCATTCTAGAATTGGTTCAGAGCCATTTTTTATATGTTTTTGGAGGGACTCCGTATGGAGCTCACTCTAGTCCCTGCTTACCAGCTGCCATCTTGGCTCCGCCCCCCCCCCCCAATGGTATACTTGCAGGAGTTGCCTAACATTCTACACAGACCCTGAGGTGGGGAGCTCTGAGTGATATAAACAACACTTAAATTCAAACCTAGCGGCAGCTAGGTGGCAGAATAGATGGAGCATTGGCTGTGGAGTCAGGAAAACCTAAGTTCAAATGCGACCTCAGACATTTGACACTTACAAGCTGTGTGACCCTGGGCAAGTCACTTAATTCTGACTACCTCTTTAAAAGAAAACAATACAAAACCTCATACTTGGCCATACCTTGCCCATCTCAGTGATCCTGAACCACTGGTTGTCATTATACAAACCCCATCTCCCACTGACCACTTTTGTATTCCCATACCTCTCAACCCAAACCCTCAATGTCCCATTCTAATTCCCACCCATTCCATGTATGTGGTAGTTTTATTTTAAGTCTTTTCCTTTCCTCCTCCTTTCACCTTCTAGCTCTCAGTGATACCTGGCTCTATTCTGATGACACAGCCTCCCTGGACATTTTTTCTAGCACAGACTGCACTTTCATTAATTCTCCCCAACTAACTGGTTGAGATGAGGAAAGTTTGAATACTTGCCCCTCACTCCACTTTCAGGCTTATCTCTATCTGCTTCACTGGAACCTCTCTTCTTTTGAGGTTCACTTAATCCTATCTACCACCCAATCAACTGTGTTAGCTGTTGTCTACAGACCTCCAGAGTACTGATTTTCCTTTCTCAATGAGTTCAGTACCTGGCTCACAATCATCCTTTCCTCCCCAACTCCTGCCTTCATACTGGGGGACTTCCATATACATATAGACACTCCCTCTAACACTCGAATCTACTCATTCCTCAACTTAATCATTTCCCATTACTTATTCTTCTACCTCACCTCACACACACACATACACAGTCATATCCTTAACTGTATCATCACCCACAAATGTACCACTTCTGTGTTTTACCTGGCTGTTGCCAGTGGGGGATCAAGCCAATAGTTGTAGAGAATAACCCCATACCCATTAGGGTACCCCAGAACACTGAGGGGTGATGTAGCAGCCTGTACATGGAAGACGTCCAACGTACTCACTAATATTTGTAAAAAAGCAAGGCAGTTTAGTGAACTAGAAAGATCCCACGTGGAGCAAGGAGAAAACACTGGCATAACCTATAGGAAACTCTGAAAATGGTGCCACTCATGGGCTGCAGAGGCTCTGACTGCTATCTGCAACATGCAATATGGCACTGTGGAAGAGTGGGCTGGGCTAAAGGGTCAGGAAGACCCAGCTCCCCTGGCACTTATTAGCAATGTGATCCTAAGAGTCTTTTCATCTGACTAAGGATGAAAATATAAAATGAAGATGACAACTGCATTATTTCAGAGTTGTAAGATCTTTGGCATGGGGCTGAGCTTTTCTGATTGGTGACTGAGTGCAAACTCATCTAATCTACTCTATCTAGTCAGTCCCAGACCATGCTTCATACTACTGATCCTGGGCATCTTGTCTTCTGCCCTGCTTCCCTACATGTACTTTCTTTCCCTGCCCTCGTCTTTTCTGCCTCTTGCTCTGGGAACAGTAATCATATCCAAACTACCACTGCTTCTGAACAGGACCTGACAACTAACTACCCTGAGTTCTTGTGATTTTGGAGACCCAAACTCTCTTTCCTGGCCAGCACTCTCCAATATGAATTGTCTCTCCCTATTATAGTGCAAGCTCCTTAAGGTCATGTACTGTTTCATTTCTGTATAGGTATCTTCACTGCCTAGACCACTGTCTTGCACACAGCAGGAGCTCAACTTGTTCAAGCCATTCCACTCCATCCCCTCAATAGATGCCCCTGTCATCCACACTATTTCACTTATTTTCAGTCTCTCCCTCTCTACTTGTTTATTCCATGCTGCCTAAAACATGCCTATATGCACCCATCCTGAAAAAAACCTTCACTTGATCTTTCCATCCCCACTAACAGTCTGATTTCTCTTCTGTCCTTTGTAGGACAGAACTGTAGGACTCCTTGAAAAGGCCTTCTACAACAGGTGGCTCCACTTTCTCTACTCTCACTGTCCTAAGCCCTTACAATCTGGCTTCTGACTGCCTCATTCTCCACCGAAGTTGCTCTCCAAAGTTACTAGTGATCTCTTAGTTGCCAAACCCAATGACCTCTTCTCAATTCTCATTCGCCTTGACCTCTTTGCAGCCATTAACAGAGTTGATCACCTTCTCCTCTTTGATTCTCTCTTTTCTGTAAGTTTTCAGAACACCATTCTCTCCTAGTTCTTTCTTATCTGACTGCTCCTTCTCTGCCTCCTTTGCTGGATCCTGTTCCAGATCACACCCTTTAATGAAAGGTATCCCTCAGGGTTCTGTCTGGGTCCTCTTCTTTCCTCCTTCCATACTACATCACTTGGCGATCTCATCAGCTTCAGTGGATTTCTCTGCTGACCTCCAATTTTGAATCTCCAACTGGTTGTAAGCTTGAGGGAGTGGGAAGTTGGTGTTGCACTCTATGTAATAGGGAATATTGGGGGTGAGGCGCAAAGGCAAGCATTAAGGGAGAAAGATAATGAGTTCCATTTTTGGACACGTTGAGTTTAAGGTATCTACTAGATATCCAGTTTGAGATGTATGAAAGGCAAAACAGATTCTTCACTACCTCTCACCCCCCATATCCAATCTGTTGCCAAAGGCCTGTTAATTTCACTGTTAAAACGTCACACACACACACACACACACACCCCTTTCATCACCTCACAGCTGGATTATTGCAATAGCATCTGTTGTGGGCTTAATTCTCCCATCAGTGAAAAACATTTACTGAGCACATACTCTGCATGAAGCAATACTCTGTTCACCATGGAGAAATAATATGAATAATCCCCAATTCCATAGAACTTTATGGTTTAAAATGTACTTCTCTCATGGCAACCCAGAAAGGCAAAGTATACTATTACAATTATCCCCATTTTCATAGTTGAGGAAGCTGAAACCCAGAAAGATTAAGTCATTTAGGTAAGTGCTGGATCCCAGATCTAAACTCAGGCATCAGGACTCCAACTCTAGCACACTCTTGTCACTAATAAGCTGACCAAGTCACTATTTTACTGATGGGGAACCTGAGGCCTATAGAGGTGAAGTGACTTGCCAAAGATCACGTGTGGTAAATTAGGAGCAGAGAAAGGACTCTTACTTATATCTTCTGACTTTTGGACCAGAGCTGTATCCATTCTCCCCTTGGACCCATTGTTTCTGAGGTTGAATTGGGTAGGACTGAAAAAAAGTCACTGATCCATTTCTCTGTTGTTTGTCCATACTGTACATAGGTCCTTAAATGGATCCAGTATTAACACGGCCCCCAGGTAATCAGACTGTGGTTTTTAACTTCATTTAATGGATCTGGGAATAACAAAGTTAGTGACTTCCTTAATCCCCAAGCCTAAAGATACAAAAACAAAAATGGAGGGAAAATGAAAAAAAAAAATCCCTGTTTTTAAAGAGCTTATATTCAACTGGGGGACACACTATGTTCACAAATAAACATGTATGTATCATCCACCTTGTTCATGGGTTAGATGGAAAAAGTGATTTCTCTTCTTACCTCAATGGGAAGTCCACGGGAGAAACTGCTTGAGTCCCAAGTGGCACTCTCTAAGGGTAGTAGAAAAGAGATGAGTAGAAACGTTGATCTTATTTCTTAAAGCCTACTGCGTCTATGGTTTTTCTGGTTCAGTCACCAACCATTTTTGAAATAGCCCCAAAAGACGTGGAGATAGTCCAGGTGATGCTGACTTTGCAGATCCTTTTGCAATGAGCCAGAACACGTGGCCCCCTGGAAAAGGCTAGGGCACAGGCTCATCCTCACCATTTCACATGGGATAGCCCCACTATATATGCATGATATTTTGAGGAGAAGGTAGTGAATACTAATCAGTGGGACCAGAAAGGCTTCCTATTGGAGGTAGCATTAGAAATATGGTTTGAAACAAAGTAAGGATTTTAAGGGGTTCAGCTTAGAAGGAAATGCACCCCAGACATGTAGAGCAGCTTGTGAAAAAGCAGACACCAGAGATGGAATGCCAGGTTTAGTGAACAGCAAGTAGGCCAGTTTGGTTGGAATGTAAATTGAATATACATCTGGAAAGATAGGCTAGAGCTGTGTTGTGACAATCCTTAAATATCAAGGCAAGAATTTTATATTTATCCTAGAGGCAGTAGGGAGCCTCTGAAGATTTCTGAGCAGTAAAATGACATAATCATACCTGCACTTAAGAAAAACTCTTCTGGAAACTTGGAAGAACAGAGAGACAGGAGATGCTAGAAGCCAGTGAAAAATAGGAGCCTGCAGTATCAGCTGATGAGGAACCCAGAAAAAAAGATGATGGCAGCGTGCTTGGAGAGGAACAGACAGGTAAGAGAGCTCTTGTGGCTATTAAGACTTAGAAACAGATTGGTTATATTTTTTAGACACAATAGGTGTCACTAGTCCTCAGGAGATCTGCACAGGTATCACCCCTTAAGACTCTTCCAGATGCCCCAAATGTTGGCTTCCTTTCTTGAACTTTTTATTTTGTATAGATTTTGTACTCATTTAGCTGAGTATATCATATGCCTGCCTCCACAATTTGTACACAGATACGTAAGCTCCAGTATGAGAAGGAATGTATAATTTTTGTCTTTGTATCCCCAGGGCCTAGGCAAAGTGTTCTAGACACAATAGGTGAGATTTAACTGCTGAAGTAAATGACAGATTCGGAAAGGTAAAAGACCTTTGATATAAATTCATACACTCCCCTCCCCCTGTATGGATGAAGAAACTGAGGACAAGAGAGATTGACTGAAATGTTGTAATCAAGCCAGTATTCAGTAGTCAGTAATAACTAACGGTGAGTAGTCTTTCCTCATGTGAACAGTATTTGCTTCTATTCAATATGAGCTCAAACCTTCCTCTCTGTAACTTCTCCCTACTACATCTGACTGGCAGCTGCCCACCACTGAAGCAGTTTCCAGAAAGAGAAAGGTGACAGTTATCCTGCTGTTCTCCCTGACAGCATCTGAAATCCTGTGTCCAACACTAAGCCTAATTTTAAGAAGGACCCTGACAAGTCAGAGTGTCCAAAGAAGGACAAACAAGATGGAGGATGGGAAACCATGCCCAAAAGAATAGTGAAGAAGTGAGGAGGGTTAGCCTGGAAAAGTTAAGAATTAGGAAGTATATAATCTCTCTAAAGTTTTTGAAAGGACTGTTATGAGGAACAGATTAAAATTTTTCTATCTGACTTCTGGAGATAGATCTGAGTTATTTTTGGGGGGTGGGGGACATGTCAGAGAGATTCTGGCTCCCTATAAAGAAGAACTTCCCCAAAACTATAGCTGCTTGAAAGTGGAATGGGGGGCAGCTAGGTGGCACAGTGAGTAGAGCACTGGCTCCGGAGTCAGGAGGACCTGAGTTCAAATCCGGCCTCAGACACTTGACACACTTATAGCTGTGTGACCTTAGGCAAGTCACTTAACCCCAACCGCCCTGCCTTCCCTGCTCAAAAAAAAAAAGTGGAATGGGCTGATTCTAAGGTAGTAAGCTCTTCATCATTGAAGGTATTCAAAAGAAGGATGTATAATCAATTGATGGGGCACATTCTAGAGGTAGAGGTTTGACCTTTCAAATTTTTTCTCACGCTGAGATCCTGTAACATCTCTTATGTGAACTTAATTCTCTGAGGACTGATTTTTTCCATTCTTTTTTGCAGTATAGAATTGTACAGAATTTGAGATCTTTGTCCATGACCACGTTTTCTGTCACAAACTTTTCCATCAAATTAGACCATGGCAGGCAATGGATAAAGTCTTGTTTTGTGGACCAAAAACACCTGGAAGAAAACAGAGAGAAGCAGATAAAGGACTGTGCAGAATTGAGGATTTGAATTTAGGGAATATGTGAATACAATTCTATTGACCATTCAGTTTGCATGTAACTTTCCAGGTAGTCTGATCTACGGACACATCACTATAAAACAACAAAACTGCAGAGCATGTTATCTTTTAGGGGATCATAGTCTTAGAGAGAGCTGAAAAGGTCCTCAGTCATTTAGTCTAAAACCTTCATTTTACAGAGAAGAAAACGAAGTTCTAACAAAGTTTAAGTGACTTGTCCAGGGTCACAGAGGCCATCTTGTTTAATCTTTATCTGACAGATGAATCCTCTCTTCAACAACCCTAATTATAATATTCGACTTTTGCTCAGAGGTGGTCAAAGTAATCATTCGTAGCACTTGCACTGCAATAGAAAGGACATTTATTTTCTGTTGAAGCAGCCAACTCTAGCTGAACAACTCTCATTTATGGGAAATTCCTCCTTATGCTAGCCCCACATCTGGCTCACTCTTCTCTACTTAGTCCTTGTTCAGTCTCCTAGGACTGTACAGAACAAGTCTAATTCTTCCACCATGTAATAAACCTTCAGGCGGCTGGAGACAGTGATCATGTTCTTCCTCCCTAAGCCTTCTCCCATTTAAACATCGCAATTTTCTTCAAAATATCCTCATATGCTATAGTTTTACATCTCATCAGTATCCTGGTTTTTCTCCTCTGGATACTAGTATTCTTCCTAAAATAGGATGACCAAAACTAAATAAGGTAATTCTAGATGTGGTTTGAGCAGGGCATATGTAGACATACGTAGAAGTTGCAGAAATGGAGCCAACCTGCGTTGCTTGATGGTGTTTCCTCATTTAGATATTTCCTATTTAATTAAATCAGAGCTTTAGTTCTTATTCTAAATGCCCCAATACTTATGTCAATGATATTCTTGATGAATATATGAGATATGAACAATCAGGTTTTTCTACAACACACCATGATTTCAGTTATACAACTGTGAAGTATAGAAACACAAGATTCATGCACACTGATTACAAAAAACAACAAAATCGACCATAAAAAATGTATCCTTAAAGTTATTTTTTTCTAACAAACTTTCTCTCTTGTATATATTGATTGAACAAAGTTTCCTGATAAAGGCAACCAGACAGATGGCTTCCACAATCCTTGATCATCAAAATCAAGTAAAAATACAACAGAGACAACCAGGTACATTCAACAAAGGTGCTCCTCAGCATCACAGCAAATGCCCTATGCAAAGTCCCAGTTGAAGTGGGATTTTCTACGGATAGCCTACAGATGACACTGTGCTGGCTGAATTAAATTGTGGAACACTAGAAAGCAATGAAGTAGTCACTGGAAAAAAAGCAGCTTAATAAGACACAGATGAAAATTCAAGCATATGAAGCATGCATCTTGCCCAGATTATGACACTCAGGTGGCCAAACATCCTATTGTCAGTCTGTTAGTATATATACCTTGAAAGGTACAGTGGAGGACTTAATGGAACAGGAAGAAGACAGGCCAGACTGGATTTGGAAAACTGAATAGCACTTGCAATGATTCTCAGTTGCTCTTGCTACAAATGCTTCTTATTTTAATATTTCTTCTGGAAAACTAGCACAATGGCTAGAGAGCTGGTCTTGGAGTCAGGAAGAGCTGAATTCAAGTTCAGCCTCTGATGCATTATAAAACTGTATGACCTTGGACAAGTCACAATTTCTTCTTGCTCCAGGAAAATTCCTTTAAAACTAAGTTGCAGAGCAGGTGCCAATCTACACAGGTAGACACTTCCTCCCTAGGAGCTCCCTATAGCATGGAAATCACAGATCCTGCTTAAAAAAGAATTTCCCTGGCAACAGACCATAGCATTTCATGATCTGAGAAAAATCTAAATTATAGGTAATCCAAAGGGCAATGGAGACAAGTGATGTTATAAAATGCTTAAAGTATATTATCATACTCATGCCTAACAATAACCATGAGATGGATACTCCAGATAATATCCTCATTTTGTAGATGAAGAAACAGGCTCAGAAGTCACCTGCTCATAGTCATACTAAGTGATAGGAGGTGGCTGGAGGCAGCTAGGTGCCTCAGTGGATACAGCACTGGGCCTTCAGGCAGGAAAACCTGAGTTCAATTTGAGCCTCAGACAATTACTGTGCAATCCTGGGCAAGTCATTTAATCTCTATTTTAGAAGCAGCTAGATGGCTCAGTGGATAGAGTGCTGGGCCTGAAGCCCAGAAGACCTGAGTTCAAATCCAGTCTCAGACACTTACTATCTATGTGATCCTGGGGAAGTCACTTAACCTCTGTTTGCCTATCCACTACAGAAGGAAATGGCAAATCGCTCCAGTATCTTTGCCAAGAAAACCCCATCACAGAGTCAGACAAAACTGAACTTAACAACAACAGTGACAGATGATTCTAGCCCAGGCCCATACTACCTTGCCCCTCCTCCCCATGCAGCCTTCCAGCACCCTGACCCTGCTGCTTCTTTGAAAGACAAACTGCGCAAGGAGGTGACATTACCAAGAACTTGAGAATTATAAGTGCTATAAATTACATCAAGGGCAGGTATGACAAAAACATGAGGAGCTGGTCATTTAAAGAGATAAAGATGGACTGTGAATGCTGCCCTGGACTGCACAAAATAAAAATTTTCATGAAAAGACAGAGAATAACCACCCAGGCTTAGGAAGATGGAATCTGCTCTAGAGGAGGGAGTACCCAACCTGGTGTGACTGATCCCAAATCCATTAAAGAAGGGTCCAGAAGGAGGGAGGTGCTTGCCTGCCTTGCTCAGACCCTCTGTAATCATGTTAATAGTTCTGGGTACCATATGTCAGGAGTAATGCTGAGAAACTGAAATGCATTCAGAAGAAGGCACCAAGGATGCCCTACTGAGTTTCAGATTTACCAAACAATATCCACTTGGAAATGGGAACGTAGGACTGAAGAAAAAAAAAATCAAAGCATCTAAGAATCAAAAGGTACTTCTGGGGGTTACTAGGTTGTGTTGTTGTTTGTTCTCCATTCTCAGATGTGATGCCATGACTTGCAAGTGAATTGGATTTAAGTGAGGGAGAGCTGTGCAAAGTCACTAGCTCTCTCCTCCAGAGCCATCTGGATCCAATGGCAAGATATAGATCAGGATGACTGGAGATGCCTTAGGATGCAGTGGGAGAACATGGCATTTTTAGGTCCACCAGAGATAACTCCTATAATTTCTGATCATTAATACAAAGTAAAAATAAAAAGTGCTCATCAGTAACAGAAAGGATACCCTATACAAAGTCAAAATTGAAGTGAGATTCCCTAGGTTTCTGCCTGTAGATGACACTGTACAGACTGGAAAAAGTACTGAAACATTTAAGAGCTTCTTCAATGAGATAGTCACTCAAAAAAATCAGTTAATACACTCCAGAAAAATCAAGCATATGAAGAATGCATATTGCCCAGATGTATCAGGAGGGCAGAGTTTATAATCTCAAAGAGGATCATAAACATGTCTGAAAGGTTCGGAATCGCCGGATATAAGAAACTCTCAAAGTAGAAGGCAGAAGAATCAAAACATTTATTTAGGCTCAACAGTAACCAACCCATGAACCAGCAGCCCCATTTTGATATGTTGATCATAATCTTCCAGGCCCAATAAGTACGCCTTGCAAGAGTAACCAGGAGGCTACAGAGAAGCATGATTGCGTAAAGCAAAATCATGCTTCCCCCTCGATGGTAATAAGATTACCCACTGGCCTGAAGTCTTTGTTCAGCTTCCTCCCGTAGATCAGCTCTGCTACTGGCAGCTCCTGCCTCAGCTGTGTCTGTGGCTGAAACTGACGTAACTGTCGTAACTGCCTCTGTAACTGCCTCTGGCTCCAACTGTCGCTGTAACTGTCGCTGTAATGGCCTGAAGTCTTTGTTCAGCTTTCTCCCGTAGGTTAGCTCTGCTACTGGCAGCTCCTGCTTCAGCTGTGTCTGTCGCTGTGGCTGTAACTGACGTAACTGTCGTAACTGCCTCTGTAACTGTCGTTGTAACTGTCGCTGGCTCCAACCGGAAAAGGAAGAGAGAGCTCTTCAAGCTGTCCTCTCCCCTCTTATAGGGTTTTTGACATCATCAAGCTCCGCCCGAATGACCAGGGCCGATTGGTTCCTGAGTTGGCCCCTCCCCCTAGGGTAGAGGTTAACACCTCCCCTCAGCCAGCCCCATGACTCATCACACAGGAAGTTGTCTGCTTCCCGGCATGCTCCCCGGGCCTCCTGCCCCGGAAGAGCAAGCCACAGTGTCCAGAGGCTCAATGAGGTAAGCTGAGTCATTCAAAGAAAACAAAAGCCATTCTGGTTACACCAGATTATGACACCCAAATAGCTAGAAATCTTCCTGAGTTAGTTCATCAGTACCTATGTCTTCAAAGGCACGAGAAATGAACAGAATGGAATAGGAAGAGGGAAGGCTAGATTGGATTTGAAAAAGCAGTACAGCACTTTTGATAATCCTAAATTTCCCTATGATCTGAGAAAAATCTAGATTACAAGTGATCTGAAGGGCAATGGAAACAACTGATGCTTACATGGTTGTTTAAAATTTATTATCATACTTAAGCCTCACAATAACCATGAGGTGGACACTACAGATATTCTCTTCATTTAGCAGATAAAGAAACAGGCTTAATTAAGTGTCTTGTTCAGGATTACACACACTACTAAGTGACAGAAGGAGATTCCAGCTCAGGCCCAGACTCCCAGTGAAGTCTTCTAGTACCGAGACCCTGCTGCTTCTCTGAAAAACCAAAGGTGTGTCTAAGGAGGTGACATAACCATGGACTTTCAGATAATAAGTGCTGTAAACGACATCAGGGACAGCTATGGCAGGAAAATAAAAGGAGCCGGTCATTTAAAGAGAGGATAGATAACCTGAATGCTGTCCTGGAATCCACCAAACAGAAGAATCTTCATAAAAAGACACAGAAAAAGACATTTAAAAAACCCAGGCTAAGGAAGACTGGATCTGCTCTGGTACCGGGAAAACCCACACTGATATGACTGATCCCAGCTCCATTAAACAAGGGTCCAGAAGGAGGGAGGTGCTAGTACCAACATAGCCTGTGCTGCTCAGACCCTCTCTCTAGTCATCTGCACAGTTCTGGGCACTACCTTTCAAAAGTAATGTTGAGAAGCTGCTCTACAGCAGAGGAAGGGACCAATGATGCTACAGCAACTGGAAACTGTGCTATATGAGAGCAACCGGATGAATTAGGGAGCCTTAGAGAGGAGATGAGTGGCTGGACTACGGAAGAGTAGATTTGCTCTGTTTGGCCTCAGGAGGCATGATTAGAAGCAACGGGTACAAGTTACAGGTATGCAGATTTTAGTTTGATATGAGGAAAAACCTCACCAAATATACCTGACCAAAAGTGGAATGTGCCACCTCAGGAAGCAGTGGTTTCCCTAAAATGAGATAGCTTCAAGCAGAACAGAAGTAGATGGATGGCCATCTCTCAGGGATGCTGTAAAAGGGATTCAAGGTCAGACACAAGTGCAACTAGATTACCTTAGAGATCCCTTCCAACAGAAAATCTACAGTGTCTACTATGTTACAACACATTAAAGATCTCCCTCAGCAGCTTTTTAGGTATCTTTGTCCCTGAAATAAATAGCCCCATACTGTTGTGTCCTAAGTTTGTGCACCTACTTGTTATGGTTTGCCAGTAACCTCCATCTGCTGTTTGTAGGCACTATTTAAAATTATTGGTAGCATGACTATTCCTGGCAACACTCTTTATTCTCTTCCTTACTACCCCCCAACTTTCAGTTACCCCCTTTTCTCTTATCCCATTTTCTGCTTTTAATCAGCTGTACTCAATGAAAGCAGATAACTGAGCTTATGAGAAATGTGCCTACAATAGTATTAAGCCCTGAATAAGGATCTAAGGTGGCCACCTCACAGGAAGCTTGTAAAAGACCCTTTGGAAAATAAAGAAAAATGTGATGTAGTCCCTGCCCTATGAAGCTCATAGTCTAGTGGAAAAGATAAAGACAGGGATAACTACAAAATAACGTGGAATATGGTGACTAGAAGAATGGCACATCCAAGTAATCATAGGAATTTAAAGGATAAAGATATGGCTTTTGTCTCACAATGAAAACTCATGAAAGATGGAGGTGGCATTTGAACGGGACCTTGAAGGAAGGTTAAAATTTCAACTAGTGAAATTGTCAGGGTTAACAGAGAAGCCCGTGGAATATCAGTCCTAGGAGAAACCTCTGACACCACCTAGTCCACCACTTCCCAAACTCTGTTCCATGCAAGGTAAAGGAGAGTTCTTGGCAAAAGTTTCAAGGCTTGTGATATTTTTCATGAAGATGAAATGACGTATAAAAAATTAAATCTCACGTATAACACATTTCCATAATTTTGCTCCAAGATTTCCTAAAGCCAATGATTCATGGGGATCCCACTTTACTCTGCTTGGTCTCAGTCTGTCCCCTCCCACCCTGCCCTCCTTATCCATTCCAGCCACAGTGTACCCCTAGGCGTCCCCCGCCCCGAGTCTGCGTCCTCCTCCCATCCCACCCTCTTTGCCATCCAGGTGCCCGGCTCCCACTGTCCACCGTCCCCATCCTTGCCTGTTCCTCCGCCCTGTCCCCACCCCGGTCCCCAAGTTTGCCCTCTGTCTCCTGTCCCCCACCCCCGCCCCCGGCGTGTCCCGAGCTCTCTCGGCCCCAGGAAGACCCCGGCGCGCCCCTCCCCATTTCCCCTGCGTCTCGCGGCCGTGACAGTGGAACTCTCCCTCCCGTACTGTCTGGCACCCGGAGGCCGAGGGTGAGGCAGCGCGGGGCCGGGCCCGCGGGAGGACCATGTTCCGGCTCCCAGGCTGCGGCTGCGTCGGTGAGGAAGACACAAGAGGAGACCCGGGCTCAGCAGGGGCGCAGACGCCCCGCCACGTCCGGACCCGGAGCCTCCCGAGGTTTTGCCAGGGCCTCACCTGCCCGGCGGCCTCCCGTCTGTTATTGTAGGTCGGGAAGGGGAGTGAGAGGGGTAGAAGGGGGAGGGGAGTGGGAGGGGCAAACACTTCCGGGTGTCCCGCCGCGCCGCTTCCTTTTCCGGTCCTGCCCATGATCACTTCCGGGGCGGGGGGGCCGGGGGAGGGGGAGGGGGTGGGGGGGTGGGGTAGCCTGTCCTGCCGTGTTAGGAGTGGCGTCGCGAGGACAAGGTGAAGACACCATGTTGAGTGTGGTGGATATGGGCATTAATCAGCTCAATACTACAATTGAATCTTTAAAGGTCTTTACAACTTACTGCCCTTTGGGTCTACTCATCATCCCTGTGACTCTCCAAGACCAAACTCCTTTTTCTGGCTACCACTCTGGGTATGTGACAGGAGTTGGGTAAAGGAAGTGGAGTATATTAGAATATAAACTCCTTAAGGCAGGGATGTTCTCAAGTCAAACAACAGGCTCTGCAAAGGAGCAGGAGAAAGAACTTCAAATATAAAGAAAAGGAAATTCCAGTAAGACAAGTGTATTCTGTAGCCACCAGAAAGGATATCTTTCTCTTGTAATGCAGGTTCACTTACCATCTGTAGCTGTACATTTTTACTGCCTAATCTCCAGCTTTTAGTGGGATGAGAATTTGAAAAGCAGGATCTCCGCTCTCACTATCTGGCTATTGTTACTTCCATCTCATAGCGCATTCACCTTTAGACAGATCTGCCACCTTTGTCGGCAAGTGGAGTGCCTCCACTCAATCATGAGCATTCTCACGCTTGGTTATACCATATAAATCCCAGTGCCTAAACTCCTATAGATCATCATACAAATCCCATTCCCCATCTATCACCACCCAAATCCTCATTCCCATCCCCCCAACCCTCCCACTTCAATTTTCAGCTAACTACCCAGTTCTATCACTGTGACCTCTGGAATGTTAGTCTTGTAGGCAACAAACTACCCTTCACTTTAAATCTTCCTTTCTCACTCCTTCCTTCTAGTATCTCTTACTAAAACCTGGTTTTCCCTGATGACACAGCCTCCCTTGCCACCCCTTTCACTATTGCATTCACTCATTCTCTTTGACTCACTGGTCAGGGGCAGGGGTGGGGGGAGTTGAAATACTCCTTGCTCCCCATTGCTACTTCCAGGTTCTCCTACCTCTGTCTCTCAGTAACGTCTTTTACTTTGAGCTTCATGCTGTTTATATATGCCACTCAATGAAAATACTTGTAGCTATTGTCTACAGACCTTTCAGGTGACAGACAGGACCCCCCCCCCCACTCCCCACTTCTTTTCCAAAGGAGTTTGGTATGTGGCTCACATTTTTTCTCTCCTCTTTAACTCCCACCCTCATACTAAGGAACTTCAGTATATACATTGACTATCCTCTAAATGCCCTAACCAGATCCTCAACCTATTCAATTCCCATGAACTGCTCCACTCAACCTGAGTCACACACAAGATGGTTATACTTGTGATTTTGCCATCACCCACAAATGCACCACCTCTGTGTTCAGGAATTCTGAAATTGTCTTATCCATTCGTGACCTATTGGCTTTTTACTTCTCTCTCTGTCTTCCTTTACAATGCCCTGTTCTTCATCCATATTATAACCTCCAATCCACTGACATCTCAATTTTCTCCCAGGCCATCTCCCCAGCACTAGCCACTCTGTCTTATTTTCTCCAACTTGACTCCTTGGAACACTAGTTCAACTTTACACTGTCTTTCTGTCTTGAATTCCTAACTCCCTTATCAGATCATACATTTCTTTTTTCTAAATGTTAGAGTATCTATAAGTATCTCATATAAATCTGATCTTGTGACAGCCCTTCAAATGTCTAAAGACAGTAATCACATACCCTGTAAGTCTTCTCTTGACAAAACATCCCCAGTTTCTTCTGTTCATAGGGATAATGAATCTAGAAGTGGAAGGCACCTCAGGGGCTATCTAGCCCACCCTTGGATATTTTAGAGAAGGAAATGAGGCCCATTCAATTGACCCTAGATTTCAAGGGGTGTTTTTGAATCATCAGACTGTCCAGAGTCAGGACTGGTTCAGAACACCATCCATTTTACCTATGTGCCACAATTTTAGTCATTACCCAATTGATATGTTAATTTTTACAGTTAGCAAGAGTTCACAATTAGTACAAAAGTCAAAGGCTTTTAACGAAATAGCACAGTAAATAGGTTGTAGTAAAGGGGGAGGATATTGCAAGGGAAGGCACAAAGAAGTAATGGCTTTTATGAAACTCATGGGAAAAGGAGAACTAGGGTGTTTTGTAAATATAAATATACAAAGAATCTAAGATGGAGCTAGATGGGACTTCAAAGATAATACAGTCTCTGCCTCTTCTGTTACATAGGTGGAAACTGAGGATCAAAGATCTTAAATGATTTGCCCAAAGTCATGCAGGTATTAGGTATAAGAGCTGAGATTCAAACTCAGGTGTTCTGTCTTCAGCTCCAACATTCTTTCCTAATGCAGCTTGCTTTTTTACTTTTCATCATGTGGGAGGTAAAAAATGACAGTACCATTGTCCTCTGCCTCACATCTGGAGGTAAAGTGGTACAATAAAAAACAACAACAACCTCCCCCCCCAAAAAAAACCCAACTCAATTTTCAATTAGGAGATCTTGTTTTTGGTCCAAGGGCTGACACTTATAAGTTGTGTGGTAGTGTACTAATTACTTCACATTTCTACAATTCAGTTTCTTTATCTGTAAAATGAGGGAAAGAGGACTATAATACTTGCATTCTGTTCTTTCTACAGCTTCTGCCAGAAATATTATTTGTAAACTGTAAAGGATACTATATAAGTGAAAGTTATTACTTTCTCTGAGTCACATTTTAGAAAGGACATTGACAAACTTGTTGGGTCCCATGGATATCCACCAGGATGTTGTGGGGGTTAAAACCATAGGATATGGTGCTCTCTTCAGCAGCACGTATACTAAAATTGGAAGGATACAGAGAAGATTCCAAGGATGAGAGGCAAATTTCTGAAGCTTTCAATTTTTTTTTAAAAGTAGAAACAATTAAAAAAATTCAATCGACAAAAATACCCCTCGGCATCTAGGGTCAATTGAATAGGCCTCTTTCTTCTCTAAAATGTCCAAGAGTGGGCTAGATGGTCTCTGAGGTACCTTCTCCTGCTAGATTTATTATCCCTATGAATAGAAGAAAGTGGGGATGTTTTGCCTAGAGAAGACTTATAGGATGTGTGATTACTGTCATCAGGCATTTGAAGGGCTGTCACAAAATAGAGAAATTAGACTTTTTGTGTGTGTTACTAGAGGGCAGTAGTAGGAATTTTGGAATTAGGAGAAACTTGCTGGTTGTGACTTTGAAGAGACCATTTCATCTTTCTAAGCTTCAATTTCCTCATTTGTGAAATGAAGGAGTTAGGCAGATGATCTCTAAAGGTTCTTCCTACTCCGAGCCTTAGTGTACTTATTTCCAAAATGAGGTTGTATGGCAAATCCCTTTCATAGTCATCTTTTGCTTAATTACCTCTTCCTTGTACAAAGATGTTATTGTCTTTTGTCTTTTGCTCTGGAAGAGGACCAAAACATTGGGAAGGTGAATTGGATTTAGGTGAGGCAGAGCTGTGCAAAGTCACCAGCCTCATTCTCTCTTCCAGTGGCCAGATATAGATCAGGATGACTGGAGATGTCCCTCTGTTATGTAATATTGAGAGATGAATAACAGTCTTCCTGTTCTGTACAAAGATAGACCCTGTCAGAGACAACAAGATTTTGGAGTGGGTACAACACCACTAGAATGAATCATTGGCATGTGATCAAGCCTGCCTTGGGTTGTCCATTCTGGCTCAAATAGCATTGCTTTTGGAAGAGAGTCTGAGACCAGTCAGATTATCCTTAAGCAAAGTGACATTTCAACTGGCTGAAGGCCAAATCTCCATTGAAACATCCCTGATGTGATTGTACTGTTTGTGTCTGGGACTGGTCTGGAAAAACAAGGGTGGCTGCATGTTTGGGGGTGTATTCATGGGCAAGAAAAGGTCCACATTGGATATTTTGATGCATTTATTTATATTAATTTTCAATATTGTAATTGAAGGACTGTATATAGCTATGCTTTGTCAAAAGAAATGAAACACAGCTGTGAGGAGATGGATGAGAAGGGTGGTTTTTTTTCCTTCTGAGCAAGGGGGAGCAACGAGAGTCAATAATCTGCACCACCACTCATAAAGAGCAGAGTCAAAGGAACAAGTCACAACTAACCTCCCAAGTAGTGGGAGCTTTGACTGATAGTACCAGATTCCCCTCAGGTGTTGACTGGTAGCTGGGCTACATGGTTGCTTTACAGCTGATAGCCCTTTCTGCTTGTCTTATTGGAAGAGCTTTTTGTGTTTTCCATCATAGATGATACCAGTTCTTAGTTTTTGATACTCTACAATTTTGATGAAAGATCCGCTTATTCCTATCCTTTCTAGCACTTTGAACATAAATTTGTGTTTTATTTTGTCAAAAGCTTTTTCTGTGATTATTGATAAAGTTCTAACATTGAATTATCCCGGCTTTCCTGGCATAAATCTTACCTGATCATCAGAGATAATCTTTTGAATACCTGACATCTATGATTTAATGACTTTATAAGAGTATAGTTTTTTTTCCTCAGAGAAAAATGAAAACATTCAGATATTTGAACAGCACAAAGTAATCTGTTTTTCTCTGGGAATTTCAGTTTCCTTTAAGGTAAATCAGGAGACCCGGTGAATTATAGATTCCTACTAAGATTTGAAGAAAGGCAGGAAGGAGATTTTCCCCCTTTCAGAAAGAAGAGGCTAGAAACCTCAAGGATATTGAGAGGGAAAGAAGGAAACAAGCAAACATTTATTAAGCAACTACTATGTGCCAGGAACTGTTCTGAGTGCTTTATAATTATTGTCTTATTTGATCCTAACAACAATCCTGGGGGGTAGATGCTATTATTATCCCTATTTTATAATTAAGGAAACTGAGACCAGCAGAGATTTTAATGACTTGCCTAGAGTTGCGCAGCTCTTAAATATCTATTGTCAAATTTGAACTCCCGTCTTCCTGACTTTGGTCCTAGCTCTCTATCCACTAAGGAACATGGTAGCTTATGAATAAATAGCCTATAGAAATGCAAGGCACCTTGTTAGAGCTAGAGAGACCTTGGAGACCATTTGGTCCGACCTTCGGATTTTACAGATGAGGAAACTGAGACTCAAGAGAAGGGAGGTGGCTTGACCATGGACACCGAGGTCATTAGTTGTAGAGCTAAGAGTTACATTCATTCTTCTGATTCAAAATCTAGTTTTCTTTATACCGTGCAACTTTGATATGTATCAATGTGATTGTTTAAAGATTTAAAAACTTGCTCATATTATATTTCACGTCTCTAGGTCCCAGATTCCTCCTGTGAAAGTGAAGATAATACCTTTCTTCTTCCCTCAGAGAGGTTTTAGAAAAATAAAAGAACGTTTTTGAAACATTTTTTTGTGTTTTCTGAGCTAGAAATGTTCACATGAATGTGAGCTGTTGTCACCTAGATGCTTGGATAAATATGTGATTTCACAATATGGACACCTTGTTTTCTGTGGTATAGATTATAGTCCATCCATACATTCTTATTTAGTTTGAACCTTGTACAAGTCTTTTTCAAAAGTCTTCTGAGAGGCCTTTCTCCTCCTCTGCTTTTCATACCACGGGGATACCAATACAGTACTTTGGCCATTTATTTGTTATCCCTCGTTCTTATTACATGGCCAGCCTACCTTTCTTTTGACCTTAGATGCCTCGTCCAACCAATCTTTTCATTTGAGAGAGAAATTGAAACTCCATGAAGTGAAATGACTTGACCAAAGTCACATAGAAAGTGATCAAATTGGGAGGGCTGCCCACGTTCTGGATTGGTTGTAAGAATCAGCACCTCCTTTCCTCTCCATTTCTTTGTTCTTTTGCATTCCATTTATTTATTCATTAATGCACCAATTAATTAATTAATTAATCTATCTAGCTATCTATTTATTTATTTTTTTGGCGAGGTAATTGGTGTGAAGTGGCTTGACCAAGGTCACACAGCTAGTAAGTGTCAAATGTCTGAGGTCAATTTGAACTCAGGTCCTCCTGACTCCCGTGACACCTAGCTGCCCCCATTACCTTTATTTCTTATTCTTCCTTTCTTCCTTCCTTTCTTCTTATCTCTGTTCTTCATCATCCTATGACTTTATCCCTTTTCCTGGTTGGTTGACATGATATGGAAAGAATCCCCTCATGGTCTCAGAAGGCCTGTGCACAGTTTCTTGGATCTCATGATCTCTACAAGTATAATTTTTGGTATGTCTTCTTATCTCTGATCCTCAATATCTTGGTCTATAAAATGGTGATAATAATACTTCCATTGCCTTCCTCATGGGGTTGTTGTGATGTGAATGCTTCGGAAGCCTTAAAGTTTTATATAATGTAAGCTTGTACTCGAAAAAATTAATTATTACCATGATAATTCGATGTATTCATGTCTTCATGTTTGTTAGTCACCCTCCATTTTTGGGGTCATTTTCCAGTTTTAGTAATGTGTTTTCTTTTCATATTACATACATTTAAAGATTACTTCCACTATATAAGAGTTGTCTTGCAAGATAAAGCAGTTAAGAAAAATTGACAATGGAGTGACTTCATCTGAAAGTGCATGAAAAATTTTTAATCTTCATTACCTTCCCCAACTTCTGTATTTTTGAAAAAAAGTGAACAGAAAGCTCTTTTCTTTCCCTCTCACTCCCTAAAAGATAAAGACAAATTTATTGAAACAAATATACACTGTCAAACAAAATTGTTTATGTCATTCTCTATAATGGATAGGATGTTTCAACACTGATTCCCTGTAATCATGCATGAGTGGTCATTCAAAATTGTTTTTTCAAGTGTTCTCATTATATAAATTGTTCTCCTGGTTCTGCTCATTTCATTCTTTGTCAGTTGATAAAATTCCTCAAAATCATCCATTTGTTTAATATTGATGTTATAGTATAAACTGGTCTTCTGGTTCTGCTTACTTCGTTCTACATCTGTAAATATAAATCTTTTTTAAATTATCCATTTTCTCATTTATTCTACCACAACAGTGCTCCATCTCATTCACATACCACAATTTATTTACCCATTCCTCAATTGTTGGACTTCCTTTTAGTTTTTAGGGATTTTTTTTCCACCACAAAAAGAGCTCAAGAAATTTTTTGTACATAAAGGAACTTTTCTTCTTTCTTGAGCTCTTTTGGCTATAGATCTAGCAGTGGTTAGAGCTGCATCAAATGGCATGTACCATTTAGTAACTTGTTAAGTATAATTCCAAAGTACTTTCAAGAAGCTAGTCTCTAATAGGATTTTATTTTAAAATTTAAATCAATATTCATTAATGATATTAGGTCTATAGTTCTCCTGTGCATTATGATTCCCTGGTTTGGTTATGAAGATTACATTTGTTTCACAAAAGGAATTTGGTAGGGTACTTTCTCAGTGTTTGAGAATAATTTGTATAGTATGGATGCTTTTGTTATTCAGTCATTTTTCAATTGTGTCTGATTCTTCATGACTGTGTTTGGAGTTTTCTTGACAAAGATACTGGAATAAGGTTTGCCATTTCCTTCTCCAGGTCATTTTACTGGTGAGGAAACTGAAGCAAATGGGTTTAAGTGACCTTGCCCAGAGTCGCACAGCTAGTAAATGTCTGAGGCCATATTTGAACTCAGGAAGATGAGTTTTCTTGATCCCAGGCTCAGCATTCTATCCACTGTGCACCTAGCCACCCAGTATGAGTACTAACTATTCTTTAAAACACTGATATGGAATTATTTTGTGGATCCATCAGGATCAGGAGTTTTTTCATTAATGTTCTTTCATAGCCAGTTCTATTTCCTTTTGTGGACTGGATTTTTAAAGATCTCTCTTTAGCCTTCTTTTAGTTTTGGAATTTATATTTTTGTAGGTATTCCTCTATTTCTTTTGTGTTCTCAGTTTTATTACCATACTATTCTGCACAATAGATACTAATTATTCCATTTTTTCCTTCTGGTCTTAGTTTGGTTTTATATTGTTCACTTACTATCTTCTTCTTCCCCTTCTTTCCCTACCCACTTTTACATGCCCTCTCATTGTGTAATTTAACTCCTCAGAAACAGTGATTTACCCATAAACAGGGTTTTCTGAGTTTTTTACCCTTGATATTTCAGCCTGTTTCTCCATTATCATTTCCTTTTGAATTCTACTCTCACCCTTGTAATATCCTATACATTTAGCAAGAAATCTCTTAATAATCTCTCTGGGGTTTCCTTCTGACTATTCTTGGTTGTTGTATTTGTTTAACTTTCTTGTATTTCTATTGTCTGGGTGTTTGAGAAGAAAATCATGTCTTCAGGTCTGGTTTTGAATGCTTCTCCTTTATTGTATGCTGTTATACTTTTTCAGTTATGGTTAGGTTCAGAGTTGCAGGGTAGGTCACCCTGAGGTGACTCTTGAGCTCTCTGCTCTTCTGTCTCTTCTTTAGTTCTCTGGTTGAGTATTGCTGCATTCTGGCACTCTGGCTTCTTATGTCACTCCCTCCCCTGGAAGTGGGTAGGCACAGCTGAGCTCTGCTGTTTGTCACCACTAAATGGTGACAAGGAAATTGCTGTGTGGATCCCAAAGCATAAGCTTTGTGTGTGCCATGCCAGAATTCAAGGCTGCTGGAGGAGGGGGACACTGAGGTAGCATGTTACTGATTAGCCTCTCTATCATTAATTCATAAGGTTATTACTGATGAGGTCAGAGTTGGGAGAGCTGGTTCAAATGTGAAAGAGTTCACTTAGACCTTTTCTGTAACCATTGGGAGCTTTATTGATGCAAAAGCAGCGGGGCTAACCCTGGAAGAAGGACTAGCAATTTACAGAGGGACAGAGGCTTGTTTTTATAAGGACAGGATAAGCAACAGAAAGGGAAGTTTTATGACCGAGGATGGGGGGAGACAAGGAATTTCATGGTCCAGGATAAGGGGAAGTTTTGTATTTCAAGATAAGGGGAGGAGACTTTAGGGCACCAGAGAATGAGCAACTCGACCTCTTAGGGCACCTTTGTATCAAGAGACTTTAGGGCATCTTCAGGTTAGAGGATAAACCAGGGAAAGGGCAACTCAACCCTTAGGGCACCTTTGTACCCATGTCATTACCTTGATAGGCTTCTTGGTATTTTGAGTTATGAAGACAGTTAAAATTTCTTTATCTTTTGCACAGAATTTCTGTTTTGGGTAGTTTTTGAGTGTTCATGAGAACTACAGATATTGTTTGGTCTTCTACTTTTTAGTCATGTGCCTTTTGCCCCCAAATTTAAAATTTTAATGTTCTATGCTCTTAACACTGAACTCTCTGACCAATGGGAACCTGGACGCATAAGACTTAACTTGTGAAACAGAGGTGACATGAGTTCTCCCAGAGCTTTCCCAGCAGGTTATTTAGATCATAGGTAGAAGAACCCTTAGAGAATAATACAATCTAAAATCCTTATTTTATCAATAAAGAGGATGAGGCCCAGGGTGGTTTACTGATTTACTCAGCTCACCCAGGTGGTGAATCACAGAGCCAGGATTCAAACTTTAACTACAGATTCCCTGGTCTTTCCACTAAACCATGGCATGACTCAACTTTGAGACAAAGGCAGATTTGTAGGGATCTGGTCTTAAGATCCAAGGATAAACATTCTAAGTTGCTTCTTATACGTTAAATATATCCAAAAAGAAATAATCCCAGTCATACAGAAACCTTCCTAAAGAGCAAAAAGACTTTGAATTTTATACATCTTCTGATGCCTTTCCTCTCTAAGGGACTTTTCTTTCCACAGATCTTTCTCCTGTATTTCTCCCATGAGGTCTGATTCTCAAACAAAATTTAATATTTCTCTGAACCATTTGAATTTTTATAGGACAGTCTGTTAGGGGAGGGGGTAAAGCTTTAAGGTCTCAAAAAATTGAGAAGACAGTGGGCTTCATAGAAGTCACCGCATCTCCAAAATGACATAAATATACTCTACAAAGTCTCCAAGAAGCGGTCATTCAGCTTATGCTTGACAAGCTCTAGTCACCAAAAGGTTACTACTTCCTGAGGTAGTACATTGAAGTATTGCTTGACTCTTAATTGTTAGGAAGTTTTATCTTTTATCAAGCTGAAATTCTCCTCCCTGAAAACACAATTCAACAACCCCAACCCCAAATTACACTAGCCTTATCCCCTGGGACCGAGACAAAAAGTGTAATTTCTTGAATTAATTTAATTCCTTGAATTTAAGCCTTCAAGCCAGTGAGCATGTTCCTCCTTTCCCTCTACAAATTGTCTCTTGATGGAACATTAGTAGTTTCAATCCTGTTATAGCAATTGGGATCTCATTGTCCCTTGGATTCCTTGTTTTCTTTCATAATAACAGAATTCAGCAAAAAAAGATTTTTTTTCAGTGAATTTTAATTTTATTCTATAAGCAGTGTTGATGATCAGACAAACATTCTGGAGGAGAGTCTTCTGGAAAAACAGATGTCTTGTGCATTGATCTTCTAGTTGGAAGGAAAGGAAGCAGAGAATATTTCAGAACTGTTTCTTTAATTCAACACTCCTCAAGATGTACAGATTTGATTTTGTCATCACTCTGCCTGTGGAATGAGAACAGAAAGTTAAGTGAAGAACACTAGGCCACAGGCCCATTTTTGGGAGTCAAACTATAGAACTTCAAAATGATCTTAGAGAACAACTAGTCCAGTTTTTTCTTCTTTGAAGAGCAGGAAACAGTGGAACAGGCTGCCTTGGGAGGTGATGAGCCCCTTATCATGAGAGTGTTCAAGCAGAAGTAAGATGAGTTGGCAGTCATGTCATAGGGGAGATTTATGTACTGAGCAAAAGCTGGGATTTGATGATCTCTGAAAGCCCTTCCTACTTTGAGAGTCTATATTTATATAATGCTATGCTGCTTTCCTTCTCTGAACATACCCAGACAACTCATTAACTGCTTTTTTTTCCTTTAAAATGTTTAATTGATGTTCTTTAAAAAAAAGAAATCACTGCCAGGTCCCAGTTTCCCTCCACTCCCTCACCTGCCCTTTCTTGCCCATAGAACCTTCCATAACAACAAATAAATACATCACAAAGCATATAATCCATACATTAATCATGTTGAATTGATAGTCCACCACTGTCTCAGAAAGAGACAAGAAGAATGTTTGACTATCAATTTTCTGAAGTCACCTCCTGTTTCTTTTAAAAAGGCAGTAATTTATGGTTGTCTGTCAGTTAGTCAACACCATATATTTGTTCCACTCTGACTTGGTATTTATTAGGAATTGTAGAAAGTAATTCTTCAAGGTTCTGTAATTTCATTATAGGAGCTTCCTCCATTGTAACAGTTTATAATCCCCTCCAACCTTCCTAGCCAATCTTGGTGAATAGGTGTGACCAAAGAAAATTTGTCAGCTGGTAGCCAACTATCTTGTAGGGAGTCTTGCTGAACTTAGATAGGCAGGTGCCCTGATGACAGACAAAGAGTCTGTCACTGTACTCATGCTTGAAGATTTTTCTGCCTTGGTAGGACCTGGCCAGAAACTTGCACACACCTGCAAGAGCTTTTAAGAATCCAGGACCACCTTCCTGCCACCATGAGGCATCAGAGAATTACTTTGTGGAAGCATGGAGATATATTAGAGTTAAAAGACACTGGCCTAAATGAGATGTAAATGTGACACCCTGATAGATAGAGTATGACCAGTCCAATGGATTTTGGTTCTGTTACCCGCTGGATGGGATCAGGAAAGGAATACTGATGATGATAATAGATATAATTGATACTTATGCTGTGCTTTAAAATTTGGAAAGAGAGATATTATGCCTTATCCCATTTGATCTGTGAAGTAGGAAGAAAGAAAGATGTTATTCCCATTTTACAAGAAAGGAAGCTGAGGCTTGGGGAGCTTAAATGCCTTGGCCAAAGTTAACCCTGCTTATTAATCTCATAGAGGGGTATTTGAACCTAGATCTTCCTATCTCTAAATCCAGCTCTCCATCCATTAAGCTGTGCTACCTTTTGTCTGACTTCATTAATCTTGCTCCTGGGAATTATTACAGGAATTTTGTTTGTACGTGTTGGGATGGGGAAGGATAGAGGATAGAAGAAATGTGGCAGAGAGGGGTATGGATCATCTGCCCTGGTGGTACATACTGATCTGATGGTTGGGTTATGCTTTAAGGACATGGAGCAAGGTGTCCCTTGGACCCTGGCCTTATACATTATGCTAAAAATGTGTTTCCATTGTGTTAACTACTGCCCCCTCTCCCTCCCCCCCCCATTCTCTTATTTTCCATTTGATGCCTGTACTTACTTAACAGCAGAGCAAAAAAAACAACTATTGGAGTATTTTTTTCCATCAGAACCACATATTGGTTCATATATTTGTGGGCAGAACCGGACCTTGCCTGGTGGCAGTTTTTTAAAGCCACTGCAGTCAACCTGCAAAAACAATAATATGTGTTATCTCCTGTTTGGCTCAAATGGTTTTTTGGAAAGTCAGGTTTCTGAAAGCCTGGGGATACTTTTGTCTCTGCATCTAAAAAAGAAAACAGCCTGGAGACACACTGGGAATCATAGCCTACAACCTTAACACAAAGCCCCTGAGGTAAGTTTATCTGCCCTCCCTTCCTTGTACTTCATAGTCAAAGGGTTGGGGGTGGGGCAGCTTGGATTTCCAGAGTTCTAATCTTCAATTCAACAGACATTTATTAAATACCTGCTATGTGTAGAATAAGGAGCAGAATGGCAAAGTAGATAGATGGCTAGTTTTGGAGTCAGGAAGACCTGGGTTCAAGTTCTACTCCTGACACATATTAGCTGAGTCACCACAGGCAAGTCACTTAATCTCTAGGGCCCCCAACAACCCTCTTCCTTTTGAAGCCTATAAGTAATAGTTTAGTCAGTGATCTACACTGAAAGAGGAATTTCCGGGCCAAGAGTTCCCTATATCTTTGATTTCTGATTTAAGGTCTTGAGCTATACCTATCATACTTGAATACTCTCATCTTTTGGCTCCTGTGTACTTGGATTCTACTAATCTAAGTCATAACTTTACAATTTATATTTGGGGAACAGCCAATTGGAAGTTTGATTGTTGTCAGTTTCCTGACTCAGAATGCCTTGTGGGACTGAGTCCCTTTGTCTAGTTTATTTAGCAGTGATTTCCACACAAAATAATTTAATTTAAATTTGGCATCATATTCATCCCACATGCCTTGTCATTATAGGAAAGAAATTCAATAACAAAAGGATTGGGGGTTGGGGAAGGAAGACTTCTTGTTTTGAGGCCGACTCCACATCTGGAATAGAAATAAAGAAGGCTGGATTAAGCAAAACCAACATGGTCTCCTGAATGGCCCAAGAATGCTTTTCCTCTTTCACCATGAACTTTAGGAATTATTTTCCTCTAATGTGACTAGAAGTTCTGTATAATAATAAGGAAGCAAATAACTTCATTCTTCTATCCCACCTCTGCCTCAGTTTCCACTTCTGTAAAATGAACAGCATTAGGTCAACTTTAAAGATCTATTCAACTCTGAAATTCTGTGCTCTAATATCTGTTGTAGCTCAAGCAGTTTCCATTCTGTCTTTTAAACACATTTCAAGCCCTAACATTGTGTTTAAAAGTCCATTTAAACCTTAAAAGTCTATCTCTATGATCTCTTACAATTCTGCTTTTCTATAGACCAAGGTACCTTGCCGTGTGATCTTGTCTATTCTACTGACCATTGGAATCCTAATAATCTGACTTCTGTCTCCTTAGGTCCCTTCCCAGTCATGACATTGCATGATTTCTCTTAAAAATCCAAAAAAAGCTTGTTTATTTCTTTTTATTGCTCTCATTCAGAGCAGGAAGCCTGTCTACTTCTCAGATATCTTTATTGTGGGCTCTCCAAGCCAATTGTTGCAAGAGGACAGCCGGTGTAGGGACCTAGGATCATAATGGGAAAGAGATACTCACAGAAGATGGGCATTAGTGCCAGCATTAGGAACATGCATGCAGCTGCTGCCTTCATGGTGTAGATAGTGGCAAAGGGAGTGAGATGAAATAAGCCAAAGTGAGCTGCTCTGTGAATGATCACTATGGGGCTGGCAATATATACAGATATGAGTTCTACCTTGATTGTGCAACCAGCTTGTATAAGTGCCAGCTATTGGAAACCAGTTCTGGATGACTTCTAATTAATTCCTTTTTTAAAGTGTTTGCTATGGCTCAGAGCTGGGAATGAAGGGGTAGTCCCCAGAGTCCTAAGTTGGACTAATTATTCGAGTCTAGTTTCTAGAACACATTAAGTCAGGAGAATTTCCTCAAATAGTCATATCTCATATTTTTATAGTGCTTCATGATTGCAAAGTGCTTTATGTATTTAATCTCATTTTATCCCTCACAGTATGCTTGTGAGATAGAATCTAGGCCAGCAGTGGGGAACCTGAGGCCTTGAGACCACATGTGCCCTTCTAGATCCTTCTAGATCCTGCAGCCTTTTGACTGAATCCAAATCTTTAAGGATTTGCCATGTAAAATTTGGATTCAGTCAAAAGGCTGCAGGATCTAGAAGGATCTAAAAGGCCACATGTGGCCTCAAGGCCACAGGTTCTGCACCCCGATCTTGGCTATGCCTTTTTACAGATGAGAAAACAGGCTCAGAAAACATGCTTGAAGTTTCATAGCTTGTAGATGGTGAAGCCAAGACTTGAAACCAAATTTTTGGACTCAAAATTGAGTGCTTTCCCCACAATTTTATGATACCTCCCAGAAAGTAGTGAGCTCCCCATGCCTGGAAATGTTCTAGCAGAGACCAGTTATTTACTTATTGAAGATGTGGTAAGTGGCATTCCTGCATGGAAGGAGAGGTTGAAGGAGAGGCTTAAACATCCTGGGTGATTAGAACTGAAGGGGACCTAATAAGATAGATTTATAGGCCTACCCATTCCTATTATAGATGGTAAAACTGAGGCTTCAAGAAAGCAGGTAACAAGGAGGTAGTGGCAGACCTGGGATTAAAGAAACAAATATACCTGGGTTTGAGGTTGTCTTTAGGAAGTGTGTGGGACAAACCACAGGCTCAAAATAAACAAAAACAGAGATGTCTCGGTTTTCTCAAGGTAGAAACAAAACAGAAGCTTTATTTGCTCAAGTCTCGCGAGAATTGGGCATCTCCCACTACCAGGGCGGGATGGCAGTGCAGAGAGGCAAGGGGGAGAAGGCAAGCAAGGGGATATATAGCCTTGTACAAACAATTCTAAGAAATTCCACCCCTAGAGGTTGGACCCCTGTCCCTATTTGCTGGGACAGGTGGCCTCACAATCTATCCCAGAATAAGTTTACCCAATACTAGCATAGAAACTACAGAATTACCTCATAGGGAAATTTCAATGTTAAGGTGACGGCATGGGAGTAGGCTAGGGGAGGGGGAGAGGGGAAACCACCTGATTTCCCCGAAATCATATGATTTACAGGAAAACGAAACTTAGGCCTAGTGAGGTCTACATCCCAACTAAAGTTGTACTATTTGAGTATTACCTTGCCTGATTTATTCATGGGAAGCTTTCACAATCTTGTATCCCACACAAATCCCCCCTCTCATTCCATAGTTGAAAGCTTCCCATGCCAATTCATATACACTGCTTCAACTGCACGATCCAACTTGTTGGTCTGCTCTAGTGGGTCCTCCTGCTCAACTAGTTCCTATTCTCCCCCTTTAAGGATCATCAGTCTGATAGATCCACTGGCTGTACCTTCTAACTTAATCATCTTTGATAGAGTCCTTATTATCATTCTGGTAATCAATCGCAGCATACACGGGAGGCAAATTGGAAGGAACACAGCTCCACTTATAGCTATTAGCAATCTTATGGATCAAGTAGGGGTTCAGGGTTCATGCATCCAGCCGGTGGGAGGCTCACACCCCAGATGTATTTTTAATGGGTCCCCCTGGGACGAGGGTTCAACAGTCCATTCGCTAGGCGGCCTAGTAGATGTCTTCACTCGGGAGTGATGTGTCCAGCCTCGCTCTGTGGTCCACACCATGGTGTCCGATGTCAACAGGACTTGGAAAGGCCCCTCCCGGGTCGGGGCAAGCTTTTCCTCCTTCCACGTCCGGATCAAGATCCAGTCTCCTAGTTGGTACTTATGCACCGGAAAGCCTAAAGGTGGGGTCTGAGCTATCAACCCCTTAGTCTGTAAAATACGGAGGTGTTTTGCCAAGGCAGATACGTATTCCCTTAAAAAACCTATCTTCCTGTTCATATATAGGATCCCAAGTTTCTCCTCTTCCTAGATAAGGGTGACCAAATAGGAGTTCATATGGAGACGACCCCACGTCCCTTCGAGGTTTAGTACGTGTTCTGAGTAGGGCCAGGGGGAGACACTTAGTCCAAGGTAACTGTGTTTCTAACATCAACTTCATAAGCTGTCTCTTGGTCTCCTGATTCATCCTTTCTACCTTGCCTGATGAGGGAGGATGCCAAGGAGTATGAAACTCCCATGTAATATCCAAGGCTTGCATAAGGAGCTGCAGGATCTTACCCGCAAAATGAGTCCCCTGGTCTGAGTCAATTCGTTCCACCATCCCATACCGTGGGATTATTTGTTCCAGCAAAATCTTACATACCATAGGGGCAGTAGCCTGGGGCAAGGGAAAAGCCTCCACCCAAGATGTCAGATGGTCCACTACGACCAGCAGGTACTTGAGACGGCCTATGGGGGGGCAGCTCAGTAAAGTCCACCTGTATGCTTTGAAACGGCCAAAGACCTGGTGGCCTTCCACCCATCAGGGTTCGGCGCAAAGCCGTTCTGTTTGTCCTTCGACAAACAAGGCAGCCCTGTACCAATTGTCTTGCGAGGGTGTAAAGGCCGGTTGACACATACCGTGTGAGAACAGCATCGCACAGGCTCTGGACATCCCAGTGACTGCCCTGGTGTAAATGGTGAAGGACCTGTCTCATACCTGATTTGGTCAGTACCTCTCTTTCATCTGGGAGATACCATCGGCCTTCCCGCTCCTCGGTCCCTAAAGATGACACCTTCTTTTGTTCTTCTGTAGTAAAGGTTTGGGAAGGAAGACTCGGAGGAAAAGAGGGAATTAGTACCAGCAAATGGTCGGGTAGTTCAGATTCTATAGCTCCTATTTTCCGTGCTTCCTCATCTGCAAGGCGGTTACCTCTAACCTCAAAGAATTGTCTAGATTGATGACCATTCACATGGATTATTGATATATTTTCTGGTAATAATAAGTTTTCTAACACTTGAGAGACCAAGGCGACGTGGGCCAGGTCTCATCCTTTACTATTTATCATCCCTCTTTCCTCCCATATTTTCCCAAAATTTTAAGCATGCATGATATTAATCAAATAACAAAATAACATTCTCACATTGCTTAGGGAACATTTACAAAGTGAGTTCTAAGCGGCTCATATGCATTTCTACTCTTCTTCCTAAAGCTTTACTAAGTTGGTGCAAAAGTCCATAAGTAACACTAATTCCAAAGCATCATAACAAACAAAGTTTCTAGTTATAGCAGAATTCTGAAATATTACAAAGTTTCTTAGTCAAAACGGTGTTGTAATGGAATCTCACACTGATAGCAGTAAGAGAGTGATTGTAGAAAAATATTACTGCTCTTAGATTCCTTTTAGACAAAGGGAACATCTTAAAGTGAGCCTTAAGCAGTTTGTTTAAATTTCTGTACCTGCCCTAGTTCTAGATAAAATAATACTAGATTGCCCAGTAAGATAACACAAGAAGAGCTCATATCTTTTACTGACTACTTGCTCTGATCACAGAAATTTGCTATAGAAGGAAAAAAAAAGGCAGGGACATGTGATATGTCAAATATTACAGGATAAAACATCCTTGGCTCTTATTTATAATCCAGATATAGTTTTGATTCCTCAGTTATGTAGTATCTCTGCCACCGCATTGCTACACTCAGAAATAGGTGGGAAACTTCCTTTCCAAAGGAACACAGGGGGAAACTGAGGCCAGGAGGATCCCATCCTAGACTGAGGCTAAGATTGTCCCCTCGGCTTTTGTCCCAAATGCAGATCTCCACCGTTAGCAGTATGGATCACATTCTTTCTGAGTAGCTTGTGGCATTTCTCTCAGATACTGATGTATTGTAGACAACTATACCCAGATTCAAACTTAAAACAAAAGTAGTTATAGTCCCAAATGCCTTTTAACCTTAAACAGCAAGTCCCAGCAGTCACAGCTTAGAGTCAGATACAGAGCTGCAATAAGCAGTAAAGATTTACCAGGACTCACATACATAAGGGATTTAATTAAACATTCTCGTTCTCCACTTTAAACTTGTCCTGTTGTAAAAGCCAAATATTAGAATCCTTTCTATCTATTGTACATAAACTTTTAATTTCTCAGCAAGCTAAGTTCAGTGTTTAGGACCTACATAACTCAAAGAAGTTCTTTGTCTGGGGCTGATGACCTTGCCCATGCAGATAGTTTTCCAGGTGCCTTGGCAATTTTACCAAATAAGGAGAAGTAACATGGACCCCAAGAAGGGGTTAAATAGAAAAACCTTGGGTCTGTTTGCTATCTTTTACTGTTTCTCTGAGCATACTTATTCAAGGTTGAGGCTTTCTAAAAATCATACAAAGGATTTTACAACCTCCCCCTTTTTTTTAAAAAAATCTCTCCTTCTCAGAAACAACTCATAATTTATCCTGATAGTATTAATTCCTAAGTGCTAAACAATTCCCAAATTTTTGATCACCAAACCTTTTCCACATAATTGAGAAAAAACCAAAACTAAACGTACTCTGGTAAATACTATCTCTAAGCAATAACATCAACAGCTTAATTAATGATCTCACAAATTTCCCAAATGATAGCAAAACAATTAAAGACAAAATTTGGTAATTTAAGATTTCTTAAATTACAATTCTTAACCTAATAACGTTTAGATTGTAAAAGAAATTGCTTCTCTAACAACACAGATGATACAGCTGCTTACCAAGTTATGCAATAAGAAAAATTTTAGACATATAACAATATCATAAACAATTATCATCTATTTAAACTTGAAAACCAAAACCAATTAATTTCCATTGTGGTGGCTTTACCTCAGTCAGATATGGCCCCGAACTGCCTGATACAGAGAATCATTCATCTCATCACCAAAACTTCACAGTGAAGAAAATCCACATAAGGTTAATAAATATGAAGCAATTATTTTTAACTTAAAACAGTGTACATTCAAATAACATTTATTCTACGCCAAGCATTGTGCCAAGCACCTTTACAATCATGCGATCTTTGTAATATCCCTGGGAATGGATTCCACCACCATCCCCTTATTGAACAGTGAACTACAGTAAATAGAATTTTCTTGGGGCTATATAGTTAATAAATTTCTCAATGCCAAATAACAATATGCACTTTTTCTAGAAAATTATTCAAATATGCATTTCTAAGTTCCATTCACATTACAAATAATTTGCAATCACCTATTATAATTAGATCAGTGTAAAATGTGCTGGGCCAGTATTTTAACTACTTCTTTTGCCCCAGGTAATGTCACCAAGGTATAGTCAGCCTCCCTCCCAGGCGGAGGGGGTTGATAATTAATTGAACAGGAACAATAATAACTCACAACAATTAATATCTTTACCCTAATTAATATCCATATAAGATTTAATAGAACCCACCCACAAATCTAGCCCAAAAGATGGATGGACATAATTTCTTTTATCTCTTCAGAACTTTCTTGGTCTTTAACATTAAAACAGTAATCCCAAATAACCTAGTTAACAATCTTACAAGTAAGTGCTGGCTGAATTGTTTTAGCTGTGACCTCCCATTAACTACAGGTAAAGTAGAAAATACATGGTCTTCTAAATGGCAATTAAGGCTGAGAAAGTAACTTAACCAGTTTTACACAATTGTTTCGATATCATTTTTTTCTTCTCTTCTCTTCGACAAAATTCAGATTAACAATTGCTTTGTCCAACACTATTTTCGGTTACTTAAGTTTTGCAATATAGGACATTTTACTACAATTTAGAAGCACACTAATAGTACAAATAGAAAGATTTTCAGATGACATTAATTGCATTCCCAAGTCATTACATATTAATAGGCTTACCAAGCATAGAGGCTTTTGTTCTCTCCTCATAGTTGCGGAGCCTGGCTGTGGACTGAAGGGGGGGTGGCGCGAAGGGGGGGAAGGTGCTGGGAAGCTGCAGAGTCCAGCACCTGAATTAAAGGTCTAAGGAGTCATTTAGGAGGGTCTCTGAGAGATCTTTACTTTCTAACAGGGGTTGTTGGGTTTGGAAGACTAGGAGCAAAAATTCCAGGTTCCAGTGGTGTGGGGGGGCAATTGCCTAGAAGTGTGGGCTTCAGGGTGCTCGGGGTCCAGGGCTGTTGTCAGTGGGGTAATTATTTTTGAAAAGCAGCCAACTCTCCATTGTATATTCGCAGCCAAATCACTTTTTAAACTTTTCAAGTAACAGACTTAGGAAAATCACAGCAAGTTAGAAATATCTATATCTATTGAGCTAATTCCTATTCTAGGAAGTATTTCTGTTTCTCAGGAATGTAATAAGTAACAGTCTTTTGGGTAAAATATGTTCAGATTGGCTCTCATTCTCTGGTCATATTTCTCTGTTTTGGAAGCTTTAAGCTACCCTTTTTTCCCAAATTCAAATAGGAATGAGGGTCACTAAATTGTACATAAGGATCTCTGTAGTTGTATGTAAAAAAAAGTCCTTACTAACTCTATAGATTTATTTAATACCTTTACGTTATTAAATATTTTCCAATTCTATTTGTAGGATCATTACTTAAAGTTCGTAAGTCTGAAAATTGGGAAACCACACATTCCAGATTTTTCCTTTCCTCCTCATACTAGGGAGCTCAAAGTGTCTCTTTTTCATATCTATGCATTTTTCGAATTTGCCTTAGTACCAAATAGCATAATAAATTCTGAGCATCAAATTAGAAGTAACACATTTCACTTAAATTTAAGGAAAAAGTTCCCGCTTTCTTTCTTATCTCTCCACATTCCAAATTGGCCAGATCTGGGATGGAGGGAGACAGAAAGAGCATATATATATCATTTTTTTTTAAAAACAACTTCCCAAAAGTTTCCACCTTGCACACTCAAAACCTCTATTCACACTATTTGTGCAAATAGATTATGCCTTTTTTAAACTTCCTTCACATGTCTCTTCCCTATATGGTTAAACTTTCTTGCCTTTCCTTTCTGGTGGAATTTGATGAAAGCCCCTGTAAAACTGCACATACCTTATTTCTTTCTAATTCTGACCAGACACTCAATCTTTACCTTGCTTTTTCCATCACATAACTTAAACAAGAAAACATTTTTCTCTCTCTTTCTCTCTCCCCTGCCTTCCCGCTCCTCTGCACACCAGGAGGAGTCAGGGAGGGAGAGAAAGCCAGATAGTGGACATTACAAGGTGTCAGATTACACACACACAGAAACATAGATACAGACAGATACAGACACAAAGATACAGAAATCCAAAAGCTTTTTGTTTTTCCCTGGGAGAGCTTTCCTCAAAACACCAGGAAAAATCCATTCCACCCACCTAGGTCAAATATTTTAAGAGCTCTTGTCTATGGCCATTTTCCTTTCTACTTTTGTTGTTCATTCCAATTTTGCAATCGATTGCCTAAAGGTACCTCACATTTGTGCTCCGACTGCACAGACTTAGATTGGTTTTCCCCATAATTTGGTCGGGAGCCATTGCCGCACTCCCCGAGTCAGAGACTCAACAGAACTTAGCTGAATGGGGAGGGCACACATACCTCAATTCCCCAGGGGGCAGCTGCTCCCCCGAAGTCCCCCACGAAGCGTTCTCAAGAGCGTCCTTGCGTTGGGGTTATATCCCACCCTAATTTGGTCGGGAGCTGTCGCCGCACTCCCCGAGTCAGAGACTCAACAGACTCACCCCCAGACCTCTGAGTGCTTACCTTCGGAGAGTACGCGTACTTGTTTATGACTTCAACACACACCACACCGGCTGGCCGGACTTTTCTCTTATCTCTTACTTTTTGGAATGTCGGAACCTAGCACAGCTTCTGTTCCTCTGAGTCCCTCTCTTCGGGATTTTCCCCCAACTGGGTGGAGCCCCACACTAGGACCAGGAACCCCCAATAAATCTTTGTGGTGTGCGCTGGATCCTGCTCCCTGGTGAGGAGAACCCCCCCAATTGAGGGGATCCCGGACAAGCCCCCAACTGTGTGGGACAAACCACAGGCTCAAAATAAACAAAAACAGAGGTGTCTCGGTTTTCTCAAGGTAGAAACAAAACAGAAGCTTTATTTGCTCAAGTCTCGCGAGAATTGGGCATCTCCCACTACCAGGGCGGGATGGCAGTGCAGAGAGGCAAGGGGGAGAAGGCAAGCAAGGGGATATATAACCTTGTACAAACAATTCTAAGAAATTCCACCCCTAGAGGCTGGACCCCTGTCCCTATTTGCTGGGACAGGTGGCCTCACAATCTATCCCAGAATAAGTTTACCCAATACTAGCATAGAAACTACAGAATTACCTTATAGGGAAATTTCAATGTTAAGGTGACGGCATGGGAGTAGGCTAGGGGAGGGGGAGAGGGGAAACCACCTGATTTCCCCGAAATCATATGATTTACAGGAAAACGAAACTTAGGCCTAGTGAGGTCTACATCCCAACTAAAGTTGTACTATTTGAGTATTACCTTGCCTGATTTATTCATGGGAAGCTTTCACAGTCTTGTATCCCACACAGAAGCATTTAACTTTAGTAATATCCCATGAACATGGGTAGATAGTCCCTAACCTACTTTGATGTGGTGGCAGCAGAACTGTTTGCCATGGCTGGAGGGAAGCAATGGAACTAGGAAATCCTGTGACAGAGCAGTGTGGCTATGAGGATCTGGCTATTTGGATGGCTTTCCCAACAAGTGAGTCGGTATTCCCCCATGTTCTATGAATCTCTGGGAAAATCTCTTGTTTTGGGCTTTGAGCTGATGGAAGTTTTAGGAACAGAAAACTAGAAAAGGTTTGAATGGTGATACAGTCAACCTGCATAAGCAATAATATTTATCTCCCTTTTGGCACAAATGGTTTTTGCAAAGTAAGGTTTCTATAAGCAGCTTGATGGTTAGTGCCTGCCTCAAGTCTCTCCCCACTCCAGTCCATTATCCATTCAGCCACTAAAGTGATTTTCTCAAACATAGGTCTGACCATGTCATCCCCTATCCCCTATTAATAAACTCCATTGGCTCCCAGTCTTCTCTAGGATCAAATACAAAATCTTTTGCTTTTGGGCTTGCAAAGCTCTTTGTAATCTATCTCCCTCCTTCCTTTCCAGTCTCCTTATGCCTTATTCTTTCCCACATACTCATTGATTTAGTGATGCTGGCTTCTTTGCTGTTTAGGGAAAAAGACATTCTATCTCTTAGGTCTTGGCATTTTCTCTGTCCCTCATGCCTGTAATGCTCTCCCTCCTCAACTTTACTCAGAGTTCCTGGGCTTCCCTTAATTATTTCCTATTTATCCTGTAGATATCTTGCTTTGTATATGTTTGTTTGCACACTGTCTCTCTCATTAGATTGTAAGTTCCTTGGGGAAATGTACTATCTTTTGCCTCTTTTTGTATTCCCTGTGCTTAGCATAGTGCCTTGCTGTTACAGTAATTAGGATGGACTTTTTTTAATTGTTTTCTTTTTTAGAATGCTACAGTAATCAAATATCTTTGATTAAGCCTTACTAGGTGCAAAGCCCCACACCCACGCCCTTTTGCTAATTAGATGTAAGGTCCCAGGCTCACACCCTTTTGCTGATTAGGTAATGAACACTTCAGGCCCTAAAAAGGGTACATAAACTCAGAGGTTAGCATTTTGCCTGGGACTCTCACTCACTGGAACAGTGTTGATGAGGGGACCTTGGGCAGCCCTTGTTAAGAGCTCCCTGGCTTTGGAAAAACCCAGATGTTGATGCTTCTCTGCTGGTAACTATGTATTGCTATAGATAGATTGAATTGTGTTATTTGCTCTGTTTATGTAATGTATGTTTGTATGTTTGATTAAAATGAGATTGTTAACCCTTTAAAGTTGCTTTCCTTAGGAAAGCAGATCAAAGAACCTGTGCTAGCAGCTCTTGTTACTGGTCTTGTTGGGTCTTACATCTCAGCAGCAGCTGCTAGCCAAATTGTTGTTACACTTGCACATAGTAGGTGTTTAATAAATATTCCAAATTCATGAGCTTAGAATTGAGTCCCCCCTCACAATCTATGTCATCTCCCAGGAAATAATGACCTCCTTATCACTGAAAATGTTTAAGCAGAGAATAGATAGTTACTTATTTGAGAATCAGGGATAGTTAGAATGCAAAGGACCCTTAAGGAGATAATATTCTAGTCTTTAGAAGGAAAAATGAGCTAAGAAAATGGAAATTACAATGAGTAATTGGTGGAACTCCTATAAAAACCTGATTCTGAGGAGCTCATAGCTGCAGAGATATCCCAGGAAAAAGAATAGATATTCCCCAAATTGGCCTTATGTGATGGCATCACAGCTATGTACACTGGCAGGATGGAGAGCAAGGTGAGATTTTCTTGTCATGGAATCCCCTTATTTTATAGAAGAAAAATATTCCTAGAGAATTTGAGTGACTTGTCCATGATTATGCCACTAGTTTATAAATTTATAAGTGAAACCTTAAGTTTTTGTGCAGGAAGGAGTGTGACTCTGGGGTTCTGGTTGCCTGGGTGCCTTTCCCTAATTGTGTGAGCCTGTATTTCCTCATGTCTTGTGAATCTCTGGGAAAGTCTCATGAGTTGAGCTGATTGCTTCTGGAGGTCCTAGGCAGAGAGAATTTGCAAAATTTTGAGTGATGGTGAATATTTGTTACAAGGCTAACAGCAGCTGCTTCTTTGACAGTACCTTCTGACTTCTCACATATTCTTTTCTTTTCATGCCTGGCTGATTGGTTATGAGCAGAGTCTCAGACATGTATTTCTTAGGGTATAGATGTTTGAGAAGGGGTTGCTTTCTTTCCTTGGTGACTGTAGTCCTTGAACTGAAGCCTTATAGTCCTCCATCAGTGTCCTGGTCCACCACCTCCAATGGCCCACCTGTAGCCATGATCAGATTGTCTTCTGAGCCAATACCATTCATCTTCCTGTGGCAAGCTAAGTTTTGCACTTGTTCCTCCCTCCCAAACCCACTGCAAAATAAATAAACGGTTTTTGGTCCTGGTGAAGGGATTCCTAGTTATGACTCTAGTTATGAAATTTTGAAAGTCAAGCCTTTTTTTGCTTAGAAGAATTTCATTTTTATCTTTAAAATTTAAAGAATTAAATACTGAATAAGTATATTTACTAAAGACAACTGAAAGAATCTAATAAAATTCTGAAAAGAAGTCCTATACTACACCACTTTTTTCTTTGGAACTCATAACACAGCATAGACATTTATAAATCCTAGATTTTATTTTTTTCTTCTTTGTTGCAAATTCAACAATAATAAATAATTACAATAATTTTGATAATTGTAGAAGAGTGGATAGGACTGCCACATGCAGAGTATTTTATACATACATATATGTGCATGAAAGTATTATAATGAATTTTTCTTTATGTGTTACCTTCTGCATTTGTACTTCCCCACCACTCTTTTGTATGTACCTTTTAAATACTTTATTAACATTCCTTTTTATATGTCTATTTCTACCTACTAAATAATTTTCCCCTCCTCCATGAATTTGAACAGTACAATGTGGCTTATTTTTCCTCATGGAATTTCATTTTCCTTTCATGTAAATGAGGAGACCCAGATAAATTATTGATTTCTACTAGAAACAATATGATTTTAGGACAAGAACTCTGACCCCTCCCAGAAGGAAAGGGACAGAAACTTCAGGGATATTGAGGAAAGAAGAAACTGCTAGAGGAATAAGATAAACTCATAAGTAAATGGGATATAGAAGTGGATGGGACCTTAGAACACAGATTGGAAGACTAGAAAAGGATGTTAGAGATCATCTAATCCAATCCTCTGATTTTGTGGATGAGGAAAATGGAATCTGAGTATATGGAAGTGACTTGCCCATGGACACCCTAATAATTAGTGGGAGAGTCAGGATTCACATTAAAATTTTCTGATTCAAAATCTAGTATTTCTTCTGTATGTCATTTTGATAATGTGCAAAACTAATTGTTTAAACATTTAGAAAAACTTGCCTAAATTATTGTTATTTTGCTTCTTTGGGCGTTAGCTTTCTATTCCATAAAATAAAAGTTATATTCCTTTCATTTCCTCCCTCACAAGGTATTGGGGGGAAAAAAGGAAGAGAATGTTTGTGAAAGTGCTTTGTGAACCAGAAAATGCCACATAAATGTGAGCTATTGTTACAGAGATGCTTGGATTTATCTTTTATTTTATTTACTTCCTCCATGCCTTCTGTTCTTATATGAATCTTGTACAAGTCTTTTAAAAGATCCTTCAGAGATACCTTCCTCTCTTCTACTATCATTGGGGTATATCAATTTAGCACTTGGGCTAAATTTGTTGTCTCTTATTCTCACTACATAAGTAGCCCACCTTCCTTAGTGATCATACATTACCTTGATGATGTTTTCATACCATTTCTTATGCAAAACCCCATTTTTGGTACTGTACTACAATCCTCTGCCTTGCAACTTTCCACTGCCTTCTGGGTCATTTGAGTCTCCCACCTGAAAATAAATTCAATGTTGTGGACTTATCAAATCTTAGTCATAGAATTGTAGAGCTAGAAGGGACCTTAGAAGTCTCATCCAGTCCTTTCATTTTATATTTAGGGAAATTGAGACTGGGAAATGAAGTGACTTGATCAAAGTCACACAGGAAGTGGTCAAGTTGGGATGAATTCCCAGGTGCCAGATTGGTACCTTTCCTCTCTCCTTTACTTTGTTATTTTGTATTTCTTTTCTCTCCTTTTTCTCCTCTCGCTTCGTTTCTTTTTTTAGCTTTTATTTAGTATTTTGTTTTTCCCCAGTTGCATGTAAAAACAATTTTTAACATTCATTTTTAAAACTTTGAGTTCCACATTCTTTCCCTTCCTCCCTCTCCACTCCCCTCATTAAGAAAACAAGCAAATCAGTGTAAACTATACATGTACCATCATGCAAAACATTTTCATAATAGTTATGACAAGAAAACATAACATCCTCCTCAAAAAAACCTCAAGAAAAATAAAGGAAGCAAAAATGCATACTTCAATCTGTATTCAAACACCATCACTTCTTTCTCTGGGGTTGGATAGCATTTTTCATCTTAAATCCCTCCATGGATTGTTGTACTGCTGAGAATAGTGAAGTCATTCACAGCTGATGATTTTACAATATTGCTATCACTTTGTACACAGTACATTTCACTTTACATCAGTCCATGCAAGTCTTTCCAGGTTTTTCTGAGAGCATCCTGCTCATCACATAATACAACTTGTTCAGTCATTCCCCAGTTGATGGGCATCACCTCAATTTCTAATTCTTTGCCCTCAGAAAAGAGCTGCTATAAATACTTTTATACACATAGGTCCTTTTCCTTTTTGTTTTTTATCTCTTTTGGGATACAAGCCCAGTAGTGGTACTGCTAGGTCAAAGGGCATGTGTGGTTTTATAGCCCTTTGGGCATAGTTTCAAATTGCCCTAAAGAATGGGTGAATCAATTCACAACTCCACCAACCATGCTTTAAAGTCTTATTTTTCCTACACCATCTCCAACATGTGCCATTTACCTTTTCTGTACTGTTAGTCAATCTAATAGGTATGAGGTAGTACCTCAGAATTATTTTAATTTGCATTTCTCCAATCAGTGGTGAGTTAGAGTATTTTTTCATATGGCTATAGATAGCTTTGATTACTTCATTTGAAAACTGATTATATCTTTTGATTATTTATCAATTGAAGAATGGCTCTTATTTTTTATGAATTTGACTCAGTTCTCAATATGTTTGAGAAATGAGGCCTTTATCACAGAAACTTGCTTCAAATTTTTTTTACAGTTACCATTGCTAACTGTATTTTCCTCCATCCTATCCCCCCATTTATTCTATTCTCTCTCTCCTTTCACCTTGTTCCTCCTCAAAAGTGTTGTGCTTCTGACTACCCCCTCCCCCAATTTTTCTTTTCTTTTCTGTCACCCCCTCCTCTTATTCCCTTCCCCTACTAATTTCCTGTAGGGAAAAATAGATTTCTATACCCAATTGAATGTGTGTGTTGTTCCCTCTTTGAGCCAATTCTGGTGAGAGTAAGGTTCACTCACTCCCCCTCATCTCCCTCCTCTTCCCCTCTACTGTTAAAGCTTTTTCTTGTCTCTTTTATGTAAGATAACTTACCGTGTTCTACCTCTCTTTTTCTCTTTTTCCTGGTACATTCCTCTCTTCCCCCCTTAATTTCATTTTTTAAAGTATCAAGCCTTCATATTCAGCTCATATCTGTGCTCTCTCTCTCTTTATACATACATATATATATATATAATATTCTATTTATTTGTTTATATACTATATATATAATATGTTCCTTCTAACTACTCTAATAATGAGAAAGGCCTTATAAGTTACAAATATCATCTTCCCATGTAGAAATGTAAACAGTTTAAACTTATTAAGTCCCTGTATTGTTAGTGGAAATGGGAAGATCTTTCCCATCCATTAATAGGCCCATGTGACCTATATGAGTCACATGAGTTTGAGTCACATGGAGCCTGTGGTGGGAGGAGCTTGCTGAGCAGGTGGAGCAGGAAGGGGTGGAGCAGGAAGTTGGAGTAAGTCAGAGCTGGAGGGAGTTGGAGCATGGAGAGATAGGAGGCAGGCAGAGAGAAACAGAGCAGCTAACATGAATGAGAGAGGGAGTGATTTTGGTTAAGGGAGTTTGTTTGTGGGAAGACCTGACAGAGGAAAAGCTTGGGGATGGTAGTGCCCCCTGTATTGATAATGTGTCTAGATTTCTTTGTCGATATGATGGATTTGGCTTTCTGGTGTTGGAATAAATGTTTTGTTTTCATCTTCCATGAAGAGAGTCTGTTACATCTTTCGATTCAAACGTGAGAATCCAGCTGTATATTCATAGCAGCTGCTGTGGGTATTGCATTGGCGATATAGTCCCTTATGATTTCTCTTTGCTGTTTCTATTTTTATGGTTCTTTGAGCCTTATATTTGAAAGTCAAATTTTATATTCAGCTCTGTTCTTTTCATCAAGAAGGCTTGAAAGTCCTCTATCTCATTAAATATCCATTTTTTTCCTCTGAAGGATTATACTCAGTTTTGCTGGATAGGTTATTCTTGGTTGTAATGCTAGCTCCTTTGCCCTCTGGAATATCATATTCCAGGCTATCTGATCCTTTAATGTAGCAGCTGCTCAGTCTTTTGTTTTCCTTACTGTGGCTCCACCATACTGGAATTATTTCTTTCTGCTGGCTTGCAATATTTTCTCCTTGACCTGGGAATTCTGGAATTTGGCTATAATATTCCTGGCAGTTTTCATTTAGGGATCTCTTTCAAGAGGTGATTTGTGAATTCTTTCAATTTCTATTTTACCCTTTGGTTGTATAATATCAGGACAGGTTTCCTTGATAATTTCTCGAAAGATGATATCTAGGCTCTTTTTTGATTATGGCTTTCAGACAGTTAAATAATTTTTAAATTGTCTTTCCTGGATCTGTTTTCCAGGAAAGTTGTTTTTCCAATGACATATCTCACATTGCCTTCTGTTTCCTCCTTCTTTTGGTTTTGTTTCATTGCTTCTTGGTTTCTCATAAAGTCATTAGCTTCCATTTGCTTCATTCTAATTTTCAAGGAATTATTTTCTTCAGTGAGCTTTTGGACCTTCTTTTCCATTTGGCCATTTTTTTTTTTTTTTTGCTTATTTGGAAATCTTTGGTTTTTATTTTTTTTAAATTTATTTAATATATTTAATTTTCAGCATTGGTTTTCACAAGAGTTTGAATTACAAATTTTCTCCCCGTTTCTTCCCTCCTGCCCACTCCAAGATGGCATATATTCTGTTTGCCCTGTTCCCCAGTCAGCCCTCCCTTCTGTCACCCCACTCCCCTCAAATCCCCTTTTCCCTTCCTTTCTTGTAGGGCAAGATAAATTTCTATGCCCCATTGCCTGTGTATTTTATTTCCTAGTTGCATGCAAAAACTTTTTTGTTTGTTTGTTTTTGAATATCTGTTTTTAAAACTTTGAGTTCCAGATTCTCTCCCTTCTTCCCTCCCCACCCACCCTCCCTAAGAAGGCAAGCAATTCAGCATAGGCAACATATGTATCATTATGTAAAACCTTTCCACAATACTCATGTTGTAAAAGACTAACTATGTATTGCTCCTTCCTAGCCCATCCCCCTTTATTGAATTTTCTCCCTTGACCCTGTCCATTTTCAAAAGCGTTTGTTTTTGATTACCTCCTCCCCCTATCTGCCCTCCCTTCTATCATCCCTCCCTTTTTATCTTCTTCCTCCTCCTTTCCTGTGGGGTAAGATACCCAATTGAGTGCGTATGGTATTCCCTCCTCAGGTCAAATCCAATGAGAGCAGGATTTACTCATTCCTCCTCACCTGCCCACTCTTCCCTTCCTAGAGAACTGCTTTTTCTTGCCACTTTTATGAGAGATAATTCCTCTCTCACCCCTTGATTTGATTTTATTTTTTTAGATATCATTCCTTCATATTCAACTCACTCTGTACCCTCTGTCTATATATATGTATACACACACACACATATATACATAATACACATACATATATACATGCATACACACACACACACATATATATACATACCCATATATATATATATATACATACACCTATATACATATACATATATACATATGCATATTCCCTTCAGCTACCCTAATACTGAGGTCTCATAAATGACACACATCATCTTTCCAAGTAGGAATGTAAACAAAACACTTCAACTTCAGTAAGTCCCTTGCAATTTCCGTTTCTTGATTACCTTGTCATGCTTCTCTTGATTCTTGTGTTTGAAAGTCAAATTTTCTGCTTAGCTTTGGTCTTTTCACTGAGAAAGCTTGAAAGTCCTCTGTTTTGTTGAAAATCCATATTTTGCCTTGGAGCATGATACTCAGCTTTGCTGGGTAGGTGATTCTTGGTTTTAATCCTAGCTCCATTGTCCTCTGGAATATCGTATTCCACGCCCTTTGATCCCTTAAGGTAGAAGCTGCTAGATCCTGTGTCATTCTGATTATCTTTCCACAATACTCAAATTGATTGTTTCTGGCTGCTTGCAGTATTTTCTCCTTGATCTGGGAGCTCTGGAATTTGGTGACAATATTCCTAGGAGTTTTCTTTTTGGATCTTTTTTAGGAGGCGATCGATGGATTCTTTCAATTTCTATTTTACCCTCTGGCTCTAGAATATCAGGGCAGTTCTCCTTGATAATTTCTTGAAAGATGATATCTAGGCTCTTTTTTTTTGATCATGGCTTTCAGGTAGTCCAATAATTTTTAAATTATCTCTCCTGGATCTATTTTCAAAGAAGGATTCCAAAGTCTGATCCTGAATCTGGGCGTGTTTTTGAAGCCTGGTCATGTTCCTAGCCAGCTTACTTGACCCTTGATTTTTTGTCAGGGTATGACTGCTTGAAGAGCAGAGAGTACTTTGTTCCAACCTTGAGGGGATGTGCTGTTGTTTTCAGTTATTTCTATACAACCAGCTCTGCCACACCAGCACTCCTCCTTCCTCAAGAACCACCAACCTGGACCTGACACAAATCTTAAGCAGGCTCTGCACTCCTGCTCTGATCCACTACTTAATTCCTCCCACCAGGTGGGCCTGGGGCCGTAAGCAACTGTAGTTCTGTAGCTGCACCTCCCCCGCTGCCCCCGGGGTGGCTGCCGAACCTCGAACTCCTTCCACTCTGTCCCCGCAGCTTTTCCCACTAACCTTCTCTGTTGTCTTTGGTGTTTGTGGTTTGGAAAGTCTGCCACAGTTCACTGATTCAGGGTGCTAGGGCTTGTTCCACCCGGCTCCTGGTCTGGTTGGTTCTGCCGCCACCCACGGTGAGCTCTGCTCCCGTCTCTCGCCTCCAATCCCAGCTCCCAGCGTGATAGACCTCACCCAGCGACCATCCAGATTGTCCTGGGCTGGAGCCCTGCCTCCGTCTGCTGTTTTGTGGGTACTGCAGTTCGAAAATTTGTTCAGAGCCATTTTTTGTAGGGTTTGGAGGGACCTGGGTGGGAGCTTACGCAAGTCCTTGCTTTCCGGCTGCCATCTTGGGCCCCCCCACCCTCCGCCAGTTCTGCTTTTCAAGCCATTCTTTTCCTCATTGGCTTTTTGGATCTCTTTTACCGTTTCGCCTAGTCTTGCTTTTTAAGGTGTTATTTTCTTCAGTATTGTGTGTGTGTGTATGTGTGTCTCCTTTACCAAGCTGTTGACTTGTTTTTCATGATTTTTTTTTGCATCACTCTCACTTCCCTTTCCAATTTTTCCTCTATCTCTCTTACTTGGTTTTCTCTTCCATGGCCTGCAACCCGTTCATATTTTTCTTAGAGTCTTTGGATGTAGGAGCTTTGACATTGTTGTCCTCTTCTTAGTGTGTTTTGATCTTCCTTGTCAGCATAGTAACTTTCAATATAGTCAATTTTTTTTCCATTGCTTGCTTATTTTTCCAGCATATCAGTTAACTTTTAACTGTTTGTTAAAATAGAGCTCTGCTTCCAGGTTGGAGGGTGCATTGTCTCAAGCTTTAGGGGTTTTGTGTGACAGTTTTCAGAGACACTTTCAGGGACCTGTAAATTTTCAGTTCTTCCAAGGGGGTATGATCAAAGGAGAGGTGTTTATTCCTTTTTTTTTTTTTTTTTTTTTTGGAGGGGGGAAGGCAGGGCACTTGGGGTTTAGTGACTTGCCCAAGGTCACAGAGCTAGTAAATGTGTCAAGTGTCTGAGATCAGATTTGAACTCAGGTCCTCCTGATTCCAGAGCCAGTGCTGTACTCACTGCGCCACCTAGCTGCCCCTGTTTATTCCTTTCTTGACCTGGTCTTTGAGCAAACACAAGCTCTCTTTTCTGCCCTGGAACTATGAGGAGGATGTCCCCTCCACTGCTGTTGCAAGCTCTGCTATGCTAGTGCTCCTCCTCACCCTGGGACTGCCACCCAGGACTGAGACCGGGATCTGAGTATGGGTAAAGCAATAGAGTCCTGCCTCAGTGCCAGCAAAAAGACCCCTGTAATCTCCTTCTGACGAGTTGTTAGAACCCCTGATTGCTCTGGAAGCAGCCACTGCTGTGGCTGATTCAGTCAGTCCCAAGGCCTGCTCCTGGTTTGCTGGGGCTGGGATTGTGCTAGCATGGCCTATGCTGGACTGTGCTCCACTCACACACAGGTGCAACAGACCTTACCTGCTGACCTTCCAAGTTTTCTTTGACATCTGTGGGCTGAGAGGTCTGGAAACTGCCACTGCTGCCAGTTATTTAGTTGGCCTGGTGCCTGCTCCTGGTTTGCTGGGGCCTGGTCTGGGCTGGTATGGCTTGCACTGCATTGTGCTCCTCCCTCACACTGGTGTAACAGACCTTTCCTGCGAAACTTCCAAGTTGTCTTGGAGTGGAAATTTATTTCATTTCACCTTTTTGTGGGTTTTGTTACTCTAGAATTTGTTTAGAATCATTTTAAAAGGTATTTGGAGGGATTTGGGGGAGGTGAGTCCGTGCCTTTACTCTACCATTTTGGCTCTGTCTTCTCCATTTTTTTAAGTAGTCATTTATTTTTTTTCCCAATTACATGTCAAGACAATTAATTTTTTTTGTATTCAATTTTTAATTTTTTTTCGTTTTCAACATTCATTTCCACAAGATTTTGAGTTACAAATTTTCTCCCCATCTCTACCCTCCCCCCTACCCCAAGATGGCATATACTCTGATTGCCTCTTTCCCCAGTCTGTCCTTCCTTCTATCACCCCACTACCCCGCCCCCACCTTATGCCCAACCAGACTGGGAGCCAGGTGGAACAGGCCATAGTGCCCTGAATCAGTGATCTATGACAGTTACGAGACTTCTCAGGCTACAAAGGCCGAAGACAACAGAGAAGGTTAGTGGGAAAAGCTACTGGGACAGAGAAGAAGGAGTTTGCGGTCAGCCACCTCCCTGGGCGTAGCTGAGGTGGTACAGCTCTGAGCCTGCTTTCAGAGCTGCAGCTGCCGTTGCTTCCAGCCCCAGGCCCACCTGGTAGGAGGAGTTAAGTGCTGGATCAGAGCAGGAGTGCAGAGCCTGCTCGCATCTGAGTTGCAGTCTGGGTTGGCAGTTCTTGGGGGAGGAGGAGCACTGGTGAGGCAGAGCTTGCTGTGTAAAAATAGCTCTGAAAACAATAGCGCAGCCCGTCAAGCCTGGGACAAAGTACTCTCTACTGTACAAGCAGTCAGGAATCAGGAGGCCTGGACTCAAATCTTATTTCTGATACTGAATTTCAGTGTGACATCAGATAAGTTAATTTTGTCTTTAGGCCTCAGTTTCTTCATAAGTAAAGTAAGGTGATTATATCAGATGTTATATGAAGTCCCTTTTAATTCTTTTTTTATCTTTATCTTTCTTGTTTAAATTTTTAATTTTTTAAAAATTAACAATTTTTATTTTTAGTTTACAACACTCAGTTCCGCATGATGTTGAGTTCCAGATTTTCTTCCTCTCCTTGCCCCCTCCTCCCCAAGATGGAATGGAATCTGATATATCTTCTACATATAATGTCACATTAAACTTATTTACACAATAGTAAAGTTGTAAAGAAGAATTATGACCAATGGAATGAATCATGAGAAAGAAGAAACAAAACCAAAAAAAAAAAAAAAAACAAAAGAGAAAAAGAAAAGAAAAAAGAAACAAGAGCAAATAGTTTGCCTCAATCTGCATTTAGACTCCATAGTTCTTTCTCTGGATGTAGATAGCTCTCTTCCTCATGAGTCCTTTGGAGTTGTCTTTGAACCTTGTGTTGCTGAGAAGAGTGAAGTCTTTCAAAGTTAGTCATCACAGAATCAATATATCTGTGGTTGTGTATAATGTTCTCCTAGTTCTTCTGCAGTCACTCAGCAGGTTTTCTCAGGTTATTGTGAAGTCCATATCTTCGCCATTTCTTATAGCACATTCATATACCACAACTTGTTCAGCCATTCCCCAGTTGATGGGCATCCCATTGATTTCCAATTCTTTGCTACTGCAAAAAGAGCTGCTATAATTTTTTTTGTACATACAGGTCCTTTTTCTACTTGTGTGATCTCTTTGGGATACAGCCCTAGAAGTAGTATTGCTGGGTCAAAGAGTATGAACATTTTTATAGCCTTTTGAGCATAGTTCCAAATTGCTCTCCAGAATGGCTGGATCAGTTCACAACTCCACCAGCAATGTAACAGTGTTCCAATTTTCCCACATCCTCTCCAACATTTATCATTTTCCTGTTTTGTCATTTTAGCCAATCTGATGGGAGATATGTGGTATCTAAGAGTTGTTTTGATTTTATTTCCCTAGTCAGTAGTGATTTCAAGCATTTTTTCATACACCTATAGATATCTTTAATTTCTTCCCCCGAAAACTGCCTGTTCAAATCCTTTTACCATTTTTCAATTGAGGAATGACTTGTATTCCTATAAATTTGGCTCAGTTCCCTGTATGTTTTAGAGATGAGGCACTGGTGAAGATTTTCTCCCAACTTTCTGCTCCCCTCCTAATCTTTGTTGCATTGGCTTTTTTTATACAAAACTTTTCAATTTAACATAATCAAAATTATCCATGTTGCATTTTGTAATGCTCTCTATCTCTTTTTGGGTTATGAATTCTTTGCTTTCCCATAAATCTGATAGGTAAACTATTCCTTGTTCTGCCAAATTGCTTATAGTATCAACCTTTATTCCTAAATCATGAACCCATTTTGACTTTATTTTGGCATATGGTGTAAGATATTGGTCTATGCCCAGTTTCTGCCCTACCATTTTCCACTTTTTCCAGCAGTTTTTGTGAAATAGTAAATTCTTAGACCAGAAGCTGGATTCTTTGGGTTTATCAAAGAGTAGATTGCTATAGTCGTTGAGTACTGTGTCTTGTGTATCTAACCTATTCCACTGATCCACCAGTCTGTTTCTTAGCCAGTACCAAGTAGTTTTGATGACTGCTGCTTTGTAGTACAGTTTAATATCTGGTATAGCTAGGCCACCTTCCCTAGTATTTCTTTTCATTAATTCCCTAGATATGCTAGACCTCCTGTTCTTCCAGATGAATTTTGTTATTATTTTATCCAGCTCTGTAAAATATTTTTTTCGTAGTTTGATTGGTATGGTGCTGAATAAATAAATTAATTTAGGTAAAGTTGTCATTTTTATTATACTAGTTTGGCCTAACCACAAGCAACTGATATTTTTCCATTCATTTAGATCTGACTTTATTTGTGTGAAAAGCATTTAGTAATTATGTTCATATGGACCCTGGGTTTGTATTCTCAGGTAGATTCTCAAATATTTTATAGTGTCTACAGTAACTTTAAATGGAATTTCTCTTTCTATCTCTTGCTGTTGGGCTTTGTTAGTCATGTATAGGAATGCCAAGGATTTATGTGGGTTTATTTTATATCCTGCAACTTTGCTAAAATTGCTTATCATTTCAAGTAGTTTTTTATTTGATTCTCTAGGATTCTCTAAGTAAATCATCATATTGTCTGCAAAAAGTGATAATTTGGTTTCTTTGCCTATTCTAATTCCTTCAATTTCTTTTTCTTCTGTTATTGCTACAGCTAACGTTTCTAGTACCAAATTGAATAATAGGGGTGATAATGGACATCCTTGTTTCACCCCTGATCTTATTGGGAATGCATCTAGCTTATCCCCATTATAAATAATTCTTGTTGATGGTTTTAGGTAGATGCTATTTACAATTTTAAGGAAGGCACTGGCTATTCCTATGCTTTCTAGTGTTTTTAATAAGAATGGGTGTTGTATTTTATCAAAGGCTTTTTCTGCATCTGTTGAGATGATTATGTTGTTTCTGCTAGTTTTGTTGTTGATATGAACAATTATGCTGATAATTTTCCTAATATTGAACCAGCCTTGCATTGTTGCAATAAATCTTACCTGGTCATGGTGTATTATTCTCCTGACAAGTTGCTGCAATCTTTTTGCTAATATTTTATTTAAAATTTTTGCATCAATATTCATTAGGGAAATTGGTCTATAATTTTCTTTCTCTGTTTTGACTCTTACTGGTTTGGGTATTAGTATCATATTTGTGTCATAAAAAGAATTTTATAGGACTCCTTCTTCACCTATTTTCCCAAATAGTCTATAAAGTATAGGAATTAATTGTTCTTTAAATGTTTGATAGGATTCACATGTAAAACCATCTGGCCCTGGAGATTTTTTTCCTAGGGAGTTCATTGATGGCTTGCTCAATTTGTTTTTCTGAGATGGGGTTATTTAGGTATTTTACTTCCTTTTCTGTTAACCTGGGCAATTTATATTTTTGTAAATATTCATCCATATCCCTAAGGTTATCAAACTTATGGGCATGCAATTGGGCAAAATAATTCCTAATTGTTGTTTTAATTTCTCCTCATTGGAGGTGAATTCACCCTTTTCATTTTTGATACTGGTAATTTGATTTTCTCCTTTTTTAAATCAAATTGAGCACAGGTTTATCAATTTTATTGGTTTTTTCATAAAACCAGCTCTTGGTCTTATTTGTTAATTTAATAGTTTTCTTGATTTCAGTTTTATTAATCTCTCCTTTTATTTTTAGTATTTCTAATTTGGTATTTAATTGTGGATTTTCAGTTTGTTCTTTTTCTAGCTTTTTTAGTTGCATGCCCAAGTCATTGATCTCCTTTTTCTCTATTTTATTCATGTAAGCATTTAAAGATATAAAACTTCCCCTAAGAACTGCTTTCCGCATCCCATAAGTTTTGGTATGATGTCTCATTATTGTCGTTATCTTGAATGAAGTTATTTATTGTTTCTATGATTTGTTCTTTGGCCCACTAATTCTTTAGAATTAGATTATTTATTTTCCAATGAATTTTTAGCTCATTTTTCCATAGTTCTTTATTACAAATAATTTTTATTGCATCATGATCTGAAAAGGATGCTTTGACTACTTCTGCCTTTCTGCACTGGATTGTGAGATTTTTATGCCCTAGTACATGGTCAATTTTTAGTATGTGCCATGTACTGCTGAGAAAAAAGTATCTTCCCTTTTATCCCCATTCAGTTTTCTCCAGGTGTATCATATCTGTCTTTTCTAAAATTCTATTCACTTCCTTAACTTCTTTCTTGTTTATTTTGAGGTTAGATTTATCAAGTTCAGAGGTGGGGGGTGGGGTGGGTTGAGGTCTCCCATTATTATAGTTTTGTTGTCTATTTCTTCCTCTAACTCCCTTAATGTCTCCTGTAAGAATTTGCATGCTATACCCCTTGGTGCACGTATGTTAAATAATGATGTTGCTTCATTGTTTATGGTGCCTTTTAGTGGGATATAGTGTCCTTCCATATGTCTTTTAATTATATCTATCTTTGCTTTTGCTTTGTCTGAGATTAGCGTTGCTACTCCTGCTTTTTTACTTTAGCCGAAGCACAATATATTCTGCTCCAGCCGTTTACCTTTACTCTGTGTGTATACCCCTGTTTCAAATGTGTTTCTTGTAAACAGCATATTGTAGGATTATGGTTTTTAATCCATTCTGCTATCTGCTTCCATTTTATGGGAGAGTTCATCCCATTCATATTCACGGTTATGATTACTATGTGTGTTTTTCTCCATCCTATTTCCCCCCTGTTTATATTTTTATTTCTCCCTTTTTCCTTCCACTCCTCATCAGAGTTTTGCTTTTGACCACCACCTTCCTCAGTTTACCCTCCCTCTTGATTCCCCTCCCTTATCTTACCTTTTCCCCCTTGCTACTTCTTCCCTCCCTTCTGACCACCCCACCCCTTTTCTTTCCCTTTTCCCCTCCTACTGCCTGTAGGACAAGTTTAATTTCTGTACTTATCAGGGTATTTTATTCCTTTCTTGATTCAAATTGAATAAGAGTAAAGCTCAAATACTGCTCTTCTCCCTCCATTCTTTCCCTCTACTATAATATGTTTTTGTGTCTTTTCATGTAATGTAATTTACCCTTTTCTACTACCTCCTTACCTCTTCTCCCAGAACCATCCCTTTATATCTTAATTTTATTTTTTATCATTATATAGGTTATTTTATACTGACACCCACAGTCTATGAGTATCCCATTCAATTGTCATAATAACTATACTATTCTCAAGACTGACACATATATAAAACAAAATAATCCTATATAAGGATGTAACTAATTCGTATTATTGATTAAATAGGATTCCCCCCCCCCCCATTTACCTTTTTATGTCTGTCTTTAGTTTTGTATTTGGAGATCAAATTTTCCATTGAGCTCTGGCCTTTTCATCAGGAAGGTCTGGAAATCCCTTATTTCACTGAATGTCCATCTCCTTCCCTGGAAAATTATGCTCAATTTTGCTGCATAGTTGATCCTTAGTTGTAGTCCAAGCTCCTTTACCTTTTGGAATATCATATTCCAATTTCTCCTGTTATTTAATGTATAAGCTGAAAGATTTTGCATGATCCTTACTGTAGTTCCATGGTATTTGAGTTGTTTCTTTCTAGCTGCTTGGAGTATTTTCTCCTTGACCTGGTAGTTCTGGAATTTGGCTATAATATTTCTTGGAGTTTTCAGTTTGGGATCTCTTTCAGGGGGTGATCGGTGGATTCTTTCGATGAATATTTTACCCTCTGGTTCTAGGACCTCTGGGCAATTTTCCTTAAGGATTTCATGGAAGATACTGTCCAGGCTCTTTTTTTCATCATGGCTTTCAGGCAGACCAATAATTCTTAGATTGTCTCTCCTGGATCTATTTTCCAGGTCAGTTGTTTTTCCATTCAGATATTTCACATTTTCTTCTATTTTTTCATTCTTTAGATTTTTTTTGACTGATTCTTGATGTGTCATAGAGTCAATAGCTTCTACTTTCCCAATTCTAATTTTTAATGTGTTGTTTTCTTCCTTTACCTTCTCTATCTCCTTTTCCATTTGGTAGATTTTACTTTTCAATGTGACATTTTCTCCATTTATATTCTGAATCTCCTTAACCATTTTGCCAATTTTACCTTCTAAAGATTTGTTTTCATTAGTGAATTTTTTTCCATTTTTTCTTTTAACTTTCTAATTTGGTTTTTAAAGTCCTCCTTGAGTTCTTCCAGGAATGCTTTTTGGGCTGGAGACCAGTTCACTTTCCCTTTTGAGGTTTCAAATGTGGGTATAGTGTCCATGCTGTCCTCTTCTGAATTGGTATTTTGATCTTTCCTGTCCCTCTAATAGGAATCAATGGTCTTTGGCTTTTTAGTGTGCTTTTTTGTGGTGTTTTTTTTTCCTCCTGGCTTCTAAAGTGGATCTCTGCTTCTGGGGCTCAGGGGGTTCTGTCCCAAGCTTCTTGTGTGGGGAACTGTGGACCTGCTTTGTGTGCTATGGCCTCTGGTTTCATGAGGTGTGGGGGAGGGGTGGTCTGGCTGCTGGAAGTCTGCTCTTCCCCAGGAGTGCTCTACGGGAGGGGTGGTCTCGCCTGTTATCTGTGCTGGTGCCTGCCACTTCCCCTGGCTGTGCACAGGCACATCTGGGGTCCTGGTGTTGATGTTTGCTAGCTCCACCATCCTGGGGCTCAGTAACTCTCATTGTTCTGCTGAGGTGGGGCCTTCTGGGTCACCTCTCTTTCTGCACTAATCTACTTCTACCACCACAAGAAGGGCCCTCTCCCCAACTTCTCTCACTAAAAGGCTACTGGAGCCCCACTTCTGGCTCCTCTGTTTCTCCCAAGGGGGTATTCTCTGGGTGAGGAAGGGAGGGAGAGATGATTTATCTGGCCATCATGGCCCCCAGAAGTTCAAGAAGGCAAGTTTCAAACCTTTAGATGATGGGTTGGAGGCTTCCAGGCTAGCTGCTCCTGCAGCCACAGCTTCTGTGCTGGTGTCTCCCATAGCTCCAAAAGACTCCAGTCCCTTTTAATTCTAGCATTCTGTGACCTGGGTCATGAAAGCTGGGTAAGATGTTGGCAAGCAGGGATGGGAATGGAGCAATACAGGTAGAGGAGTCGGTGTGAGCATCAGGCATCTGTGGGATGGTGGAAGGAACACTGGATCTGGATGCAGAGGCTGTCCTCTAGTGCTGGAATGCTCTACCTCCTCATCTTTGCCTCTGGGAACTCTTCATTCTCTTTAAGTCTCAGCTTAAATGCCACCTCTATAAATGATTTTTCCTTAAAACCACTAGTTAGTGTGAGGTCCACACCTATGAATTGTTTTTTTCTTTCATTTATCTGGTTAAATATGGTGTAAGCTTCCTTAGGCAGGAATTGTTTTATTTTAGTTTTGCATTTTCTGGGCCTAATGTAGTGCCTGTCATAAAATAAGCTCTTAGTGAATTATGGTGAAATGGAAACAAACAGATTTGGATCCAGGCTTGTGTGACCTTAGAAAAATCATTTCATCTTTCTGGGGCTCTCTTTACTCATCTGTAAAATTGGGCGGGTTTCTGCCTTATGACTTATCCAATCCCTTCCAGCTCTAAATGTATGACCTTATACTAATATAAACAAATATTATTCTTAGGTTTAGAAGCAGGGAAGCTGAGGATGTTTGTGGGATGGGGAGAAACCTAGAATGTGTAACATGCTGGAGGCTTTTTTTTCTAGCTCTTTTAGTATTTTGAGGGGTAACATCTAGTATATTTTCAGGGAAGCAGAATGAAGGGACTCATGGAACTCACTTAACTAAGATTCAGTACATCCTAGGCTCCTAATGATGGCATGCTGACCATTCCAGTTGGAAATGGATTGGGAGATAGCCAGCTGGGTCACTTTTTCTAGCCATGCTTGTGCATGTTCAAAGCTGATCTTTTCAGGTGAGCATTTCCCAGAAGACAAGCCAAGGAAGAAAAGAGTATGTTTTTTGAAACTGAGAGACAGGAGGAATTTTTAACAACGCCTTCCATGCTGACAGTTATAGAATCTGTCTGGTTGGCTAGGTCTACCTACTGTCATAGTGTTATGTAATCCTGAAAAGCGAAAAGAAACTTATGTCCTCTTAGCTGTGAAATGAGCTAGTCCTAAGTGTTATGCTGAATGAGGCCTTGAGCCTTTACAACTCTGTGGAAAGTTCCAAATTCTGCTAAGGAGTAAACAACCTGCTCCTTTACATAACACAGCTGAAAGAATAGTGAAGCAGAACATTCAATCTGGAGTCAGAGAATTTGTGTTGAAAGCTCACCTCCATCACTTAATATGTGGGTGACCCAGAAGGAGTTAGTCAACCTCCTGGGCCTCACCTCACCAAGTATACCCCCTCTCCCACACAGGTACACAGAAAAGTTATCCCAGGGTCAAGGCACTCTGTGGATTCACTCAAAATTGTAGTGTTATACCGAGAACGAGTGAGACACACCACAGGGTATAAGTTTTAAATGGAGAATTTATTAGCTGGCAGCCATTCAGGGTTCAACCCAAATCAGAATGACCAAGAGTTTGGGGTGAAGAAGTCAAATTTATACAATAGATCAAGGAGCAGTGGTTAATTATCTCTTGAAACTTGCATATGTTATTTTAGCAGGCTTGGCAAGCCTCTTCCACTTTTGTGGTCATGATACATGAAGAGGAACCTCCTAAACAGACTGCAAGTACAGCATATCATACTGCTGAGAAAGTGTCAACTGAATTACAACCCAGGATCTCTCTGTCCAATTTGCCATTTACATCCCACAACATAAGATAAGAATAAGGAATTCAAGAGAATGTCTGGGGCTGAGGCCTTCATCCTTCAAGGCCATAGGCAGACCAAGGGACGCTCCAGCTGGGTTTGTTGACACAAGGTAGAGACGTCTCTCAGCCCGCTCAAGAAAGAAATAGAGATTGCTGAGCATCAGGTCCCTCCCTTGGCCATACTCCATACTCCTAGAACAGTCATGGGGGGTGGAGAGGGGGACCAAGGATACCTGCTGAACGCCAAATGGCAGGAACTAAGTCTGTTTTTCTTATGCAAACTGGGGTTTTTTTTAGTTAGGGGCTGGGGCAGGGGTTTTTAGCAATAGCTGGCTGCTCAGGTATCACAGTAGCTCATGGAATTCCACTGATATATTTACTTTTTACAAAAAGGCATCTTTTGTTTTTATGTCACCTACATTTCCTAATGTATTTTACTCCTCTCCCTCTCATACAACCACCCCTTTTTACAAAGAATAAGAAAGAGGGGAAATTCAATTCAGCAAAATAAACCAAAATATATAAAAAGTTGGATATTGTAAACAGTATTCTATCCCACTAGTCACTCAGCTTTTCAAAGAAATGGAGGGAGGGAACAGGTATGGCAGAGTTGCCTTCTCATACACTTGAAACAGTGAATAGTGTACAGTATTTGGAAGTTGTTGTTGTTTTCCTTTGTTCTCAAAGAGGACCATGACATCAGGAAGATGATGCCATGACTTGCAAGTGAATCAGAGTTACCTGAGGGTGGGCTGTGCAAGGTCACTGGCCTTACTTTCTCCCCTGGAGCCCTCTGGGTCCACTGGCAAGATATAGATCAAGAGGACTGGAGATAGCCCCATTTTCAGTACATGGAGAAAGGAAAACCTGAATTCAAACACTGCTGCAGGCACTTTGGTCAATCAAGCAATAGACGTTTATTAAGCTCCTGCTGTGTGCCTGGCACTGTGTTAAGTGCTAGGATTACAAAAAGAAGCCCTCAAGGAGCTCACAATATAATGAAGGAAACAACAAAACCTCAAACATATACAAGTAAGCTATATACAGGATAAATAGGAGATGATTAACAGAGGGAACATACTAGCATTACAAGGGGTTGGGAAATCCTTCTTATAGAAGATGGGGTTTTATTTGGGGCTTAAAGTAAACTAAGGAAGCCAGGAGGCTGAGATGAGGAGGGAGAGCATTACAGGGATAGGTGGGCAGCTAGAGAAAATGCCCTGAGACAAGAAGTGGAGTGTCGTGTTTGTGGAACAGATTAAAGAGTACTGGCAGGAGGAAACTGTAAGAAGCCTGGAAAGGTAGGAGGGAGTTAGGTTAGGAAGACCTTTGTAGGTCAAACAGAGGATTTTACACTTGATCCTGGAGGCAATAAAGGGATAACTGAAGTTTATCGAGGAGGGATGTGACATGGTTTGACCTGTGCTTTAGAAAATGACTTTAGTGACTGAATAGAGGATGGATTGGAGTGGTGAGAGACTTGAGGCAGGAAGATCCACCAGCAGCCTTTTTAAATTAGTCCATGAAAGAGATGATGAGGTTTGGCACTAGAGTGATAGCAGGATAAGAGGAGAGATGGGGACATATTTGAGAGATGTTCCAAAGGTGAAATTGACAAGACTTAGCAAAAGATTGGCTATGAAGGGTGAGAGATAGTCAGTAGCTGAGGATGACTCCTAGGCCATGATCCCAAGGCTCTAGGAGGATGGTGATGTCCTCAGCTTTAAAAGGAAAGGTAGGAGGGGGAGAGGTTTTAGGGGAAAAGATGACAAGTTCTGCATATTAATACTTCCTTTTGACAAAATGTATTTCTCTATGGAGACCAAGGTGCTGTGTCTGTATGAATGAGTGCTATTTTCTTGCTGAATATTCTTTCCGTTCTGCGGTTAAGTAAACTTCTCTTTTTCTAAATGATGAAAGATCTACGAGTATTTCATCTGAGTCTCACATTAAGCTTGAACCACTTCATCCATTACATCCATGCACCACAATTTATTTGTCCTTTACGCAATTAATGTGTTAATTTTTAATAGACATTCAAGAGACAAAGTTAGTAGAAGACAAAGGTTTTAGTGAAATGGCACACTAAGTAGGTTGTAGCAAAGAAGAAGAAGGATGTTGCAAAGGAAGATAGAAAGGGGGGGGTGTCTTTTGTGGAATTGGAGGGAAAGGAGAGCTACAGTGTTTTAGAAGCATAACTAGCCAAAAAATCCAAGGTGAATATAGTCCAAACCCATCATTATACATATATGGAACAAAGGACCAAAGATGTTAAATGATATGCCCAAATTCATGCTGATAATAGGTATAAAAACTGAGATTCAAACTTAGGTCTTCTGTATCCAGCTACAGTATTCTTTCCTAATGCACCATATTTCCTCCTCACTTTAAATTGTTTGAGAGGTGAAATTTAAAAGAGAGAAATTCTACCCTTGAGTTCAAAGTCATGTAGACAAAATATGAGATATGGAAGGTAGATAGGAAAATCCTTTCAGAGCTAAGAAATCACATAACTAGTTATGTGGAATCCAACGCAGCCAATTCATATTACTTGGATGAGTTCTCAATACCTTCTCCCTCAAAGACTGGACCAGTGGATCTGCCACTTGCTTGCTTGTTGGACTTAGATAAGTCACTTCCTTTCTCAGGATACTTTCCAGGGATGTATACATAGATGATGAGATTGACACATGCATTGCCAGAGCTAGCAGTGTTTGGGTGGCTCTGAAAGAAAGTATGGTAGAGAAGAGGTATTAGACTGCCTACCAAGCTGAGTATCTACAGAGCTGTCATACTGAACTCATGGTTGTATACCTGTGAAACCTGGATAGTATACCAGTGCCATGTCAGGACACTGAATTGCTTCCATTTGAGTTGTCTTAGGAAGATTCTGAAGATCACCTGGTCTGTTTCATCATTAGTCTTTTGAAATTATGATTAGTCACTACTTTGGCGAAGTTCTGAGAATTTTTGAAGTTGTTTTCCCTCACATTAACATGGTCAATGTATAATTGTTCTCTTGGTTCTGCTTCCTTTACTCTGCATCATTTCACATCATTCTTCCCAAATTTATTTGAATATATCATATTCTTTATTTCTTGGGATGCAACAAAATTCTTTTACATTCATGTATTACATTTTGTTCTAACATTTCCGCATTTGATGGGCAACTAATTTGTTTTCAGTTCTTGACAACCACAAAATGTGATGTTAGAAAGCAGGGATGAAAATGGAGTTGTCCAGGGACATGGGTCGGTATGAGCCTTAGGTGTCTGTGGTATAGTGGAAGAAATGATGGATTGGGAGTCAGAAGACCCGGGTTTCAGTGCTGGCTCTATACCTTCATTGCCCTTTGTCTATGGCCAAAGCACTACTCTTCCCTGACCTCCTTTTCCCCTGTTCAGAACCAAAGGATATAGTAAGTTGTTGCTTTTTCACAGGGCTATGGTGGTGACTGAATGAAATGTTCCATGAAAAGTGCTTTGTATTCTATTAATTATTATAATAAGTGTTACAGGGAGGTACAAGAGCTTAGTGAAAGGAGTGCTGGGTTTGGATTCAGAGGCTGTCTGTCCTCCAGGCCTGGGAGGCTCATCCTCTTCACCTCTCTCTAAGAACTCTTCATGCTCTTCAGCACTCAACTCAAATATCTCCTCTTACAAGAGACCTTTCTTTGATTCCATGAGGTAATGGGTCCTCCTCTACCTGCTCACTCCAGTTACTTGGTTTGTAGTTATAGAATGTGCAGTGGCCACACTAGTAAAACCATCTGGGCAGAAAGGCTAAATCAGGTTGAGGGTAACTACCAGGCCTCAAATCCATCTGTGATTTAGGGAGAGGTCTACCCCAAGCATATAAAGACTTCCATTGCTGGCCATGAAGATGGCTGAAGCAGGTGCTGTGGAATGTTTAGAACTTGGTGCGACATCAAAGATGCCAAGGTTATCCACTGCATCCTGGTCTATTGCCAATCATCTTGACTTTTGTCCTACCACTCAACGTTAATGACTCTGGAACAGAGAGTGAAGGAGCTCTGTTCAGTAGTCTAATACCAAACCTACTGATCATTCTAGTGAGACTGAATTGGCAAATAGCAAGCTGAGTTGCTTTCTTGTTTTTTTAAAAGTATTTCAACAACCTTTTAGCTTGCATTTTATTTTTTAAATTTTATTTTATTTTCTCAAATACATATAAAATTTTTAAATAAACATTCATTTTTAAAAATTTTGAGTTTCAAATTTTCTCCCTCCTTTCTGCCTCTCCCCTCTACTTGAGCAGCCAAGCAATTAAATTTTGATTGTAAGTGTGAGGTCATGCAAAACATATTTCCATCTTAGCCATGTTATAAGAGAAAACAGAGATAAAAACCAAAGAAATATAAATTAAAAAATGCTTCAGTCTGAATTCGGTTTACCAGTGTTTTTTTCTCTTAAAGAGGAGAGCAATTTTCATCATGGAGTTTTGGAATTATCTTGGATCAATGTCTAGAGCAGAGTAGATAAGTCTTTTACATTTGATCATCCTTCCTTACAATATTGCTGTCACCATGTACAATGTTCTCCTGGGTCTTCTCATTTCACTTTGCATCATTTCATATAAGTCTTTCCAGGTTTTTCTGGAAGCCTCCTGCTCGTTGTTTCTTAAAGCACGGTCATATACCACAATTTATTCAATCATTCCCCAACTGATGAGCATTGCCTCACTTTCCAATTCTTTGCCACCATAGGAAGAGCTGCTATAAATATTTTTTGGTGAATATAGGTCTTTTTATTTTTTTAAAATCTCTTTGGGGTATAGACCTAACTGGCTCAAAGCATATGTGAGGTTTTATAGCCCTTTGAGCATAGTTCTAAATTGCTCTCCAGAATGGTTGGATCAGTTCACAACTTTACTAACAGTTCATTAGTGTCTATTTTTTCACATCCCCTTCAACACTTGTCATTTTCCTCTTTTGTCATATTAGCCAATCTGATAGGTGTGAGGTAGTATCTCAGAGTTGTTTTAATTTGTATTTCTCTAATCAATAGTGATTTGGATCATTTTTTTCACATGTCAATAGATAGCTTTAATTTCTTCTTCTAAAACTGCCTGTTCATATCTTTTGATAATTTATCAACTGGGGAATGACATTCTTACAAATTTGATGCAGTTCTCTATATGTTTGAGAAATTGGCCTTTATTAAAGAAACTTGTTGTAAAAATTTCCTCCCAGTCTCCTGCTTTCCTTCTAATCTTTGTTGTATTGGTTTTGTTTGTGCAAAACCTTTTAAAATTTAATGTAACCCAAATTATCCATTTTACATCCCATAAAGCTCTCTGTAACATGTTTGGTCAAAAATTCTTCCCTTATCCATAGATCTGACAGATAAAAATTTTCATGCTCCCCTAATTTGGTTATGATTATCACCCTTTATGTCAAAATCATGTACCCATTTTGATCCTATCTTGGTACACGTTGTGAGATGTTGGTCTATACCTATTTTCTGCCAAACTGCTTTCCAATTTTCACTGGATCCCTGTCTACAGCCATATTCATCTCAGGAAAAAAAAGTGTGTCAGAGAGCAAAGGAGCAAATTGTGAAATGAAGTTTCAGGAGAATTTTTAAATTTTTCCTGTCATGCAGCTCATTAGTCCAAACTATCGAACTGACTAGGTCTGCCAATTGGGGTAGTGTTGGGTAATTCTGAAAAGAGAAACTATATTAGGAAGGCAGAATTTATGATTTCAAAGAGAATCTCATATGTGCCTAAAAGGTCTGGAACTGCAGGATATAAGGAATTCTCTAGGCAGAAGGCAGGAGAACTAAAGCATGTATTTACACTCCACAATAACAAGCCCACAAACCAGCGTCCCCATTTTGATATTTTCATCAAAAGCTTCCAGGCCCAATAAGTGCGCCTTATAAGAGTAACCAGGACGCCACAGAGAAGCGAGATGGTATAAGGCAAAATCGTATACATGCTTCCCCTCTACAGTAAGAAGATTACCCACTAGCCTCTAGTCAGCTCTGCTACCGGCAGCTCAGCTTCGGCTGTAGGTGTCTCTGGCTCCAACTGGAAAAGGAAAGGAGGATCTTCAAGCTGTCCTCTCCCCTCTTATAGAGTTTTTTTTTTTCTTTATTTATTTTTAGTTTACCACACACGGTTCTACATAGTTTTGAGTTCCAGTTTTTCTCCCCTCCCTCCCCCCTCCCTCCCCAAGACGGCATGAAGTCTCATATAACTGTCATGTATAACTTCGCATTGAATTAATTTATGCTCTAGTCAAGTCGTGGAGAAGAATTTTGACCAATGGAATGAATCATGAGAAAGAAGAAACAGAACCAAAAAAAAAAAAAACCAAAAAAAAACCCCCAAAAACAAAAACAAAAGAGAAGCAGAAAAGGCGAGCATGTAGTGTGCCTCAGTCTGTATTCAAACTTCGCAGTTCTTTCTCTGAATGAAGATAGCATTCTCCATCATGAGTCCCCTGGAGTTGTCCTTGCCCCTTTAGGTTGCTGAGAGAAGCGCAGTATGTCAGGGTTGGTCCTCACGGAATCCACATATCTGTGGCTGTGCACAACGTTCTCCTGGCTCTGCTCCGCTCACTCAGCATTATGTTGTGTAGGTTTTTCCAGGTTGTTATGAAGTCTGCATCATCCCCATTTCTTATGGCACAATAGTATTCCATCACCTTCATATACCACAGCTTGTTCAGCCATTCCCCAATTGATGGGCATCCCTTTGCTTTCCAATTCTTGGCTACCACAAAGAGAGCTGCTATAAATATTCTTGTACATATGGGTCCTTTTCCTGCTTGCGTGATTTCTTTGGGATACAACCCTAGAAGTGGTATTACTGGGTCAAAGGGTATGAACATTTCTATAGCCCTTTGGGCATAGTTCCACACCGCCCTCCAAAATGGCTGGATCAGCTCACAACTCCACCAGCAATGCAACAATGTTCCAATTTCCCCACATCCTTTCCAGCATTTATCATTCTCCTGATTTGTTATTTTAGCCAATCTGACAGGAGAGATGTGGTATCTAAGAGTTGTTTTGATTTGCATTTCTCTAATCAGCAGCGATCCAGAGCATTTTTCCATATGCCTGTAGATAGCTTTAATTTCTTCCTCTGAAAACTGCCTGTTCATATCCTTTGACCATTTCTCAATTGGGGAATGGCTTGTATTCCTATATATTTGGCTTAGCTCCCTGTATATTTTAGAGATGAGGCCTTTATCAGAGATACTAGTTGCAAAGATTTTCTCCCAATTTTCTGCTTCCCTCCTAATTCTTGTTGCATTGGCTTTTTTTGTACAAAAACATTTCAATTTGACATAATCAAAATTATCCATTTTGCATTTTGTAATGCTCTCTATCTCTTGTTGGGTCATGAATTCTTTACTTTTCCACAAATCTGATAAGTAAACTATTCCTTGCTTTCCCAAATTACTTAGAGTATCAACTTTTACTCCTAAATCATGAACCCATTTTGACTTTATTTTGGTATATGGTGTAAGATATTGGTCTATGCCCAGTTTTTGCCCTACCATTTTCCAATTTTCCCAACAGTTTTTGTGAAATAGTGAATTATTAGCCCAGAAACTGGCTTCTTTGGGTTTATCAAAGAGTAGATTGCTAAACTTGTTGATTTCACCTACTTGTGTACCTATCCTATTCCACTGATCCACACCCCTGTTTCTTAACCAGTACCAGGCAGTTTTGATGACTGCTGCTGTGTAGTACAGTTTAATATCTGGTGTGGCTAAACCACCATCCCTAGCATGTCTTTTCATTAATATCCTAGATACTCTAGACCTCTTGTTTTTCCAAATGAATTTTGTTATTATTTTGTCCAGCTCAGTAAAAAAATTTTTTGGTAGTTCGATTGGTATGGCACTGAATAGATAGATTAATTTAGGTAGAATTGTCATTTTTCTTATAGAGTTTTTGACATCATCAAGCGCCACCTGAACGACCAGGGCCGATTGGTTCTTGACTTGGCCCTTCCCCCTAGCGTAGACCACGTTAACACACTTCCCCTCAGCCAGCCCCATGACTCATCACACAGGAAGCTCTGGTCCTGCCCCGGAAGAGCAAGCCCCAGCGTCCAGGGAAGCTCAACGAGGCAAGTTGAGTCATTCAAAGAAAACAAAGTCCATTCTGGCTACAGAAACGTAACTAATTTCCTTTACTCAACTAAGAATTAGGTCAGGCCCATGAAATGTTCATTAAGATGCTCTGATGCCTTGCAACTCTGTGGAAAGCTCCAGATTCTGCTAAGGAAGAAACAATCTGTTCATATGCTATATGCATGGCAGAGTTGGAAACAGTTCAGTAGAGCATTTAATTTGGAGTCAAAATTTGTGTTGTGATACTACCTGGGCAAACTCTAAAATATATCCAAATGTGTGTGTGTGTGTGTGTGTGTGTGTGTATGTATGTGTATCTTTTAATCAGAATAATGTTACAGTAAACAAAGTTGAATTTAGAGAAAAAAATCTCTTAAAATAGTTGTATTTATATCCCACAATTTGATCAAATACTGTTTCTTATAAACGTTCTATAAGATGTTTTTAAAGTAAATTCCATTTCACTACCTTACTGAAAAAGAAAAAAACAAATTTATTGTAATAAATAGACATTACCAAGCCAAAAAAATCCCCCCTTTGCTGTATACACATTTACGTATATATGTACGTATGTCTCATTGCACACACCAAGTGCATCACCTCTCTTTAATGCAGAGCATCTGGCCCAATCTCTTGCTTTTCCTCCTGCCAGGAAGTAAAGTCTGCTTTGAAGAAAGGTGGAGGAAGAATAAGTTAGCAATATCTCCCCTGAGCAACCCAATGATACCCCATGCCACCTGTGAAGGACGGTCTTTGCTGCATTAATATCTTGGCCTGTGGAGAGACTGGAAATTGCTTTACCTCTTTTGAATAATTCCCATTTTGGGAGTTTTAGAGAGGTCATGAGGACTAGTGAAAATGCTGAGTTCTTGTTCTTGTTAATCACATGATCTATGCCCCAAAACTTTTTAAGTCGGTTCAGTTCCTATAACTCTGAACAGTTTGACCAATGGGAACTTGGACACAAACAACTTAATTGGTGAAACACAGATGACACATCAGCTCCCAGAGTCTTCACTTTAGATCATATGGGTCATAGATTTAAAACTCAAAGAAATTTTATGGAATCACCAACTCTCCACACTCAATCAGTGAGGAAAATGAAGCTGAGAGAGGTTCAGTGATTTACTCTAGTTCATCCAGACAGTGTGTGGTAAAGCAAGGATTCCAATTCACTCACCACAAACCCCTTGTTCTCTCCAGCATACCATAGCGTGGCTCACTTTGAATTAGTGACAAATTTGTAGGTATATGATCTAGAGATCCAAGTATAAATGCCAGTGTTCTAGATTGCTTCCCATAGCTTAAACATGCCCAGATAGAAATAACCTCAGTCACACTATCTTCCAAATGGTCAAAGAGACTCCTTGAATCCTTTGCAATTTCTGATGGCTTCTCTTTTACAAGGTACCTCTCCTCCCACAAATGCCTCTCTTGGATTCTTTGCCAAGTTGTCTGATTCTCAATGGATAGAGTTTAATATTCCCACAGAGCATTGCATAGTAACTACAGTCTTGAAAAGCTTTAAAATCTCAAAGGATTAAATAGGGCTTCCTAGAAGGTCATCTAGTCTAACCATCCCAGAAATAGCAGAAATACTGTTTAAAAAATCCCAAGCAAGTGGTCATCTAGCATCTGCTTAAAAAACTCCAGGGACAAAAAAGTCACTCCTTCCTGGGGCAGCACATTCTACTCGTGGTGAAGTTTTTCATCAAATTAAGCTGAAATTCTCTTCCTTGCAAAAACACACTCCCCTACCTCCCTTTCCTGCTATATGGTACAGGTCCTTTCCTCTGGAGCCAAGCAGAAAAAAATCTAATTCCTTGACAGCCTTGAAGTCAGTAAACTGTCCCTCCTTTCCCCTCAACACCAAGTCTTCCCTAGGTAGAATACTCTTGGTTCTAGTCCTATTAAGACATTTGACATTTTTCTATTCCTTAGGTTCCCTGTTTATCTCTCAAACAGAATTCTTCACAGAATTCAGACAAATTTCAGCGAATTTTCCTTTATACTACAAGCAACAGTACAAGCAAGGTTGAAGATTCAACATTCTGAAGGAGAATCTTCTGGAAATAAGAGATGTCTTGTGTATTGCCTTCTGTCAGGAATGTAAAGCATTGGAGAACATTTCAGAACCGATGCTCTAATTCAACGCTTCCCCATATGTGAAAATCTGATTTTGTCATCACTTTGCCTGTGGAATGAGAAAAAAAAAGTTAGCTGTGGTTGGGCCACAAGTCCATTTTTTGATGTCAAACTTTATAATATGGAAATAACCTTAGATATCACTTAGTCTGGCTTCCTCCTTTCTGTAGAGGAGGGAACAGTGGAACAGGCTGTTTGGGAAGTTGGTGAGCTCCATCTCAGGCAGTGTTTAAACAGAAGTAAGATGACCACTTGGTGGTGATATTGCAGAGCAGATTCATGCACTTAGTGAAAGCAGGATTGGGTGATCTCTGATATCCCTTCTCACACTAGGATTCCATTTTTATGCAATTTTGTTGCTTTTATTCTCTAAACATCTGCAGAAAACTCACTGACTTCTGTTTTATTTTTTAAAATGTTTAATTTATGTAATAAAAAACATCATTGCCACTTTTCATTGTCTCTCCACTCCCTAGCCCTCTCACTAACCATAATATCACCCCTGGTAATACATAAATTTAGGGAAAAAACCCAAACAAATCAACACAATCCTTATATATTAAATATATATGTATATATAAATATGAATAAATATAAATATATGCATATATTTAACATAACGAATGTGTTAATTTGTTTAGGCATATATATGTGTATATGTAATATATAACTTATATAACACATCACATATACACATATATGTGCATATACATACACATACATATACACACATATATACACATATACATGAACACACACATACACACACATATATGTATATATATGTATATGAATGAACATTTTCTCATGTCACACTGATAGCCCACCACTACTTTGTAGAGAGACAGCAGACATGCTTTACCATTAGTCTTCTGAGGTCACATCATATTTCTATTAAAAGGACCATCACTGATGGTTGCTTATCAGTCAGTTAACATCAGATCTTTGCTTCTCTTCACCTTGTTTTTACTAGGAGTTACAGAAACCAATACTTGAAAATTATTATTTTAATTTTGTCTGTTTAGGAACTTTCTCTAATGAATTAGGTCACAATCCCTCAGAGTCTTTGTAGCCAGTCTTGATACATTACTCTGATCAGGGAAAATTCATCACCTGCCAGATAACTTTTGGTGATGACCCTTTTTGAAATTAGGTAGGTAGGTCTTCCAATGACAGACAGTCTCATGCTGGAAGATGTTCTGTATTGATAAGACCAGGTCAGAAACTTGCACATACCTGAGACAGCCTTTGAGGATCCAAGGCCACCTCCTTTCCACAATGAGGCATCAGAGGATCTCTTTAGTGGAGGCATAGAGACATATTAAAGTTTAAGTCGGAGTTACTAGCCCAAGATGAGACATAAATCTCTTGAAAGAAATATGCTGAAGAGAGATAAAAGTATGAGACAGAAACAAATCACTATGTATATACTTCATGTCATACATACATGTGTGTTTCTCTGTTTAGCATTTGAACTGATGAAAAGGATGAAGGATAGGGACCTGTTATTGCGATGGTGTTGGAGAAGAGATCTGAACAAAAATATGGGTGTCTTTAAGGAGAAAGTTTAGAAGTGTAGCTTTTCAGAGCTAGAAGGATTCATGGACTCCACTCACTTTACAGATAAAAAAGTCTTAGAGAATTTGAGTGACTTATAGCTATGAAGGCAGGTCATAAATTTGTGAATATATTGTTAGCTCTGGAAGGCATATATTAATCATGCTATCTAGCTACTTTTCTACGCTAATTTTATACGAATGAAAACTGAGGCCGAAAGACTTGAAGAGACTTTTCCACGTTCATCCATATGGACAGAGGTGACAAGGTATTGTAGAAAGAACATTGGGTTCAAATTCTATTTTTGTCCCTCACTACCTTTATAATTTTATATACTTCTCTTTGCTTTTCTAAGCCCTGCTTTCCTTGTCTATAAAATTTGGATTCAGTAAATATAGAGGAAGGGAGGGTAATGGAGGGAGCAAATGTGGCAGAAAGGAACATAAATCATCTAGCAGGGAGAATTGCTGGTATGCCCTGAGTTGCTCATTGGGGTATGCTTTAAGGACATGCAACAATGGTTCCTTAGTCACTGATCTTATATATCACTTAAAAATAAGTTTCCATTGTGGTAATCACTAAACCCCTCTCCACCACCCTGGTCCACCCTGAACTCCCACTTTATCAGGTATTTAACTCTGTTCCTTTCCATTTGATGTCTACACTTAACAGCAGAGCAGAAAATGCATTTAGCAGAATATATTTTCCCATTGGAACTGCATATTGAGTTATAGTCTTCAGTGCAAATTGGGGTCTCTCCTATTGGCATTTTTCATAATTGCTGCAGGCAACCTGAAAAATCAATAATACATATTACTGTCCTTTTATTTAATACAATTTTTGTAAAATCAAGTTTCTAAAAACCTGAGGATGACTAGGTCACTGGATCTGAAAAGGAAAAAAAGTCTGGAGATGCTGTGAAAATCATAGCCTACAATCTCAACATAAAGCCCCTTAGACCAGTTTTTGCCCCTCTTTTCCCCTCGTCATAGTCACAGGGGTAAGACAAGTTCTGAATTCCAGAGTTCTAATCTGTGTGCAGAGGAAGAGGCATTGTGGCAGAATAGATTGATAACCAGTTTGGGAGGCAGGAAGACCTGGAATCAAGCCCTGCATCTCCTATATTAGCTATGTTACCATATTTTCAAGTTATTTAATCTCGAGTGTCCCTGACAACCCTCTACAACTATAAATTGCAGGCAAAATTGGTAATCTGTATTGGTAGATTCTTCTAGGATAAGAGCCAATTGATTTCTGATTTCTGTCAACTTATCTATTATATCTGGATATACTCTTGGTTTCTGTCCCTTGTAGACCTGGTTTCAGCTCAACTGGAGCATGACTTTAAAATTTATATTTGTAGAACAGCTCACTGGAGGCTGACCCAGAATACCATTTGGGAATAAACCACTATATTTATTATATTTTTGCAGTGGTTCATCTTCAAAACAATTTAATTTAAATTTGGGACCACATTCATGAGAAATGTATTGTCATTATGAGATAGGAATATAATAACAAAATGGTTGGGGATTGAGGGAAAGAAGACTTACTGTGTCTTTTGAGACCAACTCCACATCTGTAATAAAAATAAAGAAAAAAAGGACTAAACAATCTCTTGAATACTTCTGCTTCTTCTCCTGAAGACTTAGGAAGATCTTTCCTCTAATGTAAACAAACATTTTATATGATATGAAGGAAGGAAATAACTTCTTTCCTCTACCATACTCCCATCCTCAGTTTCTAACTTTTTAAAATCAGGGGAGTGTATTAGGTCAACTCTGAAGACCCTTCCAACTTTGAAATTCTATGTTCTAGGTTCTGTTATATCTTTAAAAGTTTGTATTCTGTCTATTAAATACATTTCTAGCTCTGACATTAGCTTCAAAATTCCATTTTATCTTTAAAGGTACATTTTTTATGATCCCTTCCTGTACTAACATGTTATGATCTATTCTCTTTCCTCCCACAGTACTGTATGTTCCAAGGTCCCTTCAAGTCCTTATAATCTCAGTTCTGTCTTTAAAGGTCTCTTCCAGCCCTGATATTGCTTCATTTCTCTTGGCAAAGGCAGAAAAGTAAATAAATTTCTTTTTAAACTCTTATTCTGAAGAGGAAGTATGCCTACCTCTCATGTGTTTTCATCCTGGCAGTCTCTGGGCCAGTCATTGTAAGGAGACAGGTGATGTCTGAGGTTCAGACCAGGTCAGAAAAGAGAGACTCACTGAAGATAGACACTAGTGTTGGCATTAGGAACAGGCATACAGCTGCTGCTGTCATGATATAGGTATTGGCACGGAAAATGGAGTGAAGCGAGTCAAAGTGAACTGCTGTTCTGAGCTCAGCTTCTGTGGGACCAGCATTATATACAGGCAAGAATCCAATTTGATTGGAAACCAGCTTGTATGAATGCAGGACACTGGAAACAAATTCCAAATGATTTCTGAATGACTTATGAAAACCTGGGGCTAAGAGACAGAAATGAAGGGGTTTTCACCAGAGTCCCCAGTCCTGTCACATGTAATCTTGTTTCCTAAACATAAAATCAGTAGAATTTCCTCAAATAGTAATAGCTCATATTTATATAGTGAATTATGGCTTACAAAATGCTTTATGTAATTTACCTCATTTGATTGCTCACAATGTACTTATGAGGTAGAAACTCTTCTATGGCCTTTTTGCAGATGAGGCAACTGGTGCAGAATATTTAGATGATGTGCTCAGTTTCAGAATTTCTACATGGTCACACCAGGATTTGAAATGAAATTTTTAGACTCCAAATTGAGTGCTGGGATTGCTCACTATTCCATGCTACCTCTTGGGATGTAAGAGTCTCCTCACTGAAAATGTTCTAGCAGAGATCAGCTGTTTACTTATTGGAAATGTGTTGTGACATTCCTGCATGGGAGGAGAGATTGAACTCTAGGCTTAATAATCACAGAGGAATAGAATTTAAAAGTTACTCAATGAGACAATTTTTATATTGCACATACACACACACATATGTATATATAAATTCCCTTCAACTACCCTAATACTGAGAAAGGTCTCATGAGTTACAAATACCATCTTTCCATGTAGAAATGTAAACAGTTCGACTTTAATAAATCCCTTATGATTTCTCTTTCCTGTTTACCCTTTCATGCTTCTCTTGATTCTTGCATTTGAAAGTCAAATTTTCTATTCAGCTCTGGTCTTTTCATCAAGAATGCTTTAAAGTCCTCTATTGCATTGAATGTCTAATTTTTTCCCCTGAAGTATTGTACTCAGTTTTGCTGGGTAGATGATTCTTGGTTTTAATCCTAGATCCTTTGACCTCCAGAATATCATATTCCAAGCCCTTCCATCTCTTAATGTAGAAGCTGCTAGATCTTGTATTATCCTGATTGTGTTTCCACAATATTCGAATTGTCTCTTTCTGGCTGCTTGCAATATTTTCTCCTTGACCTGGGAACTCTGGAATTTGGCTACAATATTCCCAGCAGTTTTCCTTTTGGGATCTTTCTCAAGAGGCAATTGGTGGATGCTTTCAATTTCTATTTTACCCCCTGGTTCTAGAATATCTGGGCAATTTTCCTTGATAATGTCTTGAAAGACCTCTTTTTATGATCATGGCTTTCAGATAATTTAATAATTTTTAAATTATATCTCCTGGATCTAATTTTCAGGTTAGTGGTTTTTCCAAAGACATATTTCCCATTGTCTTCTATTTTTCATTCTTTTGGTTCTGTTCTATAATTTCTCGATTTCTCATAAAGTCATTTAGCTTCCATTTGCTCTGTTCTAATTTTTAAGGAATTATTTTCTTCAGAAAACTTTTGGATCTCTTTTTTTCCATTTGGCCAATTCTGCTTTTTAAGGCATTCTTCTCTTCATTGGCTTTTTGGAGGTCTTTTGCCATTTGGATTAGTCTATTTTTTAAGGTGTTATTTTCTTCAGTATTTTTTGGGTCCCCTTTAGCAAGCTGTTGACTCATTTTTCATGATTTTCCTGCATCACTCTCATTTCTTTTCCCAATTTTTCCTCTACTTCTTTTACTTGATTTTCAAAATCTTTTTTCAGCTCTTCCATGTCCTGAGACCATTCCATAGTTTTCTTGGAGGCTTTTGATGTAACATCTTTGACTTTGTTGTCTTCTTCTGTATGTTTTGATCTTCTTTGTCACCAAAGTAAGATTCTATAGTCTGAGTTTTTTAATGCTGTCTGCTCATTTTCCCAGCCAATTACTTGGCTTTTGAGCTCTTTGTCAAGGTATGACTGCTTCCAGAGTGGAGAGTACTCTGTCCCAAGCTTCAGGGGTTTACACCACCAGGACTTCTCCTCTCCCTAGGATGCCACCCAGGATTGTGACCCAGATCTAAGCAGGTCAAAGCAAGAGAATCTTGCCTCAGCTCCAGCCAAGAGATTCCTGCAATCCCACTCTGATCAGCCGCTTGATTCCCTCCACTGTCTGTAGACCTGGAGCTCTGGAAGCAGCCGCTACTGCAGCTACCACTGCCACTACCACTGCTGCCACTACCCCAGCTGCCACCACTTCTACTGGCTCTGGGGCTGGGGCTGGACCATGCTCTTCTCTCACCCAGGTCTGACAGAGTTTTCCCACTGTTCTATTAAGTTGTCTTTGGCATTTGTGGTTTGAGAAGTCTGGAAACTACCACAGGTGCCAGTGATTCAGTGACCTAAGGCCTGGTCCAGCCCTGTCTGTGCCGGTGTGGGCCACACTGCAGGGGCCACACTGTGTAGGCCATGCTGGGCTGCACTCTGCTTTCAGCACAGGAACTATCTTGGGCTGGAGATTTGATTCACTCTGTCATTTTTTTGGGTTCTGTAGCTCTAGAATTTGTTTCGAGTCATTTTTCATAGATATTTGGAGGGGTTTGTTTACTCTACCATCTTAGCTCTGCCTCCTCTGTTTGCATTTTAAAAAACATTTTATTAACTTTCTTTTTATTATGTTTATCTCTACCTACTAATTGACTCCAACCTACCCACCTCACCCTGTACAATTTCACTCTTATAGCATATCTGTATAGTCAAGGAAAACAAAACACCATTGACCATATCTAATAATGCAAATCTAGTTTTATACCTCTAGTCCATCACCTCTCTGTGAAGAGGTAAAAGGGTGTGTCTTTTGAAATCACAATTAGATCATTTTTGGCCAGTGTTCTGTAGGTTTTTTTCACAATTGTTTCCTCTGGGGGCAGCTAGGTGGTGCAGTGAGTAGAGCACTGGCCCTGGAGTCAGGAGGACCTGAGTTCAAATCCAGCCTCAGACATTTGACACCCTTACTAGCTGTGTGACCTTGGGCAAGTCACTTAACCCCAACTGACTTGCCTTCCCCCCTCCAAAAAAAAAATTAAAAAAAGGAATTGTTTCCTCTCATGTTTTTGTTGTCAGCCTATAAATTGTTTTCTTGTTCTACTTAATTCCCTCTGCATTAGTTCAAATAAATCTTCCCAGATTTCTCTGAATCCATCATATTCCTTATTTCTTATTATATAAAATTCTGTAACATGTATAAGTCACAATTACTTCAGACATTTTTTCAGTCCTTTGCAATAAACAAATGTACAACTATAAATATTCTTACATATCTGCATCCTTTCCTTTTGTCTTTAAGTTCCATGGAGTACATGCCTTATAGGCCTGGGTCAAAGAGTATGTACGGTTTAGTACACTAGTGTGCTTTCTTTCTACACCACCCCATATAATTCTTGATTTCTACTTTTATTATATTAGCCAATCTGATATGATAATGGAACCTCAAAATTGTTTCATTTGCATTTTTTATTATTAGTGTATTGGAGGAATTATTTTCATATAGTTTTTGGTAGTTTATATTTCTTCTTTTGAGAATTTCTTGATTATATTCTTTTGCTACCAATTTTTCCAGGACTGTGTCTTAATCATATTTATTTGTATTGCTTCTTTTTATATTCTTTTTGGTTTTTTTTTTTGGAGGACAAAAGGCGAGGCAATTGGGATTAAGTGACTTGCCCAAGGTCACACAACTAGTAAGTGTCAAGTGTCTGAGGCCGGATTTGAACTCAGGTCCTCCTGACTCCAGGGCCAGTGCTGCATTCACTGTGCTACCTAGCTGCCTCTCTTTTTATATCCTTGGATGTTAGTTTTTTATAGAGAAATTTGTTGATAAGATTTTTCCAAATTGTTTTCCTTCTGATTCTACCTTCACTTATTTGTTTATGCAAAAGCTTTTCAATACTGTGAAATAAAAATTATTCATTTAGATTTTTAATGGTCATTTCTATCCCATTTAGGTAAGAATTCTTTCTTAGCCATAGTTATAAAAGTTATATCCATTCCTTGTCCTTTAAATTTTTTGCATTTAACTTTTCATATTTAGGTTATGTGAACCTTTGGAATTTATTGTGGTATATGGCATAACATTTAAGTCTAAACCTCATTTCTCTGAATTTACTGTCCAATTTTTCCATTCCTTTCCTTCAAACTATAATTTTAGGTTTAATAGTTTCTGGTATTCGTTTGCCTAGTCTCCTATCCCATTGTTCAACTTTTCTGTTTTTTATCCAGTGTCAGACTGTTTTAATGATTACTACTTAATACTATATTTTAAAATTTGTTATTTCTATGACCACTTTATACATTCTTTTTTCATTATTTTCCTTGAGATTCGTGACCTTTTTTTCCCTGCAGATGAATGATACTATTTTGTCTGGACCAATAAAATAATCTGGTATTCTTTTATGAAATTAGACCCATAATTAATTTATGTAGTATTGATTTTTTTTAAACATATTGACATGCTATAATCACGAGAACTTAATATCTTTCCAATAATTTATTTATATGTCCATTAAAAGCTTTTTGTAGTTTTATTCATATGAGTCTTGAGTGTGTCTTGGTAGGTAGACTCACAGATACTTTAATCATTTTGTAGTTACTTAGAATGGAATTTCTTTTCCTATATCTTGCTGTTGTGTTCTGTTAGTAATATACAGAAAAGTTGATAATTGTTGTGGTTTTTTTTGTTTTTTATATCTTACACCTTTACCTAAGCTATTAATTACTTAAATTTTTTTTCTTGAGTTCTTTAAGTAAGCAGTCATGTTATCTGCAATAGAAATAATTTTGTTTTCTAAGCCTAGGCTTATTGCATTCATTTCTTTTTCTAATTTTCTAATTTTCTTGTGGTAGCTAGCATTTCTTGGACTATATTAAATAGTACCAGTGAGAAAGGAGACCTTGATTTTATTGGAAAGACCATTGGCATATCTCATAAAATTGATGCTAATTCTTGGTTTTTGATACCCCACAATTTTGAGAGATCCATTTACTCCAAAGCTTTCTAATAGTTTTTAAACAGAAATGTATACTGTATTTTGTCAAAAGTTTTTTCTGTGTCTATTACCATAATAATCTGATTTTAATATTTATTATTAATATAGCATATTGTGCTTATAATTTTCTTAATGTTGAACAATTCCTAACTTTCTGGTATAAATCTATCCTGATCATAGTGGGTAACCTTTTGAATGCCTGATATTTATGATTTAATGACTTTAATAGTATGATTCTTTAAAAAGTTAGCTCTTATTTACGAGCTAACATCTCAGAGAAAAATGTACAAAATAGCTTGTTTTCCCTCTGGGAATCTCAGTTCCCTTTCAGGTAAAGGAGGAGTCTCAGATTTTTTTTGTACTAGAAGCAACACAATTTAATGAAGATTAGGAATCCTGCTCCTTCTTATAAGGATGAGATCAGATGTGTCATGTTTATTGGGTAAAGAAGAAATTACCTGAGGAATAAATCAATACATAAATACTCAGGTTATGAAACTAGACTGGACCTTAGATTATAGATTATAATTACCTTAGAGATCATCTTGTCTGACTCTCTGATTTTTGTGGTGAAGAAATTGAGACTTGAGAGAAGACCCAAGAAGAATCACTTGCCTGTGGACACCCAGATCATTAGTTGCACAGTCAAGATTCCCATTTAGGCCTTTTGATTCAAAATCTAATGTTCCTTTTATTATACCACTTCGATAGGTACATGTGATTGTCTAAAGTTAAAAAAAACCTAGCCAAATTATTGTTATTTCACCCTCCTCAGCTTCAGCTTCCTCTTCTATAAAATGAAGACAATAGTCCCTTTCTTTCCTCACTTACAGGATTATTGGAAAAAAAACCAACAAGAGAATGTTTGTGAAAGTTCTTTGTAAACAGAAAGTATGAAATGAATGTGAGCTTGTGTTACATAGATGCTTGGGTTTATCTGTGATTTCATTGTATGTGTACCCTAGTGGTGTAGATTTCAGGGCCTTTATGCCTTCTTATCCATTTTGAATCTTGTCCAAGTCTTTTTAACCCCAATCTGAAAATCCTTCCTCTTCTTCTTTTAATCATATGAGAGAGTAATGAGGTAGCTCTTGGTTTGTCTATATGTTATCATTTGTTCTCATTACATGAGCAATCCACCTCCTTTTGTGATCATACATGCCCTCGATAATATTTTTTTTGCCACTTCTTAGGCAAAAAGCCATTGTTGGTAATTATGTCACAGCTTGCTGTCACCCATCCTTCTGTTGCTTCCTGGGTCACTTGATTCTCCCATTTGAAAGAAAATCCAGTGTTGTTAAGTTAGAAAATCATAGTCATAGAATTGTAGAGGTAGAAAGGACCTCAGAAATCTGGTTCACCCATTTTATTTGATAGGTAAGGAAACTGAGACCCTATGAAGTAAAATGACTTGACCCAAGTGACCAAGGGAGTTTGGTCACAGTACAGTGACCCATGGAGTCAACCAGAAAATGGCCCAGTTTGGATGAATGCCTAGGTATGTTATTGGATACAAGAGCCATCTTCTCCTTTTCCCTCTTCTTTATTCTTTTATAGTCCCTTTCTCCCCTTTTCCTCCTCTCCCTTTGCTTCTTATTATTCCTCTCTGCCTTTTCTTCTTTCCATCTCTGTCCTTTACCTTCTTAATATTTCATCCCCTTTCCTGGCCTGTTTTTTTGATATGACTTGGAAAGGTTCCTGGACATGGACTCAGAAAACCTGGGTCCAGTTTCCTGCATCTGAAGATCTTTACAGGTGTGACTCTGGGCATGTTTTCTTGTCTTTGATTCTCAATATCCCCTCCTATAAAATGAAGATAACACTACTCCTTTTGCCTCCTCATGGGACTCTAGTGATGCGAATATCTTAGAATCCTTAAATTCTACATTATGTGAGCTAATATCTTTTTATTATTGATATAATCCTTCAATGGATCTATGAGCTCATATTTGATATTCACACTCCACTGATGTGGATCTTGAAACCTCTACCCACCTCATCGTGGGTGACTCTTATCTCTAATTTGTAAATCCTCCTTAGGTAATTCAATGAGTAGGCAAGAAACTTCCATTGATCCTTTAATTATCTTCAAAGAAGCCGTATAGGACTTGACTTGGGGGGCACTGTTTTTTACACTTAGCTCATGACTCTCCTCTTCCTTTTCTGGTGATATTTTCCTGGTTGTAGATTTTGGTCCAAATGGAAACCTAGTTATCATTGATCATCATTATTATTTTTCGTGGCTATAGAGGTAGATTGCTTTTTTAATTTGTGAAAGAACAACAAATGATGTTTCCACAATTTAAACACTTGCTGTATTCCACAGATGTCTAGAAAGCATTTATTAGGTGAAAAACCTATGTGAGTTTTTATGACAAATAGAGAAACAAGTAAGTTAGTTTTCTTGCCCTCAGAGAACTCACAATGTATTTGAAGGATAGGTGAATCAAACCATGGATACACATAATTTTAAAACTGGGTGGAGGATGATAAATTCTCTGACAGGCACAAAGGGCTATAGGAGTTGAGAGGGAAGAGAAAGAGAAAGAGAAAGAATGCAATTGACTAGCAGGGACAAAGCTGTTAGAGAAAAGCTCCCTAGAGAAGGAGAAGGGAACCATAATGTCCAAGGAAGGACACAGGACCAGCAATGAAAAGGTCTGGATTAAAGTCTTTTCTCCAATACTGAATTGTAATGTGACTTGAGGCAAGTTAATTAACTATCTAGGCCTCAATTTTTGTTTTTGGGTTTTTTTAATTGCAAAAGTTCCATGACACATTGAGTGATATCTGTATCTATATATCTTTATTCTTTAGCAGCCTGTTCTTAAGGCATCACACTTTTTTGCCTCTAGTTTCTCCAGTATTTTTTTCAGTTCTGTGCTTTCCCTTTCAGTTCTTTTAGATTTCTCCAGAACTGGGACAGGAACACTGATATATCAAGATATATTGTCTATGTCTTCTTGTAGTTTTCCTTTATGATTTCAGATGCTAAGTCATTTACTGCACATAAGTATAATATTGATGTTGGCTTGATATGGTTCATCTCAGCATAATGTATTTCCCTTGTTTATTCCTTTTTATGTTGTGAATGTCTGATATCATGATTGCAACTTTTGTTTATTTAATTGATTAGATGGAAAGTAAGTATTTTTCCAACTTCTCTTTTTAATTCTGTGGATGTCTTTGTTTTTTAAAATGTATCTTGCAAGCAACACATTGTGCAGTTTTGTTTTCTTCTTTGATTTGGCATTCGTTTTTTATTTTCTTAAATCGGTTAATCCATTGATATTTAAAATTATGACCTGTTTATATTTTTCATTTATCTTATATGAATATGTATATATCAATATAACCATGTATGTATCTATTTCAGAATTAAATATTTCACTCTCCATTTTCAACACAGTGCTATGTCTTTTTAGTTATTTTAGCTTAATATATTTTAAGGTGATCATTTTTTTCCACTGGCTCTCTTCCTCTGCCTCTCCTACCTCCTGCCATTCCTCTTTGTCACTCCATCCTGTAGAAGTTTTGTAGAATAGTTCATTTTTTTCTATTACGTATGTATTTATTTAATTCTTACCCCACTTTACCCTCCCAGTTGAGTAGTCAAATAGAATCTGTGCCTTTTTTTAAACAAATGATTCCTTTCTCTCTTTTCCCCCATTATTTAACTCCCCTTTCTGTCTATTCCAGACTTACTCTGTGATTAATGGTCCCTATGCTTATTTAGTCCTTGTTTAGTCTCAGAATTCCTCATGGAATCAAAGCTTCTAAGATACCTGGGTTCCTTGTTCTAAGAAGTTTCTCTGTTACTTTAAACCTTAGCACTTGTCTCCCCTTTTTTCCTGTTGTTCCTCATTCCTAGAAATAAGAATTTCTGCAAATAATGAGAAGATACTGCCCCAAGGTAGAAATTTTCCAACGTCCTTGAGTATGCAGTTCATCATTGACCTTTGCCCTCTCTTTGGCCATTTTCCCCACCATTGCTTCCAAACCTCCTCCCTCAGGCCATGTTGTCTCAGTCCTCTGGATGTCATTTGTCCCCAAGGGCTCTTATTGACCCTTTCCTGAGGCAGGATGAGTGGGTTCTCTAAGCACAAAATTTCTGGAGTTCATGCCCATTATAAGATTTTCATCTGTGGCCTGTCAGAAGGTGCATGCTCATGGGGGAAGTTATAGTGAGTGAATCAATTAGGAAGTAGACTCTTTATTGTTAATTTATAAGGTTGTTAACTTAGTAGGATTATGACTAACCCAAGTCTCAATGCCTTTTTGGATGGTACTCCTCCTAATTGATGGAGATCAATTCTTTGTTCTTGCATGAGTGACCAAGCCTTGTATGTAAATCTTGGGGTACTGCTTTGCTTCCCCAAACAATGAACAGTAATGAGAAGTTTAGCCTGATCCTAAAAACCACATGCTCCACACTAACAGTATTTAAGGGAGCAAATAGACCCAATTCTAGCCTAGTACCTCCTTTTTTGAAGAGAGCAGAGTGGCTACACTTCTGGCCTCAACCTGCTGCTTCTCTTTCTGGCAGGGAATAAAGTCTCCTTTGGAGAAGGGTGATGGGAGAAGAGGCTAGAAATGTCTATTTTATGTCCCCAGAGGCCACACACTGACACCCACTAGTACATGTGGGGGATAACCTTAGACATATTATCTTGTGGAGACAGTAGCAATTACTTTATCACTTTGGCATAATTTCTATTTTGAGGAGTTTGTGAGAGTTCATGAGGACAGGTAAAAATGTTTAGTTCTCTATTTTGATGGTCCCATGATGTGTGCCCCCAAATGTTAAGTATGTGCAGTGTCAGTAACCCAGAGCAGTTTGACCAATGGCAACCTGGACACATAGGCCTTAACTAATGAAACATGGAAAACAAATATGCTTCCAGAGTCTTCTCTTTAAGTCATACAGATCAGAGACTTAAAGTTTGAAGAAATCTTATTGGATCATCTAATCCAAACATTTCATTTGATCAGTGAGGAAGATGAGGCCAAGAGAGGTTTACTGATTTGCTCTAAGCTCATGTAGAGAATGAATTGTAGAGGCAGGATTGCAACTCTCATTTCAGATGCCCCGTTCCCTCCAGTCTACAATGGCATGGCTCACTTTGAGATAAGGAAAGATTGGCATAGATCTGGTCTCAAGATCCAAGGATCAAAGCCAGTGTTCTGGGATGCTTCCCATATCACACACACATACATACATACACACAAATACATATATTAATAGAAATAATCTCAGTCACAAAGACAGCAGGTCAGAAAAACTCCTTGCATTCTTTGCTTTTCTTTATGCAAGGAAACTTTCTCATCTTCCCACAGTTGCCTCTTCTGGATTCTTTACTGTGAAGTTTGATTCTCAACTGATGAACCTTAATATTTTCCTGGAGTATTTGCATTTTAATAAAACATTCTTGAGAAGTGGAGTGCTTAAAAATCTTAGTGAATTTCATAGAAGTTCCAAACCATCACTGAAATAACAGAAATATCCTCTAAAGAATCCTCAACGAATGGTCATCTAGCATTTGCTTGAAAAATTCCAGTTACGAAAAGGTCACTCCTTCCTGGGCAGCAATTCCACTCTTGAGTGACTTTAATTGATAGGAAGTTTTTCATATCAAGTTGAAATTCTCCTTTCTGAAAAAAGCACTGCCCCTCCACACCTCCCACACACCTCAGTTTGTCTTAGCCTTGTCCTTTGTGACTAAGCAGAAAAAACAACCTAATTCCTTGATAGTCTTGAAGCCAGTGAACATGTTCTGCTTTTCCCCCACAATATTAAGTCTTCTGTAAGTGTAACATTCCTGATTCCAATCCTGTTTTGACATTTAATATCTTATTATTCCTTAGGTTCCCTGTTTGTCTCACCAATTAAGAGAATTCAGACAAAATTTCAGTGGAGTTTCCTTTATTCAACAAGCAACACTCTAAGCAAGGTTGAAGATCTGACATTCTGGAAGAGAATCTTCTAGAGATAAGAGATGTCTTGTGCATCATCTTCTAGTTGGAATGAAAAGCAACGGAGGACATTTCAGAATAATACTCTAATTCAACACTCCCCATCATGCGAAAGTTTGATTTTGTCATCACTCTGCCTGTGGAATGAGAAAAGAAAGTTAAGTGAGGATCACTAATACACAAGTCCATTTTCTGATGTCAAACTTCAGAATGTAGAAATGACCTTTGATATCAATTAGTCTACCTTACTCTTTTCTGCAGAGAAAGGAACAATGGAAAAGGCTGTTTGGAGAGGTGATGAACTCCCTGTCACAGGCAGTGTTTAAATAGAAGTAAGATGATCACTTAGAGGTGGTGTTGCAGAGTAGATTCATGTGTTGGGTAAAAGCAGGATTAGGTGGTTTCTGACAACTCTTCTCACACTGAGATTCCACGTTTATGTAATACTATGTTGCTGTTCTCTAAACTTCTTCATAAAACTTAACTGTTCCTGTCTTTAAAATATTTAATTTGTGCTCTCAAGAAACCATCATTGCCTTTATTCAGTCTCTCTGCACTAAACCTTCTCTCTAGCAATAGAACCATCCTTCGTAATAAATTAGTACAATAAACAAAGAAAGAGCATCAACAACAAAATCCTCAATAAATCAACACATTGACTGTATCTCAAAACATGTCTCTGTTTGCACTGATAGCCCACCAGCACTCTGCAGCAAGACAACAGACATGCTTTACCATCAGCCTTCTGAAGTCGTATCCTATTTCTATTAAATTAGCCATAGCCGAAAGTTGTCCATCAGTCAGTCAATATGAGATCTTTACTTCACTTCACCTTGTTTTTACTGGGAGTCATAGAAGCCAATACTTCAAATTTCTGGAATTTTTTCACTAAAGCAGATTTCAGCTCCTCTCAGTCTTGATGAATTGCTATGACCAAAGACAATTCACCACCTTCTAGAGAACCTTCTGGTGATGAGCCTTTTTAAAATTAGGTAGGCAGGTCTCCTGATGACAGACAAAAAGCCTTTCTGCATTGGTAAGACCTTGCCATGAAGTTTCACACATATGACATGGCCTTTGAGAATCCACAGCTATTTCCATGCTACAGTGAGGTGGAGGAACTCTTTAGTGGAGGTGTAGAAACATATTAAAGTCTACTCATCTAAAATGAGGCATAAATCACTTGAAGGGAACATGATAAACAGAGATAAAAATATGACAGAAAAATATATACACTTCATGTCACACAAACGTGCGTTCCTCTGTTTAGCATTTGAACTGATGAATAGGATGACTCATGAATAGGAAGAGGGGGGATATGTGAAGAACTATGGATGCCTTTAATGTGAAGGGTTAGAGGTGTACCATGTCAGAGCTGACAGGGTTCATGGACCCCCCTCATTTTATAGATGAAAAATGAACATTGAGAGTTTGAGTGACTTTTCCAAAGGTATGCAACTAGTTCATAAATTTATAAAGACATTGATTATTGACTTTGGAAGGAATTGTTAAAATGATTGTTGACTCCGGAAGAATTATACTGATTATACTGTCCAACTACTTTTATACACTAATTTTATACATATGCAAACAAACTATGGAAGCATCTAAGTAATTCTATTCATTTGGAAATAGAAGCCCAAAGTGTTGAAGGGACTTGTCCATGGTCGGCCATATTGAAATAGGTCACATGGTGTCATGGAAGGAGCCCTGGGTTTGATGGGGTGGTTGGGTGCTTGTGCTTGGACCCTAATTATAACATCACATTTCTCCATAGTCTCTGCTTGGGTGGCTGTGCCTGGACCCCAATTCAAAAATCACATCCAGTTCTAAAACCACATTTCTCCCTAGCCTCAAAATACTGTCTCAGGCAGTTCCTCTCCAGTTCAAAGGCAGCATGCCCTAGCAAAATACTTATCTCTCCTCCTGATACTGTGGCCAGCTGTACCTATAGAATTTATTGGTCTGACTCCCTGTGTACATGTTGAATTGGCCATGTGCTGGGTCATTAAGATATTCACTACTCACTGGCTTGTCATGTGCATGCTAGACCCAGACAAATATATACTCCCTTACATTCATCTTGTCTAACAAGACATTTTATGGAAGCAACCTGGATATTTCCAGTCAGCCCTGACCGTTAGTTGACTTAGTGACATTTCACAGTCAAAAGCACACCCCCAGGTAGCCCCACCTTGGGTTATTTCCCAGTGTACTCTGGGTAAGATACCTGCGCAGTAGATACAAAAAGTGCATGTTCCTTTAAGAATGGACCACCCCTTAACCACTCCCTAATCCCATCCCAAAACACCTAATTGACATGTTTTACCCCCAAATCTCCTATAAAACTTTTCCTGTACGCCTGTAAGACTGCAGGTTCCCTAAGAACTCTTGCCTGCTGTAAAGCATAATAAATCTTTGGCACCTTGACTTAAAGAATGCTTGAGATTGTGAATTCATTCCAGATAGCCCAGACCCTCTCCAGTACTCGGGTCCTTGAGGGGTACATACACCCTCAAGGACCCCGTCTGGGAACTCCAGTCTTGGGGTTCCTGGACCTCGTCTCCCTCAACCCTCAACAGGTTCAAATCTTGAAGACTTTAAGCCTGAATTTCCTTATCTATAAAGTGGGTATACCAGTACATTTAGAGGAAGGGAAGGGTAATTGAGGGAGTAAATGTACCAGAAAAGAGTGTGAATCATCTGGGTAGGAGAACTGCTGGTATACCCTGGTCTGGTGGTTGGGGTAAGCTTTAAGGGCATGGAACAATGGTTTCTCACTCCCTGGTCTCATGTCTTTCAAGAATATGTTTCCATTGTCTTAACTACTAAATACTGTCCCACCCTCCCCACCCACCCCTGCCCCTATTAACTTTCTTCCCTTCCATTTCATGCCTGTACTTACTTAACAGCACTGCAGAAAATACATTTATTGGGATATGTTTTTCCATCAGAACCACATAGTGGTCGAAACTCCAGAGTGCATGGTTGGGACTCTCCTGGTGGCAGTTTTTTATAACCTTTGCAGTCAACCTGAAAAACCAGTAATAAACATTATTTACTTCTTGAGTCATAGGATTTTTGTATAGTCAAGTTTCTAAAAGCCTGGAGATGCTCTGGGTCTGAAAAGGAAAATGGTCAGTAGATACTGTGAAAATCATGCCTACAATCTTCAAACAAACCCTTGAGTCCAATTCCCGCCCCCCTCCCCACCTTTGCTCTGTATTTCATAGTCATGGAGGAATAAGGAGCTCTGATTTGCATAAATCTAATCTTCTATTCAACAGACATTTGTTAACCATCTAGAATATGCAGAGTAAGAGACAGCATGGCAGAATAGATAGATAGTCAGCTTTGGAGGCAGGAAGACCTGGGTGCCAGTCCTGCTTCTCTTATATTGGTCTTATAACCATAACCTTCAATATCTATAAATTACAGCCTAGATGATGATCTATATTGGTAGAGGATGTTTCTATACTAGGAGACCCTGTAATACTGCTTTCTGATTTATGACCTTGAGCTTTACGTATCCTGTCTGGATATACTATTGGCTTGTGGTCATTGTGAACTTGGTTTCTGTTTATCCAGGATATAACTTTAAAATTTGCATCTGGAGAAAAGTCCATTGAAAGCTGACTCAGAATGCCATCTGGGAATAAGCCTCCATATCTAATAAATTTTGTGTTGATTTTCTTTCAAAATAATTTAAATTTGGGGCCACCTTTATGTGAAATGCAGTATCTTTACAAGATAGGAATGCGATATCAAAAGGGTTTGATGTTGAGAGAGAGAAGACTTACTTTTTCTCCTGGGAATGACTCCACATCTGGAATAGAAATAAAAAAGGCAAAAGTATTAAGCAACATGGTTTCTTGAACTACCCAACAAGGCTCCTCCTCTTGCTCCCTTAGTCTCAGGAAACTATTTCCTCTAATGTGACAAGAAATTCCATTTAATGTAATGGAAGAAAGGAACTTCATTCTTCTACTTTCACCATGCCTCACTTTCTGTCTCTTTAAAATGAAGAGAATTTATTAAGTAAACTGAAGACTCAAGTTTAAAATTCTATGTTCTAGAATCTGTTATATTTCTAACATATTGGATTCCATATACTAAATACATTTCTAGCTCTGATATTAACTTCAAAATTCCATTTCATCTCTGAAAGTACATTTTTAATGATTTCTTCCAGTGCCAACATTTTATAATCAATGATCCTTCCTCCTTCAATATTGCATGTTCTAAGATCCCTTCAAGACCTTATGATCTCAGTTCTGTCTCCTAAGGTCTCTTCCAGCCCTGATATTGTGTGATTTCTCTTTGTGGATCCAGAAAAATAAAAGTATTTTTAAAGCTGCCATTCTGAACAGAAAGCAGGCCCGCCTCTCGCATGTTTTTATCCTGGGACTCTCTGGGTCAGTCATTGTAAGGGGACAGCTGATGTCAGCGATTAAGGCTCAGTCAGGAAAGAGATACTCACAGAAGATTGGTATCAGTGTCAGCATTAGGAACAGGCATACAGCTGCTGCCTTCATGGTGTAAGTTTCCAAGGTGAGTGGAGTGAAGTGAGTCAAAGTGAGTTGCTGTTCTGTGCTTAGCTTCTGTGGACCAGCATTATATACAGGCAGGAATCCACCTTGATTGTGAAATTAGCTTGCATGAATGCAGGATGCTGGAAGCAAATTCCAAATGACTTCTGAATGACTCGCTTATGAAAAAGTTAGTCTTGAGCTAAGAGCCAGAAATGAAGGGAAATTCACCAGAGTCCCCAGTCCTGTCACATGTAATCTTATACTAGTCTGGTTTCCCAAACACATGAAATCAGTAGAATTTCCTCATATAATAACAGATCATATTTATAGAGTGCATCATGGTTTGTAAAGTACTTTATGTAATTTACCTCATTTGATTGCTCACAATGCCCTTGTGAGGTAGAAACTCTTCCATGGCCTTTTTACAGATGAGGCAACTGGTGCAGAACGTGTAAATGATGTGCTCAGTCTCAAAGTTTGTAGATGATGACACCAGGACTTGAAGTTTTTTTTACTCCAAATTGAGTGCTGGGATTCTTCAATTTTCCATGCTACCTCTCAGGATGTAGGGGTCTCTGATCACTGAAAATGTTCTAGAAGAGGTCAGCTACTTGTTGAAAATGTGTTAAGTAGCATTCCTGCATGGGAGGAGAGGTTAAGCTCTAGGCTTAATGATCACAGAGGAATAGAATTTAAAGCTTACTTAATGAGACAATTTTATAGGCCCAGCTGTTCTTACTGTAGATGATAAAACTGAGGTTCTGAGAAAGGAAGTGTCAATGAATTAGTGGCAGACCTTCTTCTGAGATTGCCTGTAAGAAGCTCATAAAAGCAGAGATATTCCTGGATTATGGGCAGATAGATGTTTACTAATGAAGCCTTATGTGGTGGCATCAGAGCCGTATATAATGGTAGGAGGGAGCCAAGTGAGATCATGTTGTGATGGAGAAGTCTGGCTTTGTAGATCCACTTACCTGGTGGCTGTCTCTATATTTGTGAACCTGTTTTCTTCCATAATCTGTGAGTCTCTGGGAAAGTCTTATGGGTTGGTCTGGGAACTGCTGGAGGTCTTAAGCAAAAAGAACATGGAAAGGTCTGAGTAATGATAACCGTTTGTCACAAGACCAACAGAAGCTATTTCTTTGACAATATGTCCTAAGTCCTTCTATGTTTTCCTTTCCTTTCTGGCTTACGGGTCCTAAGCAAAATTTAAAACATGTTATGGAACCGTTATGAGTGAAAATCAATAAAAGTAAACTGAGCCAGGTTTTCCCTGAGCCATCACAGTTCATTAGTTAGTTTTGGATATTTGAATAAAGAGAGTCAAATGTCTACCTCAGTTAGGCCAAAAGACCCATAGGAGGAATTGCAGCTCCTTTGTACAAGCATAGAACAAAGAGCAGAATAGTGTAAGTGAGGAAAATAATACAATTATTTGTAGTGTTGGCAGTATCATGGGAATGAGGACAACATGAGTGGTTACATTAAGGAAACTGGGCTAACACTCATGCGTGACCAACGACCACCTCTGTCTGTCTGAGAGCAATGCTTTATTGATTTATCGGATGCATTTTTATCCTGTGGCTATTGATAGCAAACCAGTGATAGCAGATGCTCTGGCTCCTAGAAGGACATAAGACCATTTTGAATGAGTAAGAATGGGCAGTGTATCTTGTGGAAATGTACCAGGTTGGCTTTGCTGTCTTTAAAGTTAGCAAACAGGTGTCATGGAGTTTTCCTGGAATTGAAATTATGAGGGACAACTAGTTTCCTCAACATAAAGTGATTTGTAGGTGGTACTGAGATAACAATTCCCTTTGAATTAAAATATTTTCTGAGAGCACTGAACTTTTAAACTTAGGTCAGTGTTTTTCTTTAATTAAAAGTGATTGATAGGAAAACTAAACTTTTGTATCTAACTTGTGAGAGGAAGACTGAACTTTTAAACTCAGGAACTTCTTCATTTAGAACTAGAGTAAAGGTAAAATGCAGAACAGAGTTACAGAATAGATTCAAGTCCAGTGTAAAATCAAATATGAAATACCAAATCAATGTTTGGTTTTCCCAGGACTTTGCCTCAGAGTGCAGAGATCTGTGTTGAGGGTTCTTCCTCCACATGCTGACCTCAGTTCTCAAATCAAAGCTTTATGTTCCTTTGCTGCTACCCTAGACCACTGCCTCCAATGGCGCAACTGTATCCATAATCAAATATTTCTCTGGGCCATTACCCTGCATGTGATAAATGTACTGCTGCCCCTCAAACTTCAAAAAAAAACCCTAATTCAAACAAACAAACTACTGAACTAACAAGCAACTTTTGATCCAGGTGAAAGATTTTTTACTCAAATTATGACTCCTTGGAATCCAACTTTTTTTTCCTTGTAAGTATTTTAATCTTTAAAATTTAGTGAATTGAAGGAGGGCGAATTTTTTAAATTAAAATTGTATGTTCTATTGAGAGAACTGTCTGAACTTCTGGAAATAAATCCTATGTTCACTGATTTTTTTCTCTAGAGTTCTTGAATGAAAGTATACTTATAAATCCTGGACTTAAGTTTTTCTTTTTCTCAAATTCAACAATAATTAACCAATACCAAAATTTTGAGATCATAGGAACCGTTAAAAGAACTGTATCAGAGTCAGTAAATTGCCACATATATAATTTTTTTAAAGGTACACACATATACATATATATGTATTTATATGTTTACATCAAAAGGTTTCAACTAATTGCTCTATTTATGTCCCCTCCTTCATCTGTATCTGAAAGGTTTCAACTAATTGGTCTATTTATGTCCCTTCCTTCATCTGTATCTCAACCCCAATATTCTTCTTTGTTTCTGTTTTAAAACACTTTGTTGATGTTCTTTTTTCAAAGTCTATGTCTATCCTCTAACTGGCTTTCTCTACCCCCTAGTACAAGTCCTCATAACAGATGTGTGCAGTCCAAAATAACACATTGGTGATATCTAAGAATGTAAATATCATTCTACATCTCTAGCCCATAATCCCTCTGTCAGTAGGTCAGAACTATGTTTCCTCATTATGCTTTTGAAATCATTATCAGTGATTGCTTTGGTAAGAGTTCTAAGGTTTTTCAGAGTTGTTTCCCTTCACATTATTATTGTGGTCTATGCATAAAGTTTTCCCTTTGTTATGTTCACCAAACTTACTTCTTTTGTTCTCTGCACTAGTTCATACAAATCTTACCATATTTCTCTAAATCCATAATATTTTTTATTTCTTATGCTGTTAAGTTTCTTATGATATACTTCTTTTATAGTTACATGTCACCATTTCTTCAAATATTTGTAGTATTAATACAGAACTAGTTGGAATAAGTTCTTTGTGTCAACAAGGTGTGCTGCTATAAATATTTTTTTCACATCTTGGTCCTTTCTTTTTGTTTTCGATTTCCATGGGGTACATGCCTTTTAGTATTGCTGGTGTGTCAAAGGGTATGTATAGTTTAGTTTGCTAGTGCTCCTTCTACCACAGCTCTCATAATCGTTCTTTTCCTAATTTCCTTATTTTTGTTATCTTTGCCATTCTGATAGGTGTGAAATAAAACCTCAGTGTTGTTCTGTTTTGCATCTTTTGTATTAGTAGTGAATTGCGTCATTAAAAATATAGTTCTTGATAGATTGCATTTTTTGTTTTGAGAACATTATATTCCTTGAATACTTTTCTATTGATGTATGGCTCTTAATTACATGTATTTGTGTCAATTCTTCATACATTCTTGATGTTAGATCTTTGTCAAAGAAATCTGCTGGATTTTTTTCCAAATGGAATGTTTCCCTTCTGATTCTAAATGCATTTATGTTGCTTGTGCTGAAGCTTTTCAATCGTATGAAATAAAAATTATTCATCTTGTCTTTTATGACTTAGGCCATAGTTGTAAACATTTCTTTTTCTTGTCCCCAATTTTTTATGATAGATTTCATATTTAGATTATATATCCCAATAGAGTTTTTTTGGTGGTATGTGGCAGAAGATTTTGGTCTGAACCTAATTTTTATAAAACTGCTTTATAGTTTTTTCAGTACTTTTGGTTGAAAAGGAAGTCTTAAACCCAGTACTTCATGAACTTGGGTTTATCAAACCCTGTACCATTAGGTTTGATAGCTTCTGAGGGTTGTTTGTTTAATCTATTATTCCATTTCTCTTTTATCCAGTATCAGATTGTTTTAATGATTTTTGTTTAATACAGTAGTTTAATGTTTGGTACTGCTATGATCATTTTATGCCTTTTTTCCCATTATTTTCCTTGAAAGTCTTGACTTTCCCCCCCATGAATGTTACTATTTTGTCTAGATCAATAAAATAACCCCTTAATAGTCTTAGATGAAATTAAACCTATAAGTTAATTTAGGCTATGTTGCTATTTTATTATACTGCAATAATCCAATAATGAGCGCTTAATGTCTCTCTAATTATTTGTTTGCATTTCTATGAAGAGTTTTTTTGTAGTTTTATTCATAGGCCCTAAATGTATGCTGGTAGATGGACGCCAGATATGTTAAGCATTTTATAGTTATTTTGAATGGAAATTTTTTAATTTTCTTATTGGGTTCAGATAGTAATATATAGAAAAGCTAATAACGTTTATGGGTTTATTTCATATCTTGCTCCCACACTGAAGTTATCAATTATTTCAGTTAACTTTTTACTTGAATCTCTAGGCTTCTGTAGGTAAGCTCTTTGTTGTTTGTCCTCATTCTCGAAGAGGACCATACATCAGGAAGGTTAAGTGAATTGGGTATAAGTGAGAGAGGGCTGTGCAAAGTCATCAGCCTCATTCCCTCTTTTGGAGTCATCTGGGTCCAATGGCAAGATACGGATCAGGTCGACTTGGGAATCCCCCCAGGTAAGCTGTGGAGTCATCTGTAAATAAAAATAATTTTATTTTCTAAGTGTATGCCTATTCTTTCCATTTCTTTTTCTCATTTTATTGCCACAGCTAACATATCTAGGACTATAGTAAATAGTAGTGGTGAGAATGGAATGCTTGCTTTGCCCATGTTCTTATTGGAAAGGCTTTCCATACTACGGATGCTAGGGGCAGTCAGGTGGTGCCATAGTGCAGAGAGTACCAGGCCTGGAGTGAGGAAGATTCATCTTCTTAAGTTCCAATCTGGCCTTAGACATTTACTAGCTGTGTGACCCTGGGCAAGTCATCTAACCCTGTTTGCCTCAGTTTCCTCTTCTGTAAAATGAGCTGGAGAAGGAAATGGCAAACTACTCCAATATCTTTGCCAAAAAATAAAAACAAACCAGCCAAACAAACAAACCCAAATAGGGTCACAAGAGTTGGACATAGCTGAAAAATGACTTAACAATAGTACAAATGGTGCCATTTCTTGATTTTTAATATTCTACTATTTTGAGGAAGATCCATTAATTCTCATGCTTTCCAGTACTTTTAATATAAATGTATATTGTATTTTGTCAAAATCTTTTACTATGTATGTTGAGATAATCTCATTTTAATATTTACTTACTAATATAACATTTTCTTATAGATATCTTTATGTTGAACTATTTCCACTTTTGTGGTTTAAATCCATCCAATCATACTGGATAATCTTATGAAAACATGACATCTAAGATTTAATAGGTTTAATTGTAAGATTCTTGAAAAAGTTGGCTGTTTATTTAAGGTCACTGTTATAGAAAACTGAAAACATGTAGGAATTTGAATAGTATAAAGTGGCCTATTTTCACTTTGGGAATCTTAGCTCCCTTTTAGGTGAATGTGAAGACCCAGATGAATTATTGATTCCTACTAATTGCAACACAATTTCAGGAAGTCAGTAGTCCTTACCTGTTCTATAAGAAAGAAACCAGATGCCTCATGTTTGTTGGGGAAGGAAGAATTTACTTTCATAATAAGTCAGCACATAATTACAGAGGATAAAGAACTCTAAGAGATCTTAGAACATAGATAATTAGAACAGGAAATAACTTTTAAAGCCACCTCATCCAACCCTCTTATTTTAGGGATAAGGAAACAAACCTAAGAGAAAGGCAAACAACTTGCCCATAGACATCTAGGTCATTAGTTGCAGAGCCAAGAGCTTCATTCAGGACTTTTAATTCAAAATATAGACCTCAAAACTGTGGCTGAGATGTCTACCCCAAGCATGGGAAGACCTTCCTGTGGTGGAATGGGTAGCTGAGAAGAATTTGTTCTAAAGGCCATGAAGATGGCTGAAGCAGGCTATAGGGTGTTCTCAGAGCTTGGTCAGACGTCAAAGACACCAAGATGGTCCACTGCATCCTGGGTATTGCTAGTCATCCTGACTTTTTTCCTACCACTGGACTTGGATGACTCTTGAAGATAGAGTGAGGCTGTGCCTCACTTAAATCCAATTCATGTGCAAGTCAAGACATCATTCCATGATGTCATTGGTTCTCTTCGAAAATGAAGGACAAAAAACATTATTACTTTAAGTATGCCACTTTCACAGGTACATGTAATTGTCTACAAAGGAAAAACTTGCCAAAATTATTATAATTTTACCCCTTTTGGTCTCAGTTTCTTTCTCTATAAAATAAAGACAATAATCTCTTCCTTTTCTCAGTCACAGGATTGCTGGAAAAAAATGAATGAGTGAACGTTTGTGAAAGTAATTTGTGAACAAAAAGTGCCACATGAAAGTGAGCTTTTGTTCCATAGATGTTTGGGTTTATCTGTGATTTCACTGCATGTGCATTCTATCTAATGGTATAGATTTCAGTGCCTTTATGTCTTCTTCTTCACTGTGAACTTGCCCAAGTCTTTTAAAAAATACCTCTGAAAATCCTTCACCTTCTTTTAATCATATGAGAGCAATGATGTAGCTCTTGGGTTGTATATGTGTCATCACTTGTTCTCACTGCATGAATAGTCTACCTCCTTTTGTGATAATATTTTTTGCCACTTCTTAAGCAGAAAGGCATTGTTGGTAATATGCCATAGCTTACTGCCACCCATCCTTCCATTACTCCCTAGGCTGCTTGATTCCCCCATTTGAAAGAAAATCCAGTGTTGTGAGCTTAGAAAATCATAGTCATAGAATTGTAGAGGTAGAAGAGACCTTAGAAGTCTGGTTCAACCCTTTTATTTGATAGATAAGGAAATTGAGACCCTATGAAGTAAAATGACTTGACCCAAGTGACCCAGGGAGTTTGGTCACAGTACTGTCACCCGTGGAGTCAACCAGAAAACGGCCCACTTTGGATGAATGCCTGGGTTTGTGGCTGGATACAAGAGCCATCTTCTCCTTTTCTCTCTTCTTTGTTCTTTTATAGTCCCTTTCTCCCCTTTTCCTCCTCTCCCTTTGCTTCTTATTATTCCTCTCTTCCTTCTTTCCATCTCTGTCCTTTATCTTCTTAAGATTTCATCCCCTTTGCTGCCCTGTTTTTTTGATGTGACTTGGAAGGGTTCCTGGACATGGACTCAGAAAACCTGGGTCCAGTTTCCTGCATCTGAAGATCTTTACAGGTGTGACTCTGGGCATGTTTTCCTGTCTTTGATCCTCAATATCCCCTCTTATAAAATGAAGATAACATTACTCCTTTTGCTTCCTCATGGGACTCTAGTGATGAGAATGTCTTGGAATCCTAAAATTCTATATTACATGAGCTTTTTATTATTGATATAATCCTCAATGGATCTGTGACCTCATGTTTGACACTCACCTTCCATTGATACATCTTGAAACTTCTATCCACCTGCGTGATTCCTATCTCAGTAATTTGGAAAACTTCCTTAGGTAATTCTCTCAGCTGGTATGAAACTTCTGATTCTTTAATTATCTTCAGGGTATAAGTGTAGGATTTGACCTGAGGGGATGCTGTTTCTTACTCTTACCTCATGACTTACCTCTTCCTTTTTTTCCTGGTTGTAGATTATGGTCCAAAATGAAACTTAGTCATCATTGATGATAGGCACCATCATTATTGTTTTTAGTGGCTGTAGAGATGGATTTTTTTAAATTTGTGAAAGAACACTAAATGATGTCTCCATAATTTAACCACTCGCCTCTGTTCCACAAATGTTTAGCAAGCATTTACTAGGTGAAAAACCATATGTAAGTTTTTGTGATAAATAGAGAAATAAATAAGTTAATCTTCTTGCCCTCAGAGAACTCACAATGTATTTGGAGGACAGGATGAATAAATCCACGGAAATACATAATTTTAAAACTGGGTAGAGGATGGTAAGTTCTTTGACAGGTACAAACGGCTATAGGAGTTCGGAGGAAAGAGAAAGAGAAAGAATACAATTGACTAACCGGGACAGAGCTCCCTAGAGAAGGAACAGTGAACCATAATGGACTGGGAAGGACATAGGACCAGCAATCAAAAGGCTAGGCTTCAAATCTTGTCTCTAATATTGATTTGTGTTGTGACTTGAGGCAAGTTAATTAACTCTTTATGCCTCAGTTTCTTCATCAATAAACTGAGGGTTTTGGACTCATATCTGAGGTCCCTTCCAGTTCTAGTATTCCATGAGCTGAGCCTTGCAGGCCTACTACACTGTCAGCAGGCAGGGGTGAAAATGGAGTTGTCCAGGGACAGGGTCAGTGTGACCTTTAGGCTTCTGTGGTACAGTGGAAGAAACACTGGATTGGGAGTCAGAGGACCTGGGTTTCAGTACCGGCTGTGCTTCTTCATTGTTCTCTGTCTACGGCTAAAGCACTACTCCATCCTGACCTCTTTTTTCCCTGTTCAGAACCAAAGTATATAATGTTGCTTTCACAAGATTGTGATGGTGATTGAATGAGATGCTCTATGCAAAGTTCTTTTTGTTCATTAATTGTTGTAGTAAGTATTACAGAAATGCACCAGGACTTAGTGAAAGGAGTGCTGGGTTTGGATTCATAGGCTGTCTCTCCTCCAGGCCTGGAAGGCTCATTTTTTTCGCCTCCCTCTCAGAACTCTTCACTCCCTTCAGGGCTCAACTCAGGTGTTTTCTCCTACAAAGGGCCTTTTCTTGATTCCACGAGGAATCAGTGTCCTTCTCTACCTCTTCACCCCAATTACTTGTTTTGTATTATCTGAGGACAGGTTGCCTTTCCCCTCCCCCTGCCCCTTCTTTACCATGGGACTATGGTATTTTTGTCTTTGTAATCTTTGTGCCTAGCGCAGTGCTGGCACATAGTAGACACTCAGTGAATGCTGATTGAATTAAAACAAATTAAGTTCAAGTCTGGGCTCTGCTGCTTAGGAACTAGGTGAGTTTAGAAAAGACTCTGCATGTCTGGGGCTCTCTTTATCTGTAAAATGAAGAGGTCTTGAACTCATGACCTCTAAGATCTATTCATTTTATATCTATGACTTTATGGTAATGTCAGTGGTTATTATTCTTAGGTATAGAAACAGGAATGTTTATGAGAACAGGTCTAGGATTTTTTTCCTAGTTCTTTTAATTTTTTGATGGGTGCCAATTTCTAGTTTGGTGAATCCATATAGGATCGTTAGTTAAGCAATATAACAGGACTGATGGAACTCTCTACTCCACACTTTAGGAATTCTGTCCAGTAGTCAAAACCATGCCTACTGACCATGCAGTCAGGCTGAATTGGAAAATAGATGGCTGGGTCACTTTCTGCAGCCACTGTCATCTCAAGTGAGAGAATCTCAGGAAAAAAACAAAAATGTGTGTCTGGGAGCAAAGAGCAAGTTGCAAAACCAAGAGACAGGAGGATTTAAAATTTTTCCTCTCACTCAACTCATTAGAAAAGCTGTCGAGCTGGCTAGGTCTGCTTTTTGGGGCAGTATTGAGTAATTCTGAAAAAAAAAAGAATTTTCTTGACTCATCTAAGAAATAGACCAGAAAATATTGGAAATTAAGAGGATGCCCATCAATGGGGAATGGCTAAACAAGCTGTGGAATACAAATGTAATGGAATACTGTTGTGCAACAGGAAATGATGAACAGGCAGATTTCAGAAAAATCTGGAAATACTTGTACAAAGTGATGCAAAGTGAAATGGGCAGAACCAGGAAATCATTGTACACAGTATCGGCAACATCATGTGATGATCATTATGAATGATTAAACTCTTCTCAGCAACACAATGATCTGAGGCAAGTACAAAGGATTCATGAAGGAAAATACTATCTGTATCTGGATAAAGAACTGATGGACTCAGAATGCAGATGGAAGCTTATTTTTTTTCACTTTATTCTTTGTCATGGTTTTATTTCTTTTTGCTCTGTTTCTTCTTCTACAACTGTGATGAGTATGGAAATATATTTTACATGATAGCAAATGTATAAAACTGTATCAAACAGCCTACCATTTTCAGAAGAGGGAAGGGGAGGGAAGGAGGGAGAAAAATTTGAAACTCAAAATCTTTTAAAAATGAATGCTAAAAATTTTTCTTAATATGTAATTGGGGAAAAATAAAATACTCTTTAAATAAATGATAAAAAGAAATGGGCCAGGTTCAGGGGGTGTGTAGCAAGAGGCCATGAGACCTTGTAGCTCTGTGGAAAGCTCTAGATTCTACTAGGGAGGAAACAATCTGTTATCTCATTTGATCCTCAACAGTCTTTGGAAGTAGGTACTATTATTATCCCTATTTTACAGCTGAGACAACTGAGGCAAACAGACTTTAAGAGATTTACTCAGGATTACACAGCTTCTAAATGTCTGAGACTGGATTTGAACTCAAGTCTTCCTGATTTTAAGCCCTGTGCCTTATCAACTGTATCACTTAGGTACCTACTTTTCCCTTGTTTTGATGTAGTTATCATTTCTTTTTTTTGTTTCTTTTGTTTTTTTGAATGTTTTAGTTTTTTATTACATATGTTTACAGATTTTTCCCACTTCATGAGAGGTCTCTTGAAGGAGGTGAAAGAGTCAAGAAAAACTAATAGGACATTGAAAGTACATGCAAAATTTCCCATCTGTATCACCTCTCTATTTTTTTAAATGAACAAGGAATAATTTTTTTCCTTCCCCTTCACCACCTTATTGGAAAATAAAATTAAAAAATCAAATCTATTGTAACAAAATAGATTATAGGTCTCACTCCACACCTGAAATCCATCCCTTCTCAGTTATGGATATCATATTTCATCATTGCTTCTCTGGAATCACACAGAAATATTATATTGATCATAGTTTTTTACAGCTTTCAAAATGTTCTTTTTTAACAGTGTTGTCATTGCACAAGTTATTCCACTTTTGCTTATTTCATTCTTCATGAGTTTACAAAATCCACAAAATTGTTTGTTTTGATATTAATGATGCAATATTATTCTGATTCTTCTCACTGTTTTACATCAGTTATCCCTGTCTTTCCATGTCTTTTTGAGGTTATTTCCTAATTTCTTCTAGTACAGTATTATTTATATTTTTAAAGGTATATTTCCTTTTTTTTCCTCAAATATGTTAACTGTGTATATAGCTGTGTACCACAATTTCTGATGTTTGTTCTTCTCGTTTTATTATAGTTTCATGTTGCTTATTTCTTGTTTCACATATTTGACTTTCTGCCCTCTTCTGTTTAACCAAATTGATAAGAGTTTTTTAATTTTTTAGACTTTTTAAAAAAACTAGCTCAGCTTTATTGATAACTTTTTAGTCTTTTTGTTTTCATTTATCTAATTCTCTATTTTTTCCCATTTTCTCATTAATGCTTATTTTCGGTTTGATTATTTGTTGACTTTCTAATTTTGGAAAATTCCTATTCAGTTAATTAATTCTCTCTTTTTCTATTTTGTCAATATATATTTCTTGAGATATGACTTTTCCCCTTAGGAGTGTTTTAGCTGCATCCTAGGACTTTCGGTATGCTATTTCATTTTTATCATTTCCTTTTTCATAATGACTAAATGTTTCTATTATTTGCTCTGACTCATTCTTTATTTAGGATTTCATTAAGTCTCCATTTGAGTCAATGTCTTTTACATTTGTTCTTGTCTGTAGACTTGGTAACTGATTAATTTTTATTGTATTATGATCTTTGAAGCATGCATCTATTCTTTTTTTATTTGTTTATAATATCTCTGTGTCCTAATACATGCTCAATTTTTGCAAAAGTTCCACGTGGTACTGAGAAATATCTATATCTATATATCTTTATCTATTCTCTAGCAGTCCCTTTTAGAAGAATCACAGTTTCTTTTACCTCTGGTTTCTCTAGCAATTTTTTCAGTTTGATATTTTCTTTCTCAGTTCTCTTTTATACTTAACCAGAACTGAGATAGGGACATTGGAATATCTAGACATATTGTCTATGTCTTCTTGTAGTTTTGCTAATGTTTGTTTTATGATTTTAGATACTAAAGCATTTGCAACATATAAGTTTAATGTTGATATTGGTTTGATGTTTATGGTTCATTTCAGCATAATATATTTCCCATGTTTATCCCCTTTTCATGTGATGTATCTCCTCCTCCTTTTCCTCCTCCTCTTCCTCCTCCTCCTCCTCCTCCTCCTCCTCTGTCTTAAAGCATGATTGCAACTTAATTCTGTGAATGTCTTTGTTTTTTAATATATTTCTTGCACACAACAGATAGTAGGATTTTGTTTTCTTTTTCAATTTGTCATTCTTTTTTCTTTTCTTGGATTGTTCAATCGATTGATATTTATAATTATGAGTTGTTTATATCTCTTTCATTTATTTTACATGAATATGTATATGTATATAGAATCATATATGTATATTATCCAAATTAAATTTTCATCTCTCCATTTTTAACACAATACTCTCTTTTTAGTTATTTTAACTTAATATATTTTAAGGTGATCAGTTTTTCTGCTAGCTCTCTTCCTCTCATCCTGGAGGTCTGTGCTCCTTCCTCCCTCCACCCCTAATTCCTCCTTGTTACTCCATCACTAGGGAGTTTTGCATAGTACTTCTTTTTTCTTTCCTCTGTTTATCTATTTATTTCATTCTTACTCACCTTTACCCTCCAGTTGAGTAGTCAAATAGAATACCCCTTGTTCTCCTAACCTTCAACTTTTTTTGTTTGTTAGTAATTAAAATTTCATTTTCTGTGCCTTATTGAAAAATTATTCCTTTCTCTTATTTTCTTCATTATTTAACTTCTTTTTCTGTCTATTCCAGACTTTTATTCTTTGATCCATAGTTCCTATGCTTATTTAGTCTCAGTTTAGTCTCTACATTCCTTTTAATGTATTTGGGTTCCTTGTTTTAGGCAGGTTCTGTGTTATTGGTTTTTAAACATTAGCCATGGTTCCCCCTTTTTCTGTTTAACCTCATTCTTAGAAATAACAATTTCTCCAAACTATGAGAAAATATTGTCCCTACATAGAAATTTTCCAATGTCCCTGATTATGCAATCCATCATTGACCTTTGCCCTCTCTTTGGTCATTCCCCCTCCCCTCCCCATTTCCTCCAAATCTCTTCCCTAGGGCCATGTTGTCTCAGTCTTCTGGATGTTACTTGCCCCCAGGGGTTCTGCTTTGCCTTTTCCTAAGGCAGGGTGAGTGGTTTCTTTAAGAATAAAATCTCTGCAGATCATATTGGTTTATTTCACCACATAATCATTGCAGATTTCATGCTAACTTTTTTTTGCAAAAAGTGGGGTGCCACCATTATGTGGAGCTTTTTCTTTTTAAAGAAATTGTTCTGGTCTTATTTGTCTTTTAGTTTCTGCAATCTTGTACCAGCTTTTCACTCCCTGAACATTTTCTTTCTGCAGCTCTGCTTCCATGCTGTTCAGCAAACATAATCACGTTCAGCTTGAAGCCCGCACAATAGTTTTTATATTTACCCATAATCAGAAAGAAATGCTTCTCATGTTAATGTATCACTTGCAAATGAATTGTACAGTTTAGCTAGCATTGGAAGATGCAAGTCTTACCATGTCACACGACTTACTCATGGCAGTTTCACCTGCCTACCCACTCCCCTTGCACCTAGGGCTCTTTATTGTTTGAGTGACAATACCGTTAGTACAGCAGCACTCTAAACAAACCATGGAAGTTGGCTTTTGGAAATATACTGTCAATGTGTGTATAATGAGAATTTTAGGCTCTGGTGACTTGCAATGTGGGAGAGATAAAAGCATATCCATAAGTCACTGGTGAATACACTGCTGCTCTGTTTATCTTTTAGGCAGTGAACAGAATTATACCATATGAAGGTTATAAACCAATTTTTAGACTAACCCCGCCCCAAACAAAACAAAACAAAAAAACCAGGGTGTGATAATTATGCAGTGAAATATGGTACCCATTATAAGATTTTCGTTTTTCTTCAAGGAATATTTGTCTTTTCTCACAGGACCATTTATCAGTGATACTCTACCTCAACACTGAAAAATGAATTTCTTCCTTTCTCTCTTTTTCTAGCTCTCGTTTTTAACTATATTCATTCTCTTTTAGGAAATCTTCTTCCTGAGAGGCAAGAGGAGTTATTTCCCTTTGACTTGATTAAGGTAAGTCATATATTCCCTTCTATAGACTTCTTCTACCACTCCCTTTCTTTCTCCCTCCCTTTTTGTAATTTAGTTTCATTAAAAACAAAAACAAGAATAGTGATTTTCCTTTAGTCAGGGTATGATGAGATTTTGTGCATGATATTTCAGGCCTGTTTCTCCAGCACAACTTTAAAAAAATTTGGCTTTCATCTTTTCTCCCCTTGTACATTTAGAAAGAAATCTCTGAATTAATTCTTCTTGTTTTGTTTTTATTGCTGTCTTTGGTTGATGTACTTATTTAGTTTTCCAGTATTTCTGTTTTCAGGGATGTTTGGGAAATAATTTCTTCAGATCTATTTCTTCAGATTCGTTTCCATGAATATTTGGAATGTCTCTTCTTTATTGAACTTTCATCTCTTTTCATTTATTGTTAGGCTTATATTTAGAAGGAAGGTCGCTTTTGACTGTGTCCCAAGCTCCTGTGTGCTTCCTTATTTTCTTCTGGTAGGATCTAGTTATGTGCCCTGCCAGAAGGAGGGTGCTCATGGGGGAAGTTATGGTGAGTGAGTCAATCGGGAATTAGACTCTTTATTGCTAATTTATAAGGTCGTTACCTTGGTAGGCTCATTACTGTTATCCAAGCATTGGGATGCTACTTCTCCTAACTGATGGAAATCAATACTCTGTACTTGCATGAGTGACCAAGACTTGGATATAAATCTTGGGGTACTGCTTTGTTTCCCCCAACAATGAACAGTGATGAGATGTTTAGCCTGATCCTGCAAACCACATGCCCTACACTGACAATATTTAAAGGAGTAAATAGATCCAATTCTAGTTTGGCATCTCCTCTCTTTGAAGAGAGCAGATTGGCCATGCTACCGGCTTCAACCTGCTGCTTTTCTTCCTGGAAGGGAATAAAGTCTCCTTTGGAGTAGGGTGATGGGAGAAGAGGCTAGAAATGTCTATTGTACCTTCCTAGAGGCCACACATTGACACCATATGCTACATGTTGGGGAGTCTAAGTCACATTATCATCTTGGAATGTTGTATTGTGAAGCAACCTTATTTGCTGCAGCTTAATTTAGTTTTGGTTTGGATTGGATTGGTTCAGAAATGACACAGAGTCTCAAGTTTGGTATATACATACATATATGTATATATATATATATATATATTACTAGTATTTATTAATAATAATGGTAATAATAATAATAATAATAATAAAAGTCTCAATAAGTGAACAATAATATAGGGCTTAATCAGTAAGTCCCAACAGTTATGTCACAATCAGTAAATCTCAATAGCTATGCCACAATTAGTATGTCTCAACAGGTATGTCACAATCAGTAAGTGTCAATAGTTATCCAATATTACCGCAATTGATTGGCACCAATTGGGGGATTATGTACATCTGGATCACGTACCTGGGGAGTTCTGGGTCAGTCTCCAGAGTCCCAATGGGAAGGTCCTGGGCTATGCCACCGGGTGGGGAACTCCTGAAGATGGCTCAGAACTACCTGCCTTTAGTAGTTCCTTCTAATCAAGAAGGCAATTTGCCAATTAAATGTGTGATTGATGAGAAAGGAACTGCTCTCAAAATATCCTTATAGCATTTCTGTTTAGGAATGTCTGATTTTGGAGGGGTGGGCAGTCCTCCCTGGTAGCAGACATCATAAACAGTCCTTCAACATCTAGCTAGGAATAAGATTAGTTAGACTCAGATTGCAGGCATATTGAGCAAGGTCAGAATGTCCTAAATGAATTTATGCATCACACTGTGGAGAGAGCAGCAATTACTTTATCCCTTTGGCATAATTTCTATTTTGGAGAGTTTGTGAGAGTTCATGAGGACAGGTGAAAATGTTTAGTTCTCTATCTTGTTGGTCTCATGATGTTTGTCCCCAAATGTTAAGTGTGTGCAGTACTAATAACCCAGAGCAGTTTGACCAATGGCAACCTGGACTTATAAGCCTTAACTAGTGAAACATGGATGACAAATATGCTTCCAGAGTCTTTTCTTTGTGTCGTATAGATCATAGACTTAAAGCTCAAAGAAATTTTATTGGATCATCTAATCCAAACATTTCGTTTGATCACTGAGAAAAATGAGGCTGAGAATTTGTGATTTACTCTAAGCTCATGTAGAGAGTGAGTTGTAGAGACAGGACTGCAACTCTCATTTCAGATGCCCTGTTCCCTCCAGTGTACAATGGCATGGCTCACTTTGAGATAGGGATAGACTGGCACAGATCTGGTCTCAAGATGCAGAGATCAAAGCCAGTGTTCTGGGATGCTTCCCACATCATATATACAGATATACACACATCATTAAACACATATACATGTATTAATAGAAATAATCTCAGTTGCACAGACACCCTCCTAAAGGTCAGAAAACCTCCTTGCATCCTTTGCTTTCCTTTCTGCAATGGAACTTTCTCATCTTCCCACAGTTGCCTCTTCTGGATTCTTTACCATGAAATTTGATTCTCAATTGATGAACCTTAACATATCCCCTGAAGTGTGTGGATTTTTGTAAAACAGTCTTGAGGAGTGGAGAGCTTCAAAATTGCAATGGATTGTATAGAAGGTCCAACCATTGCTGAAGTAACAGAAATATCCTTTTAAGTACCCCCAACAAAGCCAAACAGTAAGAGACAGAAAAATTCCATTTAAAATTACTGTAGACATTATAAAATATTTGGGAGTGTCTACCTGCCAAAACAAATTCAGGAACTGTATGAACACAATTACAAAGCACTTTTCACACAAATAAAGTCAGATCTAAATAATTGGAAAAACATCAGTTGTTTGTGGTTGGGCTGAGCTAATATAATAAAAACAACAATTTTAAGTAAATTAATTTACTTATTTAGTGCCATACCAACTAAACTCCCAAAAATTATTTTATAGAGCTAAAAAATAATAACCAAATTCATCTGGAAGAAGAAAAGGTCCAGAATATCAAAGGAATTAATGAAAAGAAATGCTAGGGAAGGTGGCCTAGCCATACCAGATCTCAAACTGTATTATAAAGTGGCAGTCATTAAAACTACTTGGTACTGGTTAAGAAATGGAGTGGTAGATCAGCAGAATAGGTTAGGTACATAAGACACAGTAGTCAATGACTACAGTAATCTACTGTTTGATAAACCCAAGGACTCCAACTTCTGAGATAAAAACTCAGTATTCGACAAAAACTGCTGGCAAAACTGGAAAATAGTATGGCGGAAACTGGGCATAGACCAATATCTCACACCATATACCAAAATGAAGTCAAAATGGGTTCACGATTTATATATAAAGGCTGATACCATAAGCAATTTGGGAGAGTAAGGAATAGTTTACTGTCAGATTTATGGAGAAGGGAAGAATCTATGACCAAATAAGAGAGAGAGAACATTATGAAATGCAAAATGGATAATTTTGATTATATTAAATTGAAAAATTTCTGTACAAATAAAGCCAATGCAACCAAGATTAGGAGGGAAGCAGAAAATTGGGAAAGAATTTTTACAGTCAGTGTCTCTGATAAAGCCTCATTTCTAAAATATACAGAGAACTGAGTCAAATTTATAAGAATACAAGTCGTTCCCCAATTGACAAATGGTCAAAGGATATGAGCATGCAGTTTTCAGATAAAGAAATTACAACTGTCTATAGTCATATGAAAAAATGCTTTAAATCGCTATTGATTAGAGAAACGAAAATCAAAACAACTCTTAGGTACCACATCTCACCTGTCAGATTGGCTAACATGACAGAACAGGAAAATCATAAATGCTGGAGAGGATGTGGGAAAATTGGAATGCCAATGCATTGTTGGTGGAGTTGTGAACTGATCCAACCATTCTGCAAAGCAATTTGGAACTTTGCCCAAAGAGCTTTAAAAATGTGCATATCCTTTGACCCAACAATACCACTTCTAGTGCTATATCTCAAAGAAATCATATAAATGGGAAAAGGACCTATATGTTCAAAAATATTTATAGCAGCTCTTTTTGTGGTGGCAAAGAATTGGAAATCAAAGGGATGCCCATCAACTGGGGAATGGGTAAACAAGTTGTAGTATATGAATGTAGTAGAATACTATTATGCTATAAGAAATGAGGAGTAGACGGATTTCATAATAACCTGGAAAGACTTATATGATCCGATTCTGAGTGAGGGGAGCAGAACCAGAAGGACATTACACACCATTACAGGCACATGGTATCTCTGATGAGTAACTTTAATAGACTTGGCTCTTCTCAGCAATGCAAGGTTCAAAGATAACTTCAAAAGACTCATGAGGAAAACGTGATTCACATCCAGAGAAAGAATTAGAGTCTGAACACAGATTGAAGCAAACTATTTGCTCTCTCTTTTTTGTTTGCTTTTGTTTTTGCTTCTTTTTCTTGTGGTTCATTGCATCAGTTATAGTTCTTCTTTACAATTTGACTATTGTGAAAATATGTTTAGTATGAAGGTATATGTAGAACCTATATCAGATTGCATGTCGTCTTGGGTGAGGAGGGGGGAAGAGAGTGAGGAGGAGAAAATTTGAAACTCAAAAACTTGAGTAACTGAATGTTGTAATTTAAAACTAAAAATTAATTAATTAAAAATAAAGTATCCCCAACAAATGGTCATCTAGCATTTGCTTGAAAAATTCCAGTTACACAAAGTTCACTCCCTCCTGGGCCCCAATTCCTCTTTTGAGGGATTCTAATTCTTAGGAAATTTTTCATCATATAAAACTGAAATAAATTCTCCTCTCTGCAAAAAACACCTCCTCCTCCTCCACCCTGTATACATACCTCATTTTGTCTTCACCTTGTTCATTGGGCCTATGCAAAAAAATGTAATTACTTGATAGTCTTGAAGCAGTGAACATGTTCTGTCTTTCCCCTGTCCAATACCAAGTCTTATGGAGGTGGAATATTCCTGATTCCAATCTTGTTATGATATTTGAGATGTTATTATTCCTTTTTTTAAGCTGTTATTTAGAATTTTATTTTCCCCAGTTAAATGTAAAAACAATTTTTAACGTTCATTTTTAAAACTTTGAGTTCCAAATTCTCTCCCTTCTTCCCTCCCAACCCATTGAGAATCAATTTTATTTACATAATACATATGTAGTTATACAAAATAAATCCATAATAGTCATATTGTGAAAGAAAACATAGACAAGAAAAAAAGGCTCATAAAAATCAAGAAAGTTAAAAAAAGTATTCTTGATTCTGTATTCAGACACCACTCAGTTCTTTCTCTTGGAATGGACAAAATTTTCATCATAAGTCCTTCAGAATTGTCTTGGATATTGTGTTTTTGAAAATAGCTAAGTCATTCACAGTTGATCATCTTATGGTATCGCTGTTACCTTGTACACAGTACATTCCACTTTGCATCAGCCTGTGAAAATCTTTCCAGGTTGTTCTGAGAGCATCCTGCTCATCATTTATTATAGTACAATAGCATTCTATCATAATCATATACCACAACTTGTTCAGCCTTTCCCCAATTGACGGGCATCCCCTCAACTTCTAATTCTTTATCCCCAGAAAAGAGCTGCTATAAATATTTTTGTACATATAGGTCCTTTTGCTTTTTGTTTTTTATCTCTTTTGAAATACATACCTAGTAGAAGTATTGCTAAGTTAAAGGGTATTGTTTTATAGCCCTTTAGGTATAGTTCCAAATTGCTCTACAGAATGGCTGAATCAGTTCACAACTCCCCCACTAATGTCTCATTTTTTTCACATCTCCTCCAACATTTGTCATTTATCTTTTCTGTCCTATTAGCCAATCTAATAGGTAGGAGGCTGTACCTCAGAATTGTTTTAATTTGAATTTCTTCTATCAATAGTGAGTTAGAGTATTTTTTTCATATGGCTATAGTTAGCCCTGATTACTTCATTTGAAAACTGATCATACCTTTTGATCATTTATCAATTGGAGAATAGCTCTTATTTTTTTATTAATTTGAACCAATTCTCTATATATTTGAGAAATGAGGCCTTTATCAGAGAAATTTACATAAAAATTTTTTTCATGGTTACTTTTGCTGTGTTTCCCTCCATCCTATTCTCCACCCTGTTTTTTCTATTTTCTCTCTCCTTTCACCTTGTCCCTTCTCAAAAGTGTTTTGCTTCTGACTACCCCCTTGCCCAATCTGACTTTCCTTCCATAACCACTCCTTCTCTTATCCCCTTCCCCTCCTGCTTTCCTGTAAGTAAGATAGATTTCTATACCCAATTGAGGGTGTGTGTTATTCCCTCTTTGAGTCAATTCTGATGAGAGGAAGGTTCACTTACTCCTCTTCACCTCCTCCCTCATACCCTTGACTGTAAAATAACTTTTTCTTGCCTCTTTTATGTGAGATAACTTACCCCATTCTACCTCTCTCTCTCTTTCTCCCAGTATATTCCTCTTTCCCCACCTTAATTTTAATTTTTAAATATCATCCCTTCATATTCAACTCACACCTGGGCCCTCTATCTATATATACTCCTTCTAACTACTCTAATAATGAGAAAGGTCTTATGAGGTACAAATATCATGTAGGAGTGTAAACAGCTTAAACTTATTAAATCCCTTTTGATTTCCCTTCCCAGTTTACCTTTTCATGCTTCTCTTGACTTGTATTTGAAAATCAAATTTTCTATTCAACTCTGGTCTTTTCATCAAGAATGCTTGAAAGTCTTCTATCTCATTGAATATTCATTTTTTCCCCTGAAGGATTATACTCAGTTTTGCTGGGTAGGTGATTCTTGGTTGTAATCCTAGCTCCTTAGCCCTCTGGAATATCATATTCCAAACCATCTGATCCTTTAATGTAGAAGCTACTAAATCTTGTGTTATGCTGACTGTGGTTCCATGATGCTTGAATAGTTTCTTTCTGGCTGCTTGCAATATTTTCTCCTTGACCTGGGAACTCAGGAATTTGGCTACAATATTCATGGCAGTTTTCATTTTGGAATCTCTTTTCAAGAGGTGATTTGTGAATTCTTCCAATTTCTATTTTTTCCTTCTGGTTGTATAGGGCAGTTTTCCTTGGTAATGTCTTAAAAGATTTCTTTTTATGATCCTGGCTTTCAGATAGTTTAATAATGTTTAAATTATCTCTCCTGGATCCATTTTCCAGGTCAGTTGGTTTTCCACTTAGATATTTCACATTGTCTTCTATTTTTTCATTCTTTTGGTTTTGTTTCTTGATTTCTCATGAAGTCATTAGCTTCCATTTGCTCCATCCTAATTTTCAAGGAATTATTTTCTTCAATGAACTTTTGGGTCTCCTTTTGCATTTGGCCAATTCTTCTTTTTAAGACATTCTTCTCCTCATTGGCTTTTTTGATCTCTTTTACCATTTGCCCTAGTCTGTTTTTTAAGTGTTATTTTCTTCAGTATTTTTTGTGTCTCCTTTATCAAGCTGTTGCTTCATTTTTTCATGATTTTCTTTCATCACTGTCATTTCTCTTCCCATTTTTTCTCTACCTCTCTTACTTGCTTTTCAAGATCCTTTTTGAGCTCTTCCATGGTCTGAGACCATTCCATATCTTTCTTGGAGGCTTTGGTTGTAGGAGCTTTGATGTTCTTGTCTTCTTCTGAGTGTGTGTTTTGATCTTGCTTGTCACCATAGTAACTTTATATGGTCAGAGACTTTTCTATTGTTTGCTCATTTCCCCAGCATATTACTTGACTTTTAACTCTTTGTTAAAGTAGGACTTTGCTTCCAGGTTGGAGGGCACACTGTCCCAAGCTCCAGGGGTTTTGGGCAACTGTTTTCAGAGATACTTTTAGAGGCCTGTAAGTTTTCAGTTTTTCCAGTGTGATATGATAATTACTACTCTCCTGACTAGTGGTCTGTGAGTGACCACAGGTACTCTTTTCTGCCCTGGCACTGTGAAAGGAGGGTCCTCCCTCCACTGCTGCCACAAGCTCTGCTTGCTAGTGATTCTCCTTGCCCTGGGACTGCCAGCCAAGACTGCAACCTGGATCCAAATATGGGCAAAGCAATAGAGTCCTTCCTCAGTGCTATCAAATCTAAAAATATAATCTCTTTTTGGCCAGTTGTTCGACCCCCTTATCATCTGTGGGCTGAGGGCTCTTGAAGCAGCCACTGCCACTGCTGATTCAGTCACTCCCAAGGCCTGCTCCTGGTTTACTGGAGCTGGGGCTGTGCTGGTGCAGCCTGCATTGGACTGTGCTCCTCTCTCATCCAGTTGGACAGACCTTTCCTGCTGACCTTCCAAGCTGTCTTTGGTGTCTGTGGGCTGAGAGGTCTGGAAACCACCACTACTGCCAGTGATTCAGTTGCCCTGATGCCTGCTCTGGGTTTGTTGGGGCCTGAACTGCGCTCTTCTCTCACCCTGGAGCAATAGACCTTTCCTGTTGACCTTCAAGGCTTTCTTTAGCTGGAAATTTGTTTCTCTCTGTCTTTTTGTGGATTCTGCTGCTCTAGAATTTGTTTAGAGTCATTTTTAAAAGTTACTTCAGGGGTTTGAGAGATAGCTCAGGAGAAGCCCTGCCTTTACTCTGTCATCTTGGCTCCACCTCCCAAGATCTTACTTTTGCTTAGGTTACCTCTTTATCTCCCCTACCAACAGAATTTAGGCAAAAATTTCAGTGAAGTTTCCTTTATTCTACAAGCAAAAACAAAAGCAAGGTTGAAGATCCAACATTCTGAAGGTGAATCTTTTGGAAATGAGAGATGTCTTGTGCATTATCTTCTATTAGGAGTGGAAAACGCTGGAGGGCATTTCAAAATTGATGCTCTAATTCAACAGTCCCCCTCATGTGAAAATTTCTACTCTGCCTGTGGAACGAGAAAAGAAAGTTAAGTGAGGATCACTAATACCCAATCCCATTTTCTGATGTCAAGCTTCAGAATGTAGAAATGACCTCAGAGATCAACTAGTCTAGTTTTTTTCTTTTCTGCAGAGGATGGAACAATGGAGAAAAGCTGTTTGGGGGAGGTGACGAGCTCCCTGTCACAGGCAGTGTTTAAATAGAGGTAAGATGACCACTTGGATTTGATGTTGCAGAGTAGACTTACACATTGTGTAAAAGCAGGATTAGGTGATTTCTGACATCCCTTCTCACATTGAGATTTCATGTTCATATAATACTTGTGGCTGTTGCTCTCTAAACTTCCTCACAAAACTGTTCCTGTCTTCAAAATATTTAATTATGCTCTTAAAAAACCATCATTGCCATTATTCAATGTCTCTCCACTACTCAACCCTCTCTCTAGCAATAGAACCATCCTTCATTAATAAACCAGTACAGGAAACAAAGAAAAAACAAATTAACACATCAACGCATTGGCTGTGTCTCAAAATATATGTCTCAATTTGCACTGATAGCCCACCAGCACTCTGGAGTGATAGCAGTCATGCTTCACCATCAGCCTTCTGAAGTCACATCCTATTTCTACTAAATTGGCCATAGCTGATTGTTGTTTATCTGTCAATCAACAACAGATCTTTGCTGTACTCCACCCTGTAACTAGAAGTTACAGAAGCCAATACTTTAAATTTCTGGAATTTTTTCACTAAAGCAGATTTCAACTCCTAACAGTCTTGATGAATTGCTGTGACTGAAGAAAATTCACCACCCTGTAGAAGACTTATTGTTTCTTCTGAGATTGACTCCACATCTGGAATAGAAATAAAGAAGATAAAAGCATTAAGCAAAAGCCAACATGGTCTCCTGAATGACCCAACAATGCTCCTCTTCTTGCTCCTTTAGTCTTAGGAAATTCTTTCCTCTAAAGTGAGAAGGAATTTCATTTAATATAGTGTAAGGAAATAACTTCTTTCTTCTACTTTTCACCACGCCTCATTTTCTATCTCTTTAAAATAAAGGGAATGAATTGTCAATTCTAAAGACCCTTTCGAGTTTAAAATTCTAAGTCCTATGATCTGTTATATTTCTTTCTTTACCAACTCAACAGTATTTTATTTTTTCCAATTACATGTAAAGATAGTTTAAAACATCCACTTTTATAAGATTTTGAGTTCCAATTTTTTCCCTCCTTCCTTCCCCTCTCCCTCCACAAGATAGCATGAAATCTGATATGGACTGTACATATATGATTATATTAGATATATTTACACAGTAGTCATGTTGTGAAAGAAGAATCAGAGCAAAATGGAAAAACTATGAGAAAGAAAAAACAGAAAAGAGACAAAACAGTATGTTTCAATCTGTATCCAGACTCCATAGTTCTTTTTCTGGTTGTAGATAGCATTTTCCATCATGAGTCTTTTGGAGTTGTCATAGATCATTGTACTGCTGAGAAAAGCTATATCTATCCAAGTTGGTCTTTGCACAATGTTACTGTTACTTTGTACGGTATTCTGGTTTTGCTCACTTCACTCAGCATTAGTTTCATGTAAGTCTTTTCAAGTTTTTCTGAAATCTGCCTGCTCATCATTCCTCTTCTTTTTTTTTTAATTTTAATTAATTTATTTTTAGTTTTCAACATTCACTTCCATAAGATTTTGAGTTCCAAATTTTCTCCCTATCTCTCCGCTCTCCCCACCCAAGATGGCACATGATTTGATATAGGCTCTACATATATATGCATATTGAATCTATTTTCATATTAGTCATGTTGTAAAGAAGAATTAGAACCAATGGGAGAAACCGGAAAATAGAAGAAACAAAAAAAGAAAAAAGAGAGAGCATATGATATGCTTCAATCTGCATTTAGATTCCATTGTTCTTTTTCTGGGTGTGGACAGCATTTTCCATCATGAGTCCGTTGGAGTTGTCTTGGATCCTTGCATTGCTAAGAAGAGATAAGTCTATCAAAGTTAGTCATTGCACGTTGTAGCTATTACTATGTAAAATGTTCTTCTGGTTTTTCTCACTTCACTCAGCATCAATTCAAGGCTTTCCAGGTTTTTCTGAAGTCTGCCTGCTCGTCATTTCTCATAGCACAATAGTATTCCATTACATTCATATACCACAACTTGTTCAGCCATTCACCAACTTATGGGCATCCCCTCAATTTCCAATTTTTGGCTACCACAAAAAGAGCTGCTATAAATATTTTTGTACATGTGAGTCCTTTTCCTATTTTTGTGATCTCTTTGAGATATGACCAAGTAGTGGTACTTCTGGGTCAAAAGGTATGCGCAGTTTTATAGCCCTTTGGGCATAGTTCCAAATTGCTCTCCAGAATGGTTGGATCAGTTCACAACTGAACCAAGAATGTGTTCGTGTCCCAATTTTTCCTCATCTTTTCCAACATTTATCATTTTCCTTTTTTGTCATATTAGTCAATCTGACAGGTGTGATATGGTACCTCAGAGTTGTTTTAATTTGCATTTCTCTAATCAATAATGATTTATAGCTTTTTTCCTATGACTATAGACAGCATTAATATCTTCATATGAAAATTGCCTGTTCCTATCCTTTGGCCACTTATCAATGGGGGAATGACTTGTATTCTTATAAATTTGACTCAGTTCTCTATGTATTTTAGAAATGAGGCCTTTATCAGAGACACTGGATGTAAAAATTCTTTCCCAGTTTTCTGCTTTCTTTCTAATCTTGGTTGCATTGGCTTTTTTCATGCAAAACCTTTTCAATTTAATGTAATCAAAACTTTCCATTTTGCATTTTATAATGTTCTCTGTCTCTTGTTTGGTCATAAATTCTTTTCTTCTCCATAGATCTGACAGGTAAACTATTCCTTGCTCTCCTAATTTGTTTATGGTATCACCCTTAATGTCTACATCGTGTAACCATTTGGGCCTTATCTTGGTATACGCTGTGAGATGTTTGTCTACGCCTAGTTTCTGCCATACTATTTTCCAGTTTTCCCGGCAGTTTTTGTCAAATAGTGAGTTCTTATCACAGAAGCTGGAGTCTTTGGGTTCATCAAACAATAGATTACTATAGTCATTAAGTACTGTATCTTCTGTACCTAACTTATTCCACTGATCCACCACTCTATTTCTTAGCCAGTTCTAAATAGTTTTGGTGACTACTGCTTTATAGTACAATTTTAGATCTGGTATGGCTAGGCCACCTTCCCTTGTGTTTCTTTTCATTGATTCCCTTGATATTCTTGATCTTTTGTTCTTCCAGATGAATTTTGTTATTATTTTTTCCAGCTCCATAAGATAATTTTTTGGTGGTTTGATTAGCATGGCACAAAATAATTAACTTTAAGTAGAATTGTCATTTTTATTATATTAATATGGCCTACCCATCAGCAACTGACATTTTTCCAGTTATTTAGATCTGCCTTTATTTGTGTGAAAAGTGCTTTGAAATTGTGTTCATATAGTTCTCAGGTTTATCTTGGCTTATAGACTCCCAAATATTGTGTATTGGCTACAGTTATGTTAAATGGAATTTCTCCTTCTATCTCTTGCTGCTGGGATTTGTTAGTAATATATAGAAATGTCAGTGATTTATGTGGGTTTATTTTATATCCTGCAACTTTGCTATATTATTATTTCAAGTATTTTTTATTTGATTCTTGAGGATATTCTAAGTAATGCATCATATTATCTGCAAAGAGTGATAGCTTTGTTTCCTCACTGCTTACTCTTATCCATTCAATTCTTTTTCTTCTCATTGACAAAGCTAATGTTTCTAGTATTATATTGAATAATAGTGGTGATAATGGACATCCTTGTTTCACCCTGATCTTACTGGGAATGCTGCTATCTTATCCCCATTACATATATTGTTTGCTGATGGTTTTAGATAGATGCTACTTATCATTTTAAGGAAAACCCCATTTATTCCTATACTCTCTAGTTTTTTTTTTTAAAGGAATTGGTGCTGTATTTTGTCAAAATCTCTTTCAGAATCTATTGAGATAATTATATCATTTCTGTTAATTTTGTTATTTATATGGTCAGTTATGCTGATAATCTCCCTAATATTGAACCAGCTCGGCATTCCTGTTATAAATCCCACCTTTTCATAGTGTATTGTCCTCGTGATAAGTTACTGTAATCTTTGTTAGTATTTTATTTAAAATTTTTACTTCAATATTCATTAGGGAAATTGGTTTATAATTTTCTTTCTCTGTTTTCTTCCTGGTTTAGTTATCAGCACCATATTTGTATCATGAAAAGAATTTGGTAGGACTCCTTCACCTATTTTTCCAAATAGTTTATATAGTGTTGTAATCAATTGTTCTTTAAATGTTTGGTGGTTATTTCAGTGTTTTATTTCCTCTTCTGTTAATCTGAACAGTTTATATTTTTGTAAATATTCATCCATTTCACTTAGATTGTCAGACTTATTGGCACAGAGTTGGGCAAAATAACTCCTAATTATTGTTGTAATTTCCTCTTCATAGTTGGTGAATTCAAACTTTTCATTTTTGATACTAGTAATTTGGTTTTCTTCTTTTGTTTCTTTTTAATCAAATTAACCAAAGTTTTATCTATTTTGTTGTTTTTTCCCCGTAAAACTAGCTCTTAGTTTTATTTATTAGTTCAATAGTTTTCTTAATTTCAATCTTATTAATCTCTCCTTTGATTTTCAGAATTTCTAATTTGGTATTTAATTGGGTTTTAAAAATTTTGTTCTTTTTCTAGCTTTTTTAGTTGCATGCCCAATTCATTGATCTCTTTCTCTATTTTATTCGTGTAAACATTGAGAGATATAAAATTTCCCCTAAGAATTGCTTTGGCTGCATCCCATAAATTTTGGTATGTTGTCTCATTATTGTCATTCCCTTGGATGAAATTATTGATTGTTTCTATGGCTTGTTGTTTGACCCACTCATTCCTTAGGATTAGATTATTTAGTTTCCAATTAATTTTTTGTCTATCTTTCCATGGCCGTTTATTACATGTAATTTTTATTGCATCATGATCTGAAAAGGATGCATTTAAAATTGCTGCCTTTCTGCATTGGATTGTGAGGTTTTTATGCCCTGATACATAGTCAGTTTTTTGTAGGTGCCATGTACCACTGAAAAAAGGTATATTCTTTTCTTTCCCTATTCAGTTTTCTCTGGAGGTCTATCATATATAACTTTTCTAAAATTCTATTCACCTTCTTAACTTCTTTCTTGTTTATTTTGTGGTTAGATTTACCTAGCTCTGAGAGGGGGAGGTTCAGGTCCCCCACTAGTATATTTTTGCTATATATGGTGCATATATATTTAGTATTGATATTACTTCATTCTGTATGGTACCTTTTAGCAAGATGTAATTTCCTTCCTTATCTCTTTTAATTAAACCTGTGTTTGCTTTTGCTTTGTCTGAGATCAGGATTGCTATCCCTCCTTTTTTTTTTACTTCAGCTGAAGCATAATATAATTTTGCTCCAGACTTCTACCTTTACTCTGTGTGTATCTCTTTGTTTCAAATGTGTTTCTTGCAAACAAACATATTGTAGGATTCTGTTTTTTAATCTACTCTGCTATTCACTTCTGTTTTGTGGGAGAGTTCATCCCATTCATATTCATAGTCATGATTACTAAATGTGTCTTTCTCTCCATCCTATTTTCCCCAATTTATACTTTTCTCTTTCCTTTCACCCTTTCCATCCTCACCAGTCTTTTGTGTCTTATCATCACCTCCTTTAATCTGCCCTCCCTTCTATCCACTCCCTCCATTTTCTTTCCCCTTTCTCCTCCTACTTCCCTATAGAGTAAAATGGATTTCTGTAACCAACTGAATGTGTATATTATCCCCAGTTTGAGTCAAATTTGATAAGAGTAAGGTTCAAACAATTCTTGTCCCCCTCCCTTCTTTTCCTCTACTGTAATAGGTCTTCGTGCTTCTTCATGTGAGGTAATTTACCAATTCTGCTTCCCCTCTTTCCTCTTCTCCCAGTACAATTTTTCACTCTTCAATTAATTAATTATTTATTTTTATCATTACATTAAAGTCAACTTATACCCATGCCCTCTGTGTATGTATACCCCTTCTAAATTCTGTAATAAAGATATAGTTCTCAAGAATTACAAATATCATCTTCCCATGTAGGGATGTAAACAGTTTATTGTTATTGAGTCACATTTTTTCCTTGTTTACCTGTTTTATGCTTCTTTTGAGTCTTGTATTTGAACACTGAATTTTCTGTCCAGTTTTTTTTTGGTCAGGAATGATCAAAAGTCCCTTATTTCATTGAATATCCATCTTTCCTCCAAAAAGTTATACTCAATTTTGCTGGTTAGTTGATTCTTAGTTGTAATTTGGAATATCATATTCCAAGCCCTCTGATTCTTTAATGTAGAAACTGCTAAGTTCTTTTTAATCCTGACTGTGGTTCCACAATATTTAAATTGTTTCTTTTTGGCTGCTTGTAGTATTTTCTCCTTGACCTGATAATTCTGGAATTTGGCTACAGAATTTCTTGGAATTTTCATTTTAGGATCTCTATCAGGAGGTGAGGAGTGAATTCTTTCAATGACTATTTTTCCCTCTGGCACTCAGATATCAGGGAAGTTTTCCTTGATAATTTTTTGAAAGATACTGTCCAGGCTCTTTTTTTGATCAAGGCTTTCAGGTAGACCAATAATTCTTAAATTATTTCTCCTGAATCTATTTGCCAGGTCAGTTGTTTTTCTAATGAGATATTTTACATTTTCTTCTATTTTTTCATTCTTTTGATTTTGTTTGATTGATTCTTGATATCTCATAGAGTCATTAGCTTCCACTTTCCCATTTCTAATTTTTAAGGAATTATTTTCTAAGCTTTTGTACCTCCTTTTCCATTTGGCCAATTCTACTTTTTAAGGAGTTTTTTTAAGAGTTGTTTTCTACAGTTGATTTTTGTCCTTCCTTTTCCAAACTGTTGACTCTGTCTGGCATACCTCTCATTTCTTTCCCCAATTTTTCTTGAACCTCTCTTATTTGACTTTTAAAATCCTTCTTGAGTTCTTCCAAGAAGCTTTTTGGGGTTGAGACCAATTCATATTCTCCTTGAGGTTTCAGATGTAGGCATATTGACAATGTTGTCCTCTTCTGAGTTTGTGTTTTGATCTTTCCTGTCACCGTAGTAATTTTCCATGGTGTTCATTTTTGCTTCTTGCTTATCTTTTATTTTTTTTTGCCTATTTCCTGGCTTTAAAAGTTAGTTAATCCTGCTGGAGCACAAGGGGCATTGTGCTGGGGTCCAGGGGTCTGGTCATTGGCTTTGTGCACTGGGGCTTCAGATGCTGGCAACTGGAGGCTGTAGGGGTCTGGCAGCTTATGTGGTGCTGAGCCTCCAATCTAAGCCTTAAGCCCATTGGGAAATTAGGGGGATGTCCACCACAAGCATGTGAAGATTTCCCTGTGGTAGAATGGGTGGATGAGAAAAATTTGTTCCAAAGGCCATGAAGGTGTCTGAAATAGTCTCTGTGGAGTACTTACAGGTTGGTCAGACGTCAAAGATGTGAAGGTTATTTACGGCATCCTGGGCCACCCCAGTTGTCCTGACTTTTTTCCTGCCGTTGGACTTTGATGACTCTGGAAGAGAGAGTGAGACTGATGACTTTGTGCAACTCTACCTCACTTAAATCCAATTCACAGGCAAGTCAAGACTTCACCCCATGATGTCATTGGTCCTCTTTGAAAACAAAGGATAACAGTATTCTTTTAACTATGCCGCTTTATGAGGTACATGTGATTGTCTAAAAAACAAAAAACCCTGCTTAAATTATTGTTATTTCATTGTCTTGGCCTCAGCTTCTTCCTCTATAAAATGAAGACAATAATCCCTTCCTTTAATCAGTCATAGGATTGTTGGGGGTAAAAAAAGAATGTGAGAAAGTTTGTGAAAGTGCCTCCTGAACAAAAAGTGCCACATGAATGTGAGCCATTGTTATATAGATTCTTTGCTTTATCTGTGTTTTTATTGTATGTGCACTTTACCCAGTGGTATATATTTCACATCCTTCATGCCTTCTCATCTTCTGTGAACCTTGTCCAAGTCTTTTAAAAAACACCTCTGAGTCCTTCTTTTTTCTCTTCATTTACTTTCACAAGGTGTATAATATAGCTCTTGGGCTGTCTATATGCTATTCCTTGTTCTCATTACATGCTCCTTTTGTGATCTTACATGGTCTTGATGATATTTTTGTGACATTTATTAGGCAAAAAAGCCATTGTTGATGTTGTGCCACAGCTTGCTGCCATTCATTTTTCCACTGCCTTCTGGGTAACCTGACCCTCCCCGCTTTAAAAGAAAACCTAGTTTTGTGAACTTAAAAATGCAGTCATAGCATTGTAGAGGTAGAAGAGATCTTAGAGGTCTAGTCCTGCCTTCTCATTTTGTAGATTGAGAAATTGAGATCTGTAAAATAAAATTGCTTGATCAAAGCCACAGAATAAATATAGTCACAGTTCTCTGACACAGTAAGTTACTCAAGAAGTAGCCAAATCCCTGGGTACCAGATTGGGAACCAGAACCATTTCCTCCCTTACCCTTTCCTTTGCTTTTTTTGGTATCCTTTTTCTCTCTTTTCCCTTTCCTTCCTTTGCTTCTTATCTTCCCTTTCTTCCTCCCTGTTTCTGTCCTTCATCTTCCTGTGATTTCTCCATTTCCTGCCCTGTTTGTTTGATATGATTTTGAAAGATTCCTGTACGTGGATTCGGAAGACCTGGGTCCAGTTTCTGGATTTGATGATCCTTACAGGTGTGACTCCGGGCATGTATTCTTACCTCCGGTCTTCAATATCCTTTCCTATAAAATAATGATAACATTATTCCTATTACCTCCTCATTGGGCTGTAGTAATGAGAATGCTTTGGAATCTTAAAGTACTACATAATGCAAGCTAGTGATTTTTAAAATTAATTGCTATAATATTGTGATTGATGCAGGATCTCATGTTTGTTAATCACCCTCTGTTGATGTAGCTTGGACTTCTTCCATACCTCCCACTGAGTGGTTCCTATTCTTGCTGTTTGAAAAGCATCCAGAGATGATTGCCCAACTTTTTATGGTTATCTTAATGTCTTCAGGGTAACAGTGTAGCCCTTGGGGGGACAATAGACTATTTTTCACTTTTACTTCATGATTTTTCCTCCTCCTTTTCTGATCTTATTTGTTCCATCTGTCTTTTTTGGTACTTTTTGAACCAAGTTCATCACTGGTAATGTGTGCATCATCAACATTATTATTAGTGATTGTAGAGTTAGATGTGTTTTTTAAATAATAAAGAATCACTAAGTATTTCTTAAACCCATAATTTAATAACAGTATTTTATTTCACACATATTTTCCAAGTACCTATTAGGTGAGAAACCAGGTGTGAGATGTTATGGAATCATTCATTGTTTGTCCTTTGTTTTCAGAAAGAATCATGACATCAGGAGGGTGATGTCATAACTTGCAAGTGGATTGTATTTAAGTGAGGGAGGGCTGTGCAAAGTCGCCAGTCTTACTTTCTCCTCTGGAGCCATCTGGGTCCAGTGGCAAGATTTAGATCAGCACGACTGGAGATGACTCCCTGTTATGGAATACTGAGAGATGAATGACATAGTCTTCCTGTCCTTGGGGAAGTCATAGTATACTTGGAAGTGGGAATCCATGGATACACATAAGGCAGGACAGAGTATGATAAAATTCTGACAGAGCTACAAATCACTACAGGAGTTCAGAAAAGAAAGGAATAGAAAGATCACATTTACTAGAAGGGATCAAGCTCCCTAGAATAGGAAGAATATAACACCATGGACTGAGAAAGAAACTGGGTCAGGAATCAGGATTCCAATCTTGGCTATGATACTGAATTTCAGAATGACCTTAGACAAGTTAATCTACCTTTTCAGGCCTCAGTTTCTTCATATGTAAAGTGAGGGAGTTGTACCAGGTGTTTTATGAAGTCCCTTCCAATTCTTTCATTCTGTGAGCCAGGCTTGATCAGTGTGATCATCAGGTTGTTGTGGTCCAGTGGAAAGAACAGTAGATTTGGAGTCAATAGGGCTGGATTTGCGTCCTACTGAAAGCATGGTGCTTCCATAAGTGCCACTGGGAGGCAGGAAGGTCTGTTAAAAAGAGTACTAGATTTGGATTCAGGCCTGGAATGCTCTGTTCCCTCAGCCTCTGCCTCTTACAACTCTTTACCCCCTTCGAGGTTTAGCTGAAAAGTCAGCCCCTACAAGTTCCCTCTTCTTAATACCCACAGCGTATGGCCCTTTCCTATGAGTTACTTTTTCTTTGTTTATTTCTGTAGATGTTGTTCCTGCCCAATGATATGTAAGCTTCTTGAAGTAAAGATTATTTTATTTTAGTATTTCTAATGCATATCATAGTGATGGGCATAAAGTAGGTACTCAATGAATTCTGGTGGAATTGAAACAAACAAATAGGTTCAAATCTAGGTTGTGCTACTTATAATCTGTGGGATTTCAGAAAAGCCACTTCATCTTTCTGGGGCTCTTTTTCCTCATCTGTAAAATGAGGAAATTTGATCTCTTGACCTCTAAGGTCCCTTCCAGCTCCATATCTGTGATCTTATGCTTGTGTAAATAAATACTATTCTTAGGTATAGAAGCAGGAAAGCTGAGGATGGGTTTTCTTTGGTGGGAGTGTGGGGATATGGGACAAGGTGGATGGGGGGAGAGAAAGGGCCTCAGAGTGGGTAACATATTGGAAGCCTTTTTCTAGCTCTTTTAGTATCTTGAGTGGGTACCAATGTCTAGTACATAAACACTGAAGCAGTTTGAAAAAATTCATGGTACTTCCTTATTAAGAATTAGCACACCCCTGGAGGTTTCTCCAATCTTCTAATGCCAACACACTGACCATTTCAGTTGAGGCAAGACCAGGAAATATTTGGCTGGGTCATTTTCTTTACTCATGCTTGTGCATGTTCCAAGGTAGTTATTTCAGGTGACAGTTTCCTGGAAGACAAGCCAGGGAACAAAAGAAAACGTTATAAAACCAAGAGCTAGGATGAATTTTAACAACTCCTCCCATGCTGCCAATCACAGAATCTGTCCAGTTGCCTAAGTCTGCCTCTTGGCAGAGTGATGAGTAATTCTGAAAAGATAAAAGAAACTCATTTCTTTGAGTTGTGAAATGGGCTAGTCTTAAGTAGTATTTTGAGCAAGGCCTTGAGGCCTGTTCTGTGGAAAGTCCCAAATTCTGCTAAGGAGGAAACAATCTGCTTACTTACATAGCAGAGTTGAAAGCAGTGTGAGTCAATGGAGGAGAAGATGGGGGTAATGATGGGGGGGCAAAGCTTGAACCTTACTCTCATTGGAATTGGCTCAAAGAGGGAATAATACACACTCATTGAGGTACAGAAATCTGTCTTACTCTACAGGGACTTAAGAGGAGAAGGGGGTAAGAGGATAGAGAGTCTGATAGAAGGGAGGATGGATTAAAGTTGGTAGTGGTCAGAAGCAAAAGAGACTTTTGAGAAGAAACAGGGTAAAAAAAGAGAGAGAGAGAAGGATAAACCTGGAAGAAATAGGATGGAGGGAGATACACAGTAATCCTTACTATGAATATGAGTGGGATGAACTTGTGCATAAAAGGGAAGAAGATAGTAGAATGAATTAAAAAAGCAGAATCTCACAATATGTTGTTTACAAGAAACATACTTGAAGAAAGATACACACAGGGTGAAAATAAGGGCTGGAGCAGAATTTATTATGCTTCAGCTGACATTTAAAAAAAGCAGGGGTAGCAATCATGATCTCAAACAAAACAAAAGTAAAAATAGACCTAATTGAGAGATAAGCAGAGAAACTTCATTTTGCTAAAAGGTACCATAGGCAATGAAGTAATATCAATATTAAGCACACATAAACCAAGTGGCATAGCATCCAGATTCTTAAAGGAAAAATTAAATTAATTGTAGGAGGAAATAGACAGTAAAACTATACTAGTGGGAGACCTCAACCTTCCCCTCTCAGAAGTGGATAAATCTAGCCATTAAATAGCCATAATCTAACCATTTTATATATATATATATATGTGTGTGTGTGTGTGTGTGTGTGTGTGTTTATATACATATTATATATATATATATATATATAGTAATAATATAAAATAAAAGAAGTTAAGGAATTGAAGAGAATTTTAGAAAAGTTAGATATGATAGCCCTCTAGAGAAAATTAAATGGAATAGAAAGGAGTATACTTTTTCCTCAGCTGCACATGATACCTTCACAAAACATGACCATGTATTGGGGCATAAAACCTCACAACCAAATGCAGAAAAGCAGAAATATTTAACATATATTTTCAGACCATAATGCAACAGAAATCACAATCAATAACAGTCCATGGAAACATGGATTAAAAATTAGTTGGAAACTAAATAACCTAATCCTAAATAATGAGTAGGTCAAAGAACAAATCATGGAAACAACAAATAATTTTATTAAAGAGAATGGCAACAATATGACAACATACCAGAATTTATGGGATATAGCAAAAGCAATAATCAGAGGAAAGTTTGTATCTCTAAATACTTAAATCAGTAAAAAAGAGAAAGAGCAGATCAGTGAATGGCTCATGCAATTAAAAAAAACTAGAAAAACAACAAATTGAAAATCCCCATTAAAAAACAAATTGGAAATCCTAAAAATCAAAGGAGGGATTAACAAAATTGAAAGTAAGAAAACCATTGAACCAGTAAATAAAATTAGGAGCTAGTTTTATTTAAAAAACCAACTCAACAGTAAAATAGATAAACTATTGGTTAATTTGATTGAAAAAAGAAAGAATAAAACCAAATTACCAGTATCAAAATTGAAGATTGAATTGACCATCAATGAAGATGAGATTAAACCAATTACTAGGAGCAATATTTCCCAATTATATACCAATAAATCTAATAATTCAAGTGAAATAGATATTTACAAAAAATATAAATTGCCCAGATAATAGAAGAGGAAATAGTATACTTAAATAACCCTATCTTAGAAAAAGATATTGAACAAGCTATCAATGAACCCCCTAAAAAATCCCCAGTACCACACCAGATGGATTCACAAGTAAATTCTACCAAACATTTACGTCTGACCACTAGTTAATCTGCCCTCTTTTCTATCAGCCCCAGTTCTCTTCTGTAATGCCCTTCCTTTCCTACTTCCCTGTACAATAAGATAGATTTTTATGTCCAATTGAGTGTGTATATTATTCCCTCTTTGAAAAAATGCTGGTGATCATGAAGTCCAAGTATTGCCTACCATCCCTCCCCTCTTCTACTCAATTGTAAAAGCTCTTCATTTTGTATCTCTTTTATGTGATATAATTTGAGGCATTATTTTAGAGGTGTTTGGAGGGGAATTTGGGAAAACTCAGCTGAGTGCTTTTTTACTCTGCTATCTTGGCTCTACCTTCCTGCCAAAATCTAAAAAACAATTAATTCCAATACTATATAAACGATTTGAAAAAAATAGTCTAAGAAGGAGTCCTACCAATTTTTTTATGACACAAATATTGTGCTGATACTAAATCAGGAAAAGTAAAACAGAGAAGCTACAGATAAATTTCCCTAATGAATATTGATGCAATTAAAATACTAGTAAGGAGATTACAGCATATCAGAAAGATTATGACCAAGTAGGATTTATGCTAGGAATGTAGGGCTGGTTCAGCATTAGGAAAACTATCAGCATAAAATAAATGATCATCTCAATATACAGAAACAACAAAAATCATATGATTATCTTAATAGATATAGAAAAGCTTTTGAAATATAACACTCATCCTCATTAAAAATACTAGAAACCATAGGAATAAATGGAGCCACCCTTAAAATGACAAGCAATATCTATCTAAAACCATCAGTAAGCATTATCTGTAATGGTGATAAACTAGAAGCTTTTCCAACAAGATCAGAGGTGAAGCCCATTATCACCACTATTCAATATTGTATTAGAAATTGTAGCTGTAGCAATAAGATAAGAAAAAGAACAAGGACACAAACTATTACTCTTTCCAGATGATATGATGATACACTTAGAGAACCCTGAAGAATCAACTAAAAACAGTAGAAACAATTTACAACTTCAGCAAAGTTGTAAGATACAAAATAAACCCACAAAATTCTTCAGTATTTCTATAGATTGCCCATGAAGTCTAGCAGGAAGAGACAGAAAGAGAAATTCTATTTAAAATAATTGCAGACAATATAAAATACTTGGGAGTCTAACCTGCCAAACAAACCTAGGAAGTATATAACACAACTGCAAAAACGTTTCCACACAAATAAGAACAGATACAAACAACTGGGGAAATATTAATTTCTCATGAGTAGGCTGAGCCAATGTAATAAAAATGAAAATTCTACTTAAATTAGTACACCTATTCAGTGCCATACCAATGAGACTACCAAAAATTATTTTATAGAGCTAGACAAATAATTACAAAATTGATCTGGAAGAACAAAAGGTCAAGAACATCAAAGGAGTCAATGATCTCTCTCTCTTTTTCTCTTGCTCCTTTTTCCTACTCTTATCTGCTGCATTCAGAGGGCAAAGATCACAGTTAACCCACAGTTTGAATGGATGTCTTGAACTGAACTTATAAGAGAAAGATTCTTCTTCCGCTGCTTTCTCTTTTACCTTCTTCCACTCTGAGATACGGGTCTGGGGGTCTTTGTTCTGCTCTGTGGTGTTATTTTTTTCAGTTTTGGGTGACAGAAGTGATATCCACAGGATCCCACATGATAACTTTAGAGCTGAGACTGCAGGTAGGATGGAACAGCTCCAAAAATGGAAGCCATATGAAGTTAGGGTACCTTGGACTTGAGCCTGAGGGATTTTTGTAGAGTTGGAACTGGGGTTGTATTCCATGTTAACTGAACTAAGTTATGAATCCATTTCCCTTCTCCTTAGAGAATAAGGTGGTAGAAAGTGGGGGAAGAGGAGGAGGAATATGTCTATCACATTTTGGGTGAATAAGTTGTATATTTGTGATTTTTCCTTTAGATGTAAGTATTTCCATGTAAAAGCCAAATTTATTGTTAATGGCTAACTGGAACTGGGGTATAGGGGACTAGCCACTACAATTGAGGGAATATTATCAGTGAGAAGCTAGAGCCTTTTACAGAGAGCCTAACCATCCCCAAATCACCTTAAGGGTATTTGAGAACCCTGGGGGAGTAATGAAATCTAACTTACTTGTTCTTTAGGCAGCGAAAGCCAGGGTAATCTAGTGTTTCATTTCTGAGTTTCAGTTTCCTCATATGTAAAATGACAGAGTTGGCTTAGATGCTCTCTAAAGACCTTTCTAGCTCTGATTCCTATGGTTGAGTCATAAGTTATAGGACAATAAATTCTGGCTCGACATAAGGAAGAAGTTCCTAATAATTAGTGTTGTACAAAAATGGAATTCATTGCCTTGAGAGATAATGAGTAAGCAGATTAGAAGTATTCAAACAGACTGGACTACATTTAAACAAGTTTCTTCATCTGTAAGAAGTCAGGCTCACATGAGATGATCTCATAGGTCCCTTGCAGCCTGTCTGTGATATCTTGGGTTGTTCACAAAGCTTTAGTGGTGTGACCTCTTCCTTTCAACCCTCCATTTTGCCAGAGACCTGAGAAGAGACAAGGCCTTTCTTTATACTGGGAAAAACAATTGACTTACATCAGGTTTTAGAGTTAGCTCTGCCAAGGGTATCTCTGATACAAAAAGGGTTAAGAACCCTTGTTTTGATGTTTCCTTGCCCTGGAATTCTGGAAGAGCTCTGACTTTGTCAGCTGAAGCTTTAGTATATCCTGCAACTGCTTGAGCTACTGGGGAGCAGAGCTAGATAACAGAGGTAACTATCACCAACTCCTGGGGAACATTGTTCAGAACAGGGACAAGTAAGAGCACCACCACAGGGAGTAACATGAGGCCTGAGGTGTAATAGTGATAGAGAATTTAGAGCTTTAGCAACAGAGTCCTTCAGATAGTGATCCAATGGACCACCTATGAGCGAGGCTGAAAAAGGGTGACATGGCGGTAAACAAAGTCATAGGAGAGGCCCACAAAAGGAGCCACAATGCAAAGAATCCAAACACAAGAGAAGGCTGCATCCAGAGCAAGCCTGTATGTCATGAGTACAGTACAGCAGAAGTGGATGGATGGGGATGGAACAACCTATCAGGTAGGAATGATGTTGCTTGACATCAAATCCCAAGTGCCTCCCTCTAGCTGGTCACAGCTAGCACCTGTCTCTGAAACTCTTGAACTTATGAAGTAGGAGCCAAGACAGGAACATTTTGTTTTTCAGGATTGCTGTTCACTATCTTGTGCTCAGGGAGGCAAACAGAAAAACAGGAGAAACAAATAACATTGTACTGAGGTATTTCTCTTTCTGTTCCTCTTAGCCTACCTATCAAAATCTTCAACCCAATGGAGTTAGCAAAGTATAGTGTAGAAAGGGCTACATTGGGAGTCAGAGGACCCATGTTCAAATTTAGACTTTGTTACTATCTCTGTGACCTTGGACAATTTAACAACTCTGTGCCTTAGTTTCCTCATCTGTGAAATAAGGGAATTGTACTTGATGATGTCTAAATTCCTCTCCAGCTCTAATCCTACAATTGCTTGAGCCTATGAATCCTCCAGTTACGAAGAGAAGTCATTAGGTATTGTGTCATCTCAAAGTGCATGTACTTTAATGCTGAGCCAGATTATTAGTCTGGCTCCACGGCATATTCCCCTTTCTGACAAAAGTCCACGCTATGCAATTTTATCAGGTAGACTGGGGGACTCTTGATCAGAGATTCCTCTCTTCACTCCTTACCTGCTATGTGAATTCCAAGAGAATTCACAGAATACTTCCAAGGGAGAAAGTCTTTACTACAGCGGGGGAGTGGGGGGCGGAGAGGGAAAGGCTTTGAGTAGGTGGAAGCATCAAGAGCCAAGAATCTGGGCTACCACCCATAAGGGCCATAGCCAAAGAGGCAAGTCACACATAATCTGAGAGAAGCCCTGAGATCTATGACTAATACCTCCAGTTGCCCTCAGTTGTTGGCTGGTGCACATGGTAGCTAGAGTAACTTATGTTATTATTGTTAACTTTAAATAATTAAAAAAACAGACTGTAAGCTCTGCAAGGACCAGGACTATGTCTTAGCTACACTTCATGTTCTCCCTTGTAACTGGCATGATACTTTGCACATAGTAGGCACTCAGTAAATGCTGGTTGATTATGTTATCGAACAGAACAGAGAGACTACGGGCTCTATGGCTTAATGAAGCCCAAGTTCCACTTTCAAATAAAAAATTAAGAGGCAAAGTATTGCTCTGGTATCTATATTGAAAAATCTAGTGTGGAGCAGAGAACATGCCATTCACATAGTTGCCCTCAGGAAATAGTATGAAATGAAAATAGGAGCTCTTCAGAAGCTTCTCCATACCCTTACCCTTCAGCTTAACTGAGCAAGGAATTTTACTCATGTAGGTTCTTGGTGAATACTCACTCAAGGATGAAGGTGATGACAGCAATAGTGAAAAGCAACATTGTATACCAGGAAGTATTGGACTTGGAATTCTAAGATCATGGAATTTACAGCTGGAAGGACTTTTAGAGATTATCTAGTCAGACTCCCTCATTTTAGTGAGATAAAGAAACTTTGGCTTAAAAAGGGAAATGAATTGCCCAAGGTCACACAGGTGGTAAGCAGTAGAACTTGTTTCAGGCCAGGTGACTCCAAATTCAGTATTTTTTCCGGTTACCCTGAATCAGGAGACCTTGACTGTAATTTCTCCTGGATGGCTATGGGCAAATTTTACATCTCTTGTAATCTCAGTTTTCTTATCTGTGAAGAAAGTTCTATGTAAATCTTAAAGAACTACAAAAAGAGGAGCTAAAATTTTTATTGTGCTGATTAAAAGAGGGAGAGATTTCCAATTGTTTCTTTTCTGTGTCCTAACAATGCAAAGGAAACATTAATGACCTGTTCTCTTTAACTTCACAAGTAAGGATCGGCACTTTCCCTTATGGCGAAGACCAAGTTTTCCTTTAGTTTCCCTGGAAAGAAAAGATAGGGGAAAGGGAAATTTCAATTATTGTAAATTCATGTGTTTATGGAAACATCATCTACAGTATTAGGCCAATTATCCTTCTGATTGATCTCCCTGCCTCAAAATCTCTCCCTACTCCAGTCCATCTTCCTCTCAGCTGCCAAAGTGATTTTCCCGATATTTGGCCAAATTATGTTACCTCCGACTCAGTAAACTATAGTGACTCCATATTACCTCCAGGATCAAGTATAAAATGCTCTAACTGTCACTCTTACCACTCTGGTACAGGCCCTCATTGCCTCACACCTGCCCCACCCTGCCCCAGTAGCCTGGTGGTGGATCTGCCTGTTTCATGGCTCTCCCGACTCAGATCCATCCTCCATTCAGCCACTAAGGTGATTTTTCTAAGTGCAGGTCTGACTATGTCACCCACCTACTCAATAAACTCTAGCAGCTTTAAATTGCCTCCAGCACCAAATACAAAATCCTCTGTTCAGTGTTCAAAGTCAAACAAGACCCTCCATATCTCAGCTTTGGGTGTTTTCTCTGGCTGTCCCCCATGCCTTGGAATGCTCTCCCTCATCCTCTCAACCTACTACGTTTCTTGGCTTCCTTCAAGTCCCAACTAAAATCTCATCTTCTACAGGGAGCCTTTGCCAACCTCTCGACTCTAGTACCTTCCCTCTATTAATTATTTGCTATTTATCCTGTATATATTTTGCTTTCTATGTTTGTTTGCATGTTGTCTCCCCCAATAGACTGTAAGCTCCTTGAGGGCAGAGACTGTCTTTTGTCTCTTTTTGTATCCTCATGGCTTAGCACAGTGCCTGGCACATAGCAGGCACTTAATAAATGTTTATTGGCCAACTGTTGGAATGGAGGCTCTCTGATTGGTTAGAGAGGCATTCCAAAAGGCCTGTCAGCCTTAGCCGCTTCCTCTTTGCCTCATTAGGCAGTTATGCCATATCTGGAAATGAAGTTGTTGGGACCAGAGCTGTTTAAGAACTGAGCAAAGTTCAGCCTACGCTCCTTAGAGATTGAGTTTGCATTGAGGATAGTATGACCCCAGGTGCTAGGGGTGGGAAGAGAGGGATTTTTGTACGTTCATTCTTGCTATACGTTTGAGGTAAATATCCTTTTGTAAAAGCCAGTGTCTATTAAGTGGTTAAATGGAACTGGGAGTCTAGTCAGGGGCCCTTTAACCATGCGTAGAACACAGCTACAACAGGCTTAACCCAATGGCAGCAGAGAAGAAATACTCCCAAATCCTCAGGGTACCCCCTGGAACCTCAAGGAACAGATTTAGCAGCCTTGGTCTGGGACTGGGAGCCCGAGTACATTCTCTAAACTTTCAAGAAAGAAATGCAATTTAGCCAGTGAACCAATCACCTCCCAGGTAGAATCAAGAGAAAGCATTGCCATAACCGAGAGCAAGCTCTGAAAATGGTGCCCCTCCTGGGCTGCAGTCTCTCACTAGAGGCTCTGAGTGCTATCTACAACGTACAACATGTCCTTGTGGAAAGACGGCTAGACTTGGAGTTAAGAACACCCAGGTTCATTTGTTTCTCCCAACACTGAATAGCTGTGTGACCCTGAGCAATTTTCTTCACCCAACTCTTCTGTAAAATGAAGAGAAAGCAATGGCAGTATTTCACAGTCGTAAGATCTCCGCCATGGGGCTGACCTGTTCTGATTGGTGGCTGACTGAGTGCAAACTCATCTAATCCATTATATCTAGCCAGTTCCAGACCATGCTGCACACTATTGACTCTGGGCATCTTATCATCTGCCCTCTTGCCTTACTCCCTGCCCTTACCTTTTCTGCCTTTTGTTCTGGCAAAAATGGCAATTTGTCTTATGAATTGATCACATGGTGCAGTGGCTCTGGAAGCAGAGGAGCTGGATTCAAATCCTGCCTTGAATCCTGACTACCTTTGTGACTTTAGACAGATAGTTTAACCTCACTTTTCTATGAAGTTAGAGGCTGGACTAGGTGGTCTCACAGGTCTCTTTCAGAGCTAGAAGGATAATTCTACATAAGATATTATTATAAATATTGTAGTAGTGCTTGAAGATCAGAGTGTATGTGTCACATCTATTTAATATCTAGATATCTGATCATATCCATACTACTATTGCTTCTGAAAAAGACCCAACTACTGACTTTCTAAGGCCATACTCCTCATTCCTGTGATTCAAACTCTCTTTGCTGGCCACCACACCCCAATATGCACTGTTTCTCCCTGCTACAATGTAAACTCCTTAAGATCATGAACTATTTCATTTGCATATTTGTATACCTAGTGTCTAGAAAAGTGCTTGGCATATAATAGGAGCTTAACAAATGCTTTTTTCTCCTTTTTCACTTAACTAAATCCTGAAAGTACTTTGCAAACTTTTAAAAGCTACATGAATGTCAGCTATTATTAACACATACAAATGGAAGCCACAAGAAAAATAGTATTATCTTGCATTCTATCTATAGTGGAGTAAGGTTTATAAAGAACTAACCTTGTAGTAGCCTCATGAAATGGGTAAGGGAAGTAGTATTTCCTTCATTTTACAGATCAGGAAACTGAGGCCCAAATAGCCACTTACCATAAAGAACAGAATATTCTGGTACTAAAAAATGTCAATTATGAGAAGTTATATGTGTGCTATATAAGCTATCTATCTTTCCTGTCCCTGTCTTAATTTCCACTCCTAGACTCAAGTTTTTCTATCCATATTGAAGGGCTACTTTGTCCCAGACTCCACGAAGAAGAAAAGCTCTCAGGTATTTTTGGAGAAAATTGCCATCCTGAAAGCTAATATGATTTAAGTGCATAAATATAATTCTAGAGTCTAGGATGAGGGATGGACTAGTTCCATGCATACTCCATATCTTGAGTACTGTGTATAATCCTAGATATCACATTTTGGGGGAGGGCACTGACATATTGGAGCATTTAGAGGAGGGTAGCCAGAATGGTGAGGAGACTGGAAGCTATTCCATGTGACTAAGTTAAAGGCAATCGGCATGTTTATTCCGGATAAGAGAGGACTTGGCCAGGATGTGGTAGCTGTCTTTAAATGTTTGAAGAACTCTCTTGTACAAGACTGATGAGACTTACTCTGTTTGGCCCTGGAGGGCAAAATAAAGAGCTGAAGAAGGTGCAGGGGGGAGTAAGATACTGAGAGGCAGATTTTGCACAAGGACAAGGAAACCTCTTTTGTTCATCACAGCTAATCAGCTGGAGGGGGCTGTTTCTGCAGATAATGACTTCCTAAGTTCATAGACTTAGAACTGAAAGAACCCTCAGAGGTTATCACATCCGTTCACCTCATTTATAGAGAAGCCCAGAGAGAGTCATTGACTTGCCTAAGACTTCACAAGGAGTAAGTGGAAGAGCTGAGATTCAAAAAGAGGTCCTCTGACTTCAAATATGATGTTCTTTCCATGGATCCGTGTTTTCTGTCATTGAATATCATCAGAGGGGGTTGTCAGGACTTAGAAATAGAAAGGACCTTAGAGACCCACTAATCAAACCACCTGGGAAACCTAGGCCCAGTGACAACTCGCAGGGCCATATATTTAGGGCTGGAAGGGACCTTCTAGTCCAGGTTTCTCATTTTACAGATGAAGAAGGCAAGTGAACTGTCCAAGGTCACACAGGTGGGAAATAGTTTAAGGCTAGAATTTGGTCCTGAGTTTGCTGACACTATATTGTCTTTCCTCAGAATGTGAATGTGAGCACCCATCAAAGAGCCTATTGAGGAAATTCCTGTCTCAGGTAGGAAGCTGGCCTTGAAAGACTTTGAAGCGCTTTCTAAGTTTAGTTTTCTATGTAGGGAAGCACATTTTTTTTTCTTGAGTGTTTAATCCCCTTCTAGAGCTTACCCTCTCACCTGATCTTAATACACAGCTCACATGGGTTTTCGTAGGTGGTGCCATCAGTGCCACACACTGGGAGAGAGATCAGATTGCAGTAGCTCGCTGGGGTTAGGTGGAATGTATTAAATCTCCCACAGTCCAGCTATAAAAAAAGACATTGCATATTCATGGCTCTGTCTCATCTTTGGCCAACAAAACATAACAAAATGGCACCATCTGCTGGTTGTTTTAATGAAAAAAAAAAAGAAGTCATTTGATGATTTCTGTAGTGGGCTTGATTCCTAACAACTCATCAGTGAAAAACATTTACTGAGGACTTACCATACACAAAACAATATTTTATTCACTGTGGAGAGGGAATAATAATTCCCATTTCTATAGAACTTTATCGTTTTAAAAACACTTCCCTCATGACAACCCCACAAGGCAAGGAATGTGAATATAATTATCCCCATCTTTATAGCTGAGGAAAATGAAGTCCAGACAGAAGTCGTTTAGGTAAGTGTTGGTTCACAAGTATCATGGTTTCAAACCCAGAACACTCTTGTCACTATAACATGCTGACCGAGTCACCATTTTACTAATAGGGATGGCGATGACTTATCTAAGATCACACAGAGTGAGTTGGTGGCAGAGATGAGACTCATACTTGCATCTTCTGACTCCTGGACAAGAGCTGTATCCATCCTCCACTTGGAGCTATTTTTCTGAGGTTGAATTGGGTGAGACTGAAAATAAAAGTTATTGATCCCTTTTTTTCTGGTGTTTATCCATAATTGTGCATCATATGTGCTTAAGTGGAAACGGTATTAAGATGGTGTCTAGGAAATCAGATTATGGCTTTTAATCTCATTTAATGGATTTGGAAATACAAAGTTAATGACTTCCTCAACTCATCAAAGATTTATTATGTACCCATGACAGGTAGATTGCTGTCCTACATTCTGGAGATACAAAGTTAGGAAAAAAACTATCAAAACACAATTCCTCTTTTCAAGGTCTTTACATTTGACTGGGGTAGAAAAAATGTACACGAATAAATATGTATCTATCTTCTAGCTTGTCCTTGAATAATTTGGGAGAAGTGATTTTTCTCTTTTACTCATTGGGAAGTCCACAGGAAAAACTTCCTGATGAGTCCCAAGTAGCACTCTCCAAAGAAAGCAGAAAAAAGAGAGGCGGAAAAGAGAGGAATGGACTAGTTCCACTGTATACTCCACATCTCGAGTACTGTGTGCAAGTCTAGGCTACATGTCTGGGGGACGGCACTGACAGACTGGAACATTTAGATGCTGAGGATGGTGAGGAGTTTGGAAGCTATTCCATGTGACTAAATTAAAGGAAATGGGGATGTTTATCCTGGAAAAGATAAGACTTGGCCAGGACAATATCTGAAGAACTCTCTTGTGCAAGCCTACTAAATGTGTGGCTCTTCTTCACCCAGCTGCCAGTCATCTTCAAAACAGTCCCATCTAATGTGAAGACAGCAGGCAGACACTTATCAGGCAATGCTGATTATAAGAGTCCTTTAGTGAGGTGCCAGACTGCATGTGGCTTACTGGAAAAGGTCAGGACACATGACTATCTCTGCCATTTCACACGGGATGGCTTTCACTCCATGTACGCGATATTTGAGGAAGAGGTAGTGAACACTTATAACTAGTGGAACCAGGAAAGGCTTTGCATTGAAAGTGGCACTGAAAAAATGTGATCTGAAGGGAGGTAAGGATCTAAGGGGCTCAGGTCAGGAGGAAATGTATTCTAGCCATGGACAAAAGTTTGTGAAAGAGCAGAGAGAGAGGCAGTGGAATGCTAAGTTTATGAAACAACAAATACGCTAGAATATAGAATGTATACACATACATGAATGATGAATATGAAAAAGTCTGGGGTAGTATGTCAGAGCTAGAATATGATAATCTTTAAATGTCAAGGTGGGGAGTTTGTATTTATCCTGGGTCAATAGGGAGCCACTGAAGTTTTTTGAGCAGAAGAATTGGTAGACCTGTGCTGTAGAAAAATTCTTTTGGAAACTTTTGGAGAAAGAATTAGAGAGGGGAGGGACTAGAAGCAGGTGACAAATTAGACTGTACTATTACAGCACTCGTCAAGAGATGGTGGCTGTGTGCTTGGAGAGGAGGGGACAGGTAAGAGAACTGCTATGGAGATTAAGACAGCAATAGATTAGAGTTGTATATACACACATATGTGTGTGTATGTATATATATACATGTTTGTATGCACACATATGGACATGTGCATATATGCATGTTGATTCTCACTCAAATACCCTAACCACACAGTTCCTTAACTTACTTGCCTCCCACAAATCACTTTTTCACCAACCTCAGTCACACATGAATATGGTCATACCTTTGATGTTGTCATCACCCACAAATGTCCCACCTCTGTGTTCAAAAATTCCAAAATCCTTTTATCCAAACATCATCTATTAGCTTTTCACCTCTTCCTCTTCTTTCCCTTACAAAACCCTATTCTTCGTTGGCACCATGACCTCTGAGCCTTTGACCCCTCCATTTTCTCCCAGCACTCTCCCTGCACTAGCCACTTTCTCCTCTTGTCCCCGTCTTGACTCCTCGTTGAACCAATTCAACTTTACACTATTCTCCTCTCTTGAATCTCTAGCTCCCTTGTAACACTGATTATACCTTGGCAAGCCTCAGTCTTGAAACATTCTCACCATTTATTGCCTTTGTTCCTTCACATGTGCAGAGGTAGAGAAAATCAAACATTTGTTCTAAATGGTTCCACTACAAATCTGTTACACAACTTCCACAGGGCCCTCACTACTGCTAGGCAGTCTTACTATATCTCCCTCATTAACTCACTATCCCACTCTCCACAGCAGCTATTCTAAACCTTTTCATTCCTCCTCAAACCTCTCATTGCTCCCCCACTCTCTACTCTTTCAACTGAAAACTTTGCCTCATACTTTATGAAAAAAATTTGAGGCCATTCACTGTAAACTTCCTCTTCTTACATCTTCCTTATTTCCCGTCACTCTGGTACCTTCTGCCATGCTCTCTTCCTTCACCCCCGTTTCACGTGATGAAATGGCTTTACTCCTTATTAAGGCTAACTCCTCTACTTGTTCAAGTGACCCCATTCCATTCTATCTTCTCTAACAGATTGTTCCCTTTGTCATCCCAACTCTTTCACTTATTTTCAATCTTTCCCTATCTAATAGCTCATTTCCTACTGCCTACAAATATGCCCATTTCCCTATCTTGAAAAAAAACCCTCACTTGATCCTTCCATCACCACTGTCATCCTACCTCTTCCTCTCTTCTTAACCCCTTATAATCTGGCTTCTAACCTTACCATTCTGCTAAAATTTCTCTCTCCAAAGTTACTAATGATCTCTTAGTTGTCAAATCCAATGGCCTTTTCTCAATCTTCATGCTCCTTTGTAGCTTTGACTCTAGTGACCACTCTTTCCTCCTTAATACTCTCTTCTCTCTAGGCTTTCATTACACCACTCTCTCTTAGTTCTCCTCCTACTTATCTGACCACTCCTTCTCTGTCTTCTTTGCCTAATCCTTTTCCTGATCATGCCCTCTAAATGTAGATGTTCCCCAGGGCTTTGTCCTTTCTCTCTTTTCTTCTCCTTCTGCACCACTTCACTTGGTGATCTCATCAGATACCCGGGGTTCAACTGCCATCTCTATATTGATGATTCTCCCATCTACCTATCCAGATCCAATCTCTCTGTTGACCTCTAATCTCACATTTCCAACTGCCTTTTTGGCGTCTCAAACTGGATGTCCAGCAGACATCTTAAACTCAGTATGTCCAAGATGGAACTCATTGTCTTCCCCTGAAACCCTCCCCACTTCCCTCCTATCTTCCCTATTACTATAGAGGGCAACACTATCCTTCCAGTCCCTCAGGCTCCTTATTTAAAAGTCATCCTGGCTGGATTCCTCACTATCTCTTATCCTATTCCCCTGCTTCCTCCATCTAATCTGTTGTCAAGACCTATCAATTTCACCTTTGCAAAACCTCTCAAATATGCTCCCTTCTCTCCTTTGATACTGCCACCACTAGTTCAGGCCTTCATTACCTCATGCCTGGATTATTGCAATGGCCTGCTGGCAGGATAGCCTGCCGCAAGTCTCTCCCCACTCCAATCCATCCTCCATTGAACCATTAAAATGATTTTCCTAGTATGTCCAATCATGTCACTCTCCTATTCAATAAATCCCAGTGGCTCCCTATTGCCTCCAGGATCAAATACAAAATGCTCTGTCATTTAAACCCTTAATCTAGCACTTTCCTACTTTTCTTCTTAAACCTTATTTCTAGACATGTCTCTTTGATTCAGTGACACTGGCCTCCTAGTTGTTTCACAAACAAGATACTATTTCTTGGCTCTGGACATTTTCTGTGGCTGTCTTCCATGTCTGGAACACGCTGCTTCCTCCACTCTGACTACTGACCTCCTTGGCTTTTTTAAAGTGCCAATTAAACTCTTGCCTTTTACAGAAATACCTTTCAACCCCTCTCAATTCCAATGCCTTTTATTCTGTTAACTATTTCCTACTTATCCCATTTCTAGCTTGATTTGTATTTGTGTGTGTGTGTGTGTGTGTGTGTTGTCTTTCCCTTTTGACTATAAGCTCCTTGTCTTCTCTTTTTGTATTCCTAGTGCTTACTACAGTGCCTGGCATAGAGTAGGTGCTTAATAAATTTTTGTTGGCTGATTGATTGATTGAACAAATAAATCCTACAGCTACCATTAGTCCCTAGGGATGTCTCCTCAAATATTATTTCCTACAAGAGGCTTTTCCTGATAGTCCTGTAATTAGTTCTTTCTCCTTCTTGAAATTATGTAGGGTTATTTTGTATATACTTTGTACTTAATTAGTTATTCATATGTAATATCCACCACCTTCCACATTAGAATGTAAGCTCCAAGAGGACAAGACTTCTTTATTTTTTGTCTTTTTATCCCCATGGTCAGCACAATGCCTTGGATATAGTATGTGCTTTTAATGAATGTTTGTTAGTGAGAATGTTTGCAGTGAGTTAAATATTTAGAGCTGGAAGAGATCTTAAATATAATTTCATGTAACACACTCATTGTATGGATGATGAAACTGAGGACTAGAGAAATTAACTGGCTTATCTGAGGCCACACAAGTACTCAGTAATCTGCAGTGTCTAGTGGTGACCAGCATTTCCTGGGAAGAGTGTCTGACTCTACCCTCAATGTGCACTGAACCCAAACTTGCCTCCCTGTAATTTCCCCTTAGAACTGGGTATTGACACTGGCCCACTAGTGGAAGCAACATTTCCAGGATGAGAGAGCTGATGTCTTCCTACTGTCCTCTATCCTAGGGCAGACTGCACTGGAATCCTGTGTCCAGTTTCCAGAGCTTCATTTTGAGAGAGACACTGACAAGCCACAGAGGACAAACAAGGAGGAGGACAGCAAACTATGCCATGGGAAGAGAAGGTAAAGGAACTGGGAAGCTTTGCCTGGGAAAGCAAAGAATAGGGAGGTACATGATCACTATCTTCAAGTATTTTTGGAAGGGCTTCAGTGAGGAAGATAGAGTAGAATTTTTCTGCCTGATCTTATAAGTCAGAACTAGGAACTAGGAGGGGAACTGGAAGGGATGGATTTTGGCTCCTTGTAAGGAAGAAGTTCCTAAGAATTGGGGCTGTTGGAAAGTGAAATGGGCTTCCTCTGAAGTAGTGGGCTCCCCATTACTGGAGATATTCAAAAGGATCCTGTATAATCAATTGGAAGGTAAGCTAGGTGGCATAGTAGGTAGAGTGCCAGACCTGGAGTCCGAAACACTTATCTTCCTGAGTTCACATCTGGCCTCAGACACGTACTAGCTATGTGACCCTGTACAAGTCATTCAACCTTGTTTGCCTCAGTTTCCTCATCTGTAAAATGAGCTGAAGAAGGAAATGGCAAACTGCTCCAAGAAAACCAAGAAACCAAGAAAACCCCAAAGTGGATCATGGAGAGCAACTGAAATGACTGAACAACAACATCACATTACCAATTGGTGGGGGTTGTTCTACAGGCAGTGGTTTGACTAAATAACCTTTCCATTCCCTTCTCATTCTGAGATCTTGTGATTTTTTTAGTGTGAAATTATTTCTCTGAAGACTAAATTTTTTCTTTTTTTCCCCAGTGTAGAGTTTGAGATCTTTGTTCATGACTATCATCTCCTTCAGAAATTTTTCCATTGAACTTGACCTTGGTAGGCAATGAATATAGGCAATAGACTCACCTTGTTTTGTGGATGAGGAAGAACATCTAAAAATAAAATAGAAGGCATCAGATGAATAAAGACAAATTAATGATTATACAAAATCAAAGGATGTGAACATATTATGTAATATCTAAGTCCGAATTCTGTTGAACAATTAGTTTACATACAATCTTCCACATAGCCTGAATTTAGGGACATGCCACTAGAATGTTAGAATTGGAAAACACTTTATATTTTATAGGATTACAGGAGCATGGTTTTAGAGCTGGAAAAGACCTTAGAAAGTCATCTATTCTGAGACCCTTCATGGAGGAGGCAACTGAGTCCCAGAAAAGTTAAATGACACCTAGCACGATGCACAGGCAAACTTGTCTGACCTTAATCTGACACATGCATCTCCTCTACAGTAACCCCGTCTATAACATCAGACCTTTGTTTAAAATGCTCAAACTGCTCATTTACCCTCCACTGCAGTGAAAGGGAAGTTAATTTTTCCTACAGCATCTAACTCCATTGTTAAACAACTCTCATTTATAGAAAGTTTCTCGTTATGTTAGTCCCATATCTGGCACCCTATAATTTCCTCTACTTGGTCCGAGTTTTATCTTGTTGGGACCATACAGAACAAATCGAATTTTTCCACCATGTGACAGACCTTCAGATATTTGAAGACAGTAATCCTCCCACAAAGTCATCTCTTCTGCAATTTAAATATCTCCATTTTCTTTAATAGAAGCCTGTGTAACATAGCTTTGAGTTTCCTCAGCATCTTGATTTTTCTCCTGTAGATGCCAGCACCCTTTCCTAAAATCTAATGCCCAGAACTAAATACAGCATTTTAGATGTGGTTTAAGCAAGTCAGAAGAAAGTGGGAAAATTACCTCCCTTGTTCTGCATGACAGCTTTTTATTAACGAAGCCTAAGATTGTATTGGCAGTTTTTTAGCTATCGTACCTGTCACACTGTTATCTCGTTGAATTTTCAGTATAATTAAAATTCCACATTTTTTTTAACATGAACTGTAGTCTACTTCTTGTCTTATGGAGGATCATAGAGTTGAGGAATCAGAAAGTGTCAGAGTTGGAACCACTATCAACAATCACCAGGGCCAAAACAGCTATGTGAAGTTGTAGGAATTTTAATTGTGAGGTGAAGGAGGATTATTTGAAAGATTCCTTGGATTGAGCAAGTATATAGTGGAAAAAGGTGAATTAAAACATTAAAATTAATTTGAAATGAGTCTCATATGAATTTTTAAGCTATTTTGGTTCCAAATCAAATTCATTACTCCTTATAAGCAACTAGTTATGTCAGTGGTAAAAGTATGAGTTTTGGGGTCAGAGGGCATGGCTTAAAACTACAGCTCTTCTCCTTATGACCTGTGGGGCCTTGGGCAAGTTGTTTAATTGCTCTGGCCTTTAGTATCCTTATCTGTAAAATGAAAGAGTTGAACTAAATTCAGGTACGTTCTAGTTCTAAATCCTCTGAGTCATTCTTCTTTCATATTTATTTTTAATTTCTATCCCAGAATATGCTAGCTCAATCTCTTTTTAAGTTCATCTAAACCAATGGTACTGGGGGATTAGAACAGCAAGTCGTAGTGAGAACTGAGTGAACCACACAGACTCCATCTTGTTATTCAGTTTTGGAGTTGGCTCAGTTCCCTTTCTATTCAATTACGGTTCTAGTGCAATTTCTGTCTCGTGAGAAAACTTTATTCAATTGTGGGAATTGTGAGAAAACTGTACAGCATTATTGGAATCTATCCTTGCATGCCTGGGAAGCTGGCTGCCTAGAGACCCTTAACCTTCTGCTTAGAGACCCTTAACCAAGGACCTGGGTCAGGAGTGGGGAACCTGCAGCCTTGAGGCCACATGGGCCCCCCTAGGTTCTCAAGTGCAGCCCTTTGACTGAATCCAAACTGCACAGAACAAATCCCCTTAATAAAAGGATTTGTTCAAAAGGCCACACCCAAGGACCTAGAAGGTCACATATGGCCTTGAGGCCACAGGTTCCCCACCCCTGACCTAGGTTATGCTGACCAGAAAGCTAATGAAATCCAAAGATTGATGCAAAGAATGTTCTCACAATTATGCATCTCAAGCAACCCATATGTCTTATTTGAAAATTGACCCTGTACTGGTTTCCATGTTCCTTTGATTGAATACAGACAGTTGTGGGGAGTGGGACACCTTTTTTTTTCTTCCTGATTTCAGGGAATTGCGCCTGTTTGCTTTCCTCCTCCCAAGTTGAGATGTCCCTAATCTTTCCTCCAACTAGAAATCAGATTACCTAATTTTGTATTTTGGTTGATTGTTTTCTTTTAATTCATTGGTCTTATTTGATTAATTGGTTTTAATGCATAAAAGAATGTTTCCCCCTGTACTCAGGGTCCAGTGCCAAAGCTGAGGAAGGCTGAGGAAGGTCCTGATTTGTTATGCGATTGGCACATATTGCTTTATAAATTCATATGATTGAAAGCTTGAACCTTTGTTTCCTCATTTGTTTCATCTTTACCTACCACACAGTCAAACTGAAATAGAAATAGAGGCCACTAAGCTGTACATAAGAATCCTTGTAGGAGCATGTTGATTTAAAAAAAAAACTACATCCTGACATTATGTTTTATTGTACTTTATTTTGTTAAGTATTTCCCAATTACATTTCGATTTGGATTTGGCCACACTAAAGAGTGTTGCTGCTGTATGTGGCCTATGGGGCTGCTTGTTTGACCCCTCTAATCTAGATTATCAAATGAATTAACATTATGCCTCTTCTCTTCCTGCAACACATCTCCCAGTCATCTTCCTAATGTATTAGCAATTTTATATGCCGTTCCCCCGCTCAAATGCTTCAAGGATTCCCCGTTGCCTCCTGAATGAAGTCCATGGTCAGGCTGTAATTCAAACCGCTTTACAATATGACCAAGCCTTGGCCAATTCTACCATTTTGCCTGTGTTCATTCTGCACACTTTGAGATCCACTGTCTTTACTTCTGCCTATTAGAGTTCTACCTAAATTTGAAGAGCCAGTTCAATTGCTCTCTCTTCCATGAAGCCCTCCCTGATTCTTTCCAGAAGAAAGTTATCTCCCTCTCCTTTGGCCCATCTGTAGCATTTTGGCTTTCCCTCTCTTGTGGTCTTGCTCATGTCCTACCTTGTCTTCAAATTGTACGTGTGCGTGTGCCTCTGTCACTTACTAGCTGTGTGGCAACCTCTCTGGCCCTCAGTTTCCTCATCTACAAAATGAAGGGGTTGTACTAGATTGCTTCTAAGGCCCCTTCCAGCTCTAACTGCGACTCATTATGCCCTGAGTTCAAACACCATCTCTGATGCTTAATGCATGTGTGACCTTTGACAAGTCACTTGCCCTCCCCAGGCCCCAGGTTCTTCAACTACAACATGAAAGGATTGGATTAGATGGTTTCTAAGTTTCCTTCAAGCTCTAGATCTATGATTCTATGCCATGTCTTCTCTCTCCCTTCCCCCAATACACACAGTACTGTGAGCTCCTCGAGGCTGGACCAGATTTTTTATTAATTTTTTCATCTCCTCTGTAGTATCTATCATGGTGATAGTAAAAAGAACACTAGCCCTGGAGTCAGGAGATTTACCTTTAAGTCAAAACCCGCCATTTAACTGGTTGTATGATCTTGGCCCAGCTACTTCCCTACTCTCAGTCTCAGGTTCCCAAAATATAAAGCAGAAGAGCTGGACTCAATGCCCTCTAAGTCAGGTCCCTTCCAGTTCTGTGATGGTGGCCTGGGGGTTAAACTAGAAGGGCTGCTAGGGACAGTGAGGCAGAGCTGGGCAAGAACTGGCAAACCATCATGTTGCTGGTAACTGAAGAGAAGTGGTGATGACTGTTCTCCAGCCCCCATTTGGTGGGGAATGAGGTTTACTCTTCCTGGGACTTAAGGCAGACTGGTCTGGAATAGGGGGAGCTGCCCTGGAGGAGTTTAGGAGAAATCAGCCCCGGAAAAGATGACAAGGATAAATTATAACTCTTGCCAAGAGATTAGGGAAGTTGGGGTGCTGGAGAAGTGGGGAGGCTCTGAAGTAAACCCCAGTTTTATGAACAGACTCCACTCAGGTAGCAAGGGATTTTTTTTTTTTTTGGTGGAGAGAAGAGAGTTGATTTAGGTCTGGAAGAGACCTGAGGAGGGTGATTCAAGTGTGGAACAGGAGAAAGGAGCTGTAGGAGAGAGCAAGGAGGAGGAAGGAGAGGAGTCCTTGAGAATCAGAAGCAAGATCTGAGCCCAGGTGTTAGAAGTCTGTCTCCAGCACTCCTCCTCTCATGCTGTGATTCCTCCGGGCTCTTAGAGGTGACCTGTCTCTGGAACTGAAACATTTATCGTGTACCTTCCTACCACAAACTCACAAGGGGGGAGTATAAGCACCATTCCCATTTTGCAGACAAGGAAACTGAGGTTTATGGAGGTGAAATGACTTACAGATTTAGGATGGAGAGCTTAATGAGAACTTAGAAATCCTTTAGTCTTGAAAGCTCATTTTATAGAGGAGGAAACTTGGATCTGAGATAAGTTAAATGGCTTGTACAAAGCCAACAACTAAGAAATATTAGAGCTGCTGCATGACTAGCTCTGCCAACTCCAAGTTCAGTGCCCTTTTTACTACACCACAGATTAGGATTTAATAATAAAAGCTGGCATTTACATAGCACTTAAGGTTTGCAGAGTACTTTACAGGTATCATCTCATTTAACCCTCACAACCACCCTAGAAGGGAGGTGCTATTAGTATCCCTTTTTACAGATGAGGAACCTGAAGTGGAAGCAGGCTAAATGACTGGCTCAGGGTCACTCGGCTGTCAAACACTATTTTCTGTGTGGATTTGTCCATAAAAATCAGCTGCAGAAGGAAAAGACCACAGAGGAGTCCCTTTTTTTTTTGAGGGGGGAAGGCAGGGCAGTTGAGGTTAAGTGACTTGCCCAAGATGACACAGCTAGTAAGTGTGTCAAGTGTCTGAGGCCAGATTTGAACTCAGGTCCTCTTGACTCCACTGCTCTCACCACCTAGCTGCCCCACCCCCACACACAGAGGAGTCTTTCTGATTAGTATCAAGCCTCCCTTAGTGCTACTTCCCAATTTGTGATTGAACTCTCCCCAGGGATGGATTTTACAACTGGTTTTGAGAGGGAATCCTGCTTTGTCCCGGATTATCCAATTAGTAAAAGCTAATTCCTAAGAAGGCCGAGAGGTTGGAGGGGTCTGAAAAAGAGCTCTGCTCTGGGCAGGGCCATAGATACTCACCTAAGATCAATAGAAAGGTCAGAATGAGGAGGACCAGGCCAGACTGGGTCATTATGATGGAGGAAGTGGCTTTCCCAGCAGGGGATGTATTGCTTGCTCCAAGCACACGCTCTTCCTTGTGTCAACCTTGCAGTCTGAAACAAATTTCGCTGTACTGAAGCTGTCCTGGGGGTTGTGAAATATTGTTCTTCACTTGCTATTGGCCTGGGAGCAGGGAAGAGGCAGTCCAAGGTCTGGGCTCCCATCACCCGCAGTGAGCCAGCTGTGTGCAGTGGTGTGCAGCAAGCCCCATTGTATGTGGCTGGTGTTTATTCAGCACTATGGTACTATGTGTTAACTATTCAGGTTAATAAGATTTTAGGTGGCTAGAACAAGGGAGGTAAGAGCTCCACGTCCTTTGGTCAGACTACATTTGGAGAAGTTGTATCCAGTTCTGGGTACCACATGGCAGGGATAACTATGATAAAATCAATAATTCCAATTTCTACAACATTTTAAAGCTGTCGAGCCTCTTTCTTCACAACAAGGTGAGTATTGTGTGGTCCCTATTTTACAGATGAGAAAACTGAGGTGAAGTAACTTGACCAAAGTCACACAACTAAGCAAGTGTGAGAGCCAGATCTGATTTGATACTCACAATAATACTGAGAAGTAAGTGCTAAAATGATCCTTATTTTATAGTTGATGGAACTGAGGTAAACAGTTAAATGACTTGCCCAGGGTCACGCAGTTAGTAAATATGTGAGGCTAGATTTGAACTCAGGTCTTTCTGACTCCAGGCCCAACTCTCCATCCATTGGATCACCTAGTTGCCTCTGATACCCTATCTCCCTCCTCCAACACAGCATCATTGCTGCTAGAGAGCTGGAGCATGTCAGCATGAAGTCAGCCAGGATATCATGCAGGTAGGTGGAAGGAATTGGTCATATTTAGCCTAGAAAAGGGAAGACTTAGTGATGGCACACATGATCATTTTGTCACATATCTGAAGAATTACCATGAGGGAGAGGGATCAAGCTTTCTACTTGTCTCCAGAAAGAACAAGAACCAGTTATAGGGAGGCACATTTCTCAACATTAGGAAAAGCAATGAGAACTATCCAAGGGGGATCAGGGAAGGGTCCAGTTCTTTGGAGATCTACGGGCAGCAGCTACGTGATCATTTTTCGGGACCGATGTAGAAGGGATTCTTGCTTTGGGTTAGGGGTTAGACCAGTTGCCTTCTGAGCTTTTGATTTTATTCTATGACATAGGAATAGGTCTTGCTGCTGTGAAGGAAAGAGATATGTTTGTGAACTTTTAGGATGAAATTGGTGATGAATTAGGGTTAATCTTGGGGGAAACATTTTAGTTATCAAATTTCTATCACAAGCAGTATAATCCTTATCCTTAATAATAATACTAATTAACATTTACATAGCACTTTAAGGTTTGCAAAGCACTTTCCGTATGTTCTCTTATTTGATATTTTCTATTATTAATCTGCATTTATAGGTAAAGAAAGTGAGGTTAAGGTTAAATGATATGCTGAGGGTCACATAGCTAGGCAGGATTTGAATTTAGATCTTGCTGACTCCAAGCCTAGTGTCTAAGGCCAGTTTTAAACTCAGGTCTTCCTGCCTTTAGGCCTAGAGCTCCGTCCACTGTGCCACCTAGTTGCCTCTACTGTGTAATGGATAAATTGGTTTTGCTCCCCCGAAGACTTTGTATACACCTCTGTATAACTCCGAGTAAATTACTTAATCCCTCAGTGCCCCAGGCAACTCACAACACTCTCAAACCTTTCTCTTTTACCTCCCTGCCCCACCCCCCCCAAAAAAAACCCGAATACAAAACTCCTGTGGATCTGAGTTGGTAGTTTTGTATGAAATAACTGGTTCAAACATACATGGCACCCAGTTAGACACTAATCTAGTATCTTTTGTTAACATCCTGATTCAATCTTTTGCCTTTAAAAAGAAACTTCTACTTTAATCTAAGTGAAGGGAAAGAGCACCTGTCTGAACAATGGAAATTGTTTCTAATTTGGCAAGTCTCATCAAGTCCCTCCAATCTCCACCCTTTCTCTGTAGCAGCTCCACTCTGTTTTTTAAAACAAGAGGTAATCGTTGTCAGACTCAGAATCTGAACTCATCTCTCCTTTTTCCAAGTCCAGCTGGCATGTGTTCCATGACACTGTGTTATTCTTTCTGCCACTCTACAGAGACCCCAGGTTAGAGATCAGGTACATCTGGAGCCCTTTTACCTTCTTTCTTCCCTGCTGCATCCAAATCTTGGTGGCTCTAATTCCTGTTTTTTTTTTTTAGTAATCCTCTGCTCAAGGTCACTTGCATAAGACTTTCCTCAGTGGTGGAGACTGATCACTCAGTGCTGCATCATGATGTGTGGGACGAGTGAAGACCTCTCATAAAAGCGAACAAATTAAATAAATAGAAATAAGTAGGATAGTGAGTCCCATTTCTCTACTTAGATATTTTTCTTTCTGTAAAGCCATTTCTGTACTTAGATGTTTTCCCCTCTACAAGCTTAGCTAGTGACTGTAAGGCCCCCGAGGTTAAGAACAGGACACAGGATGCTCGCATCCTGTGTATTTACCTAATGGCGAGAGGCCTGAAAGAAAGAAGGGTTGAGGTGAATAAGTCAGCAACCATAAAATCCTCTGAAAGTAAAGATAGGACACAGGATGCTCACCCCCTGTGTACTGACCCCAGGATAAGGGACCCTCAGCTCAGCAGAAAAATGAATGAAAAGCCGGAAAGCCAGGTGCAATGTAGACGTGCAAGACCAGTTAGGTATGAATGATGGGAGACAAGGTGTAAGGGTACTGGGGATATCCGTTGTGGCCACAGATGTGAAAATGAGGTAACTAACAACTAATTCCTGCCTGTTACCGATAACCGAACTGTTTGTTCAATCGTCATTGTCATTAAGACAGATTTACTACCTTGAGGTTGATAGTAGAATGAAATAAGAATGGTGGGAAGTTCATGTTCGTCACCTACTTGTCAAAAATAACCATACTGTTTGTTCCTTGCCATTGTCCCTGGGATAGATTTATCGCGTCCAGATTGTACCCTCAAAGCTTACGTCTGAGAGGAAGGAGGTTGGGAGGGGGAATTGCGGTTAGGGACCTATATAAACACCCCAATTTTCTGTGTCCAGAGCGCTCTGACACTGAGAGGACCCCCAGTCCTTTTGTGTCCGGGTTGCCCTTTCCCATGGGATCGTAATAAATTTTCCTTTCTACTTTCACCTTGAGATGCCTCTGTTTTTAATTCTTAGATTCGTAAAATCCATCCCACACAATGAGAACAAATTTTCAAGAGTTTATTCATGAAAGAGTTGTGTTCAGAAAAAAATCAGAATAAATTTGCAGAGAATGGAAAGTTTATTGAAGACATACTCTGCAGCGCAGCCTGAGTGGATGGTCCTAGCCTGCTAGCACTTCTCTAAGTTTCCAGGGAGAAAACAAAACCAAAACCAAAAGTCAACTTAGCCCCTAATTTTCCCCATCTGGACCTCATACTGCAGGTTCTTATAGCCCCCAAGTCAGAGTATACTGATTCAGACCAATCACTAGCATGCTTTGTATTGACTGAACCCAATCACAGGATTTAGTTCTACTGTAGAATGGTCCTTGGACCCAGTCTTACTGGGCCCTTATTTTACAGATAGGAAGACTGAGGCCAAGAGAAATTATTGCTAGCCTAAGTCACACAGCTACTCAGGGGCCTCTCTACTATAGCTAGCTGATAGCTTACTAATGCTCTGCCAATTGTAGGATTATAGACTGAAAGGTCAAAGGGATTGTAGAGGTCATCTTGGTCAACCTTTTCATTTTACAGTTAAAGCAAGTGAAGTTCAGATACTTTCTTAAGGTCCCACAGGTAGAAAGCAGCAGAGTAAGATTTTGAACCAAGAGCCTCTGACTCCAGATCCAATACCATTTCCACTGAGCGATTTCTTTCAATCAGGATGCCTAACCTTTGGTGAACTTTTGGTGGTCCATATGTATTCATGGAAGGAAGGGAGTTTGATCAATTATCTAGTCCAATTCCTCATCTTGGAGACGGGGAATTGAGACCTATAGAGAAGAAATGATCTGTTCAGATTCATACAGTAGAACTGGACCAAAATCTCCACAAGCAGGATCTGAAACCATGGGTCCTCTATCCAAGCCCAATGCCCTTCCTGTAACACCAGGCTTCCCCTAACACGCAACTTCAATTTTTGCCATCATCCATAAACAGAAGAGTTGAACCCATATCCCAGTTCAAAGGATACAATTCCATGAATAGGTTTTATAGCTGAAAGAGACCACTGAGACTGTCTGATCCATATTCTTTATTTTATATGTGAACAAACTGCTCATGACTCTCAAAACCTTGCTCTAAACTCTCCTGATCACTAATCTTGCATTTCCAGCTACCTATTGGATATCTCATACTGGATGTCTTCTAAAAATCTTAAATTCAACATGTTCCAAACTGAACTTAAGATCTTTTCCCAGAACCCTTCCCTCTTCCCAACTTCCCTATTACTCTTAAGAGTACTACAATTCTCTTAGTCACCCAAGCTTTTTTTGGCATTCAAATCTTTTATTTTATTTTTAATTTATAAAATAACAAATTTCCATAACACAGTAGAATTTAAAAAAAGATGATTGCACATAAAACTTCAAGTCTATTATTGCTATTCCTTTTAAATATATAATAAAGTTATCACGTAGTTTTCTTTTTTCTTCCCTCCCCTCTCCCCCACCCTAGAGATGGCTACCATTAGAAACAAATGTGTGTGTGTGTATTTATATATAAAATCAATTTATACATACTTCTATTTACCAGTTCTTTCTATAGATGAAGATAGGGCCTTCTTTCATATGTCCTTTGTAGTTAATTTGACTATTTATAATCATCAAAATGACTATATATAATTTTTAAAAAGAATATTTATTTTTAGTTTTCAACATTCACTTCTATAAGATTTTGAGTTCTAAATTTTCTCCCCCTTTCTCTCCTCCTCTCTCCCCAAGATGGTGAGCCACCTGATATAGGCTATACATATACATTTACATTAAACAGATTTTCACATTAATCATGTTGTAAAAAAGAATTAGAGCCAATGGGAGAAACCACAAGAAAGAAGAAACAAAGAAAAAAAATGCCAATAGCATACTTTGATCTGCATTCAAACTCCATGGTTCTTTTTCTGGAAGTGGACAGCATTTTCCATCATCACTCTTTTGGGGTTGTCTTAGATCCTTGCATTGCTGAAAAGAGTTAGGTCTATCAAAGTTAGTCATCATGCAATGTGTCTGTTACTGTGTACAATTTTCTCCCGGTTCTACTCATTTCATTCAGCATTAGTTTATGTAAGTCTTTCCAGGTTTTTCTGAAGTCTACCTGCTCATAATTTCTTATAGAATAATAGTATTCCATTACATTCATATACCACAACTTGTTCAACCACTCGCCAATTGATGGATATCCCCTCAATTTCCAATTCTTGGACAAAACAAAAAGAGACTTGTGGCTCTTTGTTCCCATTTTCATGCTCTCTTTATGATTTTTTGTGGTATTGTTGGGTCAAAGGGTATGCACAGTTTTATAGACCTTTGGGCGTAGTTCCAAATTTTTCCCCAGAATGGTTGGATCAGTTCACAACTCCACCAACAATACATTAGTGTTCCAATTTTCCCACATCTTCCCCTGCATTTATTATTTTCATGTTTGTAATGTTATGCAGGGTAGGACTTTTCTTTTACTGTTTTACTGTTTTCCCTTTTGGGGCACTGAAGTAATCAAGTGTCTTTGATTAAGTCTTGCTAGATGTTAAGCTCCAGGTCCACACCCTTTGGCTGATTAGAAGTGAAGCCTTCTGGCCCTGAACAGGGTATATAAACTCAGAGGTTAGCATTTTGTTTGGGGCTCTCACTCACAGGAAGAGTGTTGGTATGGAGACTGAGTAGCCACTGGAGCCCCATGGCTTTGAAAAAACCCAGGTATTGGTGCTTCTCTGGTAAATATGTATTGTGATTTAGTCTGTTTATATTGTCTCTGTTTGTAATTTCTGTTTGTATTTGCTCTGAAGTTCAGGGTGCTGGATTTTTCCCCTGAACTAAGTGAATGATATATGTATGTTTGATTAAAGTGAGATTGTTAACTCCTTAAAGTTGCTTTCCTTAGAAAAGCAGATCAAAGAATCTGTGCTAGCAGCCCTCCTGTGTACTGGTGTTGTTGGTCTTACACAGCCACAGTAGCAGCAAGCAGCATTGTTGTTACAATGTTTTGTCATGTTAGCCAATTTGATCGGTATGATATGGTACCTCAGAGTTGTTTTGATTTGCATTTCTCTAATCAGTAGTGATTTAGAGCATTTTTTCATATGACTATAGACAGTTGTAATTTCTTTATCTGAAAACTGCCCGTTCATATCCTTTGACCATTTACCAATTGGGGAATTACTTGTATTCTTATAAATTTGACTCAATTCTCTATATATTTAAGAAATGAGCCCTTTATCAGAGACATTGGTTGTAAAAATTCTTTCCCAGACTTCTGCTTCCTTTCTAATCTTGATTGCATTGGGTTTGTTTGTACAAAAATCTTTCAATTTAATGTAATCAAAATTATCTATTTTGCATTTCATAATGTTCTCTATCTCTTGTTGGGTCATAAAATCCTCTGTTCACCATAGATTTGACAGGTTAACTATTCCTTATTCTCCTACTTTGCTTATAGTATCAGCCTTTATAGCCAAATCGTGTACCCATTTTGACTTTGTCTTGGTATATGGTTTAAGATGTTGGTCTATGCCTAGTTTCTGCCATACTATTTTCCAGTTGTCCCAGAAGTTTTTGTTAAATAATGAGTTGTTATCCCAGAAGCTGGAGTCTTTGAGTTTATCAAACTGTAGATTACTATAGTCATTGACTACTGTGTCTCATGTACCTAACCTATTCCACTGATCCACCACTCTGTTTCTTAGCCAATACCATGTAGTTTTGATGATTGCTGATTTATAATATAATTTAAGATCTGGTATGGCAAGGCCACCTTCCTTAGCATTTCTTTTCATTCATGTTCTGGACCTTTTTTCTTCCAGATGAATTTTGTTATCATTTTTTTCTAGCTCTTTAAAATTTTTTTTGTAGTTTGGTTATTGATGAGGTGCTTGGGTGTTTGTGCTTGGACCCCAATTCCAAGATTCCCTAACTTCAAAACGCCATCCCTGATAGTTTTCTCCCCAGCCCAAGTACACTATGCCTAGCAATAACTCACGAGTGGTCCCCAGTAAGACACACTACCTTTCACCATATTTACTCATGAGTGGGCCCCAGTAAAACAAACTGTCTTTTTCCCTATCACAAGAGCAAGCTGATCTCTGAAGAAATTCTCTTGTAAAAATAGGACTATCTTATAACCACAGAATTATCATGTATTGATTCCCAAAGTTACCATATTCAATCCAGAGGTCAAACTATAGACATCAACTCTCAAAACTATCTTGCTACAGACATAACAGACCAAAAATACACCTCTGAGAAACCCCTTTTCCTGGTTTCCAGTAGTGAATGACACCTGGGATCAAGGTTGTAAGTTATCACCTAATTAGTGTATCTGTCAGACAATCCACAACTTTCCTATATAAGCTTTAGCATCATTCATGTTAAGTGGCAAGTTCCTTAAGGAGCTCTGCCCACCATACTGGCGCTACAATAAACCTTTGCCACCTTGACTTAAAAAATGTTTGAGTCCATGAATTCATTTCAGACAACCCTCTCCTGCACTTCAGTCCTTGAGGGGTCCCTGAACCCCTTAAACCACATCATTACAGCACTAAATGAGTAAATTAATTTAGGTAGAATTGTCATTTTTATTATATTAGCTTGGCCTACCCATGAGCAACTATTTTTCCAATTATTTAGATCTGACTTTATTTGTATGAAGTATTTTGTAATTGTGTTCATACAGTTCCTGGGTTTGTCTTGGTTTATAGACTCCCAAATATTTGATATTGTCTACAGTAACTTTAAATGAAGTTTCTCTTTCTGTCTCTTGCTGTTAGGCTTTTGACTATATATAATGACTATTACAAAACTCAAAGTTGTTCTTAAAACAGTATTGCTGTTACTGTACACAATGTTCTCTTGGTTCTCATTTCACTCTTTATTGTTTTTTTCTTTTTGCAAATCTATCCATGTTTTTCTAAGATTAACGAGCTCATCATTTCTTATAGCACAATGATATTCCATCACAATCATGTACCACAACTTATTCGGCCATTCCCCAATTGATGGGCATCCCTGCAATTTCCTGTTCTTTGTCACCACAAAGAGAGCTGCCATAAATATTTTAGAACATAAAGGTTCTTTTCCTTGCTTAGCTCCTCACCTTCTTTCATTCCTCATATCTGTTCAGTCGCCAAGTGCCGTTGATTTTACTTTTATAATATCTCTTGTTTACCCCCATTTCTCCCTTCTTATACTGCCACCTCCCTGGTGCAGAGTCCTCATCACCTCATGCTTAGACAATTGCAATCAATAGCCTGCTGGTGAGCCTGCTTGACACAGGTCTCTCCCAACTCTAGTCCATCAGGTGCCAAAGTGACCTTCCTAATCTCAGGCCTGACCATATCACCTCCCTATTCAACCAACTCCAGTGACTCCCTATCTCCTCCAGGATCAAATAGAAAATCCTTTGGCTTTTAAAGCCCTTTATAACCTGACTCCATACCTACTTATCCACACTTCTTACGTCTCTGAAATCCAGTGACACTGCCCCTCTTGCTGCTCCTTGCACAACACACTCTATCTCCCAGCTCCTGCCTGAAATGCTCTCCCTCCTCGTCTTGGCCTTTTGGCTTCCTTCAAGTCTCAACTAAAATCTCATCTTCTCCAGGAAGTGCTACTTGATTCCCTTTAATTTGTGTGCCTTTTCTCTCTTGATTATCTTTAATTTATCCTAAATAATTCTTGATTGTACATTCTTGTTTGCATGTTGTCTCCCCCATTGTAGCTCCTTGAGGGCAGAGACTGCCTTTTTCCTTTCCCTGTATCTTCAGCACTTACACAGTGCCTGGCATAGAGGAGGCACTTAACAAGTGCTTATTGACTGACTGATCAAGGCCCAGAGAGGGACAGATATTTCCCCTAGGCCACACAGTTAAAGAGCAAAAGTGGAATTCCAACAGCTTTCTGTTTCCAAATGTTACACAGCACCATTCAGTTTTCATAGTCCTTTCCTATGACCCACTATCTACAGACAGAAACCTCTTTTTTGCCTTCTTCTGCTTCTCTTCCTCTTCTCTTTTCCTTCCTCTTCTTCTTTGGCCTCAGGTCATAGAGCCCACAAATCTTTAAACTATAAAGAGATTTATTATCCTGTTTATTGATTTTAACAAAGGGAAGGAGGAGAAGGAAGGGGCCGTAGAAATCAGGGAGCTCTGAGGCAGGTTGGGAGGCTCTAGGGATGGTGGGGATGATCTCCCTTGGCTAAACAAAGCATTCTGTCCAGGCCCAGGCCAAAGTCTGACTATAATTTCTCTCTATGGAGCCTTTCTCAAACACCATAGTCAGAAGATATCTCTCCCTCCTCAGAAATCTCTGGTGTAGTCCCCAGATTCCAGAACCTGGAGTCATATGATCTTGGTTCTAGCTCTTACAGGTACCAGCTGAGTGACCTTAGGTAAAACTTTTCACCTCTGTGTGCCTCCATTTCCTTTTTTATAAATAGAGGATGATGATGGCAAGCCAAATCAAATCAACTAACATTCATTAAATGCCAACTATGTGCCAGGTGATGTGCTAAGCACCGGGGATACAAAGAAGGACAAGGAACAATCCCTGACCTCAAGGAAATTGAAGTCTAATGAGGGAAAAATATGCAAACAGCCATGTACAAACAGGACATAAACAGGATAAAGTTGGAGATCATCACAAAGAGAAGGCCCTGGTATTAAGGAGGACTGGTAAAAATCTCCTTGCAGAAGGTAGGATTTTGGTTGGGACTGGGAAGGAAGTTGGGGAAGCCAGGAGGCAGCGATGAGGAGGGAGAAAGTTCCAGGCTTTGTTAGCTTATAAGAGAAACTCATTGTCTTCTACAAAATGCCATGGCAGTGGGAGCTCAGCCATACAGCTGAGTTAATATTAGACTTGTACTCAGGTCATCTGATTCTAAGTCCTGGGTTCTTTTGACCTCACTATGTTGCCACTATAACCTTTATTGTACATACTTTTTATACCTAAGGAATTGGTGGTGGGCCAAATTTATTGGTAACTGGTACAGACTGACTCCAAAATTACTGAAGTATTTTGGGTAAGAATGGAATCCTGATGGAGTAAAGATATCATTAATATTAAATGAGTAAGCTTAGCCTAACGGAAAGATGACTGGTTTTGTAGTAGCTTTGTTACTTTCTACCTATGTGACCTTAGGTAAATCACCACCCCTTTCTGGGCCTCAGTTTCCTCATATATAAAATGTCAATATAGAATAAGACTAGGTATTTTTTCAAATTTATTTATTTATTTTTAGTTTACCACACATGGTTCTACATAATTTTGAGTTCCAGATTTTCTCCCCTCCCTCCCCCCTCCTACCCCAAGATGGCCTGGAATCTCATATAACTACCACGTATAACTTCGCATTGAATTAATTTATACACTAGTCAAGTTGTGGAGAAGAATTATGACCAATGGAATGAATCATGAGAAAGAAGAGACATAACCAAAAAAACCAAACAAACAAACAAACAAAAACCAAAAACAAAAACAAAAGAGAAGCAAAAAAGGTGAGCATGTAGTGCGCTTCAATCTGTATTCAAACTTCACAGTTCTTTCTCTGGATGAAGGTAGCATTCTCCATCGTGAGTCCCCTGGAGTTGTCCTTGCCCCTTAGGTTGCTGAGAAGAGCGAAGTATGTCAGGGTTGGTCCTCACAGAATCCATATATCTGTGGTTTTGTACAATGTTCTCCTGGCTCTGCTCCGCTCACTCAGCATTATGTCGTGTAGGTTTTTCCAGGTTGTTACGAAGTCCGTATCATCCCCATTTCTTATGGCCCAATAGTATTCCATCACCTTCATATACCACAGCTTGTTCAGCCATTCCTCAATTGATGGGCATCCCTTTGATTTCCAATTCTTGGCTACCACAAAAAGAGCCGCTATAAATATCCTTGTACATATGGGTCCTTTTCCCGCTTGTGTGATTTCTTTGGGATACAACCCTAGAAGTGGTATTGCTGGGTCAAAGGGTATGAACATTTTTATAGCCCTTTGGGCATAGTTCCAAATTGCTCTCCAAAATGGCTGGATCATCTCACATCTCCACCAGCAATGTAACAATGTTCCAATCTCCCCACATCCTTTCCAGCATTTATCATTTTCCTGTTTTGTTATTTTAGCCAATCTGACAGGAGAGATGTGGTATCTAAGAGTTGTTTTGATTTGCATTTCTCTAATCAGTAGTGATCCAGAGCGTTTTCTCACATGCCTATAGATAGCTTTAATTTCTTCCTCTGAAAACTGCCTGTTCATATCCTTTGACCATTTCTCAATTGGGGAATGGCTTGTGTTCCTATATATTTGGCTCAGTCCCCTGTATATTTGAGAAATGAGGCCTTTATCAGAGATACTAGTTGCAAAGATTTTCTCCCAATTTTCTGTTTCCCTCCTAATTTTTGTTGCATTGGCTTTTTTTGTACAAAAACATTTCAATTTGACATAATCAAAATTATCCATTTTGCATTTTGTAATGCTCTCTATCTCTTGTTGGGTCATGAATTCTTTTCCATAAATCTGATAAATAGACTATACCTTGCTCTCCCAAATTACTTATAGTATTGGCCTTTACTCCTAAATCATGAACCCATTTTGACTTTATTTTGGTATATGGTGTAAGATATTGGTCTATGCCCAGTTTCTGCCCTACCATTTTCCAATTTTCCCAACAGTTTTTGTGAAATAATGAATTATTAGCCCAGAAGCAGGCCTCTTTGGGTTTATCAAAGAGTAGATTGCTAAACTTGTTGATTTCTCCTACTTGTGTACCTATCCTATTCCACTGATCCACACCCCTGTTTCTTAACCAGTACCAGGCAGTTTTGATGACTGCTGCTCTGTAGTACAGTTCAATATCTGGTATCGCTAGGCCACCTTCTCTAGCATTTCTTTTCATTAATACTCTAGATATTCTAGACCTCTTGTTTTTCCAGATGAATTTTGTTATTATTTTGTCCAGCTCAGTAAAATAATTTTTTGGTAGTTCGATTGGTATGGCACTGAATAGATAGATCAATTTAGGTAAAATTGTCATTTTTATTATATTAGCTCGGCCTAACCATGAGCAACTGATATTTTTCCATTTATTTAGATCTGATTTTATTCGTGTGAAAAGTGTGTTGTAGTTATGTTCATATAGGCCCTGGGTTTGTCTTGGCAAATAGACTCCCAAATATTTTGTAGTGTCTACAGTAACTTTGAATGGAATTTCTCTTTCTATCTCTTGCTGTTGGGCTTTGTCAGTAATGTATAGGAATGCTGAGGATTTATGTGGGTTTATTTTATATCCTGCAACTTTGCTAAAGTTGTTTATTATTTCAAGTAGTTTTTTACTTGATTCTCTAGGATTCTCTAAATAAATCATCATATCATCTGCAAAAAGTGATAATTTAGTTTCTTCTTTTCCTATTCTAATTCCTTCAATTTCTTTTTCTTCTCTTATTGCTACAGCTAACGTTTCTAGTACCAAATTGAATAATAGGGGTGATAATGGACATCCTTGTTTCACCCCTGATCTTATTGGGAATGCATCTAGCTTATCCCCATTATAAATAATGCTTGTTGATGGTTTTAGGTAGATGCTATTTATAATTTTAAGGAAGGTTCCACTTATTCCTATGCTTTCTAGTGTTTTTAATAGGAATGGGTGTTGTACTTTGTCAAAGGCTTTTTCTGCGTCTATTGAGATGATCATATGGTTTCTGCTGGTTTTGTTGTTGATATGGTCAATTATGCTAATAGTTTTCCTAATATTGAACCAGCCTTGCATTCCTGGAATAAATCCTACCTGGTCATAGTGTATTATTCTCATGATGAGTTGCTGCAATCTTTTTGCTAATATTTTATTTAAAATTTTTTCATCAATATTCATTAGAGAAATTGGTCTATAATTTTCTTTCTCTGTTTTGACTCTACCTGGTTTGGGTATTAGTACCATATTTGTGTCATAAAAAGAATTTGGTAGGACTCCTTCTTCACTTATTTTCCCAAATAGTCTACAAAGTATTGGAATTAGTTGTTCTTTAAATGTTTGATAGAATTCACATGTAAAACCATCTGGCCCTGGAGATTTTTTCCTAGGGAGTTCATTGATGGCATGCTCAATTTCTTTTTCTGAGATGGGGTTATTAAGAAATTTCACTTCCTTTTCTGTTAGCCTAGGCAGTTTATGTTTTTGTAGATATTCATCCATATCTCTAAGGTTGTCAAATTTATGGGCATACAGTTGGGCAAAATAATTCCTAATTATTGTTTTGATTTCCTCTTCATTAGAGGTGACCTCACCCTTTTCATTTTTGATACTGGTAATTTGATTTTCTTCTTTCTTTTTTTTAATCAAATTGGCCAAAGGTTTATCAATTTTATTGGTTTTTTCATAAAACCAGCTCTTTGTTTTATTTATTAATTCAATAGTTTTCTTGCTTTGAATTTTATTAATCACTCCTTTGATTTTCAGTATTTCTAATTTGGTATTTAATTGGGGGTTTTCAATTTGCTCTTTTTCTAGCTTTTTCAGCTGTATGCCCAGATCATTGATCTCCTTTTTCCCTATTTTATTCATGTAGGCATTTAGGGATATAAAACTTCCCCTAAGAACTGCTTTTGCTGCATCCCATAAGTTTTGGTATGTTGTTTCATTATTGTCATTCTCTTGAATGAAGTTATTAATTGTTTCTCTGATTTGTTCTTTGGCCCACTCATTCTTTAGAATTAAATTATTTAGTTTCCAATTAGTTTTTCGCTTATTTTTCCATGGTACTTTATTAAAAATGATTCTTATTGCATCATGATCTGAAAAGGATGCTTCGACTACTTCTGCTTTTCTGCACTGGATTGTGAGGTTTTTATGCCCTAGTACATGGTCAATTTTTGAGTATGTGCCATGTACTTTTGAGAAGAAAGTATATTCCTTTTTATCCCCATTCAGTTTTCTCCAGAGGTCTATCATATGTGCCTTTTCTAAAATTCTGTTTACCTCCTTAACTTTTTTCTTATTTATTTTGAGGTTAGATTTATCAAGTTCAGAAAGGGGGAGGTTGAGGTCTCCCAATATTATAGTTTTGCTGTCTATTTCTTCCTGTAACTCCCTTAACCTCTCCTCTAAGAATTTGTATGCCTTACCACTTGGTGCATATATGTTAAGCAATGATATTGCTTCATTGTTTATGGTGCCTTTTAGCAGGATATAATGTCCTTCCTTATCTCTTTTAATTAAATCTATCTTTACTTTTGCTTTGTCTGAGATTAGGATTGCTACACCTGCTTTTTTTACTTTAGCTGAGGCCCAATATATTTTACTCCAGCCTTTTACCTTTACCCTATGTGTATCCCCCTGTTTCAGATGCGTTTCTTGTAAACAGCATATTGTAGGATTATGGTTTTTAATCCATTCTGCTATCTGCTTCTGTTTTATGAGAATGTTCATCCCCTGCACATTCAGAGTTATGATTTCTATCTGTGTCTTTTTCTCCATCTTAATTCTCCCTGTTTATGCTTTTATTTCTCCCTTTCCCCTTCTCTTCCTCGACACAGTTTTGCTTTTGACCGCCGCCTTCCTCAGTTTACCCTCCCTCTTTATTCCCCTCCCTTATCTTACTGTTTCCCACTTGCTACTTCTCCTCTCCCTTTTGAGCACCCCCCTCCCTTTTTTCCCCCCTTCCCCTCCTACTTCCCGCAGGAGAAGTTAGATTTCTAAGCTTTTCAGGGTATGTTATTCCCTTCTTGAACTAGATCAGATGACAGTAAAGCTCAAATACTGCTCTTCTCCCTCCCTTCTTGCCCTCTACTATAATATGTTTTTGTGCCACTTCATTTGGTGTAATTTACCCTTTTCTACTACCTCCTTACTGCTTATCTCATAGCCCTCCCTTGACTAGGTAATATTTTAACGTCTACTCCATGCTATTAAACTTATGAAACCAAAAAAGTTAATATAGATAAAGGTAAAGGCACTTGGGCCCTAACACTCAGTAGTACGAGTGTAGCATTGGGTGAGTTGGAAGGTGGGATTAGGAGGACAAAGGATTAACTAGAAAGCAGTAATTAAAAAAAATTAAACATCCTGTAAATTTTAGTGGAATGAAAGCTTACCATGAACCAGTAATTTTATATGGAAGCTGAAAAACTAATGCCATTCTAAATTTCAGGAACAGAAGGCTCTATTAATGGAAGCAAAAAGTGTCTGGAACAAGTGATGGAGTAGTCATGTTCTTCTGCGTCCAGGTTGGGTCACATCTGGATTGTTTTGCTCAATTTTGGACACCAGTTTTAGAAGGGACATTGACAAGTTGGAGAACATTCTACATATGGTAACCAGAATGGTGAAGAAATGGATCTCTTCATGGTATGTAAAAGGATCAGTAGCATGAAGAGTTCCTCTCTCCCCTCTTCTTCATCTCCTATCACTCAGAGGCATTCTACTACTATTCCTCCTTCACTCCTTCTCTAGGTTTTTATGGTAACACTCTCTCCTGGTTCTCCTCTTACTTGACTGCTTCTTCCCAGTCTCCTTTTCTAGATCTTCATCCAGATCACACCCACTAACCACAACCTGGACTCTCTCTTCTTTTCCCCCTATACTATTTCACTCAGTGATCTCATCAGATTTAATTATCATCCCTAGTCTTATGATTCTCAAATTTACTTATCCAGCACTGACCTATCTGTCGACTTTCAGACCCATATCTCTGACTATCTATTGGACATCTCAAACTGGATTCCAGTAGACATTTTAAGCTTATCATGCCCAAAGCTGAACTTATTTTCTTCCCCCTTCCCCAACTCCTTCCCTCTTTAAACCTCCTTATTCCTTTCAAGGGTACTACCATAAAACCAACTGCCCAGACTTGAAACCTAGGTGTCATCCGTGATTCCTTATTATCTCTCACCCACCATATCCAATCTGTTGCCAAGACCTGACATTTTCACCTTGGAACATCTTTCAAATATGCCCCCTTCTCTCCTCTGGTGCTGCCATCACTCTGGTACAGGCCCTAATCTCCCATCTTGATGACTGCAATAGCCTGTTGGTTGATCCTCCTACCAAAAGTTTCTCCCCAAATCAGTCCATTCTCTGTTCGACTGTCAAGTAATTTTCCTAAATCACAAGTCTGACCATGTCAACCTCCTATTCAATAAACTCCAGTGATGCCCTATCATCACTAGGATAAAATACAAAATCTTCCGGCATGCAAAACCCTTAATAAATGAACTCCTTCTTATCTTTCCAGTTCTCTTACACCATACATCCTCCCCCCAAATCCCCCAACATGTACTCTTTGATCCAGTGATACTGGCTTCCTTTCTATTCCCTGAATAAGACATTCCACATCTTGGCTCTGGGCATTTTCTCTGGCTGCCACCCTGCCCTCCAACTCTTCCTCACCTACCAGCCACCTTTGCTTGGAATTCTCTCCCTCTTCATTTCTGCTTTCAGGATTTTCAGATTTCTTTCAAGTCCCAGCTAAAATCCTACCTTCTAAAGGAAGTTTCTAACCCTTATTAAATCTAATACTTTCCCTCTGTTGATTATTTTCTTTTTATACTGTATATGGCTTTTTTTGTGTGTATTTGTTTGCATGTTGTCCCTTCCATTATATTGTGAACTCCTTGAGGGCAGAGACTGTATTTTGCTTTTCTCTGTACCCTCAGTTCATAGCACAGGGCTGGCACATAGTAGTTACTTAATAAATGCTTATTGACTGACTGCCTTAGCTTGGACAGGAGAAGATGGGGGAGAAGAAATTGGGCATGACCCATATCTTAAGATATCTGCAACTTTTTATGGGTAAGAAAGATTTTATTTACTCTTCTTGGCCTCAGAGGGCATATTGAGGATCAGTAAGGGAAGGTTATGGAAAAGCTGATGTTGACTTGGTATAAGGAAGAACTTCCTACTACTTAAAGTTGTCCCCAAGCTGAAGATGCAGATGTTGCTGGAGGAGTAAAAGCTAGGATGACTACTTATTTTTTTAATTAATTATTTTTTTTTAAAGTTTACAACACTCAGTTCCACAAGTTGTTGAGTTCCAAATTTTCTCTCCTTCCCTCTCCTCCCCCCTTTCCCCTGAAACAGCATGTAATCTGATATAGGCTCTACATATAACTTCACATTAAACTTCTTTTCCAATAATGAAATTGTAAAGAAGAATTATAACCAATGAAATGAACCATGAGAAAGATGGAACAAAACCAAAAATAAAATTAAAAAAGAGAGAGCAAATAGTTTGCTTCAATCTGCATTCAAATTCCATAATTCTTTCTCTGGATGTGGATAGCCTTTTCCATCATGAGTCTTTTGGGGCTGTCTTAGAACCTTGCATTGTTGAGAAGAGCCAGGTCTATCAAAGTTAGTCAGGATGACGATTTATGAGAGATGTTAAAGATGGGATTCATGCCTTAGGGGCTGGGCTACAGAACTTCTGAGGATTATTCTAACTCTGAGATGCTAGGAGTGGAAAGACTCTCATCAAAAGGGATCTGTGGAGATGGTGGGATATAAAGAGGGTTTTGAAGAATGAAGAGTATATCTACCTTACACCCACCGAATTGGCTAAAAGACAAAAAAGTAAGATGATATATATTGTAGAGGCTGTGGGGAAACACATGCATTATGGGAGCTGTGAAATGCCATTCTGTAAAGCAATTTTGAACTGTGCCTCCCCAAATTACAAAACTCCATATATACTTTAACCTGGTGCTACCATTAATAGGGTTATACCTCAAAGACATCAAAGAAAGAGAAAAAGTTGGGGAAAAGTAATATTATACTATTAACAACCAATTATTTATCTGTGATTCATCCTTTTTCCTCCTATTTTTGTCAAGACCCCTAACCTCTGAAAGTCAGGCAGTTTTTGCAGGGTGTAACTGAGTAACTGACTGATCTACTCCCAGTCCCCAGGACATCTATCTGGGCAGGGATGAGGAAGGTGGTGGGGGGGAAGCTAACTTCTCCTTTTGTCCTTGTTATTTCCCTCATCAAGATTTGGGGTGATCTGGTCTCTAGAAAAGGGAGACCAAGCCGGTAAAAGCTAGATTGAGATGGCTTAGTTTGCTAGGGACAAGCTGGGTTTCATAACCCAGCTAACATTCCATTCCTTAAGTGTCAGAATGGGGAGGGTCAGCCACATTTGAAAGTCATTTTCTCCAGTTGTAGCTTGACCTAAGAATGAATCTTCCCCCTTTCCAACAATGAAGTAATGAGGCGCTACGGCCTACCTCCTCATTAAAGTGTCCACCAATTAGGGCTGCCTTACATTGGCCAGGGGAGGTCCAAATGATGTACTCTCAGGCCAATCAGAAAGAAGACACGCCAAGGTGTAAAAGGTGAGGTGGACCCCTCTCTCTGGGTCTTTTGGCACAAAATGGAGGCAAGGTAATAAGACCTCTCTGCTCCCCTTAGCATGCCCCTGGTAATAATAAAGGCTATGTGGCTCAGAAAGTTTCCTCTGCTGGGCCTTTGTTAAATTTCAGCCCCCACAAAGTCCTACATATATACAAGTATCTATATATCAAACAATAGCTAATATTCATGTAGTATTATGTGCCAGGAACTGTGCTAAAACCTTTACAATTGCATTTTGCAGTTGAGGAAACTGAGGCAAACAGAGATTAAGTGGCTTGCTTAGGTTCACCTAGCTAGCGAGTGTTTGAGGCTGGATTTGAACTCAAGGCTTGACTCTGGGGCCCAGCACTCTATCCACTGTGTCACCTTACTGCCCTAAAGAGATCAGAAAAAAGAGGAAAAAAAGCATTATTTCTACATAAAATTTTAGAGCAGCTTTAAGAATATATAGCTGCAAATAACTGCAAAGTAAGTGGGGCAGGAGATGGGACCATCAATTGGGGAAGGGCTGAACAAATTATGGTATTTGAATGAAATGGAGTACTATTCTGATGTAAGAAATGATGAAAGAGAGTTCACAGAAAACTGGGAAGGTTTACATGGACTGATTCAGAATGAAATGAGCTGAAGAAGGAGAACAATTTGTACTATAGCAACATTGAAAAAATGAACAATTTTTAAACACTTAAAGCTGAACAAAGTAATGATCAGCCATGATTCCAGAGAACTGATCATGAATGCTGCCCACCTCCAGACATGGTAAACATGAGGATTTGTTTTGTATGACTATGCATATTTGTTATAAAGGCTCTTTTTTATTTCCTTTCTCAGTGTGGGCGAGGTAGAAGGGAAAAAAGATAAATGCTTGACAAGTGACAAGAATAAAAGCACCGAATGCCCCAAAAGGAATGAACCAGTACGGGGAGGGGCAGGACATTCTAGGCTAAGAGAAAAGTGAGGTCAAAGGTGAGATTAAATGGGAAGAGCAGGGAAATCAGGGGATTATAGATCATAGAACTGTGGGCTGGAAGTGTCTTTAGAGACCTTCTATTCTAACCTATTATTTTTACTGTTGAGGAAACTGAGGCCCAGGGAGGTTGACCAAACCTCCCAAGTTTATGTGGTATGTATGGAGCAATATTTTCTGAGGCCTTGGCATGTAGTCCATGCTGGCTTTTCTTAGGGACTTACCCCATAGAAGTTGGGTTAGTTCTTTTCCCTTATGAAGTATTGAAATTTGATTGCTAATGTTAACATTGTTAAAAAATTTGTTTTTTTGATTATTTAACAATTTTGATTGTTAAAATACCCCTCAACTTAATAGAAGATTTGACATACAAGAACTGAGAGACACATAAGGTACACACCAAAGACTAACTATAAGGGATTTACAAGAACAGGTTGCTGACCTTTTATATAACATAAAATGCGAAATGTGTGTCTAACATTCTTATTAATAATTGTCAAGCTTATAAGAAAGAGGGGGATGAACTTGACTGTGATATGAATTTAAAAAGTAAAACAATTTAGAAGCAGCTAAAAAGAGTAACTATTTTATACAAGAGATGTGCAAGAAGAAGAAAGGATGCAGAGGATTTAGGTGGGGGAGGCAGGCTGGTAGTTCTGGTAACCTACTTTCATTGGGAATGGGTTTAACAGGGAACAATACATATATATTTAGAAGAGTATAAAAGTCTTTTAAATTTAGAAGAAATAAAATGGTAGGGGTTTAGTGTCCTAGAGGGCAAGGGAGGAATTAGGACATGGGAGGGATTTTAGAGCGGAGAATGAGGGAATAGGTAAAGGGAGTTTAGATTAATGGGAATGGGGGGATAGGGAAGGGATCCTTAAAGTGGGGAAGGCAAGTAATAGGAGGGCAGTGTTGTGGGTGGAGGAGGGGGGTAGGCAAGTAATAGAAAGGCAAGTGTAGGGGGTAGAAGTAAAGTAAAGGAGGCAGGAAGGATAGGAAACAAAAGATATGTACAAACATAAAAAACAAAGATCAGGAGTAGATTATGTTTGGGAAAGTATATGTCTATATACCCATGTATATCTGTATGTGTATGCATATATCAAGAAACATCTAAATTATATTGTAGCCTTCTGGGGGAGGGGGACGGGGGAGGGAAAAAAGAACAAAGTTAGAAAGTGCAAAGCAGAGAACAAAAGAAAACAAGGAAGCAAAGAAAAGATGGATAATTCTGAACATAAGGTGTATTATTTATCATACAGGCTTTCGTGAAATGAAAATTTATTGTTGCATATTTTGAATCCTCTCCTATGTTCTGCTATGCACATGACATGCTTTTTTTTCTTTCTTACTTTATATTTAAGTTTCAATATTTAAGTTTATGATATATATTTGTTTCTTTTCTCTATTTTGTGTTTGTGTTCTGGTAAAATAAAATTTAATAAAAATTAAAAAAATAAAAAAAAGAAATTTGATTGTCTAAGGGGACTAGCTCATGTCCCTGACATGACTTCCATGACATAACTTCCTGGTCTCTTGAGTACAAAAGGTCACAAAGAACTCCAGTGCACTCTTTGAGGCTACTGACTAGCACTGGGAAGGTATGCTGAGCTTAATCAATGTGGTATCCTCACTCCCTATTCTTGTCGAATGATATTTTTTTCTATGAGTAAATAAACTCCCCTTTGTTAATTATTGAATGACTTGAATATCTCATTGTATGTAAGGTAGATTTTAGTGTAAGTAAGGTGGATTTTGTTATTTTTTTTTAAGATAATATTTCTCAGGTTCCACGGCCATAACAATCTCTAGTTCCCAGGCTCATTACTTCTAAACATCTCCAACACACTTGACAGTGTTATGTTATGATAAATAATATAAACATTTGTGCTTAAAATTGTCAATATCCACTGCTACTGCACAGTGAGATATAATGGTGAGATAGTGTAAACTTTTGAGGCTATTGTTGGCAAACTGCCTTCTTTGTCTGTTGCCCTATAAATCAGGTGGATGCTAGTCAGTGAGTGGGGAATATGACAGTGTAGTGCTGTGTGTGCCCTAATTGGCCCCCATCAAGGTTTAGGGGTATTTGTGATTTGTGATTTGGTTAATACATAGAAGAATGCATGTACCTGCCTCAACTGGCCCCCAGTGAGACCTTCGGGGATTTAGGGGAGTGCACAAGCTGTAATGCTGTGCCTGTCTTGACTAATCCCATTGAGACCTAGGGGTAGCTGCCTCCCCTTCTCTCCAGCAAGAGAAGGGTGATTAGGGAATTTTGTAGGAGTTGGTGCTCCCATTATCAGCAACTCTCTTTGAGAAGACTAGACTAGAATAAAATAAGATACCTTATTTAACCCATTAGTGTGGCTTCATTCCTGTCTTCCTGTCTAGTGGACCTGTGCTAGTGTCTTTACTTGTCTAACAATTGGCAGAAGCAGTATGTTATTTGTGAAACACTCATTCATTCCACTGTTGTTGTTATTCAGGTATTTTAGTCATGTCCTACTCTTCATGACCCATTTTGGGGGGTTTTCTTGGCAAAGATATTGGAGTTGTCTGACATTTCCTTCTCCAGATCATTTTACATATGAGGAACCTGAGGCAAACAGGGTTAACTGTCTTACTCAGTGTCACATAGCTAGTAAGTGTCTGAGGCCAGATTTGAATTCAAGATGAGTCTTCCTGACTCCAGGTCTCGTACTCTATCCATTGAGCCACCTAACTGCTCATTCATTCCACTAGCATACCTAAATTAGTTCGACATGAACTTGAGTCAGGCCTAGCTCACAAGCCATCAATAGTGAGAAAGAGAGTCAGAATGAGGACCAGAATGAGGAACCATGAGGAGATATTTTGAAAAGACTGACATTGACTCAATATAAGGAAAAACTTTTTAATAATTAGAGCTGCTTCAAAGAGGGGTAGGCTGCCATCACTGAAAGAAGCATGAGCTGGATTACTTAATTACCTAATCTGGATTATATTCAAGATGTCAAGCAAGATTCAAACACAGATACGACTTTAAATCCAAGGCTTTTTCTGCTATTCTAAGTTGTATTTGCATACAATAGTAACAGCCCACATGCTTCTAGATCTTTCCATTCTTTGTATTATTTAATTCTCCTGGTAATCTATTAGGTAGACAGGAAAAGGTTTATTCTGGGTTTGAGACTAAGGAGTCAAGTCAAGTGAAATCAGCAAGCAAATATTAGGCACCTACTATGTAATAGGTACTGTGTTAAGTGCTGGGGATACAAAGAAAGGCAAAAACAGTCTGCCCTCAAGGAGATCACAATCTAATGGGGGAGACAACATCAAAACAGTTATGTACAAATAAGATATTAGAGATAATTTGAGAGAAGCAACAAACATTAAGGGAGACTGGGAAAAGCTTCTTGCTGATGGTGGGGTTTTAATTTAAATTTAGTTTAAATTAATTTAAAGAACTCAACAAGCCAGGAGGTGGAAATGAGGAGGGAGAGAGTTCCAGACAGAGGGAACAGGCTTTGAAAATGCATGAAGTTGGAAGATTGAGTGTCTTGTGTGAGAAACGACCAGGAGCTAGTGTCATAGGACAACAGAATACATGGAGGGGATTAAGATATAAAAAGACTGGGAAAGTGGGAAAGGATTAAGTTATAAAGGGTTTTAAAAGTCCAACAATGGATTTTATATGTGATCTTGGAGTAATAGGGAACGAATGGAATTTACTGAATAGTGGAAGGGTGACATGGTCAGACCTGAGTTTTAGGAAAATAATTTTGACATCTGAGTAGAAGATAGCCTGGATTGAGGAGATACTTGTGTGATACCTGAGCAGCCAGCTATTGCTAAAAACCCCTGCCCCAGCCCCTAACTAAAAAAAACCCAGTTTGCATAAGAAAAACAGACTTAGTTCCTGCCATTTGGCGTTCAGCAGGTGTCCTTTGCCCCCTCCCCACCGACTGTTCTGGGTATATGGAGTATGGCCAAGGGAAGGGCCTGATGCTCAGCAATCTCTGTTTCTTTCCTGAGTGCGCTGAGAGATGTCTCTATCTTGTGTCAACAAACGCAACTGGAGCGTCCCTTGGTCTGCCTATGGCCTTGAAGGATGAAGGCCTCAGCCCCGGACATTCTCTTGAATTCCTTATTCATATCTTATGTAGTGGGATGTAAATGGCAAATTGGACAGAGAGATCCTGGGTTGTAATTCAGTTGACACTTTCTCAGCAGTATGATATGCTGTACTTGCAGTCTGTTTAGGAGGTTCCTCTTCATGTATCATGATTACAAAAGCGGAAGAGGCTTGCCAAGCCTGCTAAAATAACATATGCAAGTTTCAAGAGATAATTAACCACTGCTCCTTGACTTATTGTATAAATTTGACTTCTCCACCGCAAACTCTTGGTCATTCTGATTTGGGTTGAACCCTGAATGGCCGCCGGCTAATAAATTCTCCATTTAAAACTTACACTCTGTGGTGTGTCTCACTCACTCTTGGTGTAACACTTGAGTCTGGGAAACTAACCTGCACGTGACTGCAATAATCCAGGTATGAAATGATGAGGTACTATACCAGGGTGTACCAAAGGCAGAGTCAGAGGAGAGAAGAGGAGAAGAAAAGGAGCTGGAGCGTAGAATCCTGAGCTTCCTCTCTCTATCACCAGAATAAAGGCAGTCCTAAACATGTGTCCTTGTGAGTTCACTTTGGATAAGAAAGGAATATAGGTGTTCAAAGAAGAACCCTGTCTGCTCACCGACCTTATATTCCTATAGGAGCTAGGTCTTAAAAGAAAATAAAGATGTCAGTAATTAAAGACATGGAGATAGTTTTGGGGGTGGCCTTTAAAATTACAGGTATGAAAGGACAGTGTGAGAATGGGGATTAGCAAATCATCTAGTTTGGCTGGAACAAAGTGTATGATAGAGGAGGGAGAAGACAGAACGGGTATTAGGAAATGAACTCAGAAAGTAGATTATTCATAGCTTTAATCACTAAGCTAAGAAGTTTGTATTTTATTTTATAGGCAGTGGGTGGTAGGTGGAATGGGGTGGAGTTTGGGGTGGGTACTGACTTTGAACATAAAAATACTATGCTTAGACTAGTGCACTGGAAAGAGCTATCTGGTGCTATTATGAAGGAAGGGGAAAGTTGGGGGGCAGTGAGATTAGTTAGTAACTTATCATTGTAGCCCAGGTGAAAGCTGGTGAGACATATGATTAGGTCTATTGGGAAAGTGAGTGGAGATAGGAGATATATCATGGGGGCAGAAATGATAGGCTTTGACAATTAATCAGAACATGAGAGTAAAGGAGAAGAAAGAATTGATAGTGTCTTAAATTACAATCATTGGTGACTGAGAGGATTGTGATGCAATTAGCAGAAGTGGGGACACTGGGAGGAGAAGAAGGTATAAGGGAGAAGATGATAAATGAGATAAAATTTGAACCTACCAAGACCGAAGTGATGGTGGGCTATCCAGATAGGGACATCCAGCAAATAGCAGAAGATGTGGGATTAGGGTTCAGATTTGGGGGCTGGATACATAGATTTGAGAGCCATTTGTATAGAGATATAACTGAAGTCATGGGGATAGGACCATCAGAGGTGAGAGTGGAGAAAGAGGTCTGAAGACGGGCTATTGGGAGATACACCTGTTGGGTGAAGAGAACGAGGGAGCAATGAAGGATCATATGGTTTTAGAGTTAGAAAAGGCCTTTGGGATCATCCCATCTCAAGTCTCTCATTGTACAGTAAGGAAGAAAGGAAGGAAACAAGCAGTTATAGAGAGTGTTCTAAGTCCTTTACAAATATCATCTCACTTGATCCTCACGACGACCCTGGAGGTAGATACTACTATTATCCCCATTTTCCAGCTGAGGAAGCTCAGGCAGACAGAAGTTAAGAGACTTACCCAGGGTCACACAGCTATGGAAAGTGTCTGAACTCAGGTCTTCCTGAGTCCATGCCCAGCACTCTATTCCTATCACTACCTGTCTTACAGACAGTGAACCAAAGTCCCCCAAAGGGACTTGCCCAAATGATAGGATTAGGATTTGATCCTAGGTCTTCTGACTCCAGAATTCAGGACTCTTCCCACTGTATCTACCCACCTCACAGAATTGTTTGAGTATATCACTTTTATAAACCTTAAGGCACTACAGAGACTAGAGGTGATATTATTATAGACAGTCTAAACTCTGAAACTTAGGATTATAGGATCACAAATCTAGAGCTGGAAGATGGAAGAAGCCATCTAGTCTAAACTCCTCATTTGTACAGATGAGGAGGCCGAGGCCCAGGGACGTTAAGGATGACCAAGGTCACATAGGGAAAGCACCAGAGTTGGAAACTGACTCCTTTCACTGCAGAATTCAAGCTCTTTTCTTAGCACCTTCCTCATTATTATTATTATTGTTATCTTACTAGTCTCCCTTCTGACAAAGACTTATCAGGCGCGTAGGAGGAGGATCAGGTGAAAGTAATGTCATGTAAACCACTTATTGATATGAAGGGCTTAACAGTTTGGGGGGAAGGTAAATACATGAAGCTAATGCAGGGATAAAATGAGAAGTTGATGCTTCTGTTTCCCCACCCCCCACCCCCCACCCCCCAGAGAGAATTCTGCAGTGTGGTGGTTCTATGCATTTTCCTTCAAACTGGCCTGGTTGCCAGGGCCGAATGGCTGATATCCCCAGGATTCTGTAGCTGGTACTTGGAACCCTGGGGCTCAGTGAGCACTGAGACTCAGGGCTGTGCAGTCGCATCTCCTTTGAGCTCGGTTACTCTCATTCTCAGAAAGCTTGGCTCTCTCTTTTTCTCACAGCGGAAAACACTGATCCAGAGACAAATACATTCCCTTTTGGAAGCAGGGCGGAGGTTGTGGAGAGGGTTAAGGGGAGGGAAGTAGAGCTGAGGGGTGGGTGGGTGGGGGCAAGACTTGTCTGGGGAGACCATGGCCAGGTGTTTCCCTTTCTCTTCATCTGTGGGCCAGAGCATCCCTACTGTCTCCCCAAAGCCATCTCCAGCATTGAAGATCAAAGAAGAAGTCCCAGGTCCTTCAGGTGAGGAGGTGGGTGGGAAGACCAAAGAAGAGATTACAGGAAGATTGTGGATATGGGTCACTGGCAGAGAGAGGGTATGGGATAGAATGTAGTTAAGATGAAGCGAAGATCAAAAAGGGAAAAGAGCAGCCAACAGGGAGTTAAGAGACTTGGGTTCTAAACTGAGATCTGTATTAGAGATGTGTGATTAGAACTAAGTCCTACACAGCCTTCTGTCATGGGGTAAGTCACTTTTCCTCTCTGATTCTCTTTCCTCCCCCATAAACAAGTGGGCATGACAAAATGATTTCTACCCTTCAGTTTTTAAATCCTATAGAGAAGCACAGGGGCTAGAAGTGGGGGTGAAGTATCATTGGAAGGAGAACCAGGAGAAGTTTCCTCAGAAACCCACAGAGGAAAGAGGAAGTAATAATGAGGAAGAGGGGAGAGAGAGAGAAAGAGGGAGAGAGAGAAGAAACAGAAAGGATGAGAGAAAGGTCTTAGGGCAAGACTGGAGGTAGGAAAAGGTAGAGGTAAGACTGTGAGGGAGTAGAAGTGGCTACAGGATGGGGGGGTGGGTGGAAATGGAAGGATGAGGAGGTTATGAAGGAGTAGAGGAAAAGTTGAGGGAGGATGAAAGAGGCTACAGAAGAGGAGATAGGAAGGGTTAGAGAGAAGGATAGGAAAGAATAGAAAGAATCAGCACAGGAAATGGGACAAGATAGAGGAAAAGGTGGAAGAGGGGTACATTGAACCACAAGACAGAAGGTGGAAAGGATGAAGGGGAATGGTGGGAGTAGGTAGATGGAACCACAAGATAGCAAGTGGAGGGATCAGAGGGAGTGGTGGATGAAGGTGAATGGAGCCCCAGGACAAAAGGAGTGAGTTGGAGAGAAGGGGCCATTGAACAGGAGGTGGGAGGGGTCAAAGGAAGGGTGCAAGTTAATGAAGAGGGTAGCTAGAAGGCTTGAAGGAAAGGATTAGAGGGAATAATAGGACCCCTTAAGGCAGCATATTGGGGAGGGTGAAGGGAAGGTTTGGAGGGAATGAAAGGGCTGGAGGAGGACACTGATTAGCTGGAGTTCTTCTAGAAGACAGGGACCAAGATGATGGAGAGGCTGGAGATCATGCCATATGAAGAACAGTTGAAGAAACTGGGAGTGTTTAGCCTGGAGCAGAGAAGATTTAGGGGAGATATGCTATCTGACTTCAAGTATCTAAAGGGCTCTTATGGGAAAGAGGGATTAGATTTTGTTTTTTCTGCCTGGCCCCAGAAGGCCAAACTAGGAGCAGTGGGGAGATGTTGCAGAGAGGTATATTTTAGTGCAATGTAAGGGACATCTTCCTTAAGAATTAAAATCTATAAATGGAATATACTGCCTCAGGAAGTGGTGAGTCCTCTGTCATGAGAGGTCATCAAGCAGAGGCATACTTGTGAGTATAGTATAAAACTGATTCCTCTGCAGATATGGGTTGGATTTCAAACATCCTTGCATTTCTTAGATTTGATGATTCTGGGAAGTAGAGGATGAGTGAAGGTAGTTAAAGTGGGCCAAGAGAAGGTAACCAAAGGAAGACAGTTTGCTAATGGCTTCTGGTTTCTCTCTTCCAGCCACCTGGATACCAACTAGTTTACCTCCCAGGGCTCAAGGGCAAAAGAGGAAACATTCAGACAGGACACTTACAGGAACCCAGGACAGGTGGGCTGTGAAGGGCATGTTTGGTCTCAAAATGCAGCTGAAGAGACGTAGGATGTCCACAGTGAGGCCTGAGGATCACAAGGCCTTCAATAGGCTGCTAGGTAGGAATGGAGGGAGCTCCTCCCTCCTCCCTAACACTTTAAACCACCTTCCCTCCCAATTGTCTTTCTTAACAATGAAAACTATCCAATAATGGAACAGGAAATCTCAAGAGATTGGTTATTAGAAGCCCTTGACTGGAGGTGTTCAAGGAGAGGCTGATATCCTCACAGGGGCTCCAGATGTGCTATCTTCTCCCTATTTGGTTCCAGTCTTGGGTCTTTCAATGGTCCCTTTTCCAAGAAGGGAATAGAACAGGGGGCACAGCTTCTTCTCTTGGCTCCACTCTCCATCTCCAACCTAATAGAACGTCCCTCTGTCTCCCTCCATAGAGGATCCTGTCGTCCAGAGCTTCCTGGCCTGGGACAAAACACTTCGGGTGTCAGACAAAGTAAGACTCTCACCCATGGCTTGGCCTGGGTTATCCATGTACAACATCCTTTTTAGAAACTCTGATCCTCCCCATCTCCAAACTGCCCTCTGCCCTGCCAATAACCCTCTACCCCCATTACAGATGCAATGGAGGTCCTGATTTCCTGGCTCCCATCCAAGAAGGAATGCTGGTCCGAGTTCTGTATTCTTTTCTACCTCTGAGAATTAGAGCCTGGAGACCCCAAATTGCCATTGCCTAACATGAGCTCCCTGCTTTAGCCTCTTCTTTTCTCCATTTCTGTACCTCCTGTCCTTTTATCGCATACTTCCTCTGCTCCAGGTCTTGTTTTTTCTAAGATCTAAAGTACATCTACAATTCAGATACACACTGCCCTTATGTCCCACAGTCTGTTTTTTTTTTTTCTCCCTGTTTTGGTAACCCATTCTTCCCAACCTACTGTCTTGCTTTGCCCCCAGGCAGGATCCAAATCTCCCCTATCCAGACTCTGCCCAACTCTATCTCCTCCCTAGTATATCCTCTCTGTAACTGTCCACCCCCTTCCCTTCCTGACAGTGACCGCCCCCCCTCTCTTTCTGTTCATCAGTATCTCCTAGCAATGATCATAGCCTACTTTGCCCGGGCGGGCCGTCCTCCCTGGCAATACCAGCGCCTCCACTTCTTCCTGGCTCTGTGAGTGGTTTATTATTTCCCTTATCCAATGGCCTCCCTCTCTTACCAGAACAACTATCCTCCATCTGCTAATGCTTTATGGTATTTGGGGCAAAGCACTTGAACCCTCTGAGCCTTAACTCGTCTTATTGGTCAGTCAATAAGCATTTATTAAGTGTTTACTATGCACCAGGCACTGTATTAAGTGCTAGAGATAAAATGAAAGACAAAATGGCTAAATCTGCAGGCCTGAGTTCTGTCCCAGCATTGCCATGGACTTGCTCTGTAAGCCTGAATAAATCTTTTCTCTTTTCTGGGCCTCAATGTCTTCCTTTGTCAAATGAGGGGTGGGGCAGGATTGAACTAGATAATTTCTAAGGATCCTTCTAGCTCTGGCATTCAGTAACTCCCCTGCTGTCAGAACTCAGAATGACTTTCTCAGGGCAAAATTTTTCTCTCATTAGCTTTGCCAAACTGATCAAACCAGTCAAGGAGGATGGGAAGTGGGGGGCCACAGCTGTATAGTTCTCATCAAAGCAGGAGAGAAATGCTAATGTTAGAGTCCTGCAGGATTGTGACCAAGATGGTGAAGGGACCAGGAGACCATGGCTTATTGAAGATTGGTTAATGACTCTGGGACTGTTTATCCTAGAGAAAGGAAGACTTGGGGACATGATCACTGCCTTCAAGGTGACTTCTAATGACATTTCCAGATGTAAAATACCATGATTCCATTTAAAAGGCAATCATGTAGAAAAGAGATTAAGATTTTTTTTTTGGCTTGGTGCTAGGGGACAGAATTAAAAGCAATAGGGGGAAGTTAAAAAAAAGGCAAATTTCATCTCCATTTAAAAAAAATTCTGTTAACAGTCAATGAATTGTCTTGGGCAGTGGTGAGTTCTGTGTCATTGGATACCTTTAAAGGGAAGTTGGCTGACAACTTACTAGAGATATTGTAAAAGGGACTCAACTTGGATTGACCACCCTAGGGTGGCCTTCCCTATTCTGACATCCTAGGATTCTGTGGGTCTGGGTGGGTGTGCAGAGGGTGTGGTAGATTTGCTCCATTGGTGGAGCTCTCAGTGATTTCACAGGAAGTAGGGGGAAGTAGATTATAGTCTGGTAAAGATCTAAGATGACCCCACTAAATGGAAATCTGGGATTAAGGCTAAACCACTTTCCCCTTTTGGCCTTCCACAGCTACCTGGCCAATGACATGGAGGAAGATCGCCAAGGGCCAAAGCATGGCATATTTACCTTCCTTTTTGGCCAGGACCGCACTCAGCGTGTCAAGTTCCAGTGGCTTCGGGCACAGCTCTTCAGGGCCATTGGTTGGAAGGCATGGGTTACCCGAGAGGAGTGTGAGGAGGTAGGATATATTGGGGAGGAGAGGTGAGGTCAGGAGTACTAGTTATGAGGAATCTGTGGCTGGTCTTTGGGACTATGAGGGGTATAGACCTCAGGATTGCAAGGGCTCACTTTATCTGCATAGTCACATCTTATTTTGTTTTATTCCTTTACAGATTCAGGCATATCAGCCTGATCATTGGGTGTGGAAGCGTGACCGGGCCCTCCTTCAATAGAACTCCATAATAAGGAGCCTGTGAGTAGTAGCTGGAGGCAGGAACAGCAGAGGAGGGTCCTCATCAGAGCAGAGCAGAGCAGAGATGAGATGAGATGAGAAGATGGTCCATTCAGGAGTGTGAAGAAGGAGCTGTCACTCCTTCTACTTACTGCTTAAGAGGTCCTAACCTCACCGACTTTATAGCAAAACCATCAGACAGACCTAGTCAGCCCCAGACTGACCTAGTAAGCCTAGGCAGATCTGACTAGTCACACACAGACAGATACATCTGGAGAAGTCAGATACAACTAGACTAGAGCTATAACTAAGAATTTTTGTGTCCAGGGCAGGGCAGGGTGGTTATGTGTGTGTGCGTGTGTGCGTGTGTGTGTGTTACTTATCTAGGCTGCAGCTGACATAGGGAGGGATTATACCCTGGGACAACGTACTTATCATCCTTTCAGTTTTGGCACTCTGGGGGCAAAGCCCAGGTATTCTGACCTGGTTATAGCTAAAACAGAGTCTCAATCATACCAATCCAATGTAGACCAACTGGCCCAGTGAGATACAAAGTCGTAGGTAATATAATAGAAAGACACAGACAGATCAGGTTATACAGACATACATGCGGATGCATAGAAAGATATAGTCAAGCCCAGTTATTCAGATCCAAGCAGATGTAGTCAGTAGACCCAGCCAGATAGATCCAATTACAAACTGACAAGCAGACATTGTCCTACCCAGGAAGCTAGGTAGTCAAAGACAGTGGAATAGATCAGAGAGAGAAACACAAGTAGATGTAGTGATACAGTGACATCCAGCTGGAGAGGTACACTTAAAGCACGCAGGAGCTACAGAAGAGGTGAGTTATGGGTTATGTATAAGGTTTAATGGAGCATACTTCAATAATTTAAGAATCTGATTTAGATCAGTGTGGAACAGACCCCACCCTGATGCAGACTGCAGCTTCACTGTGCCTTGGTAGGTGGTTCCATCACCCAGTAGACAGGATTCTGGTGTCAGCCTTTCTATATTTCCCCCAGCTTGTCCTGGAAGGCACCCACACACAGTCTGGGCCCTTCCACTCCGACCTTGCCAGAACTTGAATTTCCTTTGCAGTCTTTTTGCCAACTCCCTATTGCCTCCATGTTATACTGAGGCATTGGAGGAGGATTGTGGTTAGGCCTAAATCTCTTTATGATCATAAGTGTATACATCAGAGCCTACATGCTTTTTGGAGGAGACCTGATGTAGGTGGTCAGGGATGCCAAAATTGATAGCCCTTGGGAAGATAAAGGCCAAACTATTTTAATGAAGGAGAAGGGGAGGAAAGGAGGGAGCTGGGGAATGGGAAGGGAAGGGAAGGGGTAGTGAAGGGGAATCGAAAGGAAAAGGGAGAATCAAGAGGACGTTGATGGAGAAAGAAGGACAGAGAAAAGAAAGAGCAGAAAAATGAAGAGACCAAAGAAGAGAGAGAAGAAAAATAAAACAGGACAAAAGGAGGGACCAAAGTTTCATACTGCCTGTAGGTATGATCCCATACCCCTTCCCAACTATGGTGAGTTGCTTGCTTTTGTTTTTGTTGGGGATAGGGTGGTGGGGGAACCTATACATACACTTACTGTTACAGAAAACTTTAGTTGGTAGAGGTTTATTACCAAATGCTAAAGGTTGGGAAACATTGGCTAGCTAGTTTAGGGGCAGTTAGGGTTAAAAGTTAGGGAAAGGGATGGTTATAGTGTTAGGGATTGTGACTTCCCCTTAAAGTCATGTTTCAGAATCCACACTATGGTTGAAAGTTACGTTTAAGGGAGTTATTCAGAATTAGACTCTGGTGGTAGATTCTAACAGATGATATATGTTTGGGGTTTGAGGTAGGGATTTAGGATTAGGGTAAATTAAGGTTTAGGCTAAGAATTATTGTTAAATTTTAAGAGATTATGGTTGAGTTAAGATTTTGGTTACATATAGAATAATGGTTTGGGTATAGGTTAGAATTGGGGGGAAAGGGATTTTTATAGGTGGGCATAATAGATTAGGTTTAGGATTCAATGTCAATTCACAAGTTAGTGCAATGATTATAATTTGGGCAGAAGGATATGGTTAAAAAATGGCAGTTTTTCAATCTTTTACATTCCTAGTATCTTGTCCTCACTATTCTCACTATTAGAAACAGGTGGGACCTCCTTCTCAGATACTTGTCTAGTCAGACTACTTGGTTCCAGTTTTCATCGGCAGCCAACCTTGACTCATCCTTGATCACCTCACAAATATGGATCCTGACCACCCCACTCTGTGAGTCCTTTCAGCCACAAAAACCAGCCAGATCCCCCTTCAGGAGTTGCCAACCCCTCAGACTTCTGCTGACCCAGGTGCTGACTCAGAGGGAAATAGGCACAAGAGTAGGGTTTGGTTGACTACCTTCTACACACTTCAGCTAAGAGTTCTGCGAGGTACCAGGCTCACTGGATCTATATTGAGAATACTCTGCAATAGTTCAATGGAGAGTCTGGTAAGGAGATAGAGTCCCCAGCATTGGATTTATGTGCATGTGTACATACATACAATACATACATATATGCATACATGCATACGATAAAATGTATGCGCATGTATGCACACATGTGTATACATCTATATGCACAGTCTTACACACACATGCACATATTGTGCATGTGCAGTCCTGCTACTTTCACCTAAGGGAAACAGCTATCCCTGCACATATTGATACCTCTATGAAGCATTGGCGGTTGTTTACAATTGATGACTACATCTTGGAATGTTGTGACAGAGAGAACACAGGGTTACAGTCTGCCAATAGCTGCAAGATGTTGTAAGACACTTACAGTTGGACCAGTCTCTAAAGTCTGAACTTTTCTGTGACCTCCATTGAGTTTGGGCAAATTACTGGTAGGAGAATGACAGAAATTTTGGAAGCAAAAAATGCAGGTAAAAATATTTTGCTGACTAAATCTTGATTGACTAAAATAAAAAGAGAGAAGAAGGAAAGAGAGAGATGTAGGAAATAGAATTGAGAAAGTAAGGATAAGGGAGGGAAAGGAGACCAAAAAAGGAGGAAAAAGGGAAGATTCAAAGAAAGAACAAAATAAGGAAATAAAAAGAATGAGAAAAGAGGAAGGGGAGAGGATGAAGAGGGTACAACAAAGGCATAGAGAGGAAAGAAAGAGGGGACCAGAGAAGAGAAAACAGAAGAGCAAAAGATAATAGGATTATAGATTAAGAGGTGGAAGGTACTTTAGGGACTATCTAAATTTAATCCCTTAATTTTATAGATAAAATATCTGAGGCCCAAAGAAGACAAGTGGCTTGTCCAAGGTCATAAAAGTAGTAAATAGCAGATTCACACATTGGTCCTTGGCTCCAAATCTGGCACCTTTTCTGGAGGAGACAGAGGGAAAGAGCAAGAGTGGAGGAACACAGCGTGGAGAGATGGGCACAAAGAGACTGGCAAAGAAGAAGTAAGAGTTCTGTCCCTTTTCATCTCAGCTTTTTCCCTTTCTCAGCTTCCTTTCCTTACCATCTTCTCTCAAAACTGGAGGAAATAAGCAGACACAACTTCAGAGCTGCTTATGGGAAGGGGCAAAAGAAATCCCTCCTGTCCCCTTGAAAAAGCCAACCTTTTTTCTTCTTTCCTTTCCCATCCTTCTGCCTTTTCTTTTCTCATTCTTGTCCTCTTCCCTTTTGCTCTGTCTTTACCAATTTTTTTAAACCTTCTCTTCCATGACCTTCCCAGTGTGTTATTTCCTCATTATCTAACACTCTTTATATCTCTTATTTCTCCTCTCCATTCTTTCATCCTTGTTCTCAGCCCTGTCACTCCTTTTTCCCCCTTCCATTCTCATGCCCTTTTATTCTCATGTCCTTCTTGTCTTTCTCTTGAGTTCTCCTTTATTTTCTTGTTTTCTCTCTTCTTTTATTTTCTTCTAAACTCCTTTTTTCTTTCCTAGTATCTCCCCTTCCTCTTGCTATATCTTAATTTATAGAGTCAATATTTTTCAAAGGGCCACCATCACCTTAGCTTTGCCAGCATTTATATGAAATTCTACCATTTTTGTTAGCCCCATATCTCCCCATCAAACAAAACATATACAGATCTTAACATCATGTAAAATTTAGCGCTCTTGAGATGGATCACATAATGAAAAAAAAAATTGGAAATACCAACTTAAAGAGTTAAAGTATATGGTTCAAAGTTCATTCAGTATTAAGACTTTAGAGTTCAAGGACAGGATTTTCTCATAAGACAGGGGCTAAAAGTCCTGGTTTAACATTGGGGTTGGGAGTTCCTGTGATGGGTTAGGATGCAGGGTGATTAACAGAGGAAAGAAAAACACGAGTTATAGAATGGCTGATATTCAAGTCATGTTCCAGGTTAGGATTAGAGTTGTGATCAGAAAGCACGCCTCTTTAGGCTCAAGAGTCAAATTTCATATTATGACTAAATTTAGAGGGTAGAGTTTAGAATTCAAGGTTCTAAAGTTATAAAGTAAATAATGATCAATGTCAAAAATAATTGTGTGTGTTTGTGGAGGGGGGAGGCCCTTCTTCCTCAATTTCCCATTCTCATATCTTACTACTCTTTCCTGGATATCTAACCTATACACCCTCCTTCTTCCAAGGCAAGGCAAGGAATGGATTGTCAGAAGGAGGCTAATAATAGAAGTTGGGGTGGGGGAAGAAAAAAGGGACTTTATTAGGAGATACCAAAAGAAGAGTCTTTTTCCAACCCTGGCATTGGACCAAAAAGTTGGAAGGAGTTACCTTGGAAAGATGGTAATGGAAATCATGGAGGGAGGGGCCTCTCTGGAGATGGTCCAGGAGTCAATCTCAATACAAACAAACTGTACAATGTAGATTTTCTAAGACAGTGCCTGATCTCCCAATGCACCTAGGAAAGCTTGAAATGGGGGACAGCATAGAATTGTTGCAGTTTCATGATGTGAGGGTCATTTCAAAAGAATTCAGACTCATACCATCTCCGATCCAAGTAAAGGCATTTGTTAAGAGTGGTGCCTCTCATGGATTGGCAACTTATCAGAGGAAGACAGGCAATTTGATAATGTAATGATGCTAATTTCCAACAGAAATTTTGAATATTTAAAAGGTAGGAGGGGTTTGTCAAGGGACTAGGTAATAGGGGTGGGGACCCCACCTTGGTAGAACTGCACATGCAATTACCCATAATGCATACAGAAAAACCCATTTGGGGGGCATGTATGTATGATAATGATATTATAATAAGCCCACTCTATGTCATAAGTTCACCTAAAGGACAGCTTTTGCTATTTTTATGCAGGTACCTACTTAGGGAAAGTTCCTTCTTTTGTTTTGGGGTCCATATCCCACTCAAACATGCTGGTGGTGCTGTTTTCTGATTGGCTGGCTATGATGTTTATGTGTGAGATGAGATGGATGTAGTTTTGATTGAGTACATGGACACACCTGCCATTTCTGTGAGAAATATAAGGAATGGGGCTGGAGTCAGTGGCTAGCTGGAGGTAGTGGCTAGAATCCTAACACATGGACATGCCTGGTGTTCTAGTGGGGTATGAGTTCATGGACATGGCTACTGTTTTAGTGAGGCAGTGAGGCATATATGGGGAAGTTAGGATACTGAGTCAGGAGGGCAGTGGGTCTGCTCTTCAGTGAGGTCTATGATTGAGTCTGGGGTCTTGTGGTATAGTTAAAGCCAGATTGTGCAGTTAAATTAAGACATGCCTGCTGTTCAGTGAAACACATAAGGAAGTTAGAATACTGGGGCTGGCAGCAGTTTTATTAGGATTCCATCAGAGTCAGGCTAAGAACATGGAGGGGACTTCAGCACAATAAAGAATGAGACACGTCATTTCAGAGTGTGAAGAAGGGCACGAATGGAGAGTTGTCATTTATAGGCAAGAAAAAAATGTGAGTAGGAGATGAGGAAACAATTTGTTCCACTTAGAAGAGTTAAAGCAAGCGGGTCCCAGGAAAAGAAGGGGCTGAGTTTGGTGGATTGGATGAAGCAATTACTGAAATAAAGGTACAGATCTTTGAGAAGGAGAAGCTGATTGAAATATTGAGAGAGGAAGAGAGGGAAAAAGAAAGACAAAAGGAGATAGAATAGAAGAGAAAGAGGAAGGGTAAAGGAGAAAAAGAGAAGATGAAATCAGAAATGGGGATGAAAGATGGAAATAAGGAGACAAGAAGAGACAGAGGGAAAGACAGGATAGGGAAAGGATAGTAGAAAAGAGAAGGGAACTATAAGCAAACTGGGAGAGCAAGGAATAGTTTACCTGTTAGATTTATGGAGAATAGAAGAATTTATGATCAAACAAGAGGCAGAGAACATTATGAAATGCAAAATGGATAATTTTGATTACATTAAATTGAAAAGTTTTTGCACAAAGCCAATGCAAGCATGATTGGGGAGAAGCAGAAAACTGGAAAAGAATTTTTACAGCCAGTGTCTCTGATAAAGGCCTCATTTCTAAAATATATAGAGAACAGAGTCAAATTTATAAGAATACAAGTCATTCCCCAATTGATAAATGGTCAAAGGATAGGAATAGGCAGTTTTCAGATGAAGAAATTAAAGCTATCTATAGTCATATGATAAAATGCTCTAAATCACAATTGATTAGAGAAATGTAAATCAAAACAACTCTGAGGTACCATTATTAGGTTGGCTAACATGACAAAACAGGAAAATGATAAATGCTGGAGAAGATGTGGGAAAATTGGGACACTAATGCAGTGTTGAAGGAGTTGTGAACTGATCCAACCATTCTGGAGAGCAATTTGGAATTATGCCCAAAGGGCTATAAAACTGTGCATACCCTTTGACTCAGCAATCCCAATTCCAGGTTTGTATCCCAAAGAGATCATAAAAATGGGAAAGGGACCCACATGTATAAAAACCTTTATAGCAGCTCTTTTTGTGGTGGTAAAGAAATGGAAATTGAGGGAGTGCCCATCAGTTGAGGAATGGCTGAATGTGTTGTGGTATATGAATATAATGGAATACTATTGTGTTCTAAGAAATGATGAGCAAGCAGACTTCGGAAAAACCTGGAAAGACTCATATGAACTAATGCTGAGTGAAGTGAGCAGAACCAGGAGAACATTGTACACAATAACAGCCACAATGTGTGATGACTGACTTTGATAGACTTACCTCTTATTAGCAATGCAAGGATCCAAGACAACCCCAAAGGACTCATAATGGAAAATGAACTATGGAATCTGAATGCAGATTGAAGCACGTTATTTGCTCTCTCTCTCTCTTTTTGTTTCTTTTGTCGTGGTTTCTCTCATTGGTTCTAATTCTGCTTTACAATATGACTAATGTGAAAATAGATTCAATATGAGTATATGTGGAGCCTATATCAAATTACATGCAGTCTTGGGGTGGGGGGAGGGGAGAGATGGGAAGAAAATTTGGAACTCAAAATCTTATGGAAGTGAATATTGAAAACTAAAAATAAATAATTTTAAAAAAGAAAAGAGAAGAGACATAAGAAAAAAAGGAGAGACCAATACATGCAGAAGAGATACAGAAGGAAGTCTCTAGGGCAAATAGGTAAGCTGTAAGATCTGTAGAATAATTTTAGTGGAGGGAGAGAATCTGTGTAAGGTGGGATAGAAGTATCTCGAAGGTAGGAAGGATGGGAACTCATAGAAGAAGCAAGTAATAAAAACATTGTTTTTGTATACCCTCAAAGGTTATCTTCTTGCTTACTCCAAACTTAGGTCTCACAAGAAGGGATATCGAGAAAGGGAAAGACACCTGAAGAGAGAGCAGCTGACAATATGAGAAAAACTGAAGACAGAAGACTACCTGAAAGCAGATGTCTAGAGGCACACAAGCAAAAAGAACAAATGATGGTGAAGCCCCTAAAGAAAATAGAATGACCGAGTGGATGGCGCCGGAGGCGCACACACCTCGCATGGCTCCGGCGGCCCCGGGACCTCAAAGGGCATCCCCAACGCTGCCAGGACTAGACTCACGACGGCGGAGTGCGCTGCCTCAGCTCTGGTTGCTGCTCCTGCTGACCCCCTGGTGCTCAGCTCCTGTTGGCTTCATCCAGGTCACGGTGTCCAAGTCCTTCCAAGTGATCATCCTCTTCCAGCCCGTGACCTTTCCCTGCTCCTACCAGGTGTCAGGAGTGCCCACCCATCCTATAGTGCTCTGGAACTCTGTCGGGTTCACATTGCGGATGCTTTCTCCTCAGCCCGCTCTGACAGCCAGCTCAACGCCCAGCTTGCTGCTAGCAACCCAGGCTACAGCCCCTATGTGGAGTGTCAGGACAGCTCCCGAACAGTGAGGGTGGTGGCCATGAAGGAGGGGAACGCTGTGACTCTAGGCGAATTCTACCAAGGGCGACGGATCACCATCACTGGGGATGCCGACCTGACCTTTGACCAGACTGCCTGGGGAGACAGTGGCGTCTACTACTGCTCTGTGGTTTCTGCTCAGGACCTCCAAGGCAACAATGAAGCTTATGCTGAGTTCATCGTCCTGGACTGGCTCTTTGTGGTCTTCATTGTCTTGGCTGCCTTCTTGGTCTTCCTCCTCTTGGGCATCTGCTGGTGCCAGTGCTGCCCTCACACATGTTGCTGCTATGTACGCTGTCCGTGCTGCCCGGATAAATACTGCTGTCCCGAGGCCCTGTATGCTGCTGGTAAAGCTGCTACCTCAGGGGTCCTGAGCATTTACGCACCCAGTGGCTACTCACCCAGCACCTATGCTCACCTCGCTCCAGTCAAGGCTTCTTCCTCTCCACCCATGATCACAATGGGTCCTGTCCACAACGGCTTCGCAGGGGATTTTGACCGACAGAGCTCAGTTGGTGGCCACAGCTCCCAGGTGCCCTTTCTTCGTGACACAGACAGTACCAGAAACTCGGAAGTAAGAAGTGGTTATCGGATCCAGGCCAACCAGCAGGATGGCTCCATGAAGGTGTTGCACTACATGGAGAAGGAGCTGGCTAATTTTGACCCTTCCCGGCCTGGCATGCCAAATGGCCGTGTGGAGAGGGCCATGAGTGAAATGGCGTCCCTTCATGAAGATGACTGGTGCTCCAGGCCTCACCAGGCTCCTCACCCTCGTCCAAGATGAACATTTGGACTATCGATCCCAAAGGAGCCCAGGAGGATGGGAGAGGGATCACGAGCCGAGAGTGGGATCGGGAGCGAGAGCTAGAACGTCCGCGAGATCGGGGGGAATGCTGGGAAGCCGGGTGGCCCCGAGCTCACTCGGTGGATGCCCTGGATGACTTGGGCAGACCCAGCTCCTTGGAATCAGGAAGGACATCCCCTTCGGAAAGGAGGCGGGGCCAGCTTCGTGCATCTCCCCGAAGCCGCAGCAGGGATGACCTCTACTCCCGATCTGGAGACCCCTACTACGATGATTTCAAGTCCCGCGGCAGACCCCTGGATAATGTTTGCCGGGACCCACATGGGAGCTACAGCCGGTCCAGAGACCATGAGTATGATGGGCGGTTCTTGGAAGATGTGCTAAGAAAAAAGGAGGTGGGGGAGAGGAGGAGACCCCACAGGGAAGAGGAAGAGCCCTATTACCCCCCAGCTCCCCCTCCCTATTCTGAAACGAAGTCACAGTCCGCCCGAGAAAGGAGGCTCAGGAAGAACCTAGCCCTGAGCCGGGAAAGCCTGTCGGTCTGACTCGTTGCCGTTCACTTCGGCTTTTGTAGTTTTTGTGTTTTTTTAATGTGTTTGGGGGAGGAGGGGAGTTTATCTTCTGCTTATGCTCAATAAATTTTTTAATCACTTGGGAAAAAAAAAGAAATAGAATGACCAAAGAGAGCAACTCATGCACATTCTGAAGATCTGAGCGGAGCAACTAAGATGTGAAGAAAAGAAGAGGAGAACAAATCTTTAAATAAGCAGCTGAATGATTAAGAAAAGTGGAGGAGAGGGGCACTGCAGGAGAAAAGGAAGCCATTGAAGAAAGAAGCACCAGAGATCTGGGAAACTGGAGAGGCAGAAGAAACTGGCCTGAGAGGCTCAGCTGAAGTGCTGAGAACAGCGACCACTTGAGGAGGAACAAAAGACATGGGATTGACTGAGGCATAGCTGAGGAACTGTGAACAATAGAGGAGAGAATACCTCTTTTTTTTAAACTGGGTCTCCCTATCTAACCCAGGTGGGAAGTGAAGTGGCACCCCCAGGTCTGATTCCTCTACTGATTGATGCTTTTGAACTGCTCCATTTTTGCCCTGGTCTTATTTAGCCAGGTAGGCCCCTACTCCAGGGGGCTCATCATACTGGTGCTGCACTGAGTGTGAACGCCCACTGCAATTCAGAATTTCTGAACTCTGTGGATCCATTAGCATCAGCCTCCCTCTTAACAAGGATAATTGGTGTGCACTACCACACCCAGTCCTGAGAGCAACTTCTAAAGAATGGTTAGAGGAGATGGGAACAGAGCAGTTGAACCATGAAAACAGAAAAGCGTAGTTAAAAAGAAAAATTGAGGAGATTGAAACCAGGAGATAAAAACAGCTAAAGAGTTGTGAATGACAGAAAAGAGCAACAGCTGAAAAGACTGTAGCAGGGGTGATGTAGCTGTCTATGACAGAAATGAATGAGCAGCCCAGGAAAAAGGAGAAACAGAGAAGACTGGAGCAGAGAGATGATAGCTATGTGGACCTAATTTCTCTGAGGAGAAAGAAGCAAAGGATATTGAGGAGGCGCTGAAGTCATGAAAAGAGAGGAGAATAGATGAAAGAGATGGGAGCAGCAAGGGATAACAGAGAACTGGAGAAACAAAACAAATTACTAAAGAGCTGTGAACAGTAGAGAAGAAGAAAAAGGAGAAGCAGAAGAGATTGGAATAATTCAGAAACCTTGTAAAAATAGACAAGAGAAAACTGAAGAGGACATAGAAACAAAAGACAAAGGAGCAGATTTATGGAAATAGCTAAAGAGTCAGGAAAAATAGAAAAGACAATAGAGAAGGCAAGAATGGAGCAGGGAGTTGGGAGCATCCAAGCAGCTATAAAACACAGAGAAGATATAAGCAGCAGATGAGGACAGAGAAGTCTGGGGCAGAGATTTTGACACAGTGTGAGGAACACCCAAAAGAGAGAAAAAATAGCCAAGAAAGAAGGCACGAATGACAGGAGCATATGAAGGGTCATGAAAAAACAAGTAACAAAAGAGAAAATCAGGAGAAATGGAGGTTTCTGAGGACCTGGGAAAAAGAGAAAAGCAGGTGAAAGTGGGGAAATGGCATTAAAACCTGGAAGTAGGAGAAGGCAAAGAATTATGATTAAAAGAGCTGAGCTGGAGGGAAAAGGAAAGCATACAGGACCCAGGGAGATGGGAGCTTCTACGGGTCTGTGAACAATGGAGAAAGGAGACTAAGGAGAAAGAGGAAAGATTGAAGCAAAGAGCTGAAGCAAAGAGAATTGGAGAAGCACAGGAGATTGGAGCAGGAAGATGAGAGCAGCTAAGAAGCTGTGGACAATGGAGAGAGGAGCAATTTGGACACCCTGGAGAAAAGCAAGAAGAGGGAGAAGCTGAGGAGACTGGATTAGGGAGATGGGAGCAGCAGAATGAAGCTCCACTGAGGAGGAGCAGAGGCTGTGGGAGTAGAAGGTGAGCACAGCTAAGGAGCTGGGAACAACAGAGAAGAAGAGCTGAGGAGGAGGGAGGAGCAGTGAAGATGAAAGCAGATGAAGTAGTATCGAGAAAAAATAAGAAGTAGAGTTGAGGAGAATGGAAAAGCAGAGAAGACCAAACTGGGATGAATTAAACAGCTGAAGAGGTCTAAGAAATAGAGGAAGAGCTGAGGAGAAAGTCCACAAAACAAACATTTACTAAGCCTCTATTATGTACCAGGCACTGTGATAAGTGCTAAGGATAAAAAGAAAGTAGGAAAAAAGAAAAAAAAAGGAATTAGTGAAGGCAACCAGACAGATGGCAACAACTGAAGGATCATCAATAAGAGAGGAAAGGGAGGAAAGAGCAGCTGAAGAAAAAGGTCAGCAAAGCAGGGTGTTAGGGGCAGCCAAAGAGCTATGAAAAATAAAGTGGAGGAGCTGAGGAAAATGGAGACACAAAGGAGACTGTAGCAGGGAAATGGGAGCAATAATAAAACGATAAAAAATCGAGAGAAGAAGCTGAAGAGAAAGGAGAAGTTGGGAGAGGGTGGAGCAAGGACATAGGAGTAGTTGAGGATTTGTGAAAAGAGAAGAAAGGGGCCACTGAGGAGGAAAGAGAAGCAGTAAAGATTAAAATGGGCCAAGAGCTGTGAAAGTCAGAAGAGGAGCTGAGGAGGAAAATGGAGAAGCAAAAGAGAAAAGGAGAATGAAGATGGAAACCATTGGGAAGCTTCCCAAAACAGAATAACTGAGGAGAAAGAGGAAGCAGAGAAAAGTGCAGCAGAAAGACAGTGGCAGCTGAAGAGGCCTAAGTAATAGGCTCCTGAAAACAGGGTTCTGGGAGCAGCCAGAGAGCCAAAGGTAGAAGAGTTGCTGAAGAGAGATGATGGGAGCAGTAGAGAAGCTGTGGAAGTAAAGGGAGAAGCAATGAAGATCTAATTAGGTAATGTTCTTGGAACAACAAAGATGTGTCGAATGCTTGAAGAAAATGAAATTTCAGAGAAGACTAGCATGGAAATAGAAGCAGTGAAAGAACCAAGGACAACAGGATGAGTAGAGAAGAGCTGAGGAGAAAGGAGGAACCAAAGATAATGAACAGGGAAGAGACTGAGGAGCTGTGGAAAACACACAGAAACAGATGAAGAGAAAGATGCAGAGAGGTTGATGGGAAGATAATGGCAACCAAAGAGTTGAGAACAATGGAGAAAAGAAGAGCCACCAAGGAAACTGGAGCGAGGAGACTGGAGGCACTTTTGAACAACAGTGAAGAGAAACAACTGAGGACAAAGATATAAAGGGCACTCTAAATCCAGGAAGTAGAACAAGCTGAAAAAATCTGTGGCGTCAAAGAAGACAAACTAAAGTGACAGGAGCAGCTTATGAGGATTGAAAAGCACTGGAGGAGGGAAGAGTGAGGAACCAAGGTTTCATCTATGTATGGAAGGAAGGAACTCTGTAGTGTGTGAAGAATGTCTTGAGGGCCTTCCCTTCAATATCTCCTTACCATTTTCCCCCCAACATTTCTTCCTAGATAAATGGGGGCTCCTTCAGGGGTTCCGAGAGAGTACACAATTCTCTCAGCATGAGGTGCTATCCTTTTTTCTGATGGACATAGAAACTGTACACTACTCTCACTCCCCTGCCCCCAACATGCTGAAGACCCCAGAGCAGAATGTTCCTCACGGTTACTCCTGCTTGAGGGAGCAAGTGAGAGCTGAAGAGAGGACCTGGTACCCAGTGGTCCCTGCTGCTTCTCTAGCATCATCAGATTTTCTTCTCTGCATTTACCCCATCTTCTGCTTCCAACTACCTGTTTACATGTATCTGGTTACTCTTTTCAGTCTTTCACATTTTTCATCTGCTGCTCTTTGCTCCTCCTCTTTCAACTCTTCCCATATACGCTACTACTCTTGTTAATATGAATCTCCTTTTCAACTACTCCCAATACAACAGCATCCATCACAGTTAAGGTGTAGTTCCTGCATCCTCCTCTGCTCTAATCTCTGCCATTTCTCTTTCACAAGCTCTATTGATTTAAATCATTACATTTTCTACATTTGCTTGCTCCTTCCCTGCCTTCACTTATTTCTACCTGCTTTTGTCTTCTGTTTCCATTGCCTCAACTGCCACCTCTTTATTTTGTATTTTTCTACCTCCTCCTTAGCCCAGGTCTGTCTCCTTAGCTGCCCTACCACTCAGCAACTTCTTAATTCCTCTTTTTCTAAGCTCTGCTCTGAAGCTGCTCCTGTTTTTCTACTTTCTCAAATCCATTCCACAAAGTTGTATTCTAATGCCTCATTATGGCATGAAGATGAAACTTAGTTTTCAAAGACTATGCTGGCAGGGTGCAAGGTCTGACAGGTTCTACGATGCTCAAATATGGTCCCAGCAGAAAATGATGTGCTTTCTGAGGAACATCCAGGGTTTGGGAGTAAAAAATGAAAGGACAAAGTCTTGCAGACTACAGAAGCCTTACCCCTATGTCTTATGAATGCATTCTTCAAGGAGAGAGTTGGGAAGTACTGGAATAGTTGGAAGAGCACTAACACATACAAATTGAAATAGATTTTAACAACCAGGAAGTGAAGGTTGCTGATGTTGGAATCCCTTCTGAATCAGCTGTTTATAGTAAGTAGGATACTTGTAAGAGCAAAGCAAAAAGTTGATATCCAGTTAGAAGAAAGAATACGAATGACGGGGTGGTGAACAATTGGGACAGCTCCATATAGATTACTGATGCTAAAAATGGGAAATGAGTAGAAGAATAGACATTGAAGAACATCATTGCCTAAAGAAGTTTAATTGACATAAATTACTTAGCATTATGTGACCAAAACAGCATAGGAAAAATTTCAGCCAGGAAACATTCGCTCTCTCAGTTAAGCAGAGAGATTGGGAGAGTCAAGGGCAATGTCAGTTTAGAACAATTTTATTTGCAAAACTTTATGATGATGGTGTAATGAGAAATAATGGCTTAGAAAACAGAAGGAGCAGAGGGAAAAAAAAAGTTTGTTGAGAAATCCAACTAAGGAAAAGCATTCCAAAGGCATTGATGGATGCAGTTAGAAGGACAACAGGCAAAAATTGAAAAGGATCTGTAATGATTTCTTTAACAAACTCTTCTTCAAAGACAGCCACCCCATGTGAAGTCATTTATGAATCAGCTATCTACAGTAATAAAAAATAACTTGTTAAAGCAAACACAAGACCAATACCTAATTAGAATAAAAATGGTGTGCAATTGAGACAACTAAGATAACTAAGCTGCTGTTGCTCAAAAATCAGAAATAAGTAAAAGAAATATTGAAAAATGATTAAAATTTCCTAAAGAGATTTAATTTAAATCACTTGGACATATGAGACCAAAAGAACAGAGTAACAACTTTAGCCATCAAACACAGAATTTCCTTGCTAAGATGAGAGATGGGACAGTCAGCTTAAAATAGTTTGTAAAATCTTAAAGATAAGGATTGTGTTTTGAGAAATATTGGCTCATAAAACAAGCAGTGAAGAAAGACATTTAGATTGCTGAGAGATCTAAGGAAAATCATTCCAAGGGTATTTGGGAAAGGGGCGGGGTTAAACTGGAAGGACACAAAAATGGAGAAGGATCTAATTTATATTACAAATTCTTTTCTACTTCAATGACAGCGGCGCCATCACATTTGGATTTTGACATCATGATCTCCAATATGCTGCATGAAAAAATTGAAATGGCACTAAAGAAAAAGATGTGAAAGAATAGCTGGATCAGAACGTGTATAGACAGAAGAAGTCTGCGTTGAGGGTAACATGATTTTGAAGATGCGGAAGGATTGAGTCTTAAGATTTCTGAAAAAGGCTCACAAGTGTACTTGGAACAAAAGTCTCTGGCTTTTAAAAAAAAAGTGACTGAGGAAATACAATATGCTAATTTGCATGCCTCCTTTTTCATCTTTACAAAATCTTTATGGGAATAATCTATGTGCAGCAGGGCATTCTTGATGAAAGTTTGAGAAGGGAAAAGACAGGACTTTGCAGCAATGTTCTACAACACATAACAGCTTTACAGTCATACAATTTATTGAAAGGTATAGAAAATATAAGATCTCGCTCAGCTGCTTGTCTACTATGAACACATTTGATTTGTTTGAACTGTTTGTTGTCATATAGGTTTTCTTCTGACAGCATGTCTTCCATGAAGTTCAAAAGTATGGAAACGAGGTATAACAATAGAGATATCTTTGTTCCATGATGTGATTGTTAATATCAGACAATATCATGCTTTGCAAAGCATTTGTCACTATCATGGACCCGTGTAGAGTCCAAGTCGAAGAGAGATTCCTATGGGTCTTTCAGATATTCCCATTTGCAAATGATATTGAATTTATTACCTCAAGTCTAACAACACTTCAGCAACTCCTAGATGAGATTAGTAATCAAGCAAAAATAGTCTATCTTAACTTTTGATAGAGGAGAAAAAATAGGTGAAGAATGCTTGTGGTCCAGATTACAATATGCAGTTGGATGAACAAGCCATACAGCTGGCCAATCATTAAAATTATTTTTGGCAGCTACTGGATGGATGAGTTAGGCCCAGAATTGAACGAGAGGAAGAGAGTTAGATTGCCTTTAAGAAACTGCATGTTTTTAATGACACCCAACCTTCACTCTGAAACAAAGGCCTATATTTTAAAATCAATCTTCTTCCAGTGACGCTTTGTGGCTGTGATATATGGCATGCCACAGTCTTTGAAAAATGCAAGTTCCAGGCTACCCAATTGGCAATGAAGAATGCATCGGAAGTTTGCAGAAGGCTGCAACTTATCACCAGTGAAAGAGTGCAATGAAATGGTGTAAAGGATGTCATCAGAGAGATGTATGGCTGAAGAGAAGAGGCAGGCTGGTTATGTAGCGAAATGGAGAAATAACTGACAGCCTTGGGAAAAGATCTGAGAGAAGTTTCCCCTCCACCCCTCAGCCACAAGTTTCAGAATGTGTGGAGAATTTCTGGGAGAACATGGACAAGAATTGTGCTGAGTGGAAGTTGTGGATAGGCTGAAAACTGCAGCACTAGAGAAAGGCCTGACATCAGTGAGATTAGTGATCCAGTGACCCACTTGCTCATCTGCTTTGTTCTACAATTTTTTTTCAACTTGCCTTCTCCATCCTCCCTAGCTCTTATCTATATGACTCCTCACACTTTCCCAGATCTTTCTCCTCAGATCCTTCCTCAGGCTCTGTTCCTCCATTACTCTTGTTTCTAATCTCTTCCTCCCAATACCACTATTTCCTTTGCTGCTCTCTCTCATCTTATAATACATAAATTTAGAGGTGGAAGGCACTTTAGAGATCATTTCTTTAGCTGTTGTATCCCTACTAGTTATGGTCCCATTCTAACCACTCCTTTATAGACTTCTATCATAATCCAATTTATTATCTTGTCCTTTTTGGTCCTTTCCTTTGTTTCCATCTCCTTTGCTTCTCCTCTAATCTTTATTGGTCTACTTGCCTAAGCTATTCTCTTCTCTCCTACTTTTTGCCTCTAAGATACTCTTCTGTCAGCATTTACCTCATTCTCCTTTCATCTTTTTTTTTTGTTTTTTATTTTGGAGATGGGAAGGCAAGGCAATTGGGGTTGAGTGACTTGCCCAAGGTCACACAGCTAGTAAGTGTGTCAAGTGTCTGAGGTCACATTTGAACTCAGATCCGACCTGATTCCAGGGCCGGTGCTCTACTCACTGTGCCACCTAGCTGCCCCTCCTTTCATCTTTTTCTTGCTGCTACTAGATCAGTATTATTCCTCCTCCCCTTCTCTTTGACTTTCCCCCTTTCCCTTCCCTTCTCCTCTTTTACTCCTCTTTCTTTTTCTCTCTACCCCTTCACTCTTTCCCTCTTCTCTCTCTCTCCTTCCTATTCTCCCTTCCCCTTGCTCTCCTTTCTCCTCTTTTCTCCTTTCTCTCTTTCTTTTCTCCCTCTATCCCTTCTTTCTCCCCCCTTCTCTCTTTCCCCTACCCTCCCCCCTCTTTCCTGCTCCACTTTCCTTCCCCCCTCTCCTCCCTCCCTTCCCCCCCCCCCTCTCTCTCTCTCCTTCCCTCTCTCTCTTTTTACCTCTCCTTATCTCTCTCCCTCTCCCCCTTTTTCTTTCGATTCCTCTCTTTTTCCTCTCTTTCCCTCCATTTTCTTTCTCCTCCCCCACCCTCCCCCCTAGCAGTGGTATAATCTCTCCTTGGTTTGAGGCAACACTTCCATTATTCTCATTTCAACTTTTCCTCTGCTTAGACAGTCTTCATCACATCAGCTCCTTTCTTAGAAGTGGATCATAGCTTATCATTTCCTCCCATAGCCCATTTTTACTTCTACTATTTATTTCTATCACCTTAGCAGATTCCCTGCTTCTTTTGCCATTTTCTCAACCTCCTTCTTAACCTGGATCTATCATCAATTGCTCCCACTCACTTTGCTGGTCTTAGCTAAACTCTTCTATTTTAAATTGTCTTCATTACTGAAGCTGTTTCTGGTTTCTCAGTTCTATTAATTCACCTGCTCTCATTTCTAATCCTTCCCCTCAGATTTTCCTATCTCCTCTGCTCCACCTTCTTCCCTAGCTCCAACCTCTTATAATTCTTTTTCTTTAGCTCCCACCATATACTCAGTTCCTCTAAGTTCCTTAACCTCTTCCATCTCCTCAATTTCTTCTTCAATATTTTCTCCTACATCCTTGATTTTTCTCACCTCTTTCCATTTACTCAGTTTCTCTTATCTCCTTTAGATTTTCCCCTCAGTTTTTGTTATGCAACTCTCCCAGGTCCTCAGCTCCTCCTATACCTTCAGTGATTCCCACAGCTATAGCTCCTCTACCACTCATCTCAGATAATTCTACCTTCTCAGATTGTCTTGTTTCTTATATTTCCCATCAGTTCCTCCTACTACCTCAAGTTCTTCCACCATTTCTTTAACTCTCCTACCCCCTCAGTTCCTTAGAGATTCTCACCTCCACCTCAACTGTTGTATCACTACTTATATTGTTCCCAATCCAAACACTCTTTTTTATAAGCATCCCAATAATACTACATATTATCCTTTTTCCTTATCTCCTTTGGTCTCTGCTACTTTCATTTCAGCTGCTCCTCTCCTTTCTACTGTTTCCATTTCTTTAATTTTTCCTCTCATCTTTAAAGTGTTTCATCCCTAAGCTATTTCTCTCTCTAATATTTCTCCTCTAGACTTCTAAATCAACAGCTGCTCCTTCCATCTCTTCTATGACTCCCTGGATCCATTTTCTTGTTCTTTTTTCCTTTTTGCTCCTTAACTGCTCTCCCCACTCCTACTTCCCTTCCCTTTGCTTCTTCCTTCTTTGCTCTTCCTGTTTCCTTAGCTATTTCAATGAAGCTGACTCCGCATCCCATTTTTGTCTTTCTGGTTTTGTCTTACTGTTTTTCTTTTTGTTGATCTTATCACCCCATCTTATAGCTATTATAAGTGTGGGCCACTAAGGCTTTGCCCCAGGGTGAGAAATATAGAAAGCACAAAATTTAGATGGCACAAAAATGGAACACATGCAGAGTAGGAAAAAATAAGGGGAATAATTTCAGATACATACTGAGGATCAGTGGTACTGGGGGTAGGAGGAAGAGGAGGTTTAGACTTCAGGTGGGTGTGGAGATGGAAAACTACAGCTGCTTGTTGGTTTCCTCCTTGTCTTTTGTCCCATAAAATAACCCCCAACTCATCTTACACTGCTCCTCCATAGAATTCTTATTTTCAAACAGTAGTAGTAGTATCAACTCCCACCCCCATAAGGATGAGAAATAACCCTGGTGCTGATTTCTTTCATGAATGTTTTGTGGGAGAGAGCCTTATCCAGACCTCTTTGATGGAGTATAAAGAGCATGGAACTCCAAATGAGTTGTAAGTAGATGTCCTCTAAGGTCCCCTTTAAGTCTGAGATTCCATTCTCTAAGCCAACATATAGAAAAAATTCTCCCATTCAGTTGAATGCTATAATTATTTTTGTATTATTTTCACATTATGAATTAGTGTGCTGATTTGATATCACGTCTTTGCTCCAGCTGGTAGTTTTCTTGGGCCAGTAATTTCCTTAGGCAATGAAATTGCTATTTCTAGGTCTGCCTCAGAACCCATATTTCTTTGTAACTTCTCTCTCAGCTCACTTCCTAGCTTGAACCTGGCTCAGTTCTTCCCATTCCTTCTTTCCTCCTAGATCAATAGCTAACTTCTCAGTTTCCCCCGTTCCTGAACCTATTTTTGATTTCTCAGCTGTTCCTGACTCTAGGACGACCTTATCTATTTCCACATCATCTCCTTCCTCCTCAGACTGCTATAGTTGCTTCCATTTCTTCAGCTCCCATTATTTTTCAATTCCTCTTACCTCCTCAGCTATTCCTATCTCCTCAGCTTCTTTCACCTCATTTCCTCCCATTTTGCCACCCTTTCCCATTCCTTCAATCCCTTTCATCTTTTCAACTCCTCTCCTTTCTTCTCATATCCTCCTATCTGTTCAATTGTACCCATTTACTCAGCTACCTCAATTCTCTTAGCCTCACTAGTTCTACTCTCATCCCAGCCCATCACTTCCTCTCACCTTAACATAGTGGGTTAAAACTGTTTTTCTCCCTGGTGATTGCCAATCTTTGGTGATATGTACATATGAGAGTTGACTAAATTCAGAAAAATGGTTAGCCATCTGAGATGGCTTCCTACAATGTGTATCTATCAAAATTTTCTTAAAACATGTTAATACTCTGTGGAGTGCTACATTTACTTCTAAGCTAGATATGAGTTAAACTTCCAGTTTCTCATATCCTTTAGCAGCCTCCTTTCCCTCTGCTTCTTATATCCCTTCTGCTACTCCTGTCCTTTGATATCTTTCCACTTCCTTGTCATGTCCCACCTTCTCCTCTCCTGCCTCTTCTTCAGCGTCTATCTTAGCTACTATCTCCATACTTGCTCCCATTTTAATTTTTCCCATTTCCTCATTTGTCTCATCTCCTGAATGTCTTCCATATTCTCAGCTGTCTGCTGTTTCCTCCAACTATTAGCCCTCTCAGCTATTAACACCTCATTTTCTTCGTCTTTTCACCTTCTGCCATCACCACCATCAGCACTACTTCTTCCAGTTCTTCAGATCCTCCTCACCTCTTTCTCCTTCCCAATCCTTTCAACTCCATATCCCTGACCTCTTTCCATCTCCTTAACTCTTCAGATGCTTTTGTCTCCTGTTCCATTAGCTATTGCTCAGCATTTCCCTTTCTTCCTTTCTCCCATCTCTTCAACCCCTCCTGGTCCTTTTATCTTGCCCATCCTCTAAGCCTGTCCCACCTCCTCAGCTCACCATACCTCCTCAGCTGCTTCCATTTGGTCATCTCTATACATCTTCTAAGCCCTCTCCACTGTCTCATCTCTCATCTCCTTCTCAACTTCATTCTCATCTTTTTGGCTGCTTCCATGTTTTTTTAGATGCTCCCACTTTTTTCGTTTCCTTAGATATTACTACCTCTTCAGTTCTTACCAGTTCCCATTTCTTAGCTGCTCATAATTTATTTATTCCCATTTCCTCTTCCCATTTTTAAGTTCCTTCCCTCTCCTCAGCTCTTCTCACATCCTAAGCTCCTTATATCTCCCTAGCTATTCCCATCTCATTTCCTCCCACCACCTCATTCTTTTCATGTATGCCCCTTGCCTTTTCCCATCTCTTCAGTTCTTCTGATCAAATGAGGTAATATTTGTAAAGTGCTTAGCACAGTGCCTGGCACATAGAAGGCACTTAATAAATGCTTGTTCCTCCCTTCCTATTCCCTCAGTAATTTCTGTTCCCTCAGCTGCTCCCATATCCTTAGCAATTCCCACTTCATTAGCTCCTATTTCTTAAATTTTGTAACTGCTCTTATCTCCAACTCTTCTCTAGTTTCTCCCATTCTCTAGTTTCTTCCACTTCTCAATTACTTTACCTCCTTAGACTCTCCCATATAAAAAATGCTCCCATATCCTTTCTTATATTGTATTTTCCTCCCATTTCTACAGCTTCTACTTTTTCTTCTCACCCACATACCAAGTCTCAGAAACACCTTCTTTGTGGTTCTTATCAAACAAACCCTTTATGGCATCTGAGTTCCCACACGAATATATTAGTATGAGAACCTCACACTGCTCAGCTTTTCCTCTAATCCCAGACCCACCTACTCAACACTCTCTCCAGCTGTTCATTCCCTATCCCACCTCAGATCTTCCTTTCATTGAGTGGTATCTTTCTAAAGCACCATCCTTTGCCTAGATTCTCAAGTCATCTCTTCCTCACCTACAGTCAAACTCCTCTTCCTATATGACACAGTTGTCCTTGATCCTCAAACCCAGATTATATTGACCCCACTTGGATATATTACAACATTACCTACCTCTTAGTTAATGTTTCTGGTTTCATTCTGACCATACAATTTTTGTGTTTATTCATGTTGGTTCCTGAGAGGGATGGGTCTATATCTCTGAATTCATAAAGTGCTTATGAGAGTTAGATGCAGAATAAAAGCATTTCGAAAAAAGCCCATGAGTCTCTGAAGGATTTATCCTATTAGCTATTTCTGGCTTGATTGGGTCATTCTCCATTATTGGAGGGAGGAGGGGTGGGAGGTGGGCTGTAATGGAATACAAAACTCATTTTTATAGTGCTTTGAAATTTCAAGTCTTATCTCACTTGCTGCTAATAAAAGTCCTGTGCCATTGGTTATATCATAATCCACATTTTTATACATTAGGAAAGTCAGGATCAGAGGAGTTAAGGGACTGGATCTGGATTTGAATACTTTAACTCTCTGGATCTCAGTTTTTTCACCTTTAGAATAAATTAGACTGTGCTCCTTGTGGTTCTAAATTCTCTGATTTGTCTAAAGTCACATAGCCAGTAAATAACATAGCCAAAATTTGACTGTATAAGCACAAAGTTCATTCAACAATTAAATTATTTCCATTATATACATTGTCTCCTAAATTGATGTATTGATTGGTTAAAACCAGATCCTATTTTCAAATTATAACCACATCTAGCTTCCTATCTTCTTTAAATCCTGGGTCTATTCCAATTCCTCCCACCTACATAGTCATAGTTCACTTTTCTATAACACTCTAAGGTTTATAAAGTTTATAAATCCTTATTGCATCCCATTGTATTAATGTTTTTGTCTTCAAACAATCTCTTCAACATTGACTTTTCATTGTAATCTTCACCAGTTTGCAAGATGGGAGATAAAACTTCAGAGGTGTTTTAATTTACATTTCTTATCTCATTTCCATTTTCTTTTTTGATAGGAATATTCAAGTGGAAGGTGAGAATGCCATAGATAGTAGACTTTAGATTTAGCTAACCATTTGTCAAAATGTTTCATGCTATCTTTATAAATAAAGCTGATGGGGAGAATAAATAGTTAATGTAGTGAATAATAGTGTCAAGGCCCCTTGCCCCACCCCAGCCTCCAAATCTCAAAAACTTAATGACAACTGATTTGAATCTTATATTTTGGTTCTAAAGATTAACTGTCTAACTAGAGGTTAGAGAAGGTGTGACTAAACCAAAACAAATGTGAAAGATATATGGCAGTTTTATTGGATTGTAAGTTCAATATGAGCAGCTAAGTAGCAGCGGGTAGCTAGGTGGTATAGTGGATAGAGTGCTAGGCTTGAAGTCAGGAAGACTGATCTTCCTGGGTTCAAATCTGTCCTCAGATACTTATTAGATGAGTGACCATGGGCAAATCACTTAACCTTGTTAGCCTCAGCTTCCTCATCTTTAAAATGAACAAGAGAAGGGAATGATAAACCACTCCATTATCTTTGCAAGAAAACCCCAAATGGGGTCATGATGAGTCAGACATGACCAAAATGACTGAATAACAAGTTCAATATAAGACAATAGTATGACATGGAGAAGGGGGAGAGGAATAAGCATTTACATAACACCTGAGTGCTATATTAAGTACTTTCATATCTCATTTGATCTTCACAGCAACCTTGTGAGGTAGGTGCTGTTATCCTCATGTTACAGTTGAGTAAACTGACACAGAGATGAAATAACTTGTCCAGGATTACACAGTAAGTAGGCCAGATCTGAACTTAAGTCTTCCTGGCTCCAGACCCAGAACTCTATCCACTGAAATAGCTACTCTGAGTTCCCACACTAATATATTAATGAGATTCTCACACTGCCCATATTTTCCTCTAATCCCAGACCCACCTACTCAACACTCTCTCCAGCTGTTCATTCCCTATCCCACTCAGGATATTAGTGTATTGATAGTATCCAAAATGGCTGAAGATACACGATAGTCCTACTGTCCTCTGTCTTCATCAGATTGCATCTAGAATGCTTGTTCTGATTCTCAATGCCATGTTTTAAGAAGAGCATTAGCAAGTTAGAATGGGCCAAGGAGCTGGAGGATGACTAGGATAGTTAGGGGACCAGAAACAATGTTGTATTAGAAATGACTGAAGGAACTTGGCCTGGAGAAGAGAAGCCTTGGTTCATGTAGACATGGTGAAATATTTGAAATGCTATCATATGGAAGGGGGATAAGATATTGATTTTCCACCACCTCCTTCAGAAGATAAAATTAGTAGCAATTGCTAGAAGTTGTGGAGAGAAAAATTTTGGCTTAATGTAAAGAAAAACTCTGCCATGAAAGTGTTCAAAAGTGGAATGGATTGCCTTGGCAAGCACTGGTATTCAAATGGAAATCTTCAAGGGGTAGTGGGGTGACTATTTGTTGAAGATGTTGAACAGAAATGTCAGAAATGAGTGGGACTAGATTTTTCTCATCTCTTCAAGTTCTACTTTTCTCTGAATATAGGATAATATCTTTAGTTTCTACAGAGGAGGAAACTGAGACTTGGAGAAAGAAAATGACTTGCATTAGGTCAGACAGCAAATTTGTAGTTAAGTCAGGGATAAATCATAAGTCTCTGGATTCTTAGGCTAGTGTATTTTCTAGTCCTGTCTTTCCAGAAACTAGCCTATGTGGGTTTTGGGTAGCAAGCCTTGAACTTTTGTATTCTATAATAGACATTATTTGGCATTTCCAGTGGGCTTCCAATTTTCAATTTAGTCGTGGCTGTGAAGCCTTATAGCCCTTCCAATAGAACAAAATCTGACAACCACCCTTAATTTTGGGGATTCAGGAATGAATGACTTGTTTACCTTAGTCAATATTTTCTGAAGGAAAGTGAGACGTTACCTTGAGAGAATCAATGTATTGCTAGTTTGCTGGGTCTTAAAATTTTAGCCCTTTTGGATTTAAGTCCTTGTTCTTCCACTTATGGGCCAGGTGACTTTGGACAACTCCCTTCTTTCTCTGAAGCTCAATTTCCTATTTTCTCACCAGACGAATAATACATTAAGCATTGCTTACATCAGAGGGTGGTTGTGAAGGCAGCATGTTGTGAACTGTAATTTCCATAAAATATGTGATAGCATGCTGCAATGGGTAGACTACTTCAATTATATTCAAGAAGACCTAGGTTCAAATACTGCCTCAGACACTTAGGAACTGGGAACTGGGAACTTAATAACTGGGAATGTTCACCCTGGGAACATCACTTAATAACAGCGGGCCTCAGTTTTCTCATTTGTAAAATGAATGGATAAGAATCTATGATTTCTAAGGTCTCATCTAGCTCTAAATATGTGATCCTTTTTAAGCTGTTGTTATGATCATTAAGCCGTTATCTAGTCTAGCCCCTGCATAAAGCATGAATCCTCTCTACAACATCTCTAACAAGTGGCTATCCAATTGAACACTTCCAGAGATTGGAGACTTTATGCATGGAATCCAGTGGAGTCCATTGTTGCACTGCTCTACTACTTGGAAAGTTCTTGATTCTATTAACATGACTGGAAGCCTTAGCATCATAAGGTCACATACTTAGAGCTAAGAGTGCTCTCAGAGGTTGTTTTTGAGTTGAACTCCATTTTACAAATGAGCGAATTCAGTCAGAAAGATGAACAAAGTTCGTTTTCAAATCCGCGTCCTCTGACTCATTGTCCAAAATGGATTCCTCTGTACCAGGCTGATTCTAAGAAGCCCATATAATAGTTTTAGTTCTTCCATGAGGTTTTGATCTTGAGAAAGTCATGTCATCACTTTACTCCTCAGTTTCTTTACTTTATAATAAATGGGTGAAATGAAATGTTTTCTAAAATCTTACTAGCCAGTCAATCTAGCTTCAAACATTGAATTAATTTAACCACTTTGTAGTTAAAGTTTCTTAAAGGGAAAAGGAGTTAAATCTCAAAAGGACTACAAATAGGCTAGTGTAAACCTGAATTGGAGAATGAAAAGTAGTATTGAATTTACAGTACGAATATAAACTTTTTATTTGATGATCCTGGCCAGGATAGACCTCCATTTCTGAAACATTAAGAATCTCCCACTTGAATGGAAAAGATAGGTCATGTTTATCTAACTGGGAGAGGGAAAAGAAGGTGAGAGGGAGCAAGAAAGAGGGAGAGTGACAGAGAGATAAGGACAGATACACACATGCAGAAAGAGAGACAGAGACATAGGGACAAAGACAGAAAGAGATAGAAAGGCAGAGGTAGAGCCAGACAGAGAGGGAGAGAGATAGAGTCAGAGAGTGAGAGAGCAATAGAAACATAGATTTAAAAAGCTTCAGAGTTGGAAGGGACCTTAAGAATTATATATTGCACAATTCTGCCTAAAATAGGTGTCCCTTGTGTCATAGCACCAAAAATTAGTCATCCTGACTTTTCATGAATACCTCCATTCTAAAGAAGTTACTGCCTCACATAGCAGTGTGTAAGCTGACAGTATCTTTTGGAAGTTCTTGAGTCTAATACGACGTTCTCTCTCTTAGAAATTTCTGCCCATTGGTCCCAATTCTACCTTGTGGGGGACAAACAGAACAAGCTTAATTCCTTTATCTTATAATAGCCCTTCAAACACTTTGATGAAATTATCATGCCCATCAAAATTCTATTTTTTAAGCTAAATATCCCTTAGATCCTTCACCTGACCTTCCTATGACATGACCTCCAGGTCCTTCACTAAGCCAGTTGCCCTTCTCTGGACATTCCTCAGCTTGGCAAAGACTTTCCTAAAAGTAAGTAGGACACCTCAGATGTGTTTTGATGAGGACAGAAGAGAGCAGAGCTCCCACCCTGCTCATTCTCAATTCTAGACTTCTATTAAACATAGTGGAGATTACATCACATGGTTGGCACACAGCCCACATCTGCTTTAGGTTGTTATTCCCTGTCACTCTTAATACAAAAGCCTTGATCAATCAGGTAGGACTCTGTCCTCTATGTGGGGGGAAGTCAACGGAGCCTAAGAAGCAGACTGCCCTGTCTTCCTGTGTATCAGTAAGGCAAGATTCATGACCTTGATGATGACCATGAACATGCCCATATAGTTCAGAATCTTAAAGTATAAGAGATTTTCTAGGTAGAAGGCAGAGGAAGAATAACATTTATTTAGACACCAGAAGATCAAATAGCAACAGTTGTATTCCAAAGCCAGTAAATCCACCTTAATGTAACAGCAAGGAAATTAAAAGACAATATTACAGCAAAAAGCCAAGTCATTCTGTAACCTTCCCCCCTGCTAGACCCTTCCCATAAACACTCACGAATCCTAACTGTCTGCTTGCCTGTGTCAGTTCTCTGCTCTCTGCAGCTTTCTGGTCTCTACCATCTGCTCTGCACACTCTCTGTAGCTTTCTCATCTCCACTTTCAGCTCTGCACTCTTTCTACAGAGCTCTGAGTTCTGGTGTCTCTGAGTTCTTGCTTCTTCTCCTTAGGCTGAATTCTTACTTCTCCTCCCTGGGCTGAATTCTGACCTTAAGGGATACCTTCTGGGTATATATACTCTTCTTAGGGCCCAAGGGCTTCACACCCAATCAGAGAAAGGGTATAGGCCTGAGGCTTAGCACTTAGTCAATAAAGGGTGTAGGCCTGCCTACAAACTCTAATCAAGCTTCCCTTAACTGGCCCCACCTAAGGCCTATTGAATGGGAGGGAAAGATCTTTAATCACTGATTGGCATCAATTTGCCCCAAGATCTTTCATGTCCATTACACAGGCAACTTATGTCTGAATAGGTACTAACATTTCTTTTCTTTTTTTGTAAATTTTTTATTCATTTTAAACTTAAATACAAAATGAGAAAAGAAAAAAAAGAACATTTCCATGTACACAGCAGAACATAAGAGAGGACTCAATATAAAACAACAAATATCCATTTCAAGAAAACCCACATAATAAATACTAGCTATTGTTTTCAAAGCTACCCAGCTTTTCTTGACTTCCTTGTAGGTTTTCTTTTGTTCACTGCTGTGTACTTTTTACTTTATTTTTTTCCTCCCCCACCACTGAAGAAGGCTACAATTAAATGTATATATATTTATATATGTACATATATATATGTGTGTATGTATACATATATGCATATACATAGATATCTATAAGCATACACATATATACACATATATACTCATACACATATATGTAAGATCATACCATGCATGTTTCCACTTGCTATCTTTCTCTGGAGGTAGAGAGCATCTTCCTCCATAGGTTCAAATCTTTCCATATTTTTCTAAATCAACCAGCTCATCATTTCCTACATCACATCAGTATCCCAACACAATCATATCCTATCTGAGAGATTGCCTGTGAAAGTTATCCCCCAGTTTTCTACATTCCCCCTGTTCTTGGCTACATTGGTTTTATTTATACCACCCATCGATGGGCACAGGATCGAGGTATCAGTATCCCTCATACGTTGTTAAAGCAAGTAACAGAGGAGTGTTGTATATGTCAATTGGAAGAAGAACTAACTGTTCCCAGAGTAGTAACTGGAGAAATAACAAGGGGAAAAGTTCCAGCCCAAATTTGGCAGATAGATTATATTGGACCACTACCCCAAGATAAAGGATGTAAATATATATGTGCTTGCATTGACACCTATTCAGGTGTACTAGTGGCTTGTCCTTATAAGAATGCAACTCAGAAAAAAACACCTATAAAACCCTTGATATTGTAAGTCTATATTATGGAACCCCAATGCAGATTCAAAGTGACAATAATGGGTCATTTCAAGGGTAATGAAATGAAGAGATATTGTGTATTGAATAATACAGAGTGGATATATCATATTGCATATTATTCATAAACATCTCAGTTAATTGAAAGAATGAATGGGTTGTTGAAAGAACAGTTGAGAAAATCAAGTTCTAATAATTCATACCAACATTGGAAGGGTAATTTGTTTACTGCCCTGCACACCTCTAGGCAGAATGATGACCCCAGATCTGCAGATTAGAAAACAGCAAGTACATGAGATCCAAAATATTGAGTTTTGGACTGTGAGGAAAGATGCCCCACCACCATGTCCAGTAACACCTGGTTCTGCAGGATATGATTTACGTTGTATAGAGAACTTTAGGCTGAATAGAAAAGAGATAAGAAAAACTTCTACTGGGATGTGTATGAGAATCTCTAAGAATCACTTTGGATGGATAATAACTAACCCAGGATTAGCAGCTCAAGGAATACATGTATTGGTTGGGGGGATAGATTCTAATTATCAAAGAGAAATTGTTGTGACACTCCAGAATTTGGGTGAAGAAACTGTACAGTTTTGTAGAAATGATAGAATAGTTCAAGTGGTCATTACTCCTTGTAAGAAAATACCCATTGTGAAAACTGACCCTCCTTCCCAAATAACTAGTAGAGGAATGGAAGGGTTTGGTTCTACTGATAGACTAAAATTGGGAGCTAAGGTATGGGTAAAATGGAAGCCAGACGATGTTCCAAAAGCTGCAGAAATCATAGCCCATGGGAAGGACAATATTGTAACAGTTGTTTATTCAGGAGAAGATAGTTACCAAATTTGGCCCTTGGCTCATATATTTTACCATGAATAGGGCTGTGATAGTGGGCTCATGGACTCCAGAAGCATGGCTAATGCTGATAAATGCCATAAGCGACTCAGTTTGTGTCTGGGGGAAAAAGCCATGAGGACAATCTTAGTCTTCATCTAGGATGGGATCCTCCTGGCTTAGTTTGCTCATTGTGTTCCTTTTGAAAAGAAACATTTCCCACCTGAGTTTGGCTATGAGGTTGAATTGACACTGAATAGTAGGAGTCTCAGTTAAAATGGAGATGACCCTATTTGAAGGATAACAGCCTATATTTACCTATTCTTTTTGGCATTTGTTTTGTTTAACCTTTTTGTTAGATTTGTCTCCTCAAGGCTTAAGTACCCTACATTTTCAGATGACTGACTTCTTAAGCTGGACATCACCCATTGTCCACAATTGTGATGTGTCACCCTTGGACCTGGCATCAATCAAGTTCTTGATGCCAGCTTGCTAAAGAACTGACCTTTCAAACAGGACTCGACCTCTTAAGGCAGGGACAGCTCTGTGTCCAATTTCAGTAGGAAGAAGATATGGAGGATGAGACCTTCACTGCTTACCCCAAGATTTCGAGCCTCATTTGTTCGAGGCAGGGAATGATGATATTGTTCTGTACACCAATTTTGTATTATCCTTGATGTATTGTTATATTGTTATGATATCAACACCAGTTTCCCATTGACCTATGTAGTGGATAAAAATATCTAGGGGCCTATGAGTGAGCCATGTGGCCACTCTGGTGATCAGATGTTATGTTAAGTATTTTGCAAATGTGATGTGTTTATTTTGAGGGGATTTTGTTGTATTTAAGAAATGTTAGTACCTATTAAGACACAAGTTGCCTGTGTGGACATGAAAGATCTTGGGGCAAATTGATGCCAATCAGTGAATAAAGATCTTTCCCTCCCATTCAATAGGCCTTAGGTGGGGCCAGTTAAGGGAAGCTTGATTAGAGGTTTGTTTGTAGGCAGGCCTACACCTTTTACTTACTAAGTGCTAAGCCTCAGGCCTATACCCTTTCTCTGATTGGGTGTGAAGCCCTTGGGACCTAAGAAGAATATATATACCAGAAGGAAGCCATTAAGGTCAGAATTCAGTCCAGGGAGGAGAAGTAAGAATTCAGCCCAAGGGAAAGTAAGAATTCAGCCCAAGGAGAAGAGGTAAGAACTCAGAGATGCCAGAACTCAGAGCATTGTAGACAGAGTGCAGAGCAGAGAGTGGAGATGAGAGAGTTGCAGAGAGTGTGCAGAGCAAAGGGTGGAGACCAGAAAGCTGCAGAGAGCAGAGAACTGAGAGGGGAGAGGACACAGGCAAGCAGACAGTATTCGTGAGTGTTTATGGGAAGGATCTAGCAGGGGGGAAGGTTACAGGATGACTTGACTCTTTGTTGTAATACTGTGTTTTAATTTCCTTGCTGTTACATTGAGGTGGATTTACTGGCTTGGGAGTACAACTGTTGCTATCTCTGGTTGGAGTTATCAGTTTTGGGACTTGAAGTGTCTAAATGGGACTCTGATGTCTAAATAAATGTTACGCTTTCTCTGCCTTCTACCTAGAGAATCTCGTATACTTTGAGATTCTGAACTATATGGGCATGTTTATGGTCATCATTGAGGTCATGAATCTTGCTTTACTGATACATCCTAGAAGAGCTTTTCCCTATCAGGTATTTCTCAGTATCCCCTGGAGCCTTACCTTCAGTCAGCACCTGATATGTGGCTAATAAACAACTGGAAAACCTAAAGAAATTATATAATATACCTCAGGCCACATTGACTTTTGACCAGTAGCCTGTTAACATATGATGCCTTCTGCTAATGTCCCAAATTCTGCAGTTGTCCTTCATTTGGGTTTTGTAGCTTCTTTTGCACTGGCTATGTCATTATTCTGTGGAGTTTAGAACTGGGTTCATAGTTCCCAAATAGTTACTTCATTAAACTCTCTTTCGTGGCTTTTTACTGGGACAACATGTTTTGTACACATTGTTATAGTCTTCAGTAGCTTGTATTTAATGTGCCATATCAACCAATATTAAAGGACATTTTACCACCTGAGGGATGATGTTAATATCATGTGAGGAGAGCCCAGGAAATGAGGAAGAAAGGGAAGTTGCATAGGAGCTGAATGTCCTGGAGCGAAAGTATGGCCTTTTCCCTGCTACTGAATAAAGCTTTTTGGGGCCTCTTCATTATGGCATTGTCTGCTTTCTCAGGTGAGCAATGTTCTTAGTCACAGGTGAGAAACCTCTGATTTGCCAGAAAGTGTAGGAAAAACACAGTGCTATCCATTGCTTGGCTTGGGTTGCTCTAGTCAGTGTTGGGACCCCCAAGCACACATTAAGAAAAGATTTGTTTCTATGCTAGTTGTAATGTGTATTTCCTGATCACACCCCATAATGAAGAATTGTGCTATCAGTCATTCAATTTCATTCCACCTTTATTAAGCAACTACTCTAGGCAGTAATTGGTGCTTTGAGATGGGGAAAATAAAGAGTTTATAGAAATCATTGTCCCTGCTTTTTAGTGGGGATTCAGATAACCATTAGTCGAGAATAATACATTATAAGTGCACTTTTTAGTCCAGTAATTTGATTTCATTGATTTTCTATATGTATGAATACCCTCCAGAGATACAAGTATGCAACTCATTTCTACCCCATAGTCTTAGAGAAATGACTGAGGCACTGAGAAGGGTTAAGTGACTTGCCTCTGGGCAAGCACAGAATTAGTGAGCTTCAGACAGGGATACAGCAAATACTCCTTATGTGCCAGGGCAGTGCAAGGCCCTGGGGGTATAAAGATTAAATGTAGTCCTTACCCTCAAAGAGCTTGTATTCTAATAGGGCAGGGGTGCTGAGCATTGATATCATCCCTGCAAAAATCAGCTGAGGATTTCTTGGGCTTAAATGAGCCTATCTAATAGATATGGGTCCATTTTGTGACTTTCCAGGCCTCAAGTACCACATGGTTAGAAACACTCTATGGATTTCTGGTAGGGCCTGCACAATGAGAAGGTATTGTCTTATTCTACCAAAACTTGATATTGTTTCCTATCACAGATTAAGTTCTTTAATGTACCCTTCTATCTTTTGATTGCAGATGTTTTAAGTGGGAAAAAACCTAGAACTGTACCAAAAATAAAGGTAAGAAATGTACAGATCAGGTTTTAGGCCAAATTTTCATTTCGGATCTTATGATCTATAGATGAAAAGAGATTTAGGGGTCTCCTGGTTCAACATTCTCATTTTACAGCTGAGGAAACTGAGGCCCACATACCTTAAGTGACTTGTTCATGGTCATATAGAGGTAACTGACAACACTAGAAGGCAAATCCAGGTTCTCTGACACCAATTCCAGTGTTCCTTCCATGATACCACACTGCTTCAGTGTCAGTTTCATGGAAACTAAATCTAAAGGGAGAAACCAGCACTTTGTACTTCACTTGTGTGCATAACACTCTAATTTGTATTATAATTATTGGTATCTCAGCTCTCATTATATTGTGAGCCTCATGAGGGCAGTGTGCTTTAATGGAAAGAGCATTGGTTTGGCAGTTAGGACACCTCTCTGGTCCCAGATCTCCTCATTCCTTGAGTGATGTTGGGGAAATCTCATCCTCTATCTAGGCTTTTGTTTATTCATTTGTAAAAGAAGGGAGTTGGGCTGGATGGTCTCTAAGATTCCCTTTGCCTCTTAATCTTTTATTATATTTGTAAGTTCTCTTATTGCTCCAATATTTTGTGTTCTGTGTTCTAAGGTTCTTTTCCAGATTTATGATTCTAGAACCACAGATTATTATCTGTGTTATCTCCTTGAGTACTTAGTATTGGGCCCAACATACAGCAAGCAGGCTCTTAGAGTACTGTGGGAATTGTGTGAATCAAACTAGCTCCATCTTGTAAAACCATCACTGCCCTTAATGACTATATATTGCATGAATGAGGTAGTGCAAGAGAGAACATTAGCCAAATAGCATTTATTCCACATTTTAAAGTACTTAATTTGTTGTTAGAGGGTAAAATAGAGCTCTAGAACACACTCTGTGAGAAGAGTTTTCTATTTGTATGTGTTCCTTAACACACGTAAGAGAATTATTTGGCAGGTTGGATGAATAGTAATTGCCTTGTAGATCAGGTGTGAATAATTTCTAATTGCACTATTATGTATTATCAAAGGCATTTACCCAGAGAAACAATGATGGGTACAAGTTAGCACGGATTAATCAAGAACAAGTCAAATAATACTAACTTCATGTCTTTTTTCAGCAGGGTTCCTAGAACTGAATTGCAGAGGAATGTCATAAGCACTATCTACCTGGATTCTCAATGTTCTTATGGGCAAAAGTACTAGGTTATAGTTGTTTTAGGTGAATTCAGAAAGGGTGGAATCACTGAACCCAAACGGTAGTGATTGATAGATCAATACTCACCTTTAGAGAGAAGTCTCTAGGGGCATACTTCAGGACTTCCCCTAGCCCTGTGCTGTTCAATATTTTTATCAGAGCTTTGGATGGAGGCATATATATTGTGAATGTCATTTTCTTTTTTTTAAATTTTTTTTTATTTAATTTATTTAATATATTTAGTTTTCAGCATTGATTTTCACAAGAGTTTGAATTACAAATTTTCTCCCCATTTCTACCATCCCGCCCACTCCAAGATGGCATATATTCTGGTTGCCCCATTCCCCAGTCAGCCCTCCCTTCTGTTGCCCCACTCCCCTCCCATCTCCCTTTCCCTTCTTCTCTTGTAGGGCATGCAAAAACCTTTTTTATTTGAACGTCTGTTTTTAAAACTTTGAGTTCCAAATTCTCTCCCTTATTCCCTCCCCGCCTACCCTCCCTAAGAAGGCAAGCAATTCAACATAGTCCACATGTGTATCATTATGTAAAACCCTTCCACAATACTCATGTTGTGAAAGATTGACTATGTTCTGCTCCTTCCTAACCTATCTCCCTTTATTGAATTTTCTCCCTTGACCCTGTCCCTTTTCAAAAGTGTTTGTTTTTGATTACCTCCTCCCCCTGTCTGCCCTCCCTTCTTTCATCCCCCCTTTTTTATCTTCTTCTTCCTTCTTTCCTGTGAGGGAAGATAACCAATTGAGCATGTGTGGTATTCCCTCCTCAGGTCAAATCTGATGAGAGCAAGATTTACTCGTTCCTCCTCACCTGCCACCTCTTCCCTTCCAAAAGAACTGCTTTTTCTTGCTACTTTTATGCAAGATAATTTACTCCATTCTATCTCTCCCTTTCTCCCACTCTCAATATATTCCTTTCTTATCCCTTAATTTGATTTTATTTTTTTAGATATCATCCCTTCATATTCAACTCACCCTGTGCCCTCTGTCTATATATACACACATATGTATACACACACACACACACACATATATATATATATGCATATTCCTTTCAGCTACTATGATACTGAGGTCTCATGAATCATACACATCATCTTTCTATGTAGGAATGTAAACAAAACAGATCAACTTTAGTAAGTCCCTTATGATTTCTCTTTCTTTTTACCTTTTCATGCTTCTCTTGATTCTTGTGTTTGAAAGTCAAATTTTCTATTCACCTCTGGTCTTTTAACTGAGAAAGCTTGAAAGTCCTCTATTTTATTGAAAGTCCATATTTTGCCTTGGAGCATAATACTCAGTTTTGCAGGGTAGGTGATTCTTGGTTTTAATCCTAGCTCCATTAAACTCCAGAATATCGTATTCCAAGCCCTCCGGTCCCTTAATGTGGAAGCTGCTAGATCCTGTGTTATCCTGATTGTTTTTCCACAATACTCAAATTGTTTCTTTCTGGCTGTTTTGCAGTATTTCATCCTTGATGTGGGAGCTCTGGAATTTGGCAACAATATTCCTAGGAGATTTCTTTGTGGGATCCTTTTGAGGAGGCGATCTGTGGATTCTTTCAATTTCTATTTTACCCTCTGGCTCTAGACTGTCAGAGTAGTTCTCCGTGATATTTCTTGAAAGATGATATCTAGGCTCTTTTTTTGATCATGGCTTTCAGGTAGTCCAATAATTTTTAAATGATCTCTCCTGGATCTATTTTCCAGGTCAGTGGTTTTTCCAATGAGATATTTCACATTGTCTTCCACTTTTTCATTCCTTTGTTTCTGTTTTATAAAATCGTGATTTCTCATAAAGTCACTAGCTTCCACTTGTTCCAGTCTAATTTTTAAGGTAGTATTTTCTTCAGTGGTCTTTTGGACCTCCTTTTCCATTTGGGCAATTCTGCCTTTCAAGGCATTGTTCTCCTCGTTGGCTTTTTGGAGCTCTTTTGCCATTTGAGTTAGTCTATTTTTTTAAGGTGTTGTTTTCTTCAATATTTTTTCAGTATATTTTTTGGGTCTCCTTTATCAAGTCATTGCCTTGTTTTTCATGGTTTTCTTGCATCATTCTCATTTCTCTTCCCAATTTTTCCTCTACTTCTCTAACTTGTTTTTCCAAATCCTTTTTGAGCTCTTCCATGGCCTGAGACCAGTTCATGTTTTTCTTGGAGGCTTTTGATGTAGGCTCTTTGACTTTGTTCACTTTTTCTGGCTGTATGTTTTGGTCTTCTTTGTCACCAAAGAAAGATTCCAAAGTCTGAGACGGAATCTGAATGCATTTTTGCTGTCTGGCCATGTTCCCAGACAACTTACTTGACCCTTGAGTTTTTCAGCGGGGTATGACTGCTTATAGAATAAAGAGTACTTGTTCCAAGGTTGCGGGGATGTGCCATTGATTTCAGAGCTATTTCTATATAGCCAGCTCTGCCATGCCAGCACTCCTCCTTCCCCAAGAACCACCACCTCGGACCTGACGCAAATCTTAAGCAGGCTCTGCACTCCTGCTCTGCTCCACCACTTAATTCCTCCCACAAGGTGGGCTTGGGGCCAGAAGCAACTGCAGCTGTAGTTCTGTAGCTGCACCACCCTGTATTATGAAGGCAGAATTTATGATTTCAAAGAGAATCATATATCTGCCTGAAAGGTTCGGAACCACAGGATATAAGGAATTCTCTAGGTAGAAGGTAGAAGAATTAAAGCATGTATTTAAGCTCCAAAGTAACAGATCCACGAACCAGCGTCCCCATTGTGATATTTTGATTAAAAGCTTCCAGGCCCAATAAGTCTGCCTCACAAGAGTAACCAGGAGGCCACAGAGAAGCATGATAGTATAAAGCAAAATCATATACATGCGTCCCCTCTACGGTAAAAAGATTACCCACTGGCCTCAAGTCCTTGCTCAACACTCCTCAGTCTACATGTGGGTCAGCTCTGCTACCGGCAGCTCCTGCCTCAGCTTCAGCTGCAGCTGTCTCTGACTCCAGTGGAAAAAAGGACTCTTCAAGCTGTCTTCTCTCCTCTTATAGAGTTTTTGACATCATCAAGTGCCACCTGAATGACCATAGCCTATTGGTTCTTGAGTTGGCCCGTCCCCTTAGGACCCTGGGAGGTTCACATCCACGTAGATTAGGTTAACACCCGATAGGGCATGGCTCTGGAGTTAACACCTCCCCTTAGCCGGCTCCATGAATCTCACAAAGAGGTGGACTTAAACCCATGTGGTCTAAAAAACCTCTGTTGTCCCAGACATGTAAACTAGGCCCTCCCTGGAGTTAGCCCTACCTTGGGTCCCCAAGGGCCCAGCACCTAGTAAGGTTTAATGAGATAAACTGAATCACTCAAAGAAAACAAAGGCCATTCTGCTTACATACCCCCCTGCTGCCCCAGGGTGGTGGCTGAACCTCGAACTCTTTTCACTCTGTCCCCAGCAGCTTTTCCCACTAACCCTCTCTGTTGTCTTTGGTGTTTGTGGGTTGAGAAGTCTGGTAACTGCCACAGCTCACTGATTTAGGGCGCTAGGGCCTGTTCAGCCCGTCTCCTGGTCTGGTTGGTCCTGCCACTGCCCACACTGGGCTCTGCTCCCCTCTGCTCTGTGCGCAATAGACCTCATCCAGCAACTGTCCAGGCTGTCCTGGGCTGGATCTCTGCTTCCCTCTGATATTTTGTGGGTTCTGCACTTCTAGAATTTGTTCAGAGCCATTTTTATAGGTTTTTGGAGGGACCTGGTGGGGAGCTCACGCAAGTCCCTGCTTTCCAGCTGCCATCTTGGCTCCACCCCCTGTGTGAATGTCATTTTCAAGGGTGATATGAAGCAGGGAGTGATATCTAACATGCTAGGTGAGCACTATGGTACTGTGGAAAGAATTTTAGACCTTGCCTCAGATGATTGGGTTTGGGTTTGAGTCCTCACATGGACATTTAATAGCCCTGTGATCTTGTGAACCTAGGCCTCTTAAGTATCACCTGCCTTATCTCTAAATTGGGTGAATAATATCTACATCATCAGTCTCAGAGGAGTGTTTCACACAAAGTGCTTGGTAGATCTTAAAGTTCTATGTAAAGTAAGTCATTATGGGTTATTAATCAGGAGTCAACAGAGCATGTTTCATCAGCCAAACCTGACTGCCAGCTGTTCTTACATGGTCCAGTGCTAAGGCTATATAAAAAGAATTAGGTGACCAGATTTGGCGTTCTAGCCATAACTTGCTGACCCTTATTATTGAGGATGATGATGATGATGGTCCCTAAAGAGCTCAACAAGTCAGAATAATGACCTGAAATCGCTAAGATAAAATTGAGTAGTGATAGTTATAAAGTTCCACATTATGAGTAAAATGAATCAATTTACAAGTGCTGGATGTGGAAAATGTAGTTTGGCAGCAGTTCATGTTCAAGATACCTGCAGTTTTAGTGAATCAAAAGTTTAAGATGAGCTAGTGATACATTAAGTATCACCAAAGAGATATATTCCTCAAAGCTATTGTGTGATCTTGGGTTACATAAGAAGAAAGATTGGTAATTGTCACACCCTCCACTACCCTTGTGGGATCATATCTGGAATATTGTATCCAGATATGGACTCTACAGTTTTGGAAGGACATTGATATCTAAAACATATTTAGAATATGAAGAACAGAATTCTGAAGGGAAATAGAAAGCATGTCATAGTCTGATTGGTTGATGAAAATGTTTGTAGTGGAGACCTGGAGAATGGATGACTTGGCTGGAGGTGAGGGAGATTTGGTGGGGATAACTTTTGACTTCCAGTATTTTAAGGAATATCATATGAAAGTGACATTAGGTAAAAGGATCAGAGATCTTCAATTTGAGGTTTGATTTTCACTTGTCAGTTTGTTGAAGAGGCATTTCCTACTGAGATATAAATTGGACTAGATACCCTCTGAGCTTCTTTTCTTCTCTAGATTTTAATATTCTATGATTACTATTATTTTATGAGACCCTAAAGAGTCAAACTAAAATTAATGGATCAAATATATAGGTAGAAAAATCTAGACTTGGTATAAGAAAAAACTAATTTCCTAATAACTAGCCTTTGCCAAAGTAGGATACGTTCCTTTGAGAAGTTCGAGTTCCCTATCAGTCTTGATAACCAAATGAAGGATGAGTGACAACCTGTCATAAATTCTATTGTGGGTGCTTTGCTTAAGTATTGATTGGAATTCATACCCTGTGAGGTTCTTCCTACCTTTAAGAGTCAATTATTCTACGTAGGTTTAATGTGAGAAGAATGGTAAGCTTGTTCACTAGGATGCAGTCTCGATTACATAAACCTCAGTTAAGGGCAGGGTGGAGGAAATTCATGATTTGGAAACCCCAGTCTGGGGCCTGAATTCTAGCCAGTTAGAGCCTGAAGCCTGGACTACCTTGGCATTTCTTTACCGATAGGTGGCATTGAATCCCAGGCCAATAATCACCATTAATGCTGTTGGTCTAACAAGCCTGGTCCCATGGCCGTAGGACTTGCTATGTGATTTAAATTATTATTTTAAAATTGCTTTTATAGATTGACTGTCATTGGTTGTTAAAAGCATTTTACTTTGGAACTGAGAGAGTCAAGATTTATTGCCTACAAGGAATAGAGCCAGTATGTGGATCTAACAAGAAGACCTATCGAAACAAATGTATATTTTGCCTACAAAAAAAGTAAGGAGAGAACCAGATTTCCAATTTTTTTATTAATCTTTTGATATGATTTAAAGGATCTTTATAAAGTAAGACACAGGAATGGATTTTTACTAATTTGTCATGTTGCAAACAAAGATCGAAGAACCAAAGAATCTGGCTATTCTCTGAAAAATGATGTCTCAACAGTATCAGACTTGTACTTGGGACATTTTATTTCAACCTTCATACAATCAACATTTCTTAGGTGCCTACTATGTGCAATGAGTTGAATCTTTGCTATGTGGGGAGACAATGTGGTGTAGTAGAAAGAGCCCAAGATTTGGAGTTGGGAAGACAACAAGATGTTAAGCCCCATCCTCCATGGCGATCAGTTAGCTCATCTGTAAAATGAGGTGTTCAGAGCATCACTATGATCCCTTCTAGCTCTAAATCTCATGATTTTATGAACAAGATAGTGAGGCATAGTGGTTTGAGATCTGGTCTGAAATCTAGGAAGACCTGAGCTGAAGTCTTGTTTCTAATACCTACTGGTTCTGTGATCTGTTCTAGACACTTTTTTCTCATTGAAGTGTCTGCCTATTTTTTCCCCCTATGGCAAGGATGCTCTCAATACATACATTGATTCATCTTATTAAAGATTTTGAATCTTTATAATGAATCTTAATAAATGAAGATGATGAAGTATGCATAAGGAGCTCATCCTTTAATTATTTATCCTTTAGCCTTCAATCTTTACCCGTTTAAAGAAATGATCACAATTAATACCAGATTAAAATGAAGGATTGAGGTGAAAAGATAGAATATGCAGTTAAAATTGCAACAATCTGACCTATGAAACCAAGCTATTTATATTTTAAAAAGAGAGAACTAGATCAACAATACGATGATACAAGAAAATTCTGAAGGACTTGTGATAAATGCTATCCACCTCCAGAGAAAGAAATTGTAGAGTCTGAATATAGATCAAAGATAATTTTTCTTTATTTTTTGCTTTGATTTTTGTCTGTGTTTTCTTTCACAGTGTGACTTACACGGAAATACATTTTGCATGACTACACATGTATAACCTATGCCAAATTGCTTCTTAATGAATGGAGGAGGGAAGAGGAGAGAATTTGGAACTCAAAATTTTAAAAAAAGAATTTTAAAATTGTTTTTACATGTAATTGGGGAAAATAATAAATATTAATTTTTTTAAATGAGAAATAGAAAAAAACCAAGATATTGACCTTGATTATCATGATTTCTTAAGAAAGCTTAAATGATGCAATACAGTAGCCTTCCATTTGTTTCTAGTCTCTCCCCTCCCTATTTCATCCTCTATACCCCTGACTAAGTGATTTTCCTACAGAAAAAGCTTGACACCATCAGTCCCATCGTCAAGAAACTTCAGAGGCTGTCTATGGTTATTAGGATAAAATGTTATTTCATCTTCATCCTACCCTTTTAAACCTATATTTTTAGTTTGTTTCTTAGTGTAATTAGTTGTTAGTACAGTAGTACTATGTAGTTGTAAATGAATTATAAATGAGCAAATTTATATATATATATATATATATATTTCTATCTATCTATCTATATATATATATATATTTCTATCTATATATATATAGGGCTTGTATGCTCAATATTCTTTTTACTGCTGGGGTGCTTAATTAAAAAAAATTGTAGGCGACTGTCTTCAATCAAACATTTCTAAAACCAAACTAGTTTTCTTATCCTGAGGGAGAGAATTTTTCCCCATAGATTTTCAAATTCTTGACCTTATTCCTATAATTGACTACAGAATATTAGAATTGTAAGGGACCTGATATCATGGAATATCAAAACATAGAATATTAGCTCTTGAAGAGGCTCTCCTTTGTTTCTCACTTATTTTTAATGGGAACCTACATAATTCTCGATTGGCGGAGAATTCTCTGTCTCATAAGGCAGCATGTTGCACTGTTGTTTAGCTCTAATGATCATGAATTTCTCTTTTTCTCTCTATCCTTCTTCCTCTCTTTCTCTTCTTTTTCTCTCCTTTTTCACTCCTTTTTCTTTTTCTCCCCTTTCCTTCCTTCCTTCCTTCCTTCCTTCCTTCCTTCCTTCCTTCCTTCCTTCCTTCCTTCCTTCCTTCCTTCCCTAAAGTCCCTTTTAGTTCTAACTCTAAGATTTTTATGGTCCCACTGTCCTATGTCTTCCCTCAATTTGGAAACTAGGTGGGAGGATGACATCAGCATTGTTTGAGTTCACAGATGTTAAAAACTTAAAATTATAACATTGGATTTACATTCATTTTTATCATTTACTCTTTAGGAATTCCACAAAAACAATGCAGCCAGTCCATCTTGGCGAATGCTGACTTTTTTGGGTTCCCATCCAATGACATCTGGTCTCAACCCTTCCTTGTTGCATGGCCCTCAAGAGAATTCCTCCACTTTTGCTCTTAATGTTCCTTATGATTGTAACTTGACTTATCAATTGAAAAAATGTATTCAGATATTGTTCCTAGAAGAGGGGCCATTAACGCATTTCCCAGAGACATTCTCCATCAGCTGCAGGAAAATTTTTATAATAAAATCTATTTCTCTTGATGACCATGGTTATTTAATCACTCAGAGAAATATGGGCCCAACCAGAACTTCTACAGCTCTGTCAAGTACAAGTACAAGAAGTACACTTTCTTCTCACTTTCCATGCTTATCAAGACTCTACATAGGTTTCCAGGTTACATGTATCTATGATATAATACATGTATAATATATCATGGTGGTTCTTGCTTCCACACACAGATATTCTTGAGTTTCCCACCTATATGGCTATCAAGGGTAGAGTGATAGGGTTTTTGCCCTAAGGTACTGAATATAGAAGGGACTGACAGTACTCAAAATCCTTTTGCAAGTAGGAACAACAGAGCTTAGCATCCTAGCTTCTCCCTGTACTCTTCCCTTAAAGACTCCCCATCCAGAGGAGGGAAGAGAAAGGAGGGAAGAAAGAAAAAAGAAAGAAAGAAAGAAAGAAAGAAAGAAAGAAAGAAAGAAAGAAAGAAAGAAAGAAAGAAAGAAAGAAGGAAAGAAAGAAAGAAAGAAAGACAGATAGACAGACAGACAGACAGATAGATTCCAGGAGCCAAGATGGCAGAGTAAGCAGTAAGTCCCTCTCACCCTCCCTTACTGACTTTGAAAACCCAGAAAATATCACCCCAGGAAAAATCCTGCAACAGTGGAGCCAGCAGAAAGACAGGGTGCAGTTGTCTTTTAGCTTGGAAGTCTTGGGGGAATTAATGGGAAGAATTCCTCTTGCTGGGGTTGAAGGGGACCAGTATAGGACAGGAGGTGTCCTGGCAAGCTAGTGGCAGGAACTACTTCAGCAGATGTGTGGGACATCCTGATCCCCAGAGCGGTGGAGTAGGTAAGCACCAACAACAGGCACTTGCCCCCATACTCATCCATTGGCACATCTAGGGGAACCAGCAGACACCAGCTTGGAGAACCAGCACATGGACCAGTGAACAGGCATCGAAAAGCAGCTGGTCCTACCCCACAACTTTCAGTGTAATCTTGGTGAAGTGGAGAAAATCCTCACCTGGCCTTGGGACACACTAGCCAACACCACCAGCAGTTGCAGCTCAGCATCAAGTAAGCTACCAGACCCCTACAGCATCCAGCTGCCAGCACCTGAGGCCTCAGCTCATAAAGCCAGTAACCAGGCCTCTAGTCCCCAGAACAAGAAGCTTGGGATAATGTCCCCTGTGCCCCAGAAGCAGAGATCAACTTTAAAAGCTAGGAAAAAGGCAAATACCATGAGCAACAAGCAATAAAGAAAAACACTGACCACAGAGAATTATTATGGTGACAGGCAAGATCAAAACAAATTTAGAAGAGGACAACATAGTCAATATACCCACATCTGAAACCTCAAAGGGGAAATATGAACTGGTCTCAAGCCCAAAAAACCTTCTTGGAAGAGCTCAAGAAGGATTTTAAAAGTCAAGTAAGAGAGGTAGAAGAAAGATAGTCAACAGCTTAGAAAAGGAAGGACAAAAATTGAATGCATAAAACAGTTCCTTTAGAAATACAATTGGCAAAATGGAAAAAATACACTGAAAAAAACAACTCCTTAAAAAATAGAATTGGCCAAATGGAAAAGGAGGTGCAAAAACTAACTAAAGAAAACAATTTCTTAAAAATTAGAATTGGCAAAGTGGAAGCTAACGAGTCCATGAGACATCAAGAATCAGTCAAACAAAATCAAAAGAATGAAAAAATAGAATAAAACCTAAAATACCTCATTGAAAAAAAACAACTGACCTAGAAAATAGATCCAGGAGAGATAATTTAAGAATTATTGGTCTACTTGAAAACCACAATAAAAAAAGAGCCTGGACAGCACCTTTCAAGAAATCATCAAGGAAAAGTGCCTTGAGATTCTAGAACCAGAGGGTGAAATAGTCATTGAAGGACTACACCTCTCAACTCTTGAAAGAGCTCCCCAATTGAAAATGCCAAGGAATATTGTAGCCAAATTCCAGAATTATCAGGTCAAGGAGAAAATTGAGCAAGCAGCCAGAAAGAAAGCATTTAAATATCATGGAACCACAGTTAGGATTATGCAGGACCTTGCAGCTTCTACATTAAAAGACTGGAGGGCTTGGAATATGATATTCTGTAAGTTAAAGGAGCTTGGACTACAACCAAGGATCAGCTACCTAGCAAAATTGAGCATAATCTTTCAGGGGAGGAGATGGATATTCAATGAAATAGGGGACTTCCAAACCTTCCTGAAGAAAAGATCAGAGCCCAACAGAAAATTTGGTCTTCAAATACAAAACTCAAGAGAGGCATAAAAAGGTAAACAGGAAAGGAAAAAATAACACATATTATTCAATAAGGGCAAACAGTTTCCATCCCACATAGGAAGATGATACTTGTAGTTATTGGAAACTGTATCTTTATTATGACATTTAGAAGGGATATACATAGACAGACCATGTAGGTATAAGTTAGCTTTGATGTGATGATGAAAAACCTAATTAAGCAGTGGAAAGCATTGTAATGGGAGGAAAGGAAAGGAGGAGGCAGAAAAGGTAAATTACATCACATGAAGAGGCACAAAAACCTATTACAGTAGAGGGAAAGAAGGGAGGGAGATGAGCATTGTTTGAACCTTACTCTCATTAGTTTTGGCTCAAGGAGCAGATAGCATACTCAGGTATAGAAATCTAATTTGCCCTATAGGAAATAGGAGGGGAAAAGGGAGGGGGAATAATAGGGAGGGAAGAAGTAGCAAGGGAAAAGGGATAAAAAATGGAGGGGGCTGATAGAAGGGAGGGCAGATTGAGGGAAGTGGTGGTCAAAAGCAAAACTCTAGTGAGGAGGGAAAGGGAGAAAGGAGAGAGAAAAACATAAACATGGAGAATAGGATGGAGAGACACACATAGTAATCATAACTGTGAATGTGAATAGGATGAACTCTCCCATAAAACAGAAATGGATAGCAAAATTGATTAAAAACAATAATCCTACAATATGTTGTTTACAAGAAACACATTTGAAGCACAGGGATACACACATAGTAAAGGTAAAAGGTTGGAGCAGAATTTGTTATGCTTCAGCTGAAGTAAAAAACAAGCACAGGTAGCAATCCTGATCTCACATTAAGCAAAAGCAGAAATACCTCTAATTAAAAGAGATAAGGAAGGAAACTTCATCCTGCTGAAAGGCACTATAGACAATGAAGTAACATCAATGCTAAGCATATATACAGCAAGTGGGATAGCATCCAAATTCTTAGAGGAGAAGTTAAGAGAGTTACGGGAAGAAAGAGCAAAACTATACTAGTGGGGGACCTCAACCTCCTCCTCTCAGAACTATGTAAATCTAATCACAAAATAAACAAGAAAGAAGTTAAGGAGGTGAACAGAATTTAAGAAAAGTTAGATATGGTAGAAAAGAGAATGGAGGTAGAAAGGAATATCCGTTTTTTGTGGCAGTTCATGTTGCTTACACAAAAACTGACCATGTATTAGAACATAAAAACCTCATAATCCAATGCAAAAGGCAGATGTATTAAATGCATCCTTTTCAGATCATGATGCAATAAAAATTACAAGTAATAAAGGGCCATGGAAAGATAGACTAAAAATTATTTTGAAATTAAATAATCTAATCCTACACAATGAATGGGTCAAAAAACAAATCATAAAAATAAACGAAGACTTCATCCAAAATAATTACAATAATGAGACAACATACCAAAACTTGTGGGATGCAGTGAAAGTGGTTCTTAGGGGAAAATTTATATCTCTGAATGGTTGCATGAAGAAGATAGAGAAAGATGAGATCAATGAATTGGGCATGCAACTAAGAAAAGCTAGAGAAAGAACAAATTAAAAATCCCCAATTAAATACCAAACTAGAAATATTGAAAACCAAAGGAGAGATTAATAAAACTGAAATTAAGAAAACTATTGAACCAATAAATAAAACTAAGAACTGATTTCATAAAAAAAACCCAATAAAATAGATAAACCTTTGGTTAACTTAATTTAAAAAAGTAAGAAAACCAAATTACTAGTATCAAAAATGAAAAAGATGAATTCACCACCAATGAAGAAGAAATTAAAATAATTAGGAACTATTTTGCCCAACCATATTCCAATAAATTTGACAATCTTAATGAAATGGATGAATATTTACAAAAATATAAATTGCACAGATTAACAGAAAAGGAAATAAAATAATAGCACCATAACAGAAAAAATAAATTGAGGGGCAGAGCCAAGATGGCTGCTTGAAAACAGGGACTTGCTTAAGGTCTCCCCTAAACTCCTCCAAACATCTGTAAAAAATGACTCTAAAAGAATTCTAGAGTTATAGAAGCCATGAAATAACAGAGGGAAACAAGTCCCCAGCCCAAGACAGTCTGGATGGTCACTGGGAAGGGTCTATTGCACCATGCTGGGAGTGGAGCGCAGCCCAGCATGGGCCATGCCAGGACCCACCAGGCCAGGAGTAGACCGGGAAGAGCAGGTCTCAGGGCCCTGAGTCACTGAATTGTGGCAGTTACTAGACTTCTCAACCCACAAACACTAAAGACTACAGAACAGGTCAGTGAGAAAACTTCTGGATCTGGGTGAGAGAAGTGCATGGTCTGGCCCCAGCCCCAGGCTTGCAGGGTGGCAGCAGAGGTGGTGCAGCAGCAGCAGGAAGCTCTGGTGACTACTTCTAGAGCTCCAGTGGCAGCTGCTTCTGGAGCCCCCTGGCCCACACAGTGGGAGGAATCAAAGCACTGGATCAGAGCAGGAGTGGAGAGAGCACTTTTCTGGCATAGAGGCAGGGTTCTCTTGTTTTGCCCTGTTTGGATCTGGATTGTGGTCCTGGTTGGCAGTTCTTGGGGGAGGAGGAGCATTGGTGTGGCAGAACATGCAGTGAATGTGGAAAGGGAGTCCTCCTGGTGGTTACACAGCAGAATGGAGTGCTTGCACTCACAGACCAGAGCACAGGCCAGGAGAGGTGTATCATACCACATCAGAATAGAAGCTCTGAAAACAACAGCACAAAATCTCTGAAGCTTGGGACAAAAGCACTCCCCACTCTGAAAGCAGTGATGCCCTGACCAAAACCTGAAAACTCAAGTAATTGGCTGGGAAAATGAGAAAGCAGCATAAAAGGACTCAGACTCAGACTATAGAATCTTTTTTTGGTGACAAAGAAGATTGAAACATACAACCAGAAGAAGTCAACAAAGTCAAAGAACCTACTTCAAAAGCCTCCAAAAAATATGAATTGGTCTCAGGACATGGAAGAGCTCAAAAAGGAGTTGGAAAAGCAAGTAAGAGAAGCAGAGGAAAAAATGGGAAGAGAAATGAGAGTGATGCAAGAAAATCATGAAAAACAAGTCAATGACTTACTAAAGGAGGCCCCCCAAAATACTGAAGAAAATAACACCATAAAAATAGACTAACTCAAATGGCAAAAGAGCTCCAAAAAGCCAATGAGGAGAAGAATTAGCCAAAATTAGCCAAATGGAAAAGGAGGTCCAAAAGACCACTGAAGAAAAAACCACCTTAAAAATTAGATTGGAGCTAGTGGAAGCTAGTGACTTTATGAAAAATCAAGATATTATAAAACAGAACCAAAAGAATGAAAAAATAGGAGACAATGTGAAATATCTCATTGGAAAAACCACTGATCTGGAGAATATATCCAGGAAAGATAATTTAAAAATTATTGGACTATTTGAAATCCATGATCACAAAAAAGAGCCTAAATATCACCTTTTAAGAAATTATCAAGGAAAACTGCTCTAATGTTCTAGAATCAGAGGGTAAAATAGAAATTGAAAGAATCCACTGTTTGCCTCTTGCAAACAGTGGATTGCAAAAAGAAGACTCCTAGGAAAATTGTAGCCAAATTCCAGAGTTCCCAGGTCAAGGAGAGAATATTGCAAGAAGCCAGAAAGAAACAATTCAAATATTGTGGAAACACAATCAGGATAACAGAATATCTAGCAGCTTCTACATTAAGGGATCTAAGGGCTTGGAATATGACATTCTGGAGGTCAAAGGAGTTAGGATTAAAACGAAGAATCACCTACCCAGCAAAACCGAGAATAATACTCCAGGGCAAAGTATGGATTTTCAGTAAAATAGAGGACTTTCAAGCTTTCTAAATGAAAAGACCAGAGCTGAATAGAAAATTTGACTTTCAAATACAAGAATTAAGAGAAGCATGAAAAGGTAAACAGGAAAGAGAAATCATAAGGGAATTACTAAAATTGAACCATTTTGTTTACATTCTTACATGGAAAGATGATATTTCTAACTCATGAGACCTTTCTCAGTATTAGGGTAGTTGAAGGGAATATACATACATACATACATATATACATACATACATACATACATACATATTATACATACACACATATATATGTATATATAGACAGAAGGCACAGGGTGAATTGAATATGAACGGATGATACTTAAAAAAATAAAATTAAGGGGTGAGAGAGGAATATATTGGAAGAAAGAGAAAGGGAGAGATAGAATGGGGTAAATTATCTCACATAAAAGTGGCAAGAAAAAGCTGTTACAATGGAAGGGAAGAGGCGGCAGGTGAAAAGGAATGAGTGAATCTTGCTGTCATTGGATTTGAGTTAAGGAGGGCATAATGCACTCAATTGGGTATCTTACCTTACATGAAAGTGGGGGGAAGGTGATAAGGGGGGTATGATAGGAGACAGGGCAGACTGGGGAAGGAGGTAGTCAAAAGCAAATACTTTTGAAAAGGGACAGGGTCAAGGGAGAAAATTGAATAAAGGGGGACAGGATAGGATGGAGGGAAATATAATTAGTTTTTCACAACATGACTATTATGGAAGTGTTTTGCATATCAATACATGTGTGGCCTATGTTGAATTGCTTGTGTTCTCAAGGAGGGTCGGTGGGGAGGGAAGAAGGGAGAGAATTTGGAACTCAAAGTTCTAAAAACAAATGTTCAAAAAAAGGTTGTTTTTACATGCAACTGGGAAATAAGATATACAGGCAATGGAGTATAGAAATCTATCTTGCCCTACCAGAAAGTAAGGGGAAAGAGGATAAGGTGGGGGCAGGGAGTGGGATGACAGAAGGGAGGGCAGACTGGGGAAAGGGGCAATCAGAATATATGCCATCTTGGGGTGGCAGGGAGGGTAGAAATGGAGAGGAAATTTGTAACTCAAAATGTGGATATCAATGTTGAAAACTAAAACTATTAAATAATAAAAAAGAAATTAAAAAAAAGAAAAAGAAATTGAACAAATCATCAATGAACTCCTAGTGAAAAAAATCTCCATAGACTGATGGATTTACAAGTGAATTCTATCAAACATTTAAAGAATCATTAATTCCAATACTATATAACCTGTTTGGGAAAATAGGCAAAGAAGGAGTCCTACCAAATTATTTTTATGATACAAATATGGTTCTGATACCTAAATGAGAAGAGCCAAAACAGAGAAAGAAAATTATAGATCAATTTCCCTAAGGAGTATAGACGACAAAATTTTAAATAAAATATTAACAAAGAGATTACAACAACTTATCTCGAGAATAATACACTATGACCAGGTAGGATTTATTCCAGGAATGCAGGGCTAGTTCAATATTAGGAAAATTCTCAGTATAATTGACTATATGAACAACAAAACTAAGGGAAATTGCATGATTGTCTCAATAGGTACAGAAAAAGCTTTTGACAAAACGCAGCACCCTTTCCTATTAAAAACACTAGAGAGCATAAGAATAAACTGAGTCATCCTTAAGATGATAAATAGCATTTACCTAAAACTGTCAACAAGCATTATATGTAATGTGGATAAGCTAGAAGAATTTCCAGCAAGATTGGGGGTGAAACAAGGATGTCCATTATCACCACTGTTATTCCACATTGTACTAGATATGTTAGCTTTAGTAATAAGAGAAGAAAAAGAAATGGAAGGAATTAGAATAGATAAAGAAGAAACAATGCTTTCACTTTTATAGATGATATATGATATATTTAGAGAATCCTAGAGAATCAACTAAAAAAACTACTTGAATAAATAAACAACTTTAACAAAACTGCAGGATATAAAATAAACCCACATAAATCATTAGCATTTCTATATATTACTAACAAAACCCAACAGCAAGAGAGAGAAAGAGAAACTCCATTTAAAATTAGTATAGACATTATAAAATATTTGAGAGTCTAAGTGCCAGGAAAAACTCAGGAAGTATATGAACACAATTATAAAGCAGTTTTCACACAAATAAAGTCAGATCTAAATCATTGGAAAAACATCAGTTGTTCATGGGTAGGCTGAGCTAACATAATAAAAGTGAGAATCCTATCTAAATTAATTGACTTATTCAGTGCCATACCAATCAAACTACTAAAATATTTTAAAGAATTAGAAAAAAATAATAACAAAATTCATCTGGAAGAACAAAATATCCAGAATATCAAGGAAATTAATGAAAAGAAATGCAAGGGAAGGTGGCCTAGCCACACCAGGTCATAAATTCTATTGTAAAGCAGCAATCATCAAAACTACTTGGCATGTGCTAAGAAACAGAGTGGTGGATCAGTGGAATAGGAAACAGAGTGGTGGATCAGTGGAATAGGGTAGGTACACAAAACACAGTAGTCAATGACTGTAATAGCCTACTGCTTTGATAAACCCAAAGATTTTGGCTTCTGGGATAATAACTCATCATTTGGCAAAACCTTCTTGGAAAACTGGAAAATATTATCTCAGAAAGTAGGTGTAGACCAACATATTACACCCTATATAAAGATAAAGTCACAATTTAGACATAAAGGCTGATTCTAGCAAATTGGGAGATCCAGGAATGGTTTACATGTCAGATTTATGGAGAACAGAAGAATTTATGACCAAACAAGAGATAGTGAACATTATGAAATGCAAAATGGATAATTTTTATTACATTAAAGTGAAAAGTTATTACACAAACAAAGCCAATGCAACCCAGATTAGGAGGGAAGCAGAAAATTGGGAAAGAATTTTTACAGTGTCTCTGATAAAAGCCTCATTTCTTTTCTTTTCTTTTTTTTGTAGTTTTAACTAACCCTTGTCAACACTCTTATTTTATTTACAACATATTCCATTAGGAAAATCTTTGTCTTGCATAATGGTTAAACATACATAGGGATCATAAAACTGAGTAACAGAAAAACATGCTGAATTGTGACTGTTCTAAAAACATAAAAATTTGTTCATTCTTCTGTACAATTCAGTCAGACTCTGTCTGGCTCAATCCATAAGGGAATAAATAAATAATTAATATCAATTTTTCTATCACCTAGCTCTGTTTGCCTCCTTTAACCAAACTTTCAGGGTTAACACGTTCCTTTGGAGTAGAGAAAGAGATGGAGAGAGGGTGAGGACGAGCTGAGGTACCCAACTAGCTGGGTCCCCTTTTGGGCAGCTCAGTCTACTCACAGGTTGTGTTCATCCTTTGTTTTCTTTTTTTTAATCTACTTTTTAATTTAATTTAATTTAATTTATTTAATATATTTAGTTTTCAGCATTGATTTTCACAAGAGTTTGAATAGGAATTTTCTTTCCATTTCTACCCTCCCACCCACTCCAAGATGGCATATATTCTGGTTGCCCCATTCCCTAGTCAGCCCTCCCTTCTGTCACCCCACTCCTCTCCCATCCACCTTTCCCTTATTCTCTTGTAGGGCAAGATAAATTTCTATGCCCCATTGCCTGTGTATCTTATTTCCTAGTTGCATGCAAAAACGTTTTTTTTTGAACATCTGTTTTTAAAACTTTGAGTTCCAAATTCTCTCACCTCTTCCCTCCCCACCCACCCTCCCTAAGAAGGCAAGCAATTCAACATAGGCCACATGCGTATCATTATGTAAAACTCTTCCACAATACTCATGTTGTGAAAGATTAACTATGTTTTGCTCTTTCCTAACCTATCCCCCTTTACTGAATTTTCTCCCTTGACCCTGTCCCTTTTTGAAAGTGTTTGTTTTTGATTACCTCCTCCCCCATCTGCCCTCCCTTCTATCATCCCCCCCCTTTTTTATCTTCTTCCTCCTTCTTTCATGTGGGGTAAGACACCCAATTGAGTATGTATGGTATTTCCTCCTCAGGTCAAATCCGATGAGAGCAAGATTTATTCATTCCTCCTCACCTGCCCCCTCTTTCCTTCCTACAGAACTGCTTTTTCTTGCCACTTTTATGAGAGATAATTTACCCCATTTTATCTCTCCCTTTCTCCCTCTCTCAATATATTCCTCTCTTGTACCTTAATTTGATTTTATTTTTTTAGATATCATCCTTTCATATTCAACTCACCCTGTGCCCTCTGTCTATGTATATATATACATACATATATATATACACATACACCTACATATATATATATACACCTACATATATACATACATAGACATGCACATATGTATATATATATGTATATACATACACATATATATATATGCATAATCCTTTCAGCTACTATGATACTGAGGTCTCATGAATCACACACATCATCTTTCCATGTAGGAATGTAAGCAAAACAGTTCAACTTTAGTAAGTCCCTTATGATTTCTCTTTCTTGTTTACCTTTTTATGCTTCTCTTGATTCTTATTAAATTGGCTAACATGACAAAACAGGAAAATGACAAATACTGGAGAAGTTGGGGGGTAAATTGGAACACTAACGGATTACTGGTGGAGTTGGGAACTTCTCCAACCATTCTGGTGAGCAATTTGGAACTATGTCCATAAGGTAATAAAATTGTGAATACCCTTTGACTCAGTAAGATTACTTCTAGGTCTATATACCAAAGAGATCATACAAATGGGAAAAGGACCCACACGTACAAAAATATTTATAGCAGCTCTTTTTCTGGTGGCAAAGAAATGGAAGTTGAGGAGATGCCCATCAGTTGGGGAATTGCTGAACAAGTTAAGGTGTATGAATGTAATAGAATACTATTGTGCTATAAGAAATGATGAGCAGGTAGACTTCAGAAAAACATGGAAAGACATATGAAGTGATGCTGAATGAAGTGAGCAGAACCAGGAGAACACTGTACACAGTAACAACCACATTGCATGATGAGTAACTTTGATATCCGTATCTATTCTTAGCAATGCAAGTTTCTAAGACAACTCCAGAAGATGCATGATTGAAAATGCTATCCACATCTGGAAAAAGAACTATGGAATCTGAATGCAGATTGAAGTGTATCATTTGCTCTCTCTTTTGATTTGTTTTGTTTCTTCTTTCTCATGGTTCCCACCATCAGTTCTAATTCTTCTTTACAATATGACTAACGTGAAAATAGGTTCAATATGAATGTACTATATATGTAGAGCCTGTATCAAATTATGTGCTATCTTGGACAGGGGGAGGGGAGGGATGGGGAGAAAGTGTGGAACTTAAAACCTTATGGAAGTGAATGTGGCAAACCAAAAATAAATAAACGAATTAAAGAGACTCTCCACCCAAAGCTTTTTGTTTTCCATGAGGCAATGTCCTGGCACTTATTCAATTAAGAAAGATTTGCACCTATTCAATCTTGAGCCCAGCTGGCATATAGCCAAGACAAGTATTTATTAAGCATTTACTACATTCTAGGTACCAAGCTAAATGCTAGGGGATACAAAGGAAGGCATCATACTATCCCTGCTCTCAAAGAGCTTATAATCCAATGTGAGGTGACAACATAAAACTATACACAAGCACAATATACATAGGATAAATTGGGGGTAGTCTTAGAGGGAAGGCACTAAGAATAAGGATGGCTGGGAAAGATTTCTTGTAGAACATAGGGAAGGATAAGCCTTTAAACAACTCCTACTATGAGCCAGGCACTGTGCCAAGTGCTTTTTAAAAACATTTTTAAAATTTTATCCTCACAAGTCTGTCAAGTATATACTCTTATTATTCTGACTGTACACTTGAGCAAACTGAGGCAAACAGAGTTCACATGACTTGCTCAGGGTCACATATCTAATGTCTGAGGCTGGATATGAATTCAGGTCTTTTTGATTCCAGGGGCACACTCTCTCCACCTCACCACCAGATCCTTTAGCTGAGACTTGAAGGAAGTCAGGGAAACCAGGAGGTGGAGATGAGGAGGGAGAGAATTCCAGGCATGGAGGATAGCCAGTGGAAATTCTCAGAGTCAGGAGATGGATTATCTTGTGCCAGGAATATCAAGGGGGCATTTTCACTAAATTTCAGAGTAGATGGAAGAGAACAAAGTGTAAGACTGGACGGGTAGAAAAGGGCCTGGCTATTAGGAACTTTAAGATCAAAATAGGGGATTTTACATATAATTCTAGAGGTAATAGGGAGCCACTGGAGTTAACTGAGTAGAGGAGAATGTCACATGGTCAGACATCTTCTGTAAGAATTTCAATTAATGGTCAATTAGTCTCAACAAACATACTACAGGTCTAGTCAATTCAGCTAAGCAATAAGGCCTATCTTTTACATTTTTAATTACCTATCAATGTGCAACCTTAATGTTCTACAAAGGGAAACCCATATAGCAAGAGCAGCTGCTCTAGATGACCATGGGAACTTCCAAAGTGCTTGGCACACATCCCTTGATTTTGCCTAAGACAAGGAAAAAACAAACACAAAAAGGAACAAAGTCATCTAGGGGCACCCACATAAGGCTGCCTGGTTGAGTCCATGCTCTTTGTGCGGCCCGTGGTGGGAGAGCATGAGACTGTCACTCTTAGTCCTGTATGGGAGAGTCAAAGCAGAGCTCATACTCCCTGTCACCCAGGCTGAAGCCTTGGGGCCATAACATGGCTGAAAGCAAGAGCCATTGAGTAGAAGATCCTGGAAAGGCCCAAACAATGAGATGCCTATGCTTAGAGTCCCCAGATGTTTCTCAGGGAGTACTGGGTGCATTTTCCTTGGGATGACCCCTGTAGGTAGATTCAACTTAGTTATATTTTCAATACCTTTGTCTTATCCTGGTGTCCCTGAAGCTATATGTTATGAATTTCCTGCTTTTATTTAACAACATCTCCATCTTTTCTTACCTTTCTGTTAAATAAGTAACTTGCTCTCAATATGTCACTACAATGCAAAGTTTGTACTATGAAGTAACTTCTCAGAAATCTCTTGGATGGGGGGTCAGAGCCAAGATGGCAGCTGGAAAGCAGGGACTTGCTTAATCTTTCCCCCAGGTCCCTCCAAACACCTGTAAAAATGGCTCTGAACAAATTCTAGAGCTGCAGAACCTACAAAACAGCAGAGGGAAGCAGGACTCCAGCACAGGAAAGCCTGGAGGGTCGCTGGGAAGGGTCTATAGTGCAGAGCTTGGAGTGGAGTGGAACACAGCCCAGCGGGGGCTGCATCAGGGCCAACCAGACCAGGAGCCTGGCAGAACAGTTGGTAGGCCCTGAATCATTGAGTTGTGGCAGTTACTAGACTTCTCAACCCACAAACACCAAAGACAATAGAGAAGGTTAGTGGAAAAACTGTTGGAAAGGAGTAAGGAGTGCTCAGTTGGCCCCAGCCCCAGCAAGGTGTGGAAGTGGTGTAGCTCTGGGGCTGCTTCCAGAGCTCCTGCTGCAGTTGCTTCCGGCCCCAGGCCCATCCGGTGGGAGGAATTAAGCGGCAGATCAAAGCAGGAGTGAAGAGCCTGCTTAGATCTGGGTTGAGGTCCAGGTTGGGCGTTCTTGGGGGAGGAGGGTCACTGGTGTGGCAGAGCTTGCTGTGTAGAAGTAGCTCTGAAAACAGCTGCGCAGCACCTAAAGTTTGGGACAAAGTACTCTCTACTCTACAAGCAGTCATACTCCCATGAAAAACTCAAGCCTCAAGTAAGTTGGCTGGGAACATGAACAGGCAGCAAAAATTGACTCAGATTCAGACTCAGACTTTGGAATTTTTTTTGGTGACAAAGAAGATTGAAACATACAGCCAGAAGAAGTCAACAAAGTCAAAGAGCCTACATCAAAAGCCTCCAAAAAAATATGAATTGGTCTCAGGCCATGGAAGAGCTCAAAAAGGAGTTGGAAAAGCAAGTAAGAGAAGTAGAGGAAAAATGGGGAAGAAAAACGAGAGTGATGCAAGAAAATCATGACAAACAAGTCAATGACTTGCTAAAGGAGACCCAAAAATACTGAAGAAAATAACACCTTAAAAACAGACTAACTCAAATGGCAAAAGAGGTCCAAAAAGCCAATGAGGAGAAGAATGCCTTGAAAGGCAGAATTAGCCAAATGGAAACGGAGGTCCAAAAGACCACTGAAGAAAAAACCACCTTAAAAATTAGACTGGAGCAAGTGGAAGCTAGTGACTTAATGAGAAATCAACATATTAAAAAACAGAACCAAATGAATGAAAAATTGAAGACAATGTGAAATATGTCATTGGAAAAACCACTGACCTGGAAAATAGATCCAGGAGAGATAATTTTAAAATTATTAGACTACCTGAAAGCCATGATCAACAAAAAGAGCCTCGACATCACCTTTTAAGAAATTATCAAGGAAGACTGCTCTGATATTCTAAAGCCAGAGGGTAAAATAGAAATTGAAAGAATCCACTGATTGACTCTTGCAAAAGATCCCAAAAAGACAACTCCAAGGAATATTGTTGCCAAATTCCAGAATTCCCAGGTCAAGGAGAAATATTGCAAGAAACCAGAAAGAAACAATTTGAGTATTGTGGAAACACAATCAGGATAACACAAGATCTAGTAGCTTTTACATTAAGGGATTGAAGGGCTTGGAATATGATATTCTGGAGTCAAAAGAATTAGGATTAAAACCAAGAATCACCTACCCAGCAAAACTGAGCATAATGATCCCAGGGAAAATATGGATTTTCAATAAAATAAAGGACTTTGAAGCTTTCTTAGTGAAAAGACCAGAGCCGAATAGAAAATTTGACTTTCAAACACAAGAATCAAGAGAAGTATGAAAAGGTAAACAACAAAGAGAAATCATAAGGGACTTACCAAAGTTGAACTGTTTTGCTTACATTCCTACATGGAAAGATGATGTGTGTAATACATGAGACCTTTCTCAGTATTAGGGTAGTTGAAGGGAATATACATATACATATATATACATATATATACATATATATATATGTATATATATATATATATATACGTATATATATATGTATATATATATAGACAGAGGGCACGGTGAATTGAATATGAAGGGATGATATCTAAAATAAATAAAATAAGATTAAGGGATGAGAGAGGAATATATTGAGAGAGGGAGAACGGGAGAAGTAGAATGGGGTAAATTATCTCACATAAAAGTGGCAAGAAAAAGCATTTCATTAGAGGGAAAGAGGGGGCAGGTGAGGGGAAATGAGTGAATCTTGTTCTCATTGGATTTGACTTGAGGAAAGTATAACATACACACTCATTTGGATATCTTACCCCACATGAAAGTAGGGGGAAGGGGATCAAAAGAGGGGGGGGATGATAGAAGGGAGGGCAGATAGGGGGAAGAATAATCAAAAGCATATATTTTTGAAAAGGGACAGGGTCAAGGGAGAAAATTGAATAAAGTGGGACAGGATAGGATGGAAGGAAATACAGTTTGTCTTTTACAACATGACTATTTATGGGAGTATTTTGCATAATGATACATGTTTGGCCTATGTTGAATTACTTGCTTTCTAAGGGAGAGTGTGTGTGGAGGAAGGAGGGGAGAGAATTTGGAATTCAAAGTTTTAAAAGTAGATGCTCAAAAAAAAGTTGTTTTTGCATGCAACTGGGAAATAAAATATTCAGGCAATGGGGCATAGAAATCTATCTTGTTCTACAAGAAAGTAAGGGGAAGAGGGATGGGGGGAGGGGGAATGGGGTGACAGAAGGGAGGACTAACTGGGGAATGAGGCAATCAGAATATATGCCATCTTGGAGTGGGGGGGGAGAGTAGAAATGGGGAGAAAATTTGTAACTCAAAGTCTTGTGGAAATCAATGCTGAAAACTAAAAAATATTAATAATTTTTATAATAAATAAATAATAAAGTATGGAATTAAAAAAATAAACAAAATCTAAATAAAAAAGAAAAAAAATCTCTTTGAAGGTTATTTAACTTTGAGAAATCTTATGCCAAGCTAGGACATTTGGTGGATAGAGAGAGACCTTTGTATCAGGAAACCGTCATCTAATGAGCTGCTCCATACAAGTAATAAATGTTTCTAATCGATCTTATCCCTAAACCCAAGGAATGGATGATTCAATTTATTTACTTTGTTATCTTTATGTTATATACAATATATGCATATATTATATGTATTTTTGTGTTATGTATTTTATGTTATATGAAATTATGCCATGCATTGTTATTCTTTAATCAATGGACTCAAAAAGGGAGAGATTTGTGTTTCTTTGTCTGTTCTCCTGGATAATTACAGATTTTTCCATTATTCAGGGTTTTACTTCCTTTTGGTGACCTTTTAATTTACACTGTAGTCACTATACAAATTGTGATTCTGGTTTCGCTTCTCTTCTCTGTGTCAGTTCATACAGATATTCCCATGTTTATCTGAATTCTTCATATTGTTCATTTATTATTGCTCCATGATATTATCAAGCATTCACATGCCATGCTGATGGGCACTCATTTTATTTCCTCATCTTTGCTACTATCAAACATGCTGGCAAGATTATTTTGGCTTATGCTAGTTTTTTGCTTCTATCTGACCTCCTTGGGATACATGCCTAATAGTAGGATTGGTAGGTCAAAGGGTTTAAAGCATTTAAACACTCTTCTTGCATATTTCCAAACTGATATCAAAAAAAGTTGATCTGCCAGATCTGGCAACAATGTATTAGTGTGTGTATGTTCAAATAATCCCTCGGACACTTACTGGTTGTTTTGTTGTTGTTGGCTTTACCAATTTGCCAGGTGTGAGAAGAAATCTCACCTTTTAATGTGAATTTCTCTCATTTTGTTTCCTTTTTTTCTTTTTCGTTAGTAATATTAGAACAGAAGATGATTAAATTACATAGACAGAGTAAACTTGGGATTTAGAAAAATTATTTGTTAAAAGATCTCATGTTATCCCTGTGAATGCAATGTAGACATGAGGATTAAATGATTATAGAGTTTTTGGGAAAAAGGTTGAATAAGTGGACCCAAGTGTTTCTGCCATTAATAGGTTAATTTTCACCCAGCAGGAGGTAGGTAAAAGAGTACTCCATGGAGTTATCTTTCCTTATGCTCAACACTTTTTTTAGGGTCTTGGATGAAAGCAAAAATGATGGTATTAAATTTACCAGTGCCAATGCTGGTGGGGGAGAAGATAGCCAAAACATTGGATGACAGTATCAAGTTTCCTCCTTCAATCTTAACAAATTAGAAGAATAGTTGATTCTTAAGTGGAATTGATGTAAATCCTACATTTAGTTTCTAAAAATCAACTGTCCACCTAGAGGATGGGAAGGTATGACTAAAGAAGGGTTGATATGAAAACATATGGCATCTTTGGAGTCTGTAACTTCAATAAGAGATAATAGTAAGACATAGCAGTTAAAATACTTATTAGGCTCTTAGGCTTCAATAGTAAAGTATCCAGACAGAGACAGAGGAGTAATAGTCCTGTCATCCTCTGTCTTCAACAAACCACATTTGGAATGCTGTGTTTTATTTTGGCTGTCATATTTAAGAAGAGTGTTAACAAATTGTTGTGTTATCAGAGGCTGGAGGGTGACCAGATGCTCTGGCTTTGACTAGATGTAACAACAATGCTCCCTGCAGCTGCTGCTGAGGTGTAAGACCCAAGAAGATTGGCAATGAAAGCTGCCAGAACAGGTTCTTTGATTTGCTTTTCTAAGGAAAGCGACTTTAAGGCATTAACAATCTAACTTTAACCAAACACACACACCACACACACACACACACACACACACACACACACATATATATAAAATTCACTTAGTTTCGGAGGAAAAGACAGCATACTGAACTCCAGAGGAAATACAAATAGAAATTACAGACAGAAAATATCAACAGATCAAATAACAATATTCAACACACAGACTTTGTCTGATCAAGACATCACATACATAGTTACCAAAAAGAGAAGCACCAACATCTGGATTTTCTTCAAAACCCGTGGGCTCCAGCAGCTACCCAGGTTTTCCATACCAACACTCTTCCAGTGAGTGAGAGCCCCAAACAAAAGGCTAGCCCTCTGAGTTTACTTATCCTTCTTAGGGCCCAAAGGCTTCACACCTAACCAGCAAAAGGGTGTGGGCCTGAGGCTTTCCACATAGTAAGACTTAAGCAAAGGCACTTGATTACTTTAGCATTCTAAGAGAGAGAAAACTGTAAAAAAAAAAAATCCCATCTTAATTAGTTTTATACTGGACCATCATTAATATTCTCTTCCTACACCCCCACCACTCCCCAGGCACTGATTCCTCTATCAAGATGCCTCCAGGAGGCCTGTATTCTAGCATTTTAGTTCTGCCATGAGATTTTGACCTTGCTAAAGTCACACCATCAGTTTGCTCCTCAGTTTCTTTATGGTCAAATAATGGGGTTAGATAAGATGTTCTCTAAAATCTTGCTTACCCCACCACTCTAACTTTTTAAGGTTGAGTTAATTTCATTACTTTATAGTAATATTTATTATCTTATAGGGAAAAATAATTCATAAAAGGACTGACTGCAAAAAAAGTGGCAACTTGAATTGGAGAATTTAAAAGGACTGAAGTAGACAGAAACGTACACATTTTCTATGATTTCCTTAACCCGGGCATTCTTTCATTTTTAAGATATCAATAGCCTCCCATTTGAATGGAAAACAGAAGTCAGATCCCACTAATTGATAGAATGTGTATGTATGTATGTGTGCTGTGTGTTTGTATGTGTGTGTGTGGGTGAGAGAGACCAACAGACACAGAAATAGAGAGACAGACAGAGTCAGAGACAGAGAGATAGTGCCAGAAAGACACAGAGAGAAAGAATCATGGATTCAAAGAGCCTCAGGGTTGGAAGAGACCTTAACATATATTCTACTCCTCCACCCAAATGGAGTCCCTTGCATTATAGCACCAAGAAGTTGTCCTCCTTACTTTTCATGGATACCATGAAAGAAAGAGGGAGAATGACAGAGAAATGAAGACAGACACACAGAGAAAGACCGAAACAGAGGGACAAAACCAGATAGAAAGAGATGGAGTGACAGAGAGAGAGAGAGGGAGACAGAAAGAGAGAAAGACAGAGACAGAGTCAGATTAAGAGAGTGAGAGAGCAATAGAAATATAGACTTAAAAAGTTTCAGAGTTGAAAGGGACCTTAAGAATTATATGTTGCACAACTCTGCCTAAGATGGGGGTCCCTTGTATTATAGCACCAAGAAGTAGTCGTCCTGACTTTTCACGAATACCTCCATTCACAAGAAGTTCACTGCCTCACATGGCAGCCCATTTGACTGTAAGCTGACATTATTTTTTAGGAAGTTCTAGAGTTTAGTCCCAAATTCTGCCTCTTAGAAATTTCTACCCCTTGGTCCCAACAAGTGGAACAAGCTTATTTCTTTTAACCTATAATAGCCCTTCAAACACTTTGATGTGATTATCATGCCCATCAAAATTCTGTTTTCTAAGCTAAACATCCCTTAGATCCTTCACCTGACCCCCCTATTACATGATCCCCTTCACTATCCCAGTTGACCTCCTCTGGACATTCCTCAGCTTAGCAAAGACTTCCCTAAAAGTAAGTAGGACACTTTAGATGTGGTCTGATGAGGGCAGAAGACAGCAGAACTCCTACCCTGCCATTCTCAATTCTAGACTTCTATTAAACATAGTGAAGTCATGCAGTTGGCACATAGCCCACGTCTGCTTTGGGATGTTATTCCCAGTCACTCTTAACACCAAAGTGTTTGATCTGTCAGGTAGGACTCTGTCCTCTATGTGGGGGGAAGTCAATGGAGCCTAAGAAGCAGGCTGTCCTGTCTTCCTGGAACAGCATCTCCCTATCAGGTATTTCTCAGTACTCCCTGGAGCCTTACCTTCAATCAGCACCTGATCAGTAGCTAATAACCACTTGAAAACCTATAAGGATTAAATAATTTCCCTCAGGTCACATTGACTTTTGACCAGTAGCCTGTTAACATATGATGCCTTCTGTTAATGTCCCAAATTCTGCAGTTGTCCTTTATTTGGGTTTTATAGCTTCTTTTGCACTGATTATGCCATTATCTATGGAGTTTAGAACTGGGTTCACAATTCATAAGTAGTTACTTCATTAAATTCTCTTTTGTGGCTTTTTACTGGGGCAACATGTTTTGTACACATTGTTATAGTCTTCAGTATCTTGTATTTAATGTGCCATATCAACCAATATTAAAAGACATTTTACCACCTGAGGGATGATGTTAATATCATGTGAGGAGAGCCCAGGAAGTGAGGAAGAAAGGTAAGCTGCATAGGAGCTGAATGTCCTGGAGAGAAAGTATGGCCTTTTCCCTGCTACTGAATAAAGCTTTTTGGGGCCTCTTCATTATGGCATTGTCTGGTTTCTCAGGTGAGCAATGTTCTTAGTCACAGGTGAGAAACCTCTGATTTGCCAGAAAGTGTAGAAAGAAAACAGTGCTCTCCATTGGTGGCCTGGGCTGTTCTGGTCAGTGTTGGGAACCCCAAGCACAAATCAGGAAAAGATTTGTTTCTATGCTAGTTGTAATGTATATTTGCTGACCACACCCCATAATGAAGAATTGTGCTATCAGCCATTCAATTTCATTCCACCTTTATTAAGCTTCTACTCTAGGCAGTAATTGGTGCTTTGAGATGGGGAAAATAAAGAGTTTATAGAAATCATTGTCCCTGCTTTTTAGTGGGGATTTAGATAACTATTAGTTGAGAATAATACCTTTTAAGTGCATTCTTTTAGTCCAGTAGTTTGATTTCATTGATTTTCTATATGTATAAATCCCCTCTAGTGACACAGCTATGCAACTCATTTCTATCCCATAGTCTTTGAGAGATGCCTGAAGCACTGAGAAGGGTTAAGTGACTTGCCTCTGGGCAAGCACAGAATTAGTGTGCTTCAGAGGCAGGCATATAGCAAATACTCCTTATGTGCCAGGGCAGTGCAAGGCCCTGGGGGTATAAAGATTAAATGTAGTCCTTACCCTCAAAGAGTTTGTATTCTAATAGGGCAGGGATCCTGAGCATTGATATCATCCCTGCAAAAATCAGCTGAGGGTTTCTTGGGCTTAAATGAGCCTATCTAATAGATATGGGGCCATTTTGTGACTTTCCAGGCCTCAAGTACCACATGGTTAGAAACACTCTATGGATTCTGGTAGGGCCTGCACAATGAGAAGGTATTGTCTTATTCTACCAAAACTTGATATTGTTTCCTATCACAGATTAAGTTCTTTAATGTACCCTTCTATCTTTTGATTGCAGATGTTTTAAGTGGGATAAAACCTAAACCTGTACCAAAAGTAAAGGTAAGAAATGTACATATTGGGTTTTAGGTCAAATTTTCATTTTGGATCATATGATCTATAGCTGAAAAGAAGTTTAGGGGTCTCCTGGTTCAACTTTCCCATTTTACAAATGAGGTAACTGAGGCCTACATACCTTAAGTGACTCATTCATGGTTGTATAGGGGGGAGTGACAACACTAGAAGGTAAACCCAGGTTCTGACACCAATTCCAGTGTTTCTTCCATAACACCATACTGCTTCAGTGTCAGTTTCATGGAAACTAAATCTGAAGGGAGAACCCAGTACTTCTTTGTACTTCACTTGTGTGCACAACACTAATTTGTATTATAATCATTTTTTTCAAATTTTATCATTTTTATTTAAAATTTTAGTTTTCAACATTGATTTCCACAAAATTTTGAGTTACACATTTTCTCCCCATTTCTACCCTCCCCCCATTCCAAGATGGCATATATTCTGATTGCCTTGTTCCCCAGTCAGCCCTCCCTTCTGTCACTGCACTTCTGCCCCCATCCCCTTTCCCCTTACCTTCTTGTAGGGCAGGATAGATTCTTACGCCCCATTCCCTATATATCTTGTTTCCCAGCTGCATGCAAAAAACAACTTTTTTTTGAGCATCTGCTTTTAACATTTTGAGTTCCAAATAATCTCCCCAGGAGGGCAAGCAATTCAACATAGATCACACCCGTATCATTACGTAAAACACTTCCACAAGGCTCACGTTGTGAAAGGCTAACTATATTTCCTTTTATCCTATCCTGTTCCCCTTCATGCACTTTTCCCTTGACCCTGGCCCTTTTCAAAAGTGTTTGCTTTTGATTACCTATCTGCCCTCCCTTCTATCATTCCCCCCCACACACTTTTCATCCCCTTCCCCTTACTTACCTGTGGAATAAGATACCCATTTGAGTGAGTATGTTATTCCCTCCTCAAGTCAAATCCGATGTGAGCAAGATTCACTTATTCCCCCTCACCTGCCCCCTCTTCCCCTCCAATGAACTGCTTTTTCTTGCCACTTTGATGTGAGATAATTTACCCCATTCTATCTCTCCCTTTCTCCCTCTCTCAATATATTCCTCTCTCACTCCTTAAATTTATTTCATTTTTTAGATATCATCCCTTCATATTCAACTCACCCTGTGCCCTCTGTCTATATATATGTATATTCCCTTCAACTACCCTTATACTGAGAAAGGTTTCATGAATTATACACATCATCTTTCCATGTAGGAATGTAAACAAAACAGTTCAACTTTAGTAAGTCCCTTATGAATTCTCTTTCTTGTTTACCTTTTCATGCTTCTCTTGAATCTTGTATTTGAAAGTCAAATTTTCTATTCAAATCTGGTCTTTTCATTGAGAAAGCTTGAAAGTCCTCTATTTTATTGAAAATCCATGTTTTCCCTTGGAGCATCATACTCAGTTTTGCTGGGTAGGTGATTCTTGGTTTTAATCCTAGCTCCTTTGACCTCCAGAATATCATATTCCAAGCCCTTCAATCCCTTAATGTAGAAGCTGCTAGATCTTGTATTATTCTGATTGTGTTTCCACAATATTCAAATTGTTTCTTTCTGGCTGCTTGCAATACTTTCTCCTTGACCTGAGAACTCTGGAATTTGGTGACAATATTCCTAGGAGTTTTCTTTCTGGGATCTTTTTCAAGAGGCAATCAGTGGATTTTTCAATTTCTATTTTACCTACTGGTTCTAGAATATTGGGGCAGTTTTCCTTGATAATTTCTTGAAAGATGATATCTATGTTCTTTTTTGTGATCATGGCTTTCAGGTAGTCCAATAATTTTTAAATTATCTCTCCTGGATCTATTTTCCAGGTTAGTGGTTTTTCCATTGAGATATATCACATTGTCCTCCATATTTCATTCCTTTGGTTCTATTTTATAATATCTTGATTTCTCATAAAGTCACTAGCTTCCACTTGCTTCAGTCTAATTTTTAAGGTGGTATTTTCTTCAGTGGTCTTTTGGACCTCCTTTTCCATTTGGCTAATTCTGCCTTTCAAGGCATTCTTCTCCTCATTGGCTTTTTGGAGCTCTTTTGCCATTTGGGTTAGTCTGTTCTTTAAGGTGTTATTTTCTTCATCGTTGACTTGTTTTTCATGGTTTTCTCACATCACTCTCATTTCTCATCCGAATTTTTCCCCTACTTTTCTTACTTGCTTTTCCAAATCCTTTTTGAGCTCTTCTATGGCCTGAGACCAATTCATATTTTTCTTGGACGCTTTTGATGTAGGCTCTTTGACTTTGTTGACTTCTTCTGGCTGTGTGTTTTGATCTTCTTTGTCACCAAAGAAGGAATCTAGAGTTTGAGTTTGAGTCTGAGTTTGTTTTTTTGCTGCCTGTTCATGTTCCCAGCCAACTACTTGACCCTTGAGCTTTTTGTCAGGGTATTACTGCTTGTAGAGTAGAGAGTACTTTGTCCCAAGCTTTAGGGTCCAAGCACTGTTGTTTTCAGAGCTACGTCTACTCCACCATCAGCCAGGCTCTGTCACAGCAGTGCTCCTCCTTTCCCAAGAACCACCAACCAGAATCTCAATGCAGATCCAAGCAGGGCACAGCAAGAGAACCTGCCTTTGTGCCCACAAAGCACTCCTTGCACTCCCCCTCTGATTTGCTGCTAGATTCGTGCCACCCTGAGACACAGGGACTCAGGAAGAAGCTGACACTGGAGCTCTGGAAGCACCCTCAGGAACTTCCAGCTGCTGCCACCGCCTCTGCTGCACCACTTCCTCCACCCCTATGGCTGGTGGTCAGACAGCTCTGAACAGGATCCCGCAGTTTCCCCCTAATCTGCTGTTTGGCATTTGTGGGTTGAGAAGTCTGGTACCTGCCACAGCTCAATGATTCATCATCCTAAAGCCTGTTTTGCCTGGCTGACTCCTGGTTTGGTCTGTCCTGGCATGGCCCATGCTGGGCTGCCCTCCACTCTCAGTACTGTGTGATAGAGCCTTCCCGGCAACCTTCCAGGCTCTCCTGGGCTGGAGATCTGTTTTCCTCTGGTATTTCATGCATTCCACAGCTCTAGAACTTGTTCAGAGCCATTTTTTACAGGTGTTTGGAGAGATTTAGGGGAGAGCTTAAGGATAATTATTGATGTAGATGTGTCAGCTCTCTCATTATATTGTGAGCTTCAAGGGGGCAGTGTGGTTTAATGGAAAGAGCATTGATTTGGCAACTAGGAGTCCTTTCTGGTCACAGATCTCCTGACTCCCTGAGTTATGTTGGGAAAATCCCATCCTCTGTCTAGGCCTTTGTTTATTCATTTGTAAAAGGAGAGAGTTGGGCTGAATGATCTCTAAGATTCCCTTCACCTTTTAATCTTTTATATTTCTAAGGTCTCTTGCTGTTCCAATATTTTGTGCTCTGTGTTCTAAGGTTCTTTTCCAGATCCCAGTGGTTTATGATTCTAGAACCATAGATAATTTGTCTGTGTTGTCTCCTTGAGTACTTAGTATCAGGCACAGCACATAGCAAGCAGGTTCTTAGAGAACTGTGACAATCGTGTGAACCAAACTAACTCCAACCAAATAGCTTTTATTCCACACTCTCAGGAATAATACCCACTCTGTGAGAAGAGCTTTCTTTCTGCAGGTGTTCCACAACACATGTAGGAGAGTTATTTGGCAGATTGGATGAATGTTAGTTGCCTTGTAGATCAGGTGTCAATAATTTCTAATTGCACTATTATGTATTATCAAAGGCATTTACCCAGAGAAACAATGATGGGTACAAGTTAGCACGGATTAATCAAGAACAAGTCAAATAATACTAACTTCATGTCTTTTTTCAGCAGGGTTCCTAGAACTGAATTGCAGAGGAATGTCATAAGCATTATCTACCTGGATTCTCAATGTTCTTATGGACCAAAGTAGCATGTGCTAGGTTATAGTTGTTTTAGGTGAATTCAGAAAGGGTAGAATCACTGAACCAAAGGGTAGTGATTGATAGATCAATATTCACCTTTAGAGAGAAGTCTCTAGGGGCATACTTCAGGATTTCCCCTAGCCCTGTGCTGTTGAATATTTTAATCAGTGCTTTGGATGGAGGCATATATATTGTGAATGTCATTTTCAAGGGTGATATGAAGCAGGGAGTGATAGCTAACATGCTAGGTGAGCACTATGGTACTGTGGAAAGAATTTTAGACCTTGCCTCAGATGATTGGGTTTGGGTTTGAGTCCTCACATGGACATTTAATAGCCCTGTGATCTTGTGAACCTAGGCCTCTTAAGTATCACTTGCCTTATCTCTAAACTGGGTAAATAATATCTACATCATCAGTCTCAGAGGAGTGTTCCACATAAAGTGCTTTGTAGATCTTAAAGTTCTATATAAAGTAAGTCATTATGGGTTGTTAATCAGGAGTCAGAGTATGTTTCATCAGCCAAACCTGGCTGCCAGCTGTTCTTACATGGCCCAGTGCTAAGGCTAAATAAAAAGAATTAGGTGACCACATTTGGCGTTCTAGCCATAACTTGCTGATCCTTATTATTGATGATGATGATGGTCCTTAAAGAGCTCAACAAGTCAGAATAATGACCCGAAATCACTAAGATAAAATTGAGTAGTGATAGTTGTAAAGTTCCACATTATGAGTAAAATGAATCAATTTACAAGTGCTGGATGTGGAAAATGTCGTTTGGCAGTAGTTCATGTTCAAGATACCTGCAGTTTTAGTGAATCAAAAGTTTAAGATGAGCTAGTGATACATTAAGTATCACCAAAGAGATATAGTCCTCAAAGCTATTGTGATCTTGGGTTACATAAGAAGAAAGATTGGTAATTGTCACACCCTCCACTACCCTTGTGGGATCATATCTGGAATATTGTATCCAGATATGGACTCTACAGTTTTGGAAGGACATTGATATCTAAAACATATTTAGAATATGAGGAACAGAATTCTGAAGGGAAATAGAAAGCATGTCATAGTCTGATTGGTTGATGAAAATGTTTGTAGTGGAGACCTGGAGAATGGATGACTTGGCTGGAGGTGAGGGAGATTTGGTGGGGATAACTTTTGACTTCCAGTATTTTAAGGAATATCATATGAAAGTGACATTAGGCAAAAGGATCAGAGATCTTCGATTCGAGGTTGGATTTTCACTGGTTAGGTTTGTTGAAGTGGAATTTCCTACTGAGATTTGAAATGGACTAGATACCCTCTGAGCTTCCCTTCTTCTCTAGATTTTATTATTCTATGAGTACTTTTATTTTATGAGACCCTAGAGGATCACACTAAAATTAGTGGATCAAATGTATTGAAAAATCTAGACTTGGTATAAGGAAAACCTAAATTCCTAATATCTAGTCTTTCCCAAAGTAGGATACGTTCCTTTGAGAAGTTGGAGTTTCCTATCAGTCTTGATAACCAAATGAAGCATGAATGACAACCTGTCATAAATTCTATTATAGGTACCTTGCTTAAATATGGGTTGAATTATATACTCTGTGAGGTTCCTACTACCTTTCAGAATAAATTATTCTACATAGGTTTAGCATGAGAAGAATGGCAAGTTTGTTCACTAGGATGCAGTCATGATTACATAAACATTAGTTAAGGGCAGGGTACAGGAAGTTCATGATTTGGAAACCCAGGTCTGAGGCCTGAATTCTAGCCAGTTAGAGCCTGAAGCCTGGAGTACATCAGCATTTCTTTGCCTGTGTGTGGCATTGAATCCCAGGACAGTAATCATCATCGATGCTGTTGGTCTGGCAAGCCTGATGCCGTGGCCATAGGACTTGCTATGACATTTAAGTTCTTATTTTAAGATTTACCTTTACAGATTAACTGTCGCTGGTTTTTAGAAGCATTTTTCAACAGAATTGAGAGAGTCAAGCAATATTGCCTATTTACAATTGATCCAGTATGTGCACCTAATAAGAAGACTTATGAAAACCCATGTATATTCTGCCTAAAATCAAAGTAAGAAGAAAATCAGATTTCCTATTTTTTTCTTGATCTTTTGGTATGATTTAAAGGATCTTTGGAAAGTAAGACACAGGAATGGATTTTTACTAATTTGTCATGTTGCAAACAAGGATCGAAGAACCACACTTTGGCTATTCTCTGAAAAAATGATGTCTCAACAGTTTCAGACTTGTACTTGGGACATTTTATTTCAACATTCATACAATCAACATTTCCTAGGTGCTTACTATGTGCAATAGGTTCAATACTTGCTGTGTAGGGAGGCAGTTTGGTGTAGTAGAAAGAGTCCAAGATTTGCAGTTGGGAAGAGAGTAAGATATTGAGCCAATCCATCCTTCATGGGGATTAGTTTCCTCATCTGTAAAATGAGGTGTTCAGAGCATCACTAAGGTTCCTTCTAAGCTCTAAATCTCATGATTTTATGAACAAGACAGTGAGGCATAGCGGATAGTGATCTGGTCTAAGATCCAGGAAGACATGAGTTCAAGTCTTATTTCTAATACTCCCTGGCTCTGTGTGTGGGCAAACCACTTAATCTATTAGTGCTCTAGGCAACTTTGTGAGACTACAAGTTGTAGAGAAGCTGATGACCTGTATTTGTAGAGGGAGTTTCCTTTTCCCGGAGTTCCCTGTACCAAATAAAATCACAAATGGATTTTCTATTGCTACCCCTTAACTTCAGGGAGAGGCCTATTCTAGATGGACACATTGAAGAGAATGCTCTTCGTGATCATCAGACAAGAAATGCATTGGTCTATATGCCTTTTAGTCAGTTTTATGACACTTTTTTCCCTGTTGAGAATGTCTGCCTATTTTTGTACTGCAAAGATGACATCAATACATACCTAGATTCATCTTCATCAAGATTTTGAATCTTTATAATGAACCTTAATAAAGATGATGAAGGGACTCATCCTTTAAGTGTTTATCCTTTAACCTTCAACCTTTAACCATTTAAAGAAATTATCAAAATTAATACCAAATTAAAATGAATGACTGAGATGAAAGGATAGAGTATGTAGTTAAAACTACAATAATCTGACCTATGAAACCAAGCTATTTATGTCAAAAAATGAGAACTAGCTCAACAATACGATGATCCAAGACAATTCTGACGGACTTATGATAAAAAATGCTACCTCCAGAAAAAGATCTGGTGGAGTCTAAATGCAGATCAAAGATACTTTTTCTTTACTTTTTTTTGGTTTTGTTTTTATCTATGTTTTGTTTCAGAGTATGACTTGCATGGAAATGTGTTTCGCATGACTACAGATGTATAACTTATGTCAAATTGCTCTTCAATGAAGGGAGGAGGGCAGGGAGGGAGGGAGAAAATTTGGAACTCAAAATTTGAAAAAAAAGAATGTTAAAATTGTTTTTACATGTAATTGGGGAAAAATAAAATATTAATTTTTTTTTAAAAAATGAGAAATAGAGAAAAGCAAAGATGTTGACCTTGATTGTCATGATTTCTTAAGAAAGCTTAAGTGATGTAATACAGTACCCTTCCATTTAGTTTCTAGTGTCTCCCCTCTCTAGTTCATCCTCTATACTCCTGCCTAAGTGATTTTCCTACGATCTTAACACCATCAGTCCCATCCTCAAGAAACTTCAGAGGCTCTCTATGGCTACTAAGACAAAATATTATTTTATCTTCATCCCACCCTCTTAAACATATATTTTTAGTTTGTTTCATAGTATAATTTATTGTTAGTGCAGTAGCTGACCTTATTCCTATAAGCAATTACAGAAAATTAGAATTGCAAGGGGCCTTAGAACATAGAATATAAGAATGTAGAATATTAGCTTTTGAAGAGTCCTTCCTTTATCTCTCACTTATTCTTAATGGGAACCTATGTAATTTGCTATTGTTGGAGAATTCCCCATCTCATAAGGCAGCAAATTGCACTGTTGTTTAGCTCCAATGGTCATCCATTTCTTTCTCTTTTTTCTTCCTCTCTTTCACTTTTTTTCTTTTTCTATTTCTTTTTTCCTTCCCTCCTTCCCTCCCTTTCTTCTCTCCATCCTTTCTTCTCTAGAGTCCCTTTTAGTTCTAACTCTAGGAGTTTTATGGTCCCATGGTCCTGTCTTCCCTCAATTTGGAAACTAGGTGGGAGGATGATATCAGAATTATTTGAGATCAGAGATGTTTAAAACTTAAAATTATAACATTGGATTTAACTTCATTTTTGTCACTTATTCTTTAGAAATCAGAGAGCAAAATTTCCAGAAGCCCATTTTGGTGAATGCTGAGTTTTTTGGGGTTCCCATTTGATGACATCTGGCTTCAACTCTTCCCTTTTGCATGTCCATTAAGAGAACTATTCTTCTCCACTTTCACCCAGAAAGCTCCTTATGATCGTAACTTGACTTATCAATTGAAAAAATGTATTCAGATATTGTTCCTAGGAGAGGGGCCATTACAGCATTTCTTAGAGACATCCTCCATCAGCTGCAGGAAAATTTTTATAATAAAGTGTATTTCTCTTGATGACCCTAGTTATTTAATCACTCAGAAATATGGGCCCGATAAGAACTTCTGCAACTCTATCAAGGCTAGCTCAAGCATTCATAAATCCTGAACTATGGTCAGGAGGTCTACTTCTCACCTGCCATACTTATCAAGACTCTACCCAGATTTCCAGGTTACATGTATGTATGAATGATAGGTATGATATGATATGATACATATATAATATGGTATTTCTTGCTTTCATACACATACATTTTTGAGCTTCCCACCCATACAGCTATCATTTTTAGAATGATAACAGGGATAGTGACAGGGTTTTTGCCCTAAGGGGCTGGATATAGAGAGGACTGACAGAACATGAAATCCTTTTACAAGCAGGAAAAACAGAGTTTAGCATCCACGCTTCTCTCTCTACTCTCGCCTTAAAGACTCTCCATCAAAACTCTCTGTAACCCATGAAGCAATGTCCTGGCACTTATTCAACTAAGAAGGATTTCTACCTATTCAACCCTGGGCCCAGCTGGCATATAATCAAGACAAATATTTATTAAGCATTTACTACATTTCAGGTACCAAGCTTAATGCTAGGGCATACAAAGGAAGGCATCATACTGTCCCTGTTCTCAAGAAGCTTATAATCCAATGTGGGGAGACAACATAAAACTATATACAAACACAATATGTATAGGAAAAATTAGGGGTAGTTTCAGAGGGAAGGCACTAAGATTAAGGTTGACTGGGATTTCTTGTAGAACATAGGGAAGGAGAGACAAGCTTTTACACAACTCCATGTGCCAGGCACTGTGCTAAGTAATATTTTTAAAAACATTTTTAAAAATTTATCCTCACAAGTCTGTCAAGTATATACTCTCATTATCCTGATTGTACAATTGAGCAAACTGAGGCAAAGAGAGTTTACATGACTTGTTCAGGGTCACATAGCTAATGTATGAGGCTGGATTTGAATTCAGGTCTTTTTGATTCCAGGGGTACATTCTCTCCACTTCACCACCAGATCTTTAGCTGAGACTTGAATGAAGTAAGGGAAACCAGGAGGTGGAGATGAGGAGGGAGAGAATTCCAGGCATGGAGGATAGCCAGTGGAAATGCTCAGAGTCAGGAGATGGAGTATGTTGTGCCAAGAATAGCAAGGGGGGCATTTTCACCAGATTTCAGAGTACATGGAAGGGAACAAAATATAAGCCTGGAAGGGTAGAAAGGAGCCAGGCTATTAGGGACCTTAAAATCAAAATAGGGGATTTTACATATAATCCTAGAAGTAATAGGGAACCACTGGAGTTAACTGAGTAGAGGAGAATGTCACATCGTCAGACATCTTCTGTAAGAAGTTCAATTAGTAGTCAATTAGTCTCAACAAACATACTACAGGTCTAGTCAATTCAGCTAAGCAATACGGCCTATCTTCTACATTTTTAATTACCTATCAATGTGCAACCCTAGTGTTCTACAAAGGGAAACCCATATAGCAAGAGCAGCTGACCATGGGAACTTCCAAAGTCCTTGGCACACATCCCCTGATCTTGCCTAAAATAAGGAAAGAACAAACACAAAAAGGAACAAAGTCATCTAGGGGCACCCACATAAGGCTGCCTGGTTGAGTCCATGCTCTTTGTGAGGCCTGTGGTGGGAGAGCATGAGTGTGTCACTCTTAGTCCTGTATGGGAGAGTCAAAGCAGAGGTCATACTCCCTGTCACCCAGGCTGAAGCCTTGGGACCATAACATGGCTGAAAGCAACAGCAAAAGAGTGGATCATCCTGGAAAGGCCCAAACAATGAGATGCCTATGCTTAGAGTCCCCAGATATTTCTCAGGGAGTGCTAGGTGTATTTTCCTTGGGATGGCCCTTATAGGTAGATTCAACTTAGTTATATTTTCAATACCTTCATCTTATCCTGGTATCCTTGAAGCTATATGTTGTGAATTTCCTGCTCTTATTTCATAAAATCTCTGTCTTCTCTTTCCTTTCTGTTAGATAAACAACCTGCTCTCGATATGTCACTACGGTGCAAAGTTTGCAGTATGACGTAGCTGCTTAGAAATCTGTTGGAAGATTATGTAACCTTGAGAAACCTTATGCCAAGCTAGGACACTTGGTGGATAGAGAGAGACCTTTGTATTAGGAAACCATCATCTGAGGATCTGCTTCATATAACTAAGAAGTGTTTCTAATTGATATTATGCTTAAACACAACAATGGATGATTCAATTTATTTATTTTGACACCTTTATGTTACATGCAATAAGGAGGTTACTTATGCCACACATTGTTGTTCTTTAATCAATAGACTCAAAAAAAGGAGGGATTTGTGTTTCATTGTCTGTTCCCCTGGATCATTATAGATTTTGCCATTACTCAGAATTTGACTTCTTTTTAGTGACCTTTTAATTTACACTATAGTCACTGTACAAATTGTGATTCTGGTTTTGCTTTTTACTCTGTGTGTCAGTTCATACAGATATTCCCATGTTTATCTGAATTCTTCATATTGATCATTGATTATTGCTCCATGATATTATCAAGCATTCACATGCCATGCTGATGGGCACTCATTTTATTTCTTCGTCTTTGCTACTATCAAACATGCTGGCAAGATTATTTTGGCTTATGCTAGTTTTTTGCTTCTATCTGACCTCCTTGCGATACATGCCTAATAGTAGGATTGTTAGGTCAAAGGGTTTAAAGCATTTAAACACTCTTCTTGCATATTTCCAAACTGATATAAAAAAAAGTTGATCTGCCAGATCTGCCAACAATGTATTAGTGTGTGTATGTTCAAGTAATCCCTCGGACACTTACTGATTGTTTTGTTGTTGTTGGCTTTACCAATTTGCCAGGTGTGAGAAGAAATCTCACCTTTTAATGTTTTGTTTCCTTTTTTCTGATAGTAATATTAGAATGGAAGATGATTAAATTACACAGACAGAATAAACTTGGGATTTAGCAAAA